>NW_026642178.1:0-735000 GCF_028554395.1 Pezoporus wallicus
GCCCCAGCCGGGATCCGCCCCTGCCCCTGCCCCTGCCCCTGCCCCTGCCCCTGCCCCTGCCCCTGCCCCTGCCCCTGCCCCTCCTGCCCCTGCTCCTGCCCCTGCTCCTGCCCCTGCCCCTGCCCCTGCCCCTGCCCCTGCTGCCCCTGCTCCTGCTCCTGCTCCTGCTCCTGCCCCTGCCCCTGCCCCTGCTCCTGCCCCTGCTCCTGCCCCTCACGGCCGCGGGCGCGGTTCCTCCGGGGCAGCCCCTGGCTCCCCGCGGGGTCAGTGGGGGTCACCCACGTGGTTCCGCTCGCAGCAGGACCATGGCCGAGCCGAGCACGGGCGCGCGGCGGGGACGTGGCTCTGGCGCAGGGGCTGCGGCGCGGAGGTGGGAGCCCGGGCAGTGCCCGGCGGTGCCGCGCTCAGTGTGGGGAGCCCCGCTGCGGCGGGCCCCGTGCGGCTGCGCCTGCGGCACCGCGGGTGCCTCGGAGCCGCGTCCCGTGGGGCTGGCGGGTGGTGAGCTGGGGACTCGGTACAGCCGTTAACGAGCGAGAGCAAGGGAAGCACGCTGCGCTCACACAGCCGGTCCCGCGCTGATCCCGTGTAACTGAACCGCTCCACACGCGGGAGAGGAGCCCTTCCTGCGGCGCTTGCAGGGGGACGGGGGCGGCGGTAACCCCGCGCAGCCGCCTTCCCTGTGCTGGGGGAGCCCGCCCGGAGCCATCGGCGCTTCCCACCTCCGGCTGCTTTGATTTTGTGGTCCCGATTTTCCCACTCCTCTTTGTCAACGTGCCTATTGTTAAACAATAAAGACGATGCGAGCTGCTGAGGGGCGTCCGGAGGTGTCGCGCTCAGGAGCCTCTCGCAGACTTTGATTTCGCTACGCGGTTTCTTTATTCATGTGCTTTGCTTTGAGCTGCTGCCTCGATGACTCCTGACAGCGGCCCCGGGAGCTGCTCCCAGCCTGTCCCCGACCCCGCACCTCGGTGGGAGCAGCCCCGGGAGCCGGGTTCTCCCTCTTCCCGGGTCCGCTGTCAGGAGCCGCGGGAGGAGCTGGGACAAACTCCTGGGCTCTGCCCAGTGCAGGATGCAAGGAGCCCGTCTGTGCCCCGCGAGGGGAGAGGAGACGGAGCCGCGTCCCCCTCGCGAGTGATCGTCGCTTTCTGACAACAGGAGATAAAACAGGTTTTGGACGCGGTAGCTCAGCTCCTCCTCAGGCAGCGGGGCTGCCTGCCTGCCACCAGCGTCTTTCATCCCCTTTTCATCTGCTTGTTTCAGGATTGTCTCAATAATTTATTAATTACAGGCTGGCAGAGAAAGCTGCCAGGCCCGTCCCTGTGCTCGGGGGGGAGCCGGGCCCCGTTCCACGCTGCCCCCCCCTCCCTGCTCAGCTTTGTTTCCTCAAAACATTCCAGCCGCTAATCCTCGGGATGCAGCTCTTCCAGGAGCAATTAACCTTGAGTCACTGTGACAACTTCGATGGCCACTGCCCGTGGAGCAGGATGGGGCTCTTGAAAGCAGCAGTTTGTTGTGCTTAACACCTACTTCCTCTCAGTGTCATTAAAAACCTGAGTTCTAGTAACGCAGGGACACCCTCACTAATGAGCCGGCAGAGCAGTACATGGGGACTGGTGGGCACGGACAGGCTCGGGTGGACACCGGGGCTGGAGCAGAGCAGGCCTGGCCAGGACCAGCCTGTTCACCTCCTGGAAGCGCCTCCGGCTGCGCTCCTGCTGGAGAGCACCTCCAGCAGCAAGGGCTTGGCCAGGGAGAGATGGAAACTCAGACCTAAACCGACTGCGGGGCTGCTGCGTCTGCTGGTGCAGTGTGGATGTGGTGAAAATGGACAGGGTTCCAGCCTGGGTTTCCTCTCACTGGTCCACCCCAGGTTCGTTGGGGTGGCTCAGAAGCTGCTGCCCCTGCTCCAGGAAGAGCGTCCTCCGTGGAGGTTTTTGAACTATAAACCTTTTCAAGTGTCTGATCCCTGTGATTCCTGAAGGGCTGTTCCCTACGCGGTCCCACTTCTCCGCTAGACACACAGGGAGGATGCTTGAAATGTCTCTTTCCGGATATTCCCTCTCAAATCTGCCCAAGTTCCCGAGGTCCGAGTGGCCTTTTCCTTCCTTGTGGCAGCTGTGTGATAGGAGCTGGTTTTCAGCCCGGAGATGCTGAGTTCCTGTCATTGCTGTTCAGCTGCTCTCAGGGTTGAGGCTGAAGCGTGATGCTGAATCAGAAACTTTGCCCTGGGCTTTCTGCAGGGCTCTGGGCTGCTGCAGGGCCAGCATCTGCCGAGGAGACCCAGCTCCCGCGCCGCAGGGCGGCATTCCCGAGCTGGCATCGCGCGGCACAGCGTTCACCGGCCTCCTGGAGCCGTCGGGGCAGCTCCCCGGGGAGGGAAGGTCCCTGCAGGGCCCAGGGCTCAGCCTGGCTCCAGGCTGTCCCGTTGGCAGGAGCACAGCACGGCTTTGGCGAAGGGGAGTGCCATATGCTGGGTCTGTGCATCCCTGGAAGCTGCTTACTCCCAGACCCAGCAGCTCTTGCAAAGCTGTGGGCTGCAGATAAACAGGAAGGACGTGGACGACGGTTCTGATCGGGATCTGCCCCCCTCTGTTCTGCTGATGCACCCGTTGTTTAGTCCTCGTGTATTTTTTTTAATGCAGAATAGCAATGAATAAAATGGAAATTGGCTTCTCGGGCTAATTTAACTTCACAGCAAACCTGCTTGTGGAGCAGCCCTCCCATGTTTTCTGACTGCTAGGCTATTAAATTAAGGGCAGGGAAAAGCATTTGTGGTGGTGCTTTTCCATGAGGTTTAAATAACTGTTGGGTTTGGAAACCACACCTTGGGAATGCAGGGGAAGACCTGAAGGAAGCCTTGACAGCCAGCGATGGGGAGTCCAGCCCCTTGGCGTGCACACTGCAGTGGTGGTACCCACTGTGCCACATCACACTGCACCCTGTCACGTTGCACCCATCACATCACACTGCTCATCCCTCTGCTTCTGCAGCCCTGAAGGGGGATAACGTCATTTAAACCCTTCAGTAACCCTGTGGTGGGGCTCAAGAGGAGGGTTTGGGGGCAGAAACCCTGGGACTGGCACCCTCGGCCCCACATGTGCTGGTTGTGCCCCTCCACCAGCCGTGCCTGTACTGTGCTCCTGCTTGACAGCGGGGCTGGAGCAGCAGATGGGCCTGGGCACTGCCAGACTTTAACACATCCCCACCCACTGCATCATCTGCTGCACAGCACACACACAGACCCTGGCACAGAGCTCCCTGCTCTGGCCTGATGCTTTCCCTGTATTTATCTAAATCCTGGTTTTAATGTACGTGGGGAGTCTGAGACTCCCCTGATAATGCAGGACAGGGCCTGCAGAGCTCAGCTGTGGTGGGAGCTGCAGAGATGGGTGTGAGTTCCATGGAGGTGCCCAGTCAGCCAAAGCAGAGGGTTTCACTCAGGCTCGGGAGCTTACAGGTGAAGTACAGCCAACAGAGCCATGCCCAGCCTCTCTGCCTGCTGTTTGTGCCACAGCCATCCCCTGCAGCCCCTTGGCCAGGAGGGACCATGCCACCCAACACCCAGGTCCTTCTGGAAGCACTGGAGACCAGTGACAGCCACAGGGCACTGCACACTCGGCCTGGAATTATGGAGGTGTCCCGGGAAACTTCTGCCTGAAACCAGCCACGGAGCTGACGCTGATAGAAACAGACCATTAAAAAGCTCTGTGATATTCTGTTCTCCTGCTTCAGGTCCCTCTCTGCCTTTGTTGCTGCTGGCATTGTATGCATTATTGATGTGCCTAGGTGCTGCTGCTCTCCCGTTACCACCGCCGCTGCTCCCGCTGCCGCAGGACCGCGCTGTGCTGCCATCAGGCGATGCCCGGGGAGGTGGCAGCAGGGCTCAGCCACCGGTGACCCCCCAGCAGAGCCCCGCCGCCGAGCAGCCTGGTCCCGGTGCTGGGGCACAGACCCGGCTCCCGGCTGGCGGGTGGGGGCTGTACACGGACGCTGAGGTGCCCCGGGTGCATCTCCGCTCGTGCCGGGCTCTCCTCCAGCTCTGACCACGGCTTCTGCTCGTCCTGGGCCCCTTCCCCAGCCCGCGCTGCCGGGGGCTGCTGGCCGGGGCTGGCTCAGCTCCCTCGCAGAGCACGGGCGCAGGGGCAGGGTGTGTGGGGCAGACGCGGTTTGCCCAAGTGCTGCCAGGGCTGAAGCGCCCCCGGACCCCACCAGCGCCCCCCCAGGGGAGCAGGATGGGCCGGGAAGGGCCGCGGGGTCAGCTCAGGGGACAGCCCCGGGACAGCTCCGTTTCCCTTCCCGGTGGGAGGTGCGGGCTGGGGTGGCCACGTGCCAGCCTCGTGCGTGTGCGTGTGATGGGGTACAGGGGAGAGGAGGACTTCCACAGAGCGCTGAAAATGTGCCTTTCCCTGCGAGACCGGGAGCGCTCCGCCTCGGGGTTAATGTTTAATGAGGCAGCTTTAGGATAGAAGCTGTCTGATGGAGGACAGGGTGGATGCGCTCTCCTGCTCCTGCAGCGGAACGGGAGGGTCCACAGTGTCCGTGGGGCTGACCCTCGGGGGATGAGGCTGGCAGAGGCCATGGGGTGACATGCGGAGGGCTGCAGGAGTGACGGGATCTGTTCTGTCCCGGGAGGAGCTCCCAGTCCCGTGTCCTTTTGGCTGCGGTGAATTGGAGCGAAGCGGCTCCTCGTGCTCCGCTCGGCTCTGCCGCGCCATCCCACAGGACGGCACCGGTGTGGAAACCCAGGACACGGCCCTCACAGCCGGTTTGCTCAGGTTTCCTCTGTGGGAGCTAATGCGTTTTCCATGTTAAGGTGCCTGCACGTGGCATCCAATGCGACTGCGACACGGAGCCGCTGACACTACGTGACTGGCTCATGTGCCCTGTGTGCAGGGGCTGTGAGCATCGCTCTGCCCCCCCGGGCAGCGCCGGCCTGCACTGACCCCAGATTCCCAAGGGCTCCTGGCAGCACACGGCCAGAGGCAGACAGGACCATGCAGCCTCTGGTGCGTTCGGCCTGGGTGGTGTCACCGGTTCGGGGGGGAAGAGACAAGGATGGATCGAAGCTCAGAAGCAGTTGGTTACAAACGGGATGCAGATGGGGGGAGCTGGGGCCTGGCTCTATGCGGAGCACCCCAGGGATGTTCTGACCGAGTACTGATGCTGCCAACAGGGTTGAAATGCTTCACAACTCCAATTCTCTGGTCTGAAGACCCCTGGGTGCTGCCAGGGAGACCTTGGACCACTGTGTGCTCCCCATGCTACCCCTCTCCCCCACAGGTGTCCCTGTGCCACCATCCTCCCCCCAGCAGCATACCCAGTGTTCCCAGGGTCCTGCAGCAGGGCTCACCCTGTGTAAACAAGGGCTGGTGTAAGCTCGCAGAAGGCTGGTGTCAGACACAGCAGCCTCGAGGAGGAGGGAATCAAAGGATTCCCTGCAAATCCATCTGCCCTACATCTCCTCTCCGTTCTGATCTCCAAACTCATGCAAGTTTAAAAAGCAAGTAAATGCTGGCAGTGATTAACCTCCCCACTGCTCCCGGCTTCCTGCTCTCCTGGGAGGAGAAGCTGTCAAGGGAAGGTGTAACCCAGGGGGAGCAGAGCCCAGGTCCCAGCCGCAGCCCAGTGCAGTGAAGTCCAGACCCCTCAGCATCCAGCCCCTTGGGGCTTCCTTCTGCACACGTGGCTTGTGGAGCCCCTCGCATGTTGCTGTGGGGCGCAGGGTGCAGGGTGACTGTTACCAGATCCCGAAATTAGGATTATTGCATTTATGCCCCAGAAACGCTTCATGAATCCTCAGCGACGCCCCAGCAAAGGCAGCAGATCTGCAGCCGAGAGGTGTTTTTGTGCACCCCCTTCTGCTCTGACTGCCTGCAAACGGGGATCCCTGCTCCTACCCAGTGCAGCCCCCCCTGCCCCACAGGCCCCTACCTGAGCCCCAGCACCCACAGGCAGGGTGGCTGGGAGCGGGTCTGGGGCTCAGCAGCTCTGAGGCCACCCCTAGTGCATGCTCTGTGTAGGAGCTCCACGTGCTGCAGGCAGTTGGAGACGTTTGCTGTGTGTCAGTGCCATTGTACAGCAGCTGATCCGGGTTCACGGAGCGTTATTGTACATTAATTCCCTTTGGATCTGAAACCAGTGTTTAATTTTCCTCTTGTGCTCTTTTGCTCCATACAAAATTCGATTGAAAATGTTGTGACGTGTCTCCATACAGAGCTCTAAATTTGCTTAAGCGGTCTAAGCCATGTCCTGGTGATGGAATAAATTTATATCATTTCCAGGCAAACTGCAAAGCACAACTGGTGTCATTAAAGACAAACTCATTGAATTGCTCTAAAATATCCTGCCCTGGAGATAACTACAGGGGCTCTATGGCTGGAATGAGCTCCTCTTGCTTTACACCGGCGAGCAGTGGGGCTTCCTTTCCCATCAGAGGGTCTCCAAGCCAGCGGGTGACAGAAGGGCCAGGCCTGTCCCTGTGCTGAGCTGCTGGGGACAGCGGGGTGCTGGAGACAGGGGGCTGCCAGGCCAGATGCCCCTTCTTGGAAGCCCTGCTCAGAGATGGGCATCCAGGAACAGTCCTGGAGCTGCGCTGAGCGCTGATCCCGTGCTCAGCTGGCCTGAAAAGGGCTGAGGTGGTCTGAATTGAACTGGTCTGGTATGGATTGGGCTGGGCTGAACAGGACCACATTGCCCGGGGTGCTGGGATTCGGGGTCCCCCTTCCCCAGTGCCATGGCATTCCTCAGCCTGAGGTCCCACATCTCCGGGTGCAGGCGTTGATCCTCCCTCCTGCCTTGTGGAACACAGCCAAGGCAGGGGGCCCGGCGCTGAGGCTGGGCTGGTGTCACGGAGCAGTTCCATCAGATGCTGCTGGCCTAAGGAACGTTGTATCCCAAACCGGATGTGTCCCCAGGGGAGGGCGAACCTCCTCCTCCCAAACTCGGGAGAAGCGAAACCTTGGAGCGGGGAAGTGCAGAGAAAAAAGACACTGGAAAATGGGATTTTTGCAGCTGAAAATCACTCTGGGAAACAAATGTGGGACTTGATGGTCTTAAAGGTCCTTTCCAACCCAGCTGATCGTATGGCCTTGTTTCCACACCTCAGCCTACCCTGCACACCTCATCACCCCCACCCCGCACACCCCAAACCCCTGCACCCCCAGCCCTCTCTTGCCGGGTGTCCCCACACGCCCCATCCCAAGGCTGTCACCTCCCTGTGTCGTCGTCCCCCCACCCCCCTTTCCACAGGTGTGCTTTTGTACACCTGGGGATCCCCCCCCACCTCCTGTGCTATCAGATGTGCCTCGATTGATTTGCTCCCTGCACTTATTAACGGGATCATTTTTCCATCCTTCGTGCATGAAGGGAGGTTTGGTGTAAGAATCAATGGGATGAGCACCGCCGGTGGCTTGTTTGGGTCGCTGCGCTTTCATCCTCAGTGCGCAGCCCCCGGGAGATGGCGAGAGGCAGATTGAGGAACAAGCAGGGAGTGGGGAAGAAAATGAACTGATTGTTCAGAAACCGGAGACCGGGGATGCCCGCGGGACACGCGCCGGCTTCGCCCGGCATCTCCGAGCCCATCTCCGGTGCTTTGCAGGGGCTCACTGAAGGGATTGCCCTTTCTCAGCAGGCCTGGCCTGTGGGAGGTGGGCTTGGGAGGAAGGAAGTGTCCCGGGGAGGTCCCACAGCCCTGCGGACCAGGACAAGGAGCCCCGCGGTCCTGCAGGGAGCGGGGAACCCTGATCCTCACGCGCCTGGAGAGAGCAACAGGGAGCGGAGGGAGCTTTGGAGGCAGCTCCTCACCGAGTCGGTGCCCTGGGAGGGTGAAGGGGGTCCCGGCGCGGCCCGGCACAGCCAGGGGAAGGCTCAGGCATCGGCAGTGACTAAAGCAGCTCGTGGGTGACCTCCAGAGCCAAGCCCCGGGAGAGGGGTCGGGTCCTGTGTGTGGGGCAGAGCAAGGCACAAACCTGCACCTGCCGGGTGGAAATAAACCCGGGGTTTGCAAAGAGGGAAATCCCGGCAGAGCCTCTGCAGCACTGTGTCCATGCAGGAAAACCGGGAATACAGGGCAGGGAGCTAGGAGGAGCAGGAGCTTCAGGTCTCCCGATCAGCGTGTTTGAGTGGGAGAAGCCCACGGGAGCCCGCTTCTGGGACAGCTACTGCAAGTCTGGGAGAGTTCCTTTAGGACTGGGTTTACACCTTTAAGCCATTTCTCCAGACCTGGCCAAACGAAGAAATGCAGAATTGTCACAAAAAGTGCAGATCTCGGCAAAACCAGCTCCCAAAAGTGACGCTGCGGTGACACCTTTGCCATGATAAGCACGACCCGATGTCCTCCAGAAGCGAACAGGCAGGAAGATAACGGCCACCAGGTCTGTAAGGCTCTCAGGCAGGTGAGCAGAAACACGGGCTAAGTGAGGCTCAGGCTTAACGCAGCCCGAGAGGACAATAACCCGCTCCGAGGACAGCTTTGGGAGGGTTGTTATTCCTGTCGCATACTAGAACATAAAGGCTTGTGAAGCGGCTGGGGGGTTTGGCCGGGGGTCCAGGCTGATCCCTCCTCCCGAGCCAGCGGCACCGCGCTTGGAACGAGCCCCAGTCCCGCCGCCCCGACGGCCGCCGGAGCCGGTCTCCAGCCCGAGGGGCCACCTCTGGGGGACGCTGCCGGCCATGCACGGGACGAGGGAAGGGACGGAACCGCCTCTTACCTGGCTCGTTTGCATAAAAGCACTCGCGGAGAGGCCCCGCGTCCGGCGGCACCGGGAGAGTCGGGGGACGGATGCCGCCTGGGCTGCACTCAGCCCCTTTGATCCTACGGTAGGAATTAATATTGCATCATCAAGTGTTCAGGACCCCCAGTGTAATGGCACAAGGGCTTTTATTATTGAAGGACGTTTGGGGACAAATCGTTGGGGCTGACAGGGGAAACGCGGAGCCAAGGAGCTCCCCGGCTCCCGGCAATTGTCAGGCTGGATTTGAGAGGTCGCTGGTCCTTCCCCAACGGGGGAGGTGGCTGGGACCCGGCTCCCGGTTTGATGTCACTCATTGAAACGCTGAAGGGAAATATTCCGAGGAGGCTCGTGCTCATTTTTAATCGTTAAGGTGCTTCGGAGTCCTAAATAAAAACCTTTTCCCCTTCTAAAGCGCATCAGAAAGGAGCCCGCGGTGGGTTTTGCCTGTGCTCCCACCCGACAGGCGGGACGAGCCCGGGAGCTGCTGCCGGGTCACCGGGCGGTACCGGGGGCCCGGCGGGGCACAGCCCCGGAGCATTTCCGGGGGGGGGAGACGGGCCGCCGAAGGGTGTTGGTTTGGTCTGCACTGGCCGGTGTTTCCTTTGGTGCTGCCCGCGCGGGGGGAGAGGAAAGACACGTCCCTTCGGGTGGAAAAATAAAGCTTTATTCCGGGGCGGGGGGAGCGGGGAGCGGCGGCTCTGCCCGGAGCGGCCCTGCCCGTCCGAAAAACCGCGGACCCTCCGCCACCGCCGCGATCGGCTGCGATCCCGGAATGCCCCGGAGGCGCAGGGAGATTCGCGGGGCCGTCCCGTCCCGTCCCGGAGGTGCGATGAGGCGGCGCCGTCGGGGCTGTCGGTGCCGGTGCGGCGGGCCCGGGTGCCGTCAGTGCACCGCCGAGTACTTCATGCGCTTCTGCTTCTGCCGCTGGTTGCAGAACCAGACGCGCACCACGTTCTTCTTGAGGTCCAGCTTCTCGGCGATGGCCGCGATCTTCTCCGCGGAGGGCCGCGGCTGCAGCGCGAAGAACGCCTCCAGCGAGCGCTTCTCGGGCGCGGCGATCGAGGTCCGCTTGCGCTTGCGCTCGGTGCCCGGCAGCAGGTCGGGGCCCGCGGCGCGGTCGCGGTGCGCGGCCTCGGCGCCGTCCAGCCAGGCCTGGAGCACTGGCCGCAGCGCTGCCATGTTGTTGTGCGACAGCGTCAGCGACTCGAAGCGGCAGATCGTGCTCTGGCTGAGCGCGCCCACCCCCGGCAGCTGCAGCGCAGCCAGCGCCGCCCCCACGTCGGCCTGGGTCACCCCCAGCCGCACCCGCCGCTGCTTGAACCGCTCCGCGAAGGCCTCCAGCTCCCGCGGGTCCGACCCCGCTTCGGGCGCGGCGGGCGGCGGCGGCCCCCCTGGGGCGCCCACGGGCAGGGCCAGGGGGGCGGCGGGCGGCAGCGGCGGCGGCTCGGGCAGCCCCCCGACGGCCAGCGGCGAGGAGAGGTGCTCCAGGAGGTCGCCGCCGTCCAGCGCCGGGTGCGGGAGCGGGTGCGGGAGCGCGGCGGGCAGCGGGAGGGCGGCGGCGGCGCAAGGGACCCCGCTCATGGCGGAGAACGCGGCGTCCGGCTTGAAGGGGGGGTGGTGGTGGTGGTGGGGGTGGCCCTTGGCGTGGGGGGCGATGTCGACGGCGGCCAGAGCCTCCGCGCGGGCCAGCAGGCTCTCATCAAAGCTCCCGAATATATTGCCCTGGAGCTGCGAGCAAGAACGCGCATGGCGGAGTCAGTGGGGAATACTGTCATCTCCGGCTGAAAAACCTGCCCCGGCACCGCGGTTCCTCCTCGGAGCTCAGGTCATAAAAATTAATAGGAAAGCTCGCGCAGACGTGCGGATCAGAGACGGGAGCGGGAGAGGGGGGAGAGGGGCGCCGAGACGCGCGAGTGTTTCTGGTGACATGAAAAAAACATTAAGTCGGTGCCTGTCAGAAAATGTGCCTCAAAGCGGTAATTCCGCTCCGTCTACGTACCTGCGGGGCCGGGAGGCAAACTCTGCGCATCGCCTCCGCGCTGGCGTGCAGGCTGGAGAACTTGGGCTCCTGCAGGGCGGCGGGCATGGTGAAGGGCTGCTTGGCGTTCAGGGCCATCGTCCTGCGCCCCTCGCGGGTGCGCAGCCCCTGGCATCGACTCGGGGTTCGCTCCCTGCCCCGCCGCTGCCCGAGTGAGCGATGTTCGATGGCAGCGCTGCCTCTGCGCGCCCGCTCCCCCCCCCCCCCCCCCATCTTTTCACTCATCTTACATGCTGCCTGCCAGGAGCGGGCCCCGCGCAGGCGTGCAGTGCAGTGCAGTGCGGTGCTGTGCTGCTCTGTGCTGTGCAGTGCGGTGCAGTGAAGTGCGGTACTGTGCAGTGGGACAGAGCGGGCAACACACGGGCAGTGGAACCTCCTGGCCGCCCTCCACAGCGCTCTGCTCGGGGCGGCGGGACGCGCCGTCAGGGCCCGGAGCGTCTCGCAGCCCCGGGCATCGCCTCCCCGGCCAGCCCCGGCAGTGGCCCCGCTCCGGGACCGGAGGGCCCTGGGACCCGCCGCTGGCCGCCGCTGGCAGGCGCTTCCCGCGGCCAGGACCAGTGCCGCTCGGTTACCCGCCGCGGGGGGAGCGGAACCAGAACAGGAGCGAATCGAGGGGGCGGTGGCTTTTGTGGCTCCGCAGCGCTGCCCCGGGGGTACCGGCTGCTGCAGGCCCGGGCCCACCTCCGCCCCTCGGAGCCCGGGCCCCCGTCAATCCCGTGAAGCGCGGTGTCGAGCACGGGGCGTGGTAAAACGAGCAGGGGGCTCCGAGCGCTGCCAAGGGCTGGAGGTTCGGGAGGCGAGAGAGACCCTCAGTGCGGCCAATGCCCCCCCCCCCCCATTCCTTCACCCCTCGGGAGACATCGCCCCGACGTTTCCACAGCACCCGTAGGCGGTCCAGGTTTGCTCTGTCCGGTTTCGCACCTCTCCAGGCACTCGATGGTCCGGGTCCGCTGAGGGCTCTGCAGGGCTGAAACCACCCAAGTAAAAACCTGCCGCTGGATTTGAAGTCCCCGAGAGCTCTGCGGGGGCTCAGGGACCGCAGAGTGGGGCCGCAGGGGCCGCTCTCCCGGCTCCCTGACACCGCCGCCAGCCGGGCCCTGCGCGGAAGCGGAGGCAGCGACCGGCCGCGGAGCTGCGGCCCGCCGGAGCGGGGGGGACCGGACGGCGGCGCCGCGGAGGGCTCCGGGAGGCAGCACCACGGACAGCGCCGGGGCTCCGGCCCTGCGGCGGCAGCACCGCGGAGAGCGCCATGGGGTGCGCGGGGTCCCCGCGCTGCAGGAGCAGGGAGCGCGCAAAGCGGCCTCCTCCCCGCGCGCTGCGCAAGGCTGCGAGCCCTGATTTGCGATGAAACATTTAACGGAAATCATTTATATTTCAGAGGGCCTAAAGAGCGGCATGAAAGTTTTATCTGAAGTGGCACCATATTCACAGCAGCCCTGCTGGGGTGCGAGTAATTAATAGAGGGATAAATTTCAAGCCTTTGTTTGGTTTTGCTTTGAGCCCTCCCTCTCTCCACTGCTGTCTGGCTAACACAGATAAAGAAGAGGTTCTGAATGGGAAGCTGGGGGTAAAGCCAGAGGCAGTGCCCGCTGCTCAAAGCACATCTACCAGCCCTGGCTCCAGGATCGTTTGCACTGGGTGGCATCTTTTTTCCATCTCTCCCTTGTTGTTTCCCTTTCAAAGAAGGAGGAGACAGAGACATGGGAACACCTCCTTCCCCATTCCCGAGTGCTGTCCAGAGGCCGCGCTGCAGCTGAGCATCACCCCTTGGGTGTGGAGCTCAGGTTGGGGTCCCAGCTCTGAGCACTTCTCTGTCACAGCCCACCCGAACACACTCCCCACTGCCTGTTCCAAGCACAGGGTTTTCCTTCGCTCCCGACAGCAGCTGCCTTGAACAAAACTGGGCTGGGTAACGGAGCTGCTGTGCTCCCTGTAATTAAAGCTGTGAAATATTGATGTTCCTGGCCCTGTCGACTGCCGTTACACCTCACAAACAGGGGAGAGGAGTCCAAAGGACAAACAATAAGTTAAAAGAGATCGGGTGGTTTGCCATCAGAAACTATCTGCAGGCTCAAAGGTGTCACTGCAATAGATTTCAGAGATCATTCACTTACTGGTAAATAATTAATGGTACTACTGGAAGTAAAAACCCACCAAACCCTGATGAAACATCATAGGAGACTCGCTGAAAAGCTGAAGGGAAAATCAGATTCAAAGCATGGGCTATTTTGCACTTGATCACGATTCAGAAGTTCTGTTTTCTAATACACCAAACCATTGTTATTTGGAATAGTAACTCAAAGCCCATCACAGAGCACTGGCGATAGGCTCTTGGCTTCATGGCATTAATTCAGTTTAAGAATGCGATAATAAATGCTTACACAGGCCTGATGGGAAGTTTGAAATACAACCACGTGTTACTTCATACACAGCACATGCTGACTCCATGACTTCATGCTGACTATGAGCAGCGTTACCCATTACAGTCACAAAGCCAGCATAACTTGCCCCATTGCATTTTCTTAAATTACCATTTGAAACAACCACAACAAATCTGGCTCCTCTGGAGCAGACCACTGCAGTACTCACCTTCTGAGACCTGCCAGTGTGCTAAAGCACAGCTAACACTTTCCCTTTGCTCCAGGGGGGAGCAAAAGCGTACCCACTTTCTGTCTCCTCTGCGGAGCCTTGGCTTCCTGTCCTGCCCATCCCAGGTCCTGGCAGGTTTCCTGCTGCTCTCACATTTGTCTTCACTGGGCATCTGAAAAGGAATTTGGGTTTTTGAGACCTCGCTCAAGATTGACGCGCTATGTTCTGGTGCTGAGATGCAGCATTTTGTTATCACAAAATCTTGGAATCCCAGACTGGTTTGGGTTGAAGGGACCTTAAGGCTCCTCCAGCTCCAACCCCTGCCATGGGCAGGGACCCCTTCCACTGGAGCAGCTTGCTCCAAGCCCCTGTGTCCAACCTGGCCTTGAGCACTGCCAGGGACAGGGCAGCCACAGCTTCTCTGGGCACCCTGTGCCAGCGCCTCAGCACCCTCACAGGGAAGAGCTTCTGCCTAAGAGCTCATCTCAGTCTCCCCTCGGGCAGGTTAAAGCCATTCCCCTTGCCCTGTCCCTACATCCATTGTCCAAAGCCCCTCTCCAGCTTTCCTGCAGCCCCTTCAGGCACTGGAGCTGCTCTCAGGTCTCCCCTTCAGGAGCCTTCTCTTCTCCAGGCTGACCCAGCCCAGCTCTCTCAGCCTGGCTCCAGAGCAGAGCTGCTCCAGCCCTCGCAGCAGCTCCATGGCCTCCTCTGGCCTCACTCCAGCAGCTCCATATCCCTCTTGTGCTGCTGTCCCAGAGCTGGATCAGGGGGTCTCTGCAAGGGGGGGTCTCCTCAGAACGCAGCAGAGGAGGAGAATCCCCTCTTGACTGCTGCCCATGCTCTGGTGATGCAGAGCCCCAGAAGCATGAGCCCTGCACCATCCCGTATGCTGTGGCTGTTCCACCACACAATCTGATCAGGAACTATCTAGGATTACCCAGACAGTCAATTATTCATCAGCTAAACGGCCAAGCATCAATTACCTGGCTTGATTCTCTTATTCATTAAGGAGATTGAAGAGCCCAACTTAACAAAGCAACAAGAAAGTTGCAACGTTACAGGAGCTGCCCGGCTCAGTACCGTGTCACAGGGAGGGGTCTGACACAAGGACGGCTCCGCGGCGATAGGACGTCACCAGAGCACTCGGGTTTAGAGGAGCCCGTTCCTCCACAGCATGGGAAGTAACGGGGTCACACAGGGAGGCAGGACCACGCTGCGGCAAACCGCTCCTGGTGCGGGTCATGCGGGGCCTGGCCTGGGGAGGCTTGGGAGGGTGAAAGGTGCTTAAGGGGGTTCCAAAGCACTCAAAGGGTTGATGCGAGGGCAGGGAGGGACCATCCCCATTCTGGGAAGTTTTTAACAGAGCGGGGTGGGATGGAAACTGTTTCAGACAGAAAAGCTGCAAACGGCGTCGCCCCAAAGGTGCCACTTGGCAGGTGCTCAACTGGGTCCTGCAGTAGAGATCGTGCAGGCAGCTTGAGGCAAGAGCCTTCATCCCATGCAGGCAGGCAGGCACTGGGGGGCTCTGCTGCTTTCCCAGGGTCACCACAGTCCAGGGCCGGGACAAACCTGGAGGTGGGATGAGCCGTGGAGCTGCAGGAGGGGGTCCTGTGAGCCCCTCTGGATCGTGGTGTCCGTACTGTTCCCGCACCAGCTGTGGATCTCAGTGCTGAGCCGGTAACAGCTGTGCAGCAGCCAATCCGGCTGCCACCAGCACAGTCTGCACCCTGGGTTTCATCCCATGTCTCTCTCCCACGCTTTATCTTTTGCTGCTCCCACCTCGTGCTGTTGGTGAGGCTGAGACCTGGGAAGTCTGTGTCCAACAGGCGGGGGGGATCCTGTGGGTGCGAGGAGGGTGTGGGAAGCAGGATAACTGCACACAGGTCCTGCTGCTGATGGGCTGGAAGCAGCAGTGAGATTTCCCTCCCAGGACTCCATCCCTCCCAGCTCACGCCCAGGCAGGGTCCCCACTCGCCAGTGCACTGAAGGACCAGCAGCCAGGCTGGCTCCTGCCCGTCCTTCCAAGGAAGGGATGGGGGGTACCTGGGGTTTGTGCGTGGCTTCAGGTTAAACCCAAGTGCTCACTCTCATTCTCTGCAAGTAAAGACAACGAAGTGTTGCTGCCTGCACGTGAGGAGCTCTTGGAGAGCCAGGTCCTGGCCATGCCCCTGGTCAGTGGCAGCCCTGCGAGGATGAGCGGGTGTTTGCCAGGGCTGATCCTGCCTCCGAACTGAAAAGCTTTTAGGTTCAGAAAAGCGCTGTGGCCACGTTGGAAAAAGAGGTGCCAAAGGGCAGCCCTGAAGCACTTTTTTTGATGGAGGTGGAACAAAGAGCCCATCCTCGGCAGCAGCACCTGCAAAACTGCTGGAATCCAAGGTTTGGATCTTGCCATAGACAAGGTTTTGATTTGAAGTCCCCAGAACGCAGGATGCCGGAGAGTTCATGCCAACGGGGAGGTCTTGTACTCACTTGTAATGGGCATGAATTATAGAGCTTGTTTCTTGTATCATTCCCTGAAATGAAAATTGAGCAAAGGCCATGGTGCTTGTTAAAAATGAACCCGACCTGGTCTCGATGGGGAGAATAGAAACAACCAGACAGCATCTTCTGGGGGGCGGAACGAGCCCTGATCTGTCAGGCTGCTCTTTCGTCTTGTATTTGCTCTCAATTCTAGAAATGCATCTAAATGCAGCCCAACAGGACTCTGTTCCACAAGAAATTAATGAGGAACAAACATTAATTATTCATGCCTGAAACAGGAGGTCTGCTAATGTTTTTGCTAATCAACAAGTCAAACAGCTCTATCTTTGTCAGGGCGGCTGTGGGGGGGCTGGAGGAAGAACAACATTGATGTGTTTTACCCGCATGCCCCCAGAGCCTTGCCCTGGGTTTGTGCATCCCTCCATTGGGAGCCCTGGATTCCTGCTGCTTCCAACGCCATTGAACCGGGACTCTGCAGCACAAGGGCAGCTCCAGACTGGGCCAGGCTCCGGTGGGGAACCTCTGGGAGCTCCAGGCTGGTTCTGTAGGAAAAAACAGGGGAAGGAGACGAGGAAAACAAAAATCCAAATGGAGGAAACGGGAAGAACAGGGATTCAGCTGCTCCGGCCTGGAACAGGAAGCAGGTATTTGAAGAGCCTCACTTTTGGTACTTCTGGTCTTTGGGCCACTGGGGTCGGGGAGCCCTGCACAGGGGCGTATGCAGATGGGCTCCAGGTGCCCTTCCCTGCTGGGCCTTTGTCGGGTGGATGTAGGGAATCGCGCCTACAGGAACATCACTTCCAGGTGCTTGCCTGGACAGAACGCGCTTGAAAAGGGGTGGCTTTGTTTGGAAAACTGATACTGTAAAACAGGCAAAGCACCATCCAGAACAGTGGCTGCCAAAGGAGAGCCTGGAGCCTTACACAGAATTAGAACACATTCCCTTCAAAAGGGCAAGGATTACATCGCCAGAAAGGGCATCCAGCCTCACCACCCTTTATTAGGCCTCTCCTCTCCCCAGATGAACCATCACTTTGGTAAATCCATAAGGATCTATTCCTTCCAGCACAGGCAGACCTCAGCCATTAATACAGTTGTAGTTAAATTAACAAGGCTCATTGCTGTACTCCCTGTCACATTGATCTCCACTGGCTGACATTAGAGCTTCCACTGCACACAAATACAGCCCCGAAATACCTTTCCTTAAAGCCTAGAGATGCTCACAGTCACGTGTGCTGTTACCTCGCTCTAGACTTAGCTCCCTCTTTCACAACAGACACCGACAGTTGGAGGTGGCCTCACTGAACTTGTCCTCACTGTTTGAGCCGCGGATAATCCAAGGCCACTTTAAAAAGTGAGAAGGAAGCAGATGAAACCATCGTCTGACATCGTCAGTCACCAGCGAGCACACAGAGGTACGTTATGTGGAGTTGACTCCAAAGAGCCTTCACATGAATTACTAAAGTGCCAGAAATGCATCATTCATCAGTGCTTAAATAAATCACGGGGCAGAAGTGCTTTAAGGTCACTGGCGCAAGCAGCAGGGACCGGGTTATAACTGATTCCAGAACATTGCTGGGTTTGGAGCTCCCAGCGGTGCTGCTCTGACACCACCAGGGCACAGCAAGACAGGGTGAGGAGAGCTTTGGATGAGCAGCACCACAGCAGCCAAACCTCCGGGCCAGGAGCTGCTGCTGCTGGCCTAGGAGCCTGTCTGTACAGTTCTCGGCTCGGACCAAAGCTGCAAGAGCACAGGAGCTGAATGAGGCTGTAAGCATCCTATTTACTCAAGGGTCAAAAGCAAGAGAGCAAGAAGAGAGTACAGAAGCTCAGGAGCGGTATGTAAACTCTATCATCATAAGCAAGTGTCCTGTTGTGAAGGCACATTTAAAATCAAATTGACAGTAAAATAAGCAGACCAATCCCAGCAAAATGCATTAGAACTTGTGACAGTCACAGAAGATACTGCTTTAAAATAGATCTACCTGGAGAGTAACATAAATCCTGTTCTAGGTGGTTCCCAATGGATGCTCCTGGTGCCTGGGCAGCCCACCCTGACAAAGGCACATAGAGGCTGGTGCAGCCGGTGCAGGGCAAGGAAGGGGCATCCCCGGAGAGCCCCATCCCTGCTGCCCACGGAGCTGTCACACTCACCTCTGAATGTCCCCTCTGAGGGGGAAGGATTCTGAACTTCAATTACCAGCAAGGAGCAACGTCCAAGAGCTGCACGTTTATCAGGCAGAGGCTCTCATCGAGGCGGAGCAGCCCGCTCATGCTTTGGAACATTCACACTGCAGGACCACTGAAGGACAGGGGAGATGGCAACAGAAATGGTTATTCATAGAATCATAGTTAGGGTTGGAAAGGACCTTAAGATCATCTTGTTCCAACCCCCCTGCAAAGGGCAGGGACACCTCACACTAAACCATGCCACCCAAGGCTCTGTCCAACCTGGCCTTGGAACACTGCCAGGGATGGAGCATTCACAGCTTCCCTGGAAAGCCATTCCAGTGCCTCACCACCCTTACAGTAAAGAATGTCCTCCTTATATCCAACCTAAACTTCCCGTTTTAAGTTTTAACCCGTCAAACAGATGAGCAAGCGCCTTCCACTCCTGCCCCTGCTCCTCAAAGCAAGAGGGCAGTGACAGAAGGAGGAAAGAAAGGTTCCTGTCCTTGTAAGATCTCGAGTCTGTTTTCCAAACCCATCCCAGCCCCCCAAGGAGACAGAGAAGGGGAGGGAAAAGGCTTTTAAAAACCGAGGCACTAACAAAGAGCTGTAGTGATGGAAACCACAGGAAAGAGAAGGAAGTGATGGAAACTTGTGAAAGAAGCAAACCCCAAGAGTAAGGTTAGCAACAGAATAAATCAGGTTTCAGGTCAATGCACAGAGGGGTTGGAGCTGGCACATCTGCAGTTCCTTCCCCGTGCACCTGCACATATTGCCCAGGCTATTTACTGAACCAAACTCACACAACGCACATTCCACACCCATACCTCCCCCAAAAAAGTGATAACGCTCTTTTGGTGATGGGTGTCAGCTTTTTTGACTGGTTCTGCTGCCCAGTTTATTTAAGTTAGAAGTTTGTCTTTTCTAAACCTTGAACCATTTCATAGCGTAACTTTATTGCAAAAAGTCAACATGCAGCTTAGAAATTCAGATTGTAATCAATAAAACAAACATTACATATAGGAATTTAAATGTATAAACAGTTAGAAATCCAACAATATCTCCTATGATACTATTACACAAGTTCACAATTTGTAAAAACTATAGTACAAGGTTACTATACACCGAGAGCATCTTTATTCCTTTTCACATGATTTTGGTAAGAGCAGGGTTCTCAGCCCCTGCAGGCCACTGCCTCAGCTACCCTGCTGCTTCTATTCTTTTTGCTTTGGGTAGTGCTACAGTGAAGGGGAGGTAAAACTCTTCCTAACACCCTCCCTTGGTGCTCATAGCCCAGGCTCAGACCCGTAACACCTAGTTCCACATTGCCTGTAAACACTGGCTGGCGCACATGAGTTCCTTCCTGGTCATAACATTTGCCCAAGGTACTCCCTGAAAATACACCTGAATTTCAAGTGTTGCTGTAAGACTAAAGCAAGCTGTGCTGCGCCCCCCGCCTCACCCACAGCCAAAACTAACACCCCCCCAGTGGTTCAATAGAGGCTAAAATAGAGGGAGCTCCCCAAGCCTCAGCAAACTGAAGGTCACTTCACCAGGAGCCAGGCCCCGCTCTGCTGCCCATCACTTAGACCCCGCTCACACAACTGCTGCTTCCAGTGCCCAGGCCAAGCTCTGGTACCACTCACTCCAGTGCCTCGGCAATTAGGAATTGCATTTGGGATGTCACCTGAGGACTGCTGTCAGCCTGCTAGGGAAAATACACAAACCACATGAAGCTCTCAAAGAACGTGCAACTGAAGCTATCCCAACCCTTCCCTTCCTCACCCTCCACACACAGGGGCCTGTTAACAGGCACAGCATGTGCCTACTGGGTGCCACTTCCCACCTAAACCATATGAAAAGGAATCCCATTCTAACCTGCACCAAAGGCTACTGCAGTTTTAACTACAGCTCCGTTCATCCACTGTAATTATCATTTCCCAAATACAAAAATACAACAATTCTTATTGAAATCTATCCGCTGGTAGTTTTAGTACACAAAAAAAGCAAAGTATTTACAAAATTATACAGTTTAAGAAAAAACTCTGTACAAAAAAATATATAAATCCTTTTGTTCCCTCTATTCTTTTTTAAACTGTCAGGACTCAAACGTTTGCTGCAATGGATTCTTCAAAATATACACTGAGCAAGCCACAGACATCACATTAGATATGAGGGGAGAACAGCCGGACAGTCTCCTAAGCACACAGGGTTGGTTTCCCCTTGTTTCTTTGTGTCTCTAATTTAGCCTCAGCATTAGCAGAGAGTCCTAATAGATGAAGAGGGAGTTTCAGTGCGAAGAGACAGAATACTGAAAGACAAACTCCCTTCAGGTGACACAGCAACAGGAAGTGGTACAGGTTTGACTCTGGATACACTACAAATCTGGCACAAGGGTGGCAAGGGCAGGGCGCTGCGAACCCAAAGGCACGCTCAGCTCCCTTTCACTGCCCACAGTCAGAGCCAGGGCCATTAAAGGTTTTAATGTCGTATCATTCTTCAATTAGGAACTTGCTGGGAATTACCCTGGTAAGGAAGCTGGTTACCCAAGAGGAGAGCACCTCTGCACTGACATCCTGCTTATTTTGTAGAGAAATGTACATGAAGTACTGAAAAGTGTGAATACAAATGGGCAGCCAAGGAAAACGGTGCTGGGTGACACGTTCATGAGCTGTAGAGCCACATACCAGTGAAGACACACAGCTCGAGCCTCTGAACTTATCCTCGCAGCTACTACACCATCCTGGGTGGGGGGTGTGTGATTGTAATGCTACAACAGTGAGGCAACTGAGAATGCAATGGTGCTCATCCTGAATGTGCCAGAACAGAACTCTACTTGGAGATGAATTAATGACCTTCCAAAAGCAGCTCTGAGCTCCTCTGAAGACTCTTCCCTCAAAGGCCTGGTTTGCTGCCAGCTGCTGAGCAGACACTGACATTCTGCTGCTCTTGTTACTCTGAATGCTTCCTGGATTTGGTTTGAACATCATTTGGTAATAGGGAGAGGAGGAAAAGTTGCCATTGGCTGGGAGGTGGCTGCCAGTTCAGTTGGTATGGAACTCACTACATTCATGCTCACAAATACTGAATGGAGAGAACAGCAACTTCAACTTGAACCTTACACTGAAACTACAGAAGAAAATCAACAGTGAGAGAAAATTCATCCACGTGTCACTGCTGATGTTTTCTCTGAAGCAGAATTTGAAGAAAGAGTGAACTGGTCAGTGTGATAATACCCTGTTAGATCACTTCTTCCATCTCCTCTCACTAAAAGCAGGACATAGAAACTGTGGCTTTCAAACATACCGAAATACATGACTTACGAATCTAGCCACAAGTAATTCCTACAGTGTGATTCTGTAGGAAATAAAATGCTACCCTTTTTCAATTAGCAAATGAGGCAATTTTTTCTTTCATAACATTTAATGAAAGTTTGTCTTTCCCCTAACCCCATAATATTGCTAAATAAAACCTGTAATATCTTTTCAATTATAAACTAGCAAATCAATCATGTTATAAAAAACCCAAAGCAAGGTAGTACAGGTGACAAAGAAGAGGACAAGAAAATACTAATATCTTCCCCCCTCTTTTTATCCTTCTTAAATAGGAAAAAAAAAAAAAGAAAATCACCACCCTGGTGAGCTTGATAATCATGTAAAAAGTTACTGGGCCTTTGGCTAGCTCAGGATCACAGCTCTATATCCGAAATGTTCTATAGCAAACTTTGCCCACTTTAAATCCTGTGGTTTGAAAAGAAAGTAAAGCTTTTTTGGCTCATCAAACTTCCTTAAATAAATGTTTAAAAGATGTAGCTTGAACTAAATTCCTAAAATGATACATTTCCAACATCAAGTTTCATCTTCTCCAAGAACGGGATTCATCCTCGTCTTCGTCATCGTCATCATCATCTTCGTGCAAAAATAAATCTGAGGTTTCAGTCTCCTAGACAAAGGAAAAACGTACTTTTACAGAGAGAAGTTCCACTCTGGAACCTAGGAAACGTGTCACCAAATGTAGCACAGCATCAGCTCTGCTTTGCATCAGGTTCTGTTCACTGTGTGTCTCACAAAACGCACACTGCCACATGCAACAAGTTTTGTGGACAGAACACGAGCCTCACATAGCAGAAAAGGAAAAGAAGCCCGACTGCAAGAGACGTGAGAATCAACCACCCCACACCCTCTGGAACAACAGCTGTCTGTTGAATGCCTTAGCAGAAAAACCCTTGAAAGCTTGAAGTGTTGATAATTACAGGGAAGAACACACATAACTTATCCTACAGCAGAGCACCAATACCATGAAGTAAAGGGACTAGCAGCCTCTATACAGAGACCACGAGGTTTGCTTTTGCAGTTGACAAATCAACATCCCACCCAGACAGTGTTTTTTTTTTTCCCCCTTTTCCCTTTTCTAAAGGGTGAAAGTTACACCTGACTCTTAAAACCAGCCACGCTTCTGCGCTGCACAGCTTTTATGAAACCTCTTCAGTAAACAGAAAACTGTATCCTACAAGAGCTCCTGGCTGTTAGATTCCCAGAAGAGTGACTGGGTTAGTAACATACTCTCATACCTCTTCCTTAGACTCCTCTTCCTCAATTTCTGTGGACACAGAAGGTACCTTTGGTTTGTACCATGATATCTGTAGCCTTCGGTCTTTGAAGCGGGATCCCTGGTTAGCAGCCTAGGTTGGATTTTAAATGAACAGGTTTTCAGAAAGAGGGTCAAGCACAGAATTTTTAAGACCCTCAACGAAGAGCTAACATCATGTGGATCCACTGCTGAAGATTCAAACACATAACCCATAATCATCCACTTCGTCTTCTGAGAGCAATCACAGAATAGTTAGGGTTGGAAAGGACCTTAAGATCATCCAGTTCCAACCCCCCTGCAATGGGCAGGGACACCTCACACTAAACCATGTCACCCAAGGCTCTGTCCAACCTGGCCTTGAACACTGCCAGGGATGGAGCATTCACAACCTCCCTGGGCAACCCATTCCAGTGCCTCAGCACCCTTACAGTAAAGAACTTCCTCCTTATATCCAATCTAAACTTCCCCAGTTTTTCTAACCCATTACCCCTTGTTCAGTCATTACAGTCCCTAATGAAGAGTCCCTCCCCAGCATCCTTGTAGGCCCCCTTTAAACACTGGAAGCTGCTCTGAGGTCTCCACACAGCCTTCTCTTCTCCAGGCCAAACAGCCCCAACTTTCTCAGCCTGTCTTCATACAGGAGGTGCTCCAGTCCCTGATCATCCTCGTGGCCTCCTCTGGACTTGTTCCAGCAGTTCCATGCCCTTTTTATAATGCAATGTCACTTAAGCCTCAGCCTCTAAATAATTTCCTGCACCAGCAAGCTGGAAAGCTGAGCAGACCTCTGAACAATTACCAGCAAAACAGCCAGGTTACTATTAAGGTAAATAGGAGGTACCTTCCCCTTCAGCGACACTATGTGCTAAGCCTGCTATATTTTACAATACAAAGGCAGACAGAAGTAGTTAAAAAAATCTTATTTTAGAACTGTGGGGGAAAATAAAAAATAACCAATTTTTCTACTTACATTTTCAGCTTCTGAGCGAGACTTAAAAGTCAGAACTACACTTAATGGGGAATCCTCCTCTTGGAGGTCTTCAATATCTCCAAATTTCTATGAGAGAAAACTCCATTAGGAGCAGCAGTAACATTCTCCTACAAACTCACCATCACCATGTGCTACAACTACACTATACTGAAGCACCACTGAAACCCTGGGTTTTGGACAGAGAGGAGAGAGCCAAAGAAGTCTCACCTACAGCAACATTGCAGCATTTGTACCTGTGTTTGTGGGCAAAAGCTTGGATTTATTCTAGTAAGCAGAGCTTAATTGTACAGGAGGAAAGGAAATGTGTATTAATTTATAGACAGTTTCACTGAATTTCGCCAGTTAAAGCAGTAGCGGTGGCCTCTACCCTACTAAGCAGTGAGGCTAAAGCAGAGTAACAGCTTCCCTAAGAACACAGCCTACCCCACTGTGTGGAAAACTGCAGAGCTCCCTGTTCCTGCCCAAGCCAGAAACAAATGAGCTTCCAGGCTACCAGCTATCTCTTGAGCCCTGCTGCTGCTCTGTTCCCAGCTTGAAAGGGTGGGGCTCCACAAAACCAGTTTTCTGTCACTTGCTTTGCAGAGAGCATCCAGAAACACCAAACTGACTTGATCAAGCTTGGATTTCACGCTGTGCCTATTTATGAAGTATCTCTCCAAGACATTTCCACGTGTAAGGTTTGTAAACATTTCATTCTGGAAAGAGTAACTGAGGGAAATGTAAAACCAGTTTTCCCTTTATGATGCTACCTCTGTTACAACGCTAACAAATCTGTTAACTTGGTCCACAAACCAGTGAGCTACATGCTCTACCATGAGTCTGCTAACAAATTTAGCTACTTCAAAATTGATGTCCTGTTTAGGACCTCTTGTTTTAAACTACTTAAATGCAGAATGAAAAATAAGCTATTTAGCTTTGGCCATTAAAGGAATGCATTGGGCAGCTATTGCAAAGCAGCTATAAAAACCATTACATTTATACCCTTGATAACTCTTGAAGCTGCATGGCTATACCCTGTTTGTGAATTTGGCATGAAGTCTTTGATCTATTTGCACTAACAGAAACAACAGACTTGCATCTTCAAGGATTTGGACAAGGAGCAGTTATTTGCAATGTTCTTAGCATGCCTCTCCTCACAAGTAAGCACACATTCAGGGTACTGGTTACCTACTTAACCTCAGATTTACAGCTTGGCAACAACTCTCCTCTTCAGGTTTTTCTTTGTTTAATGTGACCTCATACTTACAGAGAAGTGCTGTAGCAATTCATCTTTTTCCTCTTCAATGAAGCCTCCAACTGTTAGTGCTTTGGGACGGTGATCCACCACCATATGGTTCAACATCCCCCTTCCTCTGCCACCACGACCCCGTCCTCGTCCTCTTCCTTGGGCTGGCACAGTCTTTCCTCGACCAGCAGGCAAAATGCCTAAGCGGGCAGCCTGATTACAGAAAGCAAATCATGTACACATCCATCCTCACTTTGAAAGGATTTAAAACATTTACATAAACACATTAAAAGCATTAATCCAGACAAACTCACCTCTACTTGTAACTGGTTTAGCTTTTTTCGCAGTTCAGTTGTATCTTCTCCAGAAGAGAGTCTCTTATGGAAGTCCAGCTCTGCATCTAAGAGCTCCTTTTGTGCCTTCAAGAAAAGGTGCAGAAAGAGAAAACAGAAGGGAAAAGCACAACTGTAATATGTGCTTTTAATGTTTTATTCCATGTCTTCAGCAATACACTTATGTGAAGGATACAGACACATCAGTGCACAATATCCACGCTTTCCTCTACATTCAGTTGTTTGGATTGCCCCCATGGCCCTCCCCCAGCCCATTTTCTGAAAGAGCCAGAACCCTCTGCTTCAGAACTGGAACAAGCTTGAATGAGCTACAGGAAAAACTAGGTCACCCAAGCTCCTTAAAAACATAGCTTGCTCATCCATGGTTATCACCCTCAAATTCAAAATACTGCTTGCAAGTGTTTTGATCTAATGTTGCTGCATTTTTAGGACACCGTATTAGAAACGGTTGCAAGAGACAGGCAGGCAAATGTCTTGTGCAATAAATACCTCTGTCTTGGACTTCAGTTTTGATTGTGTAGAAGGTGTAGATGAAGTTTTTAGTTCATCCTTTAACTGAGATATTTTTCCTCCTAGTTCTTTTAAGGTCTTCATTATTTCTGCTCTCTCCTCTGGTTTCATGGCCTTATTTTTCTCCAGCTTGGATATCAACATCTATGTATTATTAAAAAGAGCATGAATATAAAATTCCAGGAAAAACAACACTGAACAGACAGGTATCTACAGAAGCAGGATATTTACTAGAAGACATTCCAGACTTACCTTCTGGCATTCAATTTGTTTTTCTAACATCTCCTGCTTCTTTTTCCTCATGTCTTGTTGGAGTTTCATTGCCTCCTAAATGAGAAGGAAATTATTTCAATCACTAAAAAGCAGTCTAGCATTATATGCACTTATAGACATAATATTTTCTTCTTCAAGCTATAGAAGTGAAGGCCATAATGAAAACTACTTGTCTGCAAAACACACAAGTATAAAATACACAAGCATGTGTATTGGTTTTTTTTTTCCAGATCAAAGTTGCTAACTCCCTGCTGTGAAGTGCCCTACTAAATTCTTGTCCTCTTCAGATACATATCCTATGTTGTCATTTAAGTGTCTCATACCTGAAGAGAAATGCCAAAGAAAGCCCAAAAAATCCCCACATGACCAAGTGCCTCAAGTAAGACACCCCAGAAGGAACACTCCCTTACCCGTGATTAACCACAGTACACTTGTGAGATAGCCCAATAACAGTGACAAAGCCTACACTAGATTATGAAGCTACACAGTGATATTTGAGGTGTAAGTTGCCTATCAAACCTTTCTTTGTAATGGACTTTGATCACAATACTGTCTGTCAGGCAGTGAACAGTAAAGTACCTGCTTTTTTTTAAGGGCTTCTTGCACATCATGAGGTTTAGACCCTGCACCAGGCTTCAGAGACGTCTTTAAGTTTGAAGTACTGTAAACCATTTTTGAGTGACTTGTTGAAGTAGGAAATGCCTGAAATAGCAAAATCACACAGAGAAATATGTAATAGCTTAAAAAAACGTGATGCACCATCAATGGATTCTGGAGGAACGTGCTCAGTGAAACAGAAACACAAACGTCCAGATTTGTGCCATGAGACAGGAAAACCAAGGCAACTGAAACACACACAAACATACGAATCTAACAGTCAGCTTGCTTGTAAGCAAATCAGCTTAAATGCTTGTGTTAAAAGGTATTTCTGCATAAGATAATTTATTTCCTTCTTCATCCAGAGCTCCCTCTGTATTCTGATACCACTAGGAAGACCACCAAAGCTTATCTGCTTCTGCATTATATTCAGCTTGGCTGTCATAGTCTAACATCATGCTTTCTGATCAAATAAGACAGCAGGAGTCACCTGCATACTGCCTTTCTTAAAAGAAAGGGATGCTGCACTGTGGCATCAGTGTGAATTGAAATGTATCAGCTTGAACTCTATGCAGAAGTATTCTATAAGCTTCCAGCACTACTGTTCAAGCACAGCCTAAGCTCAAAACTCACTGGAAAAGCAATCAGATTCACCAACACAACGCTGGCATCATGTACAGGCTGTCAAATTTGTTTACTATGAAGCACTGCCAAAAATATTTGGCGATACTTAAAATGCTGATTCTGTTGAAGTCATTGTCCCCGTTTTATATAAAGAGCTAAGGAAACCAGGAAGAAGTGACTGATCATGGCTGGATGGAACATTAGTGAGAAGAAACAAAACCAACAGGGAACAATTTGAAAGTTCTATCTGTCAATTCCTTCTTAGCTAAGGGGCCAAAGCTTTAACTGAACATATGAAGATGGTCAACCTCCACAAACATACCTGAGAATCCTCCACCACAGCCCCGGCCTGGCTCAACTCAGACTGGTTTCCACCTCCTGCTCCAAGGCGACGTTTCACTGGGACTTTATTAAGGACATAGGCACCGGATGCCAGTGGCTTATTCATCACCTGTGGGTGTATCAACAGATATTAAAACATTGAAGATTATATACCCTGCTTGTTTGACACATCAGCTATTTAGGAGCACTGACAGCCTTCACTGCTCAGCTCGTGGTGTGGGGCAGCATGGTACCTTTGACAGGTTGCTGTGCATTGTTACAGCCGGAGATGGGGTCAGGGGTTGCTGCTGAAGGTGAAGCTGCTGATGAAGAGGCTGTGGGGGTGTCTGCTGCTGCTGCTGCGGGGGCTGCTGCTCACTTTCTCTGTGCCACAGGACCCTTATAAAGCGATTGTTCAGAACTGCCTCTGTGCTGGAGATTGCCTTCCTAGCCTCGTCGTTAGTCAAGTACTGAATCAGAGCAGCTTCGGGATCATTCTGGAAAGCAACCTAAATCAGAAATTCATTAGAATGTGTTACTTCTCAAGGAATAAAACAGGTAGCAAACCAATCTACAGATAATTTGCAATAATGAGTAGGATACCCAATGATATTAACAGCTCAAAATACAGGTAAAACATTCTACGTAACTAAAGCCAAGCACCTTAAGTCAAATGCTCCATGTACTTGAGGCACAACCTATATGCGGTAAAATAAGAGCTTATATAGTGCCACTGCCCTTTTTTCAGTGCAGGGCACAGCACTGAACTGGAGTCAGTTCTAGGATGCCAAATGGAAATAAACCGAAGCACGTAAAGACTCCCCTATAGCATCTTTGTCAAAATCATGACTATGACTTACCACAGGGCTATCAAACAGATAGAAATTGTTAGAAGATCTCTCAAAAACTGTATACAAGTTGCTCAGAAGCCTGATTCAGATTCTATTAAACCTGCAAGCCTTTAAAATTTTGTAAGGCCTCCTGAAGGCAGAAGCAAACATACTGTTACAGAACCGAGACGATAATAGAGAGACCACAAAAAGGTTTCTCTGAACTGATGAAATACTCTCCCAGCCAGCCTCCATCAGGACTTCTCAAGGAAGATAGTTCAGCTGCAATACTCAAGAATGCTTCAGAACAAATCCCACACCTACACACAGGCATAAACCCAAACTTTTTACCTGGATGTTTACAATTGTTCCAAACTTGCTGAAGTGCTCATTGAGCTGTGTGATGTTGTTCAGCTCCGGGGGAATCTTCCGAACTTCCAGTTTTGTGTTCGTATACTGATTCTTCTTCAAAAACCCTGGCTTGGTCTGGTTGTTATTTGCTTGCCTGGAGAAAACAAGAACAAGACAGCCACTCAGACAGGCACTGAGGCAGGGCAGCCACTGTTAATGTACATTTAACTCTTACTTCTCTCATTGAAAGTATATGCTCTGGACATTAACGAAAGAGAGCTCCTCCCACCACCAAATACTTGGGCTCCATGTGATGGGGACACGTATTTTCTGCCCAACCAGCTCAAGTTACAAGGACCAGTGAATCCTGGTGGTTCACAGCACTGACAGCAATGAAGTGCATTCCAGTTAGCCAAGTGCAGTTGTTATTTCTTACTTTCCCAGCCATGGTTTCTTCAATGGTGGACATTCCAGGCTACTTGGAGATCTCTTCCTGCTGTCTGGTTCAAGGACAACTCTAGTTACGTTGCTGCTGTTATTTGTAATGGGGATGGGAGGTTCAGTCTGGATGATGATATTGGCAGCTGGAGGAAAGGAAAGGCCTGTGTTACTTACCAGACATCAATGGACACAGATAAGCTTTCACTTAAACAGCAGAACAGGGTTGAGTTTAAATCCATGAAAATTAAGATAACTTTATCAAGTTGGTCAGGTTTGTTTATGAAGTTACTTCAGAAACCCCTTGCTAGTTTAACAACTTGAGGAAAACATTTAGTCCAGCCAGTAGAGATGAGATCTGATCTTTACTGATATTTAAGCTCAGTATTAGAGCTTGAAGAAACAAAGCTAAACCTCCATCTTTGAGGTACTTAAAAGTTCACATTCTGCAGAAAAAGGGGAAAATAAAAAGGCAGAACATCAAGGCTGGGTTCCCAGACTTCAGGTCAGAGCTTTGCAATGTGGCACATGCTGGAGCCAACTTTCACTCTATACCCTTGACAGTGAAAAAGCAACCAAGAACCCCTTCCTCTAACGGCTATCTACCTCCGCTGTTATCCTCCATCCAGTTTTCAGGAACAAGCTACTAATCAAGCACAACTATGGCATGAAATTTGCTCTCTGAGACATTAAAGTTTGAACCAACTTCTGCAAGCCCAAAGCTAAAGCACTGGATCACAGTTTGCCAAGTATTCATTTACAACCTTCTTAAGATTATCCTATTGCTGTTAGTGTCCTGTCTACACCAAATACTGAGCTCCTAAAAAGAAGACTGAGTTATAAGTCAATTTTCTGTGGCTTTTATACATGCCAGACCTCGGCTGCTTACGCTAGTGAAAACAAAGACTGTGTGTTTCAGGGTAGAGCATCAATCTTTCTTCAGAGATGATTTTAGAGTAAACCCTTCCCGCACATGTGACAGAGGCAGTGAAACAGGCCTTTGCAAGCATCACTGCTGAGCACTCACCCATGCCTCACAGCTGCAGTGGGTTCTGAGAGAGAATCTGGGGCCAGCAATAAAACCCAACCCTGCCCTTATGATGTTCACTAAGATGCAGACAGCAAGAGCCATTTCTGCAACAATATTTAACCATATCCTTTCCAGGATGAGTCACTGGAAGGAAATACTGAAAACAAGTGTCTATCTTATCTAAGGAGCAAGAAACACGGAAATGTAATAGTAAACACCGAAATTTAACATCTTTTCTTTAGAGGATCAGGGCAGGGAAAGCAGGAGGGAAAGAGAAAGTTTAACAAAGCAAACATTTCCTCAAAGAGCCTTGACTTGTTCTCTCCCCTGGGAAGATACTGTGAGCATGTCACCACTGAGAGACAACATCCACATCCATCTGGTTAAGGATTCAGAATCACTTAAATGCAGACTGGGATTCCCTTGTGCTAGGAGGAATGGCACCTGCAATGCCTGCTGGAGAGAGTGCCTGCCTGGCAGGGCCAACCCATCAAGCGCAAACCCATGCCGTGACAGCTCCCCTTGGCACTAACACCCCAACAGCTGGGCAAGTACTGCAGATCCTCACCGCTGTGCCCCAGGTGCTAAACACACCCTTGGCAAACCAAAGCAGTTTTAAGACCATACTGCTTAAAGCTACCTTTCTGCACCACTTTTATTTCTAGAAGCACCCAGCATCTGAAAAGCGCCTTCACAGGCTAAAGAGGAATAAAACCCAACCAGCAAGCCCCTCATAACATTCCCAAGCAAGTGGTTATTTTTTAATCAAAAAGGCTGCTTTGACTATAATGTAGTTGTATTAGCATTTAAAAAAAAGGTAGAGATGTACGAAAATCGCTCTGAAATACTACATCAGTAAGAAAAACTACTGCTTTAGCCTGAAAAAGGACAAAATAGGTGTTGACAGTCTTGGACAAAAATAGCAACAGCAATGACTAGAAACCCTTCCTACCTCTTGGATTTGTATCCATCTCCCCAGATGTTAGGCCAATTAGATTTGGACGTTGCGTTTGTGCTCTTGTAAAGAACTGTCGGTACTGAGATCTACCAGCACTGGTAATACTAGGAGCTTCGGGGTTATAGCCATCTGGCTCATATGTATCTATAAAAAAAAGGAGAGAAATGAAAGGATTTTTTTTTACGCGAGTTTAAGACTCAGGGTTAATTTTCCATTAAGGAAATGCATGGATGTGCAAGTTGGTTTTGGTTAAAGAGGTGGGAGAAAGAGGATGTGCAGCCAGTGTTTAGCCATTTAAAACCCTCAACTGAACTTTACACCAAAGTCTATTCGGGCACATTCACTTCTGGTTTTTAACCTGAGTATTGCTGATGAGCTGCCTGAAAATGGAATGAGAAACGTACGTCAACATTCAAAACATCTGGACCGTGCTACGAGGGGAACAACAGAAGATTCAGTCTGAGCATTTACTCTGTAGGACCCAAGATGCACAGAGATTTTCTGCCTTTGCTGCCCAACAGTCTAGTTTGCTTCTGAAAAGGATTTCTGGGGAAGAATGTACTTAATCAAAGAAAGCTGAGAAATCGGGTGATTTGACCAATACTTACCTATCAATTCTCTTAGTTTATTAGAGTGACATCAGGTGCCTACCTCTAGTAAGGTACTAATAATTATTTTGATTAAAAGGGATAACCAGGAGAAGACAAGATGACAGAACTGACCCATATCATTCCTCCAGCCCAAGGTCCACTTCAAGGATGATGCATTTTTCCAACCATAAAAAGGAAAAGCCATACAACAACTAGAATGAATGAAGTCTGTGAAAAGCTTCCATAGAAACACAGTATACCTCCTGGAACAGAAATTAATGCCTGCACAATGGGGTCTGGCAGACTTGGGGCATTCAGAGTTTCAGCTCCTTACTCCACAGCAGCAATGAAGATTCTATAATGCAAAATAGCTGCCCAGAACTGCAATATGCATGTTTTACACTTTAGTTTCAGACTCTGCCAAGAACTTTGATTAACCTTGCAGAATCTGAACTGCAAGTTCCTCCTCCATGGCTTGCCAGACCGATTGTAAGAGGCAACCAGCAGCTGTTACCATAGCAGTCCAAGAACAGGACATGAGAGTCTCCACAGATGTTCTGGAGAACAGAAATGAATAACACAACCAAAGTCAGTGGTGCTCTGCCAGCTCAGACAGACAGAATCACACATCGGAAGTTCTGAAGCTGAAAGAATCAGCTGGCAGATCTAAATGCCTGCCAGCATTTGGAGGCCATTGGCCAGATTATCTAATGAGATACCTGAGTGAGTGAGAGCATGGAAGTCATGAAGGGAATGACATGGATCATGAACTAGAACCCTCCTTTGAATACAGAATGTTTATATATATATATACTTAAAGAAAACCCATAGATGGGAATATTATAAACCACTGAGATTTAATTATATTATTTTGCTCATGTAAATGCCATTACTTCTTTCATTATCAAGAAATGCAAGATTGTCGGATTTAAATGGAGCAATCTGGGACTCTCCAGATGTTTTTCTATTTCTCCTCATAAACCTCCACTTTTGAAAACCTGAGCTCTGTTAAGGAAGATGGACATTATGGACATGTCCACCGAGAGCCGTCTTTATTTTCTTTTAAAGTTAGAAAGCTAGAACTGAGTCGATTCTGGAAAAAAAGACAGGAAGACACTACTAGTGTATATGATAACTGTAGACTATCGTGATACACAGATGGAAGAAACCAACCTACCCCTCTCATCTGTAGTAGCCCAAACTGGATAGGAATAAAAACCAAATTAAATGGTAACTACAGGTTTGCAGATCCGTGTTTGCCTACTGATGGTCTGCTAAACAGCTTGAAGATGAAGGGATCCCTTATTCAATGGCCTTACTGCTTTGAGCGTATGACACCCAAAGGGAGCTCCCCACACAGCAGGAGGACACTGCTGCTACTTCAAGGGTAACAGCAGATGATGGGCTGCCCACGAGGAAAGCCATCAGACTTCCTTTTTGATTTGTATGTACTGGAGAAAGACAGAGATAATAATTTCCAATCACACACCAACAGAGGAATTTCAAACTGTGTATCTCAGGCAGAAGGTAAAGAAAGGTACATGCTTACGTTCCGATACTGTGTACAGCAGGTTCTGGGGTAAGGGAGGAGGTAGCCTTGGTCCTACGGGCGCAAGGCTGGGCACTGCACTTGTCCCAGGCTGGTCACGGTTATTTATCAAACTTGACTGTGTTAAAGGTGGTCCTACAATGACACCACAGAACACATCACTGAGACTTGGAACTCCACACAAAGTGTGCAAACAATTCAACACAATTTGCTGGTGCCTTGCTTTGAGCAAGGTCAAGGTTGTCAATATTTACAACCCCACTACAGTAAAGGTAAATTGAGAAGCCCTGTTCAGGTAAGTTACCCTGATTCCAACATCCTTTCTGTTTCCCAGAAAGCACAAAGCTTTAAGCAAGGGGAAGTGTCTTTTCTTCCCCAGAGGTTTACTTCCGTTAGAGCTTGTGTTAACTAAAGCAGCTTCTCCCTCAGCTCTGCCTTGGAGAATCAGGGCTTGCTCAGAGCAGGAGATCACAACAGCAACATTCAGAGTAGAGTTCTAAACCAAGAACTATGGGCAAAAGGCATTCACAGACACAGAATTTATCTGGCTGGTTTTGCTTTGCCTCCACTGTCTACACATTCCTTATTATATGACTCCAAAAGGATAGTGACCTACATTATAGAACCCACCAAGAGACAACTACAACCAGAGAGCACTGTCAGTTCGCTCCACAGCGAGCCAACTCCACCCACTGAAAGATTCCTCAAAGTTTAGGATCAATCCTATACAAAATTATGTCACATCCCATAGCTGCTGCTGCTATTTGACGCAACTATCACAGTCTGCACTGAGTTGCTGGAGTAGAGAGTACTGAAACAGGGTAACCACATATCTGATATTCTATTTCTTCATAGAATTTACATTATAAGATGCAGTAAGGTAATAAAAAAAAAGGCTGAACAATTTAGATGTCACTGTTGAGATAAAAAGATCTTGGATGTATCAATTACATACTGCTTTTCAGCAGCAGAAAATATGGCACAAACAGATTTATAAGAACTTTTAGGAGATTAAATCTCAACATCTTTGCATTAGGAAATAAAAGCTAGTAATCCAACTGTCAGTGAGCAATCCAAACACCACCAAGCTTATGGAATAATGGTAAAGATATCCCCTCCACTTCCTGCCTCATGCATCTAATTCAATTGGAGTGCTGGGAATATAGTGTTTTACAAGCTGGTTTTTCAGGATTACTTGGAAGTAATTTGAATAGCACATGGCCAGCAAAGAAACCTGAACTCATTACTTCAAATACACACAGATCTTCTAGGAAAAGCCATCATTCTAACTCAGTGACAAAGAAACACAGAGCAACGTTGTGACTTACTTGGAACAGGAAGTACAACAGGAGGAGGTGCCTGTGGATGAGTTTGTGGAATTGGCAACCTCATATTACGAGGTAGACCTGGCAAAGGAGGCAGAAGCATCCCAGGAGGAGGAGGAGGAAGCCCAGGAGGTGGTGGAGGAAAAGGAATCATACTTGGCAAGGAAACTTCATCTACTACTAAAGGATCATTTCCATGATCAAACTGGCAAAGATCACCAAGTACACAAAATCCTCGCTCTGCAGAACAGGACGTTCGAGAGAAGAAAATAAAATTAGTTGTAAGCAATTTGCAGCATCTCAGGTTTTGCTGGAATTTCTTACTGAAGAAAACATGCAGTCTTCCAGCATCACATCAGCAGAGGACGTTTCAAAAGAACTCAAATCCAAATAATCTCCCATAAAGCAGACAGACACACATGCATCCGTCATAAAAGCTGTGGAGAAAACAAGTCAGAAGTTCTGCCTGTTTTTCATTAAACACATTTCCTGCAATCTTTACCAGAACTGCAGGGGCTGAACTATTTGCCAATCATGTACAGAATTGTGAACAAACTCCGTATGTTCTTATCTAGCAACTGTCAGTTGTAAGTAAACTGCTTCCAGTAAGACTAGTTATTTCCTCAGTACAATACAAGCTGTATACAGCATCTTTTACACACAAGGTACATGCAACATGCTACAGCATTCTCACCTGCTGCCTGCATTTAGTAAATACCTAAAAAGATAATCACAGAATAATTGAAATAAGGTATGAAACAGAAAACTAAGAGTTACCATCATAATCTTGGCATCTTCTTTTAGGAGGAGGGTTTCTGCCAAAGGGGCTGGGATTGCTGTGATTGTTATAGTAATTTGACCAGCTCTCTGTTGTGTTTTCCAGATGGTGCGCAGGTGCAATTACAGTAACAGCACTGGGAATAGACTGTGCAGAGGAATACTGTTCACTAGATATACTGGGAGACACAGACACTGGATTATAGGAGCCTTCGGCATCACTTTTTTCAGTCTTGAATTTTGATCTCTCTCGGTGCTCTGTTAAAAACAAACAAACAAACAAAACCCAAAAGTAAAAGTCTTCATCCTTTGTTTCTGCATCAGAGCCTTGAGAGGATGACACTACACAACAGGGCAAGCACTTCCACAAACAGTCAGTTTTACCCATGGAATAAGAATTAAACACAAGGCAACCAGGGTTTTAACTTTGAAATCTATGTTTTTTCTTTGCAAAATGCATACTCCTAGTCCTTACTCCATCCTGGATGACAGCTTTCTCCTCTAAAGCAGAAATAGAGGGGGGGAAAACCCAAAACAAATCTACTCCCTCTCCTTAACAGTGTCTCAACATGCGTGGAAATCTGTTGCAGTCTGTGCCCCTGTTTTTTCCAACAGACCTGAACTAGCCCTAGAAGAAGAACGGGTCACACAGTAACTACTTTCAGTTACAAAGAAACCTTCTCCAAAACTACACAGTAACACGAAAAGGGCGACATTGTTTTTTCAAGAGGATCAACCTTGGGGAGAGCGGAGGGGAAATACGTAAGAACTCAGCAGACTTGTCAACATCCAAGGCACACAAAGATCATCCGCCCTGGTATACACCTGTGGATAAATTAAAGGGTAGCAAAGAAGAAAACAACCCTGTTACTTGTTGTGCTCCAAAGAACACCATCTTCATTAATAATTTCAGGAACACAAAGCTCTGGAAATTTGCTCCATCTACAGCCTCATAGACCATACAGCATGTAGGAGTCACCTACGTCACCGGCAGGAGATGCTCTCCTAAAGCAGCACCTTGGGTACTCACCAGCACTTCTGCTTCCATCATGGTCTTTGCTTCTGCCCCTACTGCGGCTACGACTTCGGCTCAGCCCTCTGCTTTTACTGCGACTTTTACTCCTGCCGCGTCGCCAGCTCGACTTGTCTCTGTACAAATCACTCCTGTCATAGTATCTGTCATAGTCCCTCCATTTCCCATCATCTCTCTTTTTTTCTCTGCTTCTAGAAGAGACAGAGGTAGAGCACATTTACAAAAACAGAAACCAAATTCTCAATTGCAGTTCTCAATTGCAATCAGTCAAGCCACTGTTCATCCCTCCCACCCAATCTGGGCAGAGAAACATCTGAGTCAGGCTTTACAGAGAATTACATAGAAAAGCACAGAATCTCAGAGTAGAGGAGGCTCTACTAAGTCTCAGAAACAAGCAAAGGGAGGACTAAGAAGAATCAGAAAGGTGAGAAAGTTAGATGACCAAAACAGAACATGTTTTAAGCGATGCTGGCACCGTGTTAACAACCCCCTTCTGCTGCTTTTCATGTACATAAAAATGGAATTAATGGAATTGGTGACATTCCAAGGTATTCATACTTGAAAAATACTGTCATTTCTTCAGAGGAGACCAGCTCCTAGTGAAAGGCTCTCATGCACATTATCAGCATCCATTGCAGAGACAGAACAGCAAGGAGGAAATCACTGTTTTAATGAAAAAAATCACTACCTATGTGGTAAAACCCCTCAGTTCAAGATTCCCAGCAAATACAGAAGAATATATTCATATTCTAGTTCAAAAAACTAACCTGTGCTCACTGGAATCTGCACGGCTTCTCTGCGGGCTGGAATACTTCTTTTTCCTGCCTTCCCGTTCTTCTTCAACTGACTCTTGGTGATTCTGTTTATGAGACAACTACCAATAAAGGAAGAAACAAAGAAAATTACCTCAAGATTTAGTTCAAGTTACAGTCTGCACCCCAAATACCCATTTAGAGCACTTGTCAGAAAAACACACTCCCTGTGGTCCATTTATAGAGAGCAACAGGTTTTGCTCCTGACACAAGCATCTCTTACGAGGGGAAAGGACCTGAATTTCATATACACTAACTTCATTTGCATCTTTCCAGCAGTAACTGAAACACAGATTCAGCCTAAAGTATCTCTGCAGACTGTGATCAGAATACAGAGAGAGAAAGTTTACTTCCATGGCAATTTTTTCTACAACTCTCTCTCAAAGCTGGTACATAAGGATGCTACAAACACAGAGAACAGGTCTCTTCCCTTGGAAAATCACCAACTTAGAAGAAAAAACCATCTTCGACAGGTGATATCAGAGGATACATAATATACAAAGAGCTCAAGACAACTGTGGAAACAGCACTCTGGTTTTCTGAAAACTTAACTGATCTCAATTTTGCCAATAAAACTTGAAAGCAAGATAAAAGAAAGAACTGCTGGCAAACAAATACTGCCTCACTTTTAAAAGGAATTATCCCTCATTACAGAGGCCACCGTATTTCACTGATTTTAAGGACTAAGGAAAACATTTTGATCAATTTCTATTCCTCTCAGAATATACAAAATTGAACAAGGAAACATTCTGGAATGGTTTTGTTTCTTCCCCCTCTCTTAAAGCCTTCCAAACCCTTATTAGCTCCTATTGCCAAGGAGCTCCGGACAGGATTGCTATTAACCTATATCAAAAGTAGGCTCTACAGAGGGATCCCGAGTGTTCTCTGAATGGTCATCTCCATTTCCCTTCAGATGCACAGACTGCAAAGGTCCTTAATCACAATAAAGTGGATTTTTCTTTCACATTTTGCCTCACAAATGGCTAATTTGAAAATTGGAGGCAAGGAGACAACAAAAAAGAAGTTACCTCCTCCTTGACTTCTTCTTTGTCCTGACTCGCAGGCTTTGCATCCGCCTTCGGGGGTTCGAGTGAAGGAAGGTAACTCTTTGTGTACAGGCTTTCAAACAGTTTATCTACAAACCCTGAGGTTTCTGAGGACACAGAATACAAGACAAGACTGTTAAATATTGATTTAGGGGCACTGTTAGATTTACCAGAGGAGTCCCTGAAACAACAGTCATCCAGGTGGACTGCTCAGTGCAGAACCTTACACTGATGAAGATTAGTTCAATTCAAGGAGCTGGAATTACATTTATGGAACTCTGTTGTTTACTTGGACAAAGAAATTAATCAGGTATAGCAAAGACAGAAACAGACTTTTCCTTAAATCCCATTTACAACTTGGAAACTTTCTAAGGGGCAAGTGTGACTTAAAACTTATGATCAAGGAGTAAGTCCACGGTTACTCCATTAACTACAGTCAGCTGCTGCTTCCAACAATTTTTATCAGAATAAATCATTCCCAGAGGACTAAACATCAGTTCAGCATCAGATCACAAACAAAAGCACAAGAACTTCCCCATTGAGTGTCAGAATTTCAAGTGTTTAAAATCTTGAATCTGAACCAGATTACTACTAGATGTTCAGCAGAAGCCTGAAAGATTAATATGGACCAGGTCTCACAAGTTACCAAACCTCTGGCAGCATGACTTGAATGACTTGAGGATTTCCTCCCAGCCACCGTGAGGCAGTCCAAGCTGCACAACTGCATCTTGAGATGATTATTATTATTTGTTTTAAATCACAAGATCTTTATCCCTTCACACATTGCAAGAAACATCAGATTCACAGATAAGAAGTATTTTGAAGGCAACAATGGTGCATCATCATCCTCCCTCATCCCACCAGTGGAATGAAACCCACTGAGCAGCCAAAGCAGAGAGCATGGTACCTTTTTGCAGAAAGACATCCAGCTGATCAGCACAGAAGGCTTTCAGCTCTTTCTCTGGCTTGTCCTTCTTCACTAATGCCACGACATAGTTGGCTAAGGCAGAGGGGTCTGCATCACATCTATGGAGATAAAGAAGGGTTCTGGGCTCAGCTCAGTGTGCCAACCCCTGCATTGGACAAGAGCCACCAAAGACCTGGCAACAAAGACCTGTTTTCTGACCCCAAAACTGCCCCGACTTGCCAGCAGAGCTGTTATTACTTACAGCACAGTACTTTTGCTGCCCTATGACCACCCCGCTCCCTCCCACCTCTCACCATGTCCCACTGCATTGTTCCTGCTTGAGCTTTGCTTAGGACAAACAACCTCCCTTTTTCACAGAGATCCAGTTCTGGGGCAGCTGAGCAGATGCTACTGCTTCTCAGCTTTCCCTGAGCATAACTACCAACCAGTACAGCATTATGGGAACAGCAGAGCAAGCATTGGGAAAGCCAACTGCACAGCCACTGTGAAGTGTTAAAGTGGTTATAAAGCATTAAATAACCATGAAAAGTAGTTCAGAAAGACAGATGCAAAAGCACAATTCAAATATGCACAGATATGTTCTGTATGGCTGCAGTTACTGGGCCTGGGGTTTTCCTTCTCTAAGGACTATTTCCAACCTAAAACTTTTGCAATAATCCTTTAATGCTGGTAAAGTGTCTGCGAGGGTTCAATTATTAACACAGATGCAGGACCTAAGCCCTTCTCTAGCTTCATGAAGGTCAAAGAGACCCAGCTCTGAGCAGCGATGCTCTGCCACTGATCCTTAAACTGGATACGGCTCATCCACGACCAGAAACCCCCTCAAAGTACAAACTAGACTAACAAATGGCTCAGCAGTAGCTCCTCATTTTGCCTCTCTCAGAAGAGGCAAGCTCTCAGCGGGTAGGGAAGAACCTAAACTGATGATTTAAAGATTTATATTTATTCTTTAGGATTAACTTTGAGAGGGGATTATGGACTTTCTAAGAACATTAACTATGGAAATCAAAGGAAATAGTATAAAGTCTATAGACCTCAAAAATGACCTCAAGGGAAAATATAAACACCCAGACACCCATCAAAGCACAGGAACATGCAGATGACAACTGCTTAGAGAAAACGAAGCCTTCCCCCAGCAGACAGGCAAGCAGCTCCACTCCAAACTACCTTGCTGCTGGTTCCAGCACCTGATGAGAGCTGGGTTAAATGCAGCAATTAACAACAAAGAAACCACAACTTTACAGAATTTACAATTCTTACACACACTCTCCCAAAGAGAAATAAACTGGGTGGAACTCTGGAACATGTTGTGTATTAGTGCCCGCATGCAGCCGACTATAAACTTATTTAAAATAAAGGAAATGATCCATCCATATTAACTTCCCTTACGGAGGCACTGCAAGGTCTGCAGATGTTATCATAAGGTCTCTGCCACTTCAGGCTCATGCACTTCTCTGTTTTCCCTCCCCAGTCCCCGGCTGTCAGGACCCAGGAGCCTCTGTTTCCATCTCTAGTGCTGACACCACCGGGGCACGGGGCTGAATGTAGGGGGAAGGAGCAAGAGTTACACCCCGGTCCGACGGGTTTCAGAGGGATCGGAGCAAGTACCAAAGAAAACTACTATCGGAATAAAGAAAGCAAGACAATCGTGCGGGATTCCAAAGACCTTCTGCTTGACGACTGCAGCTGAGCAGTTCTGGGGCCTATTTAAATACAAATAGAGAAGTGCCCGTGGAAACACCAATGAACCGCACACTACAAACGTGCGTCCTGCCTCCCCAGCCGGGCCCGGTGTCACCCGCGGAGCTGGCACTGCGGGGACCTTCCTGCGGGGCAGGGGAGCCAGCGCTGCCGCACCGCGCGGGTCAGCGCTGAACGCGCTGCTTGTCCCGGCCCCACAACCGGTTCCAGGGCTGTCCCGCGGACAGTACCGGCCCTCGCGGCCCGGGCCCGCGGCGGCACCCGGAGGCCGAGGCGCGGGACGCAAGGCCGTGCTCAGCGCGCCGCCCCAGTAAAGCCTAACTCCCGGCCGGGCCCTTTGAACCAGGCACCCCGGTAGACCCAGCATGGGCTCGGCGGCGCCGGCCGGGCCCGGGGCAGCCCGAGCTGGGGCAGGGCCCGGTGCCGCACGCAGCCCCGTCCCGCGGGGGGCTTGGTCGGGGTGTCCGCCGGGGGCCGCTCTCCCTGCGCTCCTGCCGGTGCAGCCGCCCCTTGTCACACGCCGTGTGCGGTGCGCGGAGCGGGGGCAGCCCGGCAGCCCGTCGCCGCCGCCGGTGTGAGGCGGTCGTTGGGGTTTGCGGACGCTTGGGAGAGCCCTGGTGGCTCCCGCAGCGCGCGGCTGGGGCGTTGCGAGACGCGGTAGTTACGGTAGCGGTGGAGTCACGCTGCGGTGTGTGACTCAGTGCTGTGGGAACCAGGTTCTAATGATTAAGCTCCTTGGCACGGGGTAGAGCCTCTCATTAAGCTGTCGTGGTAGCTTTGCTTTCAGAGGTGTTTGGGGTTCGCTGTAGTGCTTTTGTTGTTAACCAGGACTGTGTTTGCTGACACGACCGAGGGGGGCACAGCCGCTGCCCCAACTCGCTGTTTTGGGGAAGAAAATCCGAACTCAAACTCTGTGCGCCCAGGTTTGTGAGCGGGACCTGCGGTGCGTTGTGTGCTAAATGAGTGAGGATGTGTGCTAAATGAGTGAGGAGAAGGAGTATTTAACGCTTACCGGCGGGGTTTAAACGCAGCATAATTCACCTGAAGAACCCTGAACTACAGTTAGAGTGGACCTGTGCACCAGCCTCTTCTCCTAGCAAAGGAAGTACCATTCCCGCTCAATGTGTAGCAAGATAAAGAGACATTAGTGGGAGTTGTGAAGAGTCTGGACCAAAACCAGAGCTCTTGAGGATTTTGTTGGGTTTCTTTTTTTTTTGCTGTGCAGTTCTATCAGCTCCTGTCTCCTCAGTTCAAACGGCAATAATTAAGTTTGTTAATTATGGGTAATGGGGCCAGTTTGTTAGAGCGTTCCTTTTGTTGGCTACTGTGGAGCTCTGCCTGGGAGAAAGGTTGTTAACCCTTTCCTTACAGATCTTGGATCCTGTTTCCAAAGGCTGACTCTCAGTAGTGATGCTCTGCTGTGAGCTTGTGCTGTAGGTTAGGGAGCCCAGAGGAAGGCTTGCCTGCAGCAAAAGGGGTTCAGGAGGGTTCTTTAATGTATTGCAAGTCTGTGTGCGTTAACCGTTAACCTGGGCTTCTCCATTGTGTTTCACAGGAACGTAAAGGAACAGCAAAAGTTGATTTCCTGAAGAAAATTGAAAAAGAGATTCAGCAGAAGTGGGATGAAGAGCGAATCTTTGAGATCGATGCCTCGGACAGGCAGAACCAGAAGTGGTATCGTTACTTCTGATTTCACAGGGTTTTATCTTTAACTGCGTGAAATGTCTCTTCAGGGGAACTTACTTCCTTCAAAATCCATCAGAGAAAAAGTGGCCCCTTGGTCTGTGCTGATTGTTGGCTGGGTTTTTCCATTCCTTTTTCGCATTTGCTATTTCTAATTAATGTGAAGTGTCGTGAAATGAGTAAGTACTTTCAGTGTGCCACTAAACAATCTGAGCTGGGGTGGTAGGAGGTTAAATAAATGACTTTAAGTCTTTGCAGTAATTAATTTACAGAAGCAGCACTAGAATTACTTCCCTTTGGGAAGATGCTGTGTCTGTTGCAGTTTCTTTGTGATCTCAGTCCTATGCGGGTTTTTCTTGTGCGTGCTTATTTTCTGTAAGATGACAAAGCCTGTTGGGGTATCAGTTCTGTAAAATCAGATACTGGTGTTGCTGGCAGGAAGACATTATTTTAATGTAGTGTGGGCTGACATAGCAGTTAACTGTTTGACCCACACATCATCTGATGGTCATTTTGAAAGCTAATTACGTTTTAATGCTCTGGATTTCTTCTCAGCAAAGGGAAGTACTTTGTTACCTTTCCTTATCCCTACATGAACGGCCGCCTTCACCTGGGACACACCTTTTCTTTATCTAAATGTGAGGTAAAGATTTTTCCTTTGCTAATCCCTTTGAGTGCTACTCTAGAATAAATGATGATTTTTGTAGTTAAGCTTTGAGCTGTCAGAAGCCTTGTGAATGACTTTATAGGGTCAGTAATGACTAATTCAGGCTTTCATTTTTGCCCATATTTTCAGTGAAATTCTTGAAGAGAAATGCCGCTCATCACTTCTTTCATTCTAGGAGAGCAGACACAGGTGTTTCCTCTTGTCATTCTCTCAGAATAGTGGAAACTTCGCAAGAAATCTCCTTGTCTCTTTTGTTTGTGACCACTGCGCTGTTCCCTGTGTGTGGACAGGTTTTAGGTCCTCTGGATAGAGTTCTGCAAAATCCATCTCTTCTTTGCACCCATTTTGCAGTCAAAACCAGCCCCCTCCACATCAGGAAGGCTTGGACTTACACAGCTAGGCAGTGGCAGAGCTGGTATAAAACTGGGTTGCACCTTCTTTTCCATTGATTAGCTTCCTAGATGGTGTTGATGTCATTCACCTGTCTTTCAGTACTTTCATGTTAAAGCAGGAGTTGCACTTACTACTTGAGCAGGGTGCTAATGAAGCCTTGTGCTGTTCCTGTGTAAACTTTCATTTTTCCATTTTAAATAGTTTGCAGTTGGGTACCAGAGGCTAAAGGGAAAGAGTTGTCTGTTTCCATTTGGGCTGCACTGCACTGGGATGCCTATAAAGGTAAGATGTTTGGAGTTAGAGGGATTTTTCTAATACTTTTCCCCAGTGAAGACTACTTAGAGCTGTCTGACCTGAACATCATGTTTAATTTATTCAGAAATTCATCAAGACAGTGAGATTTTGAACCTGAATTTGTAGTATGATATCAGTGTTGTGCTGGAACTCTTACCGCTTTCTAGAAAGTAAAATGCTTTCAAACTAGGTTTACCTATTGTACTTTTTATTTGGAAGAAAATGCTCCCTGTAAAGCCCTTCCTGCTGTGGTAGGAATCTTGAAGTTGCAGAATCCCCTAGAAGCTAATGCAATGTCCTGAAGAAGTTTGAAGCATTGTAGTGAAATGCAAAATGCTTATCACTAAAAGCACTCCCTAGCTGTGATTGAGGCAGTTGTCCCAGGAAAGTGCTGCTTGCCAATGTCTTCGCTTAGGCCTGTGCAGATAAGCTAAAGAGAGAAATGGAATTGTATGGCTGTCCACCTGAATTTCCTGATGAGGAGGAGGAAGAGGAAGAAAATTCTGCTAAAAAAGAGGAAATTGTCATCAAAGACAAAGCAAAAGGCAAAAAGGTAAACTTTAAACAAAGGCTTCCTGGGTTGGTGGCTGTGCTCTTGAACTCCAGGTGTGCATCAGGGGGTTCACACTTGGAGAACCCTGTGGTACATTGTGGGTTTGTACCCACAGTCATCACCTGATTGCCCAGGACCCCAGTGAACTGGTCATTTCCTGCCAGTTTGTCATGCTGCAGCCTGTCTGCAGATTGACCTGAGCATGTAACAGCTGAAAAGAGCATAAGGGGGTTAATGCATGTACAGTTGATACAAGCTGGGAAAAAGTGTAGGTTAGAAACTCTAATCATCAGTCTTCACTGCTAGAAAAGGATGCTCAAATGTTTGTATTAATGTGTATATCTGGGCATAGAAACCCTAACAGTAAGAGGGAAGAATGCTCTGAGCATGTAAAGCTAATGTGAGTACAGAATGGGCCTTTTTCCCCTCATCGCAGTTGTCATTTCAGAGTAAGGCTGCTGCCAAGGCTGGCTCTTCCAAATACCAGTGGGGAATCATGAAGTCTTTGGGGCTTTCTGATGAAGAAGTAGTCAGTTTTTCTGAAGCTGAGCATTGGCTGGATTATTTCCCTCCCCTTGCTATCCAGGACCTGAAAAGCATGGGATTGAAGGTAACTACGAAATCTAAAACTCAGCTATGGGAGCAGCCATGCTTCTGGTGGTGTTACGTTTATGGATGTGTGGCTTTTGCTTTGGGGATGTTTGCAGTGTGATACCAGCATGGTTCTGGAAGTGTTTCTGCTGTTTATGGAATTATTCATTTAAACTTTTAGTAGTCTTTGGTGACAAGCTCTTTCTCATATGGCGCTTGTACTCTGTGCAGTGATTGCAACTGGAAGCAAGAATTGAATAAAGGAATTGTGACTTTCCCTTCTTGTTTTCATATTAGAAACTGCTCCGTAGTTTCTAATTGACATTATTGACAGTAGTTTAGGAAGAATAAAGATGTGATATGAAATAAAGATACTTGTCCTACTGACATTGGATTTTTAAAAATAAAGACAGGCAGAGATTACAAACCAGGGTAGTTCTGGGATTTAGCTTGAGTGGTTGGTTAAAACTACCACAAAATCTCTCAAGTTCATGGTCAGCAGACAGACTGTGAGCCTTTGGCATCTCAGCTGTGAAGGAGCATGCACACACAGACTGCGGGGCGAGGGTTTTAAGCACACGCCTTGTGTGATATGTACTTGTATTATCTTTTTTTTTGGAGAGAAACTTTTTTTATTCTTAAAACAACAGTTTTGCTATTGTGAGGTTCCTCGAAGTTCTGTATTGTATTTGCTTATGGGGCCTCTTGCACATTTCAGGTGGATTGGAGGCGTTCTTTCATCACCACAGATGTTAACCCGTATTATGATGCCTTTGTACGGTGGCAGTTTCTTACACTGAAGGAAAGAAATAAGATTAAGTTTGGGAAACGGTAAGCATGGAAACTACCACTCAGCTGGAAGCTTATTGTGAATGTGGAACAGCTCAGCTTCTCCAAAGGCAGAACCCCCCAACACGTCTCTGGAGCGTGCTTCCAGCTCCCATTAAACCAGAATCCTTTCATTTCAAATGCTTTCCTGGACAGAGTGGAGTGTGTTTATTGTGCTGGTGAAGTGTGTGAGGTTGGGTTCCTGGTGTAGTTTTCCCATGGGTGCCACCTCAAAGCAAAATAGGGCCAATACCAAAAGCTCTTGTCAAAACTGAATGTGCAAGTTTGAAAATACCATTAAGTGGTCTCTTTTTCTTAAAGATTTGGGTTCCCCCCCCCTTGGCCTACACATTATTGTATTTGCTACTAAATGAAAATATCCCTTTTTCCAGATACACAATTTATTCTCCAAAAGATGGACAGCCTTGCATGGATCATGACAGGCAAACAGGAGAGGTAATGTTTTAAATTGATATTCTTATGCATTGCTTATGATCTTAAATACTGAGTGGAAAAATTAATTGTATCTTGGAGCAAACTGTATTTTACACATACAGAGTTATTGATTGTCAGTACATGTGAAAATGGAGTGAACTCCTCTATCGAGGACATTTATCTTGACCTGTGGATGGTGTTTTCCATCGAAGCCATTTTCTGTGATTATTTGACAACTGGTGCCAGAAACCACCACTACATCGTATCATTGTCTGTTGAAACAAAACAAACTGGCTGTTATTAACTTGTGTAGCTGAGATAGTGGCTCTGCTGAGTAAATTTTTTGACTTTAGAATAAAGTACCACCTCTGTCTCCAGTCTGCACTTTTGAAACAGCCATTTGTATCGATGAAAATCTGATTTACTGTGATGAGAACATCAGTACCTTAAACAGTAGTTGGATTCAGTTACTGCAAAATATGGTTTATTTTCTTTACTGCTTGAGTCAATGTCATATATTGATTGCCGCATTGTTTATGTGAACTGTAGGGTGTCGGGCCTCAAGAGTACACACTAATAAAAATGAAGGTATTAGATCCTTATCCCACAAAACTAAGGTAGGTCTGGAATTTGTAATGATAAATAATACTATCTTGTGGCCAGAAGTGACTGTTCCATTGGACGGTCTGTTTGCCTAATGCAAACTTCAGTTTCACCCTGTTTGTGTCACTTTAAAAACCTGGTAAATGAAGCAGTTTTGAGCTCTTTATTCATTAGTCTGTGTGGAACTCAAAGAAAATGAAAAACCCACAAAGAACTTACTGACCCACTTTCATCCCTTAGTAAATGTTACTGAAAGTTCACATTAGCTTAAAAGCGTGTTGTGTATTACCCTGACTGGTTTTGTTTTGGTGACTTATAAAATGCTTTTTCCCTCTGCAGTGGCCTAAGAGGAAAAAATATCTTTTTGGTGGCTGCTACGCTCAGACCAGAGACCATGTTTGGACAGACCAACTGCTGGGTTCGCCCAGATATGAAGTACATTGGCTTTGAAACTGTGACTGGGGATATTTTTATCTGTACCCAAAGAGCTGCCAGGAACATGTCCTACCAGGGCTTCACAAAGGATAACGGAGTCGTACCTGTGGTCAAGGAGCTGATGGGAGAAGTAAGCATCTTGCAGCTTGCTGTGCAGGCTTATCAGTTCTTGTGAAGCTTATACCTGCAAAGGTGACGGTAGAATCCTACTTACAAAGAAAATACAGGATCCATTACAAAACTTTTGGGGTGTTCAGTGACTAAAAAAGCGAGCAGCAGTCAGCTTCCCTGGCAGCTATGCTCAGCTGATGGAAGATTAACCTGATGCACTTCCCTGTGGAATAACACGTTACTGTTGCCTTGGCAGTCTCTCAGCAATCTGCCTCCTTGTCTAACTAAATATGTACGTATTTATTTGTTTGTAATACGTAAGGAATGCCAGCAGATTTGAAGACACCAGCCAGAAGAGCTTACTCAGGCTGAAAAACTGCTATTTATTGTAATGCTGTTCCCTTGTCCTGCACAGGAGATACTTGGAGCTGCACTTTCGGCCCCTCTCACCACCTACAAAGTCATATATGCTCTGCCCATGCTCACAATCAAGGAAGATAAAGGTAACTGTACAGCAGCATCACGCCAAAGCCTGCCTGCACTCTATGCATTCAATACGTGTTGATTAATCTTTTTATCTGTGATATCTGTTTCTTTGTTAAGGCACTGGAGTGGTCACAAGTGTTCCCTCTGATTCTCCAGATGACATTGCAGCCCTGAGAGATTTGAAAAAGAAGCAGGTCAGTCTGTTAACCGAGTTGCTTCTGTTTCCTTGCCATAGTGTGGAGGGTCAAGGTTAGATATCCAGTGGGTAAAAAGGAACTCCCTTTGGTTGGAGTTTTGCTATCTCTAACTTGAAATCAAAGTAGTTAAAAATAAATGAAGTTAAAACGAGCAGAGCTGGGACAGATGTTTGTTCTCAGACTTCAAGTAGAGTTTTGAATGAGAATCAAGTAACTTCTGCTGCATGTTAAGGTAGAGAAGAGTATCGGAGAAATAAAAACAAATGTCTGTTGTGGAAATGACTTTCAGAGATGAGTTTTGTCTGCTTTGTATAAAATATTATGAAAAGACCTTATGAATGGATAAAAGCCTTTCAATCTTGAACATTTTTCTTCTATCCATGTTAGTTAAGTTTTTAAAAATTTATTTATCTTTTTAATTTTCTTTTACCTTCCAAAGGCTCTGAGGGTGAAGTACAACATCAGAGATGAAATGGTGCTGCCATTTGAACCGGTGAGTCTACCCAGTGTGTCCAGCTGCAGTGCATGTGTCTGGGCACTCACTGGTGAGAAACAGACCAGGAGCTGTGCCTGTCTTTTCCAGAATTTCTACTCAAAAGTCCTCCTCAGCTGAAACAATGAAGCGTTTAAAGTCCTCATGTTTTGCTGTTGTTGTAATGTTTGCTTCATAGGGGGCTGCAACAAAGATTTGTCATCTGTTGCTATCCTTCAGACGTAAAGAAAAGTGTTAATTTTTGTAGGAATTACTATTTTGGAGATTGGTTTGCATCATTATACTGATAACCTGTTGGGTGATTAAAACTTTCCGCTGTAATGGCCAGATTGTTACAGTATCTGTTCTGTACAAAGAGCTAAAGTCCTTTACTGTGACAGCAGGGTTGTGCTGAATTGGTGTAGATTTTATGGCATTGCGATAGCCTGAGCTGACTATGTGATACTGGTGTGTTAATTCTCAGGTGCCCATCATTGAGATCCCGGGCTATGGCAACCTTTGTGCTCCGTTAGTCTGTGATGAGCTCAAGATCCAGAGCCAGAATGACAGAGAGAAGCTTGCTGAGGCCAAGGAGAGAGTGTACCTGAAAGGATTTTATGAGGGAGTAAGTAATAAAAGATTTTGGGTATTTTCTTGCTGAGTTTGACTGGGGTAAAACAAAGTGGGTGAAGATGATAGTACTTCAAAAAAGACTGCAAGAAAGACGGAGATGTTTTCAGTTTTCCCCTGACCACTTTTCATTCAGAGTCTTCAGCCATGTGCTGCAGTTGTAGTTTTGTAGAACTGGAGACAGGATGGAGAAATCTATGACTGCAGACTGAGGTCTGTGATCTGATTTCCTTGCAAGTGCCCATCTTCTGGGGGGTCGATCTATCTTGCTACAAGTATTGATTGGGAAACTGGTGGAAAGGGCAATGTCTTGAGGTGATTTGTTTGGTTGTTTCCTCCCCTCCTGCCTTCCCTTGTGTGCTGGCTCACTGTGATGTATTTGTTCCTCAGCTGTTTTATTGTAAGCTGGTAACAGCTTTATTTCTGGCTGTCTGTGTGTGGTTGCCTGTGTGCATGCTGACATGGAGACAGACCCATTTTGAGTAGATGACTGTATTTAATGAAAAAAAAACCCAAACAACTTTATTCCTATTTTTTGCATGTCAAAGATTGCAGTAGCTGCTACTTCTTAATGCTGATCCAAAGAGGTATTTCACCTATTTGCTGTTCATTTTTAAAAACATCAGCTCCTGTGACCTATCTTTTACAGGTAATGTTGGTGGATGGATTCAAAGGACAGAAAGTTCAAGATGTCAAGAAGCTTATTCAGAAGACAATGGTGGATAATGTATGTGATAGAGTGCACACAGCTCCTTCCAAATTACCCATTTTGTCCTTTTCACTGTAGCTGAGTCACTAAAGAAACCTCTGCTCTGGTTCTGCTGTCATTACTGGTGCAGTAATCACTGCAGAGTTAGGAAATACTGCTGAAAGAAGGACCTTGTGTTCTTGCACTAAGTGGGATGAATAGCTTAGAGACCGCTTACTCCCTGCTTCATCCTGTCACCTTGTCTAGGAGGTATTTTGGTAGTCTGATTTAGTCTTTCATATAGTTGTTAAGACACTGAAAGTGTAGGATCACTTTACTAAAGACAGTGATCTTTGTGCTGCTGTCCTCCTTTTGGTTATGCATGGAGACCTGTACAAATGATATGAACTGATACCTCAGAGGAGCACATAGTCAGTGTTGCTCTTGTTTTACTGAAGAGAATCCTGAGGCAGAGCGTCTGTGCAGTGGCAAAAGCCATGCAATAAATGCTGCAAAGCAGATTAGAACGGGGAGGATGCTTTTTGGTAAGATGTGAAGACTTTCAAGACTTCACCAAGCATTTCACTCTTAGCTTTTACTGCCTTTTCCACTCTTAGGATGAAGCCATGATTTATATGGAACCTGAGAGACAAGTTATGTCAAGGTCTGCTGATGAATGTGTTGTGGCCCTTTGTGATCAGTGGTAAGTGAAGTAGTTACAAAGTTAGTGCCAAATTATATCATAGCTGTGGATTGCTTTGTTAAAACAAACTTTTCTTGGCTGTAGGTATTTAGATTATGGTGAAGTGAACTGGAAGAAAGAGACATCAAAGTGCTTGAAACATCTGGAGACGTAAGTTACAAAAGCAGATGGAAAGGGGAGTGCTTGTTGGCTGTGGCTGGTGGTGGTCTAAGAGGGCTGGGAGTAGTAATGGCTTATTTCTGACAGGTTTTGTGAAGAGACGAGGAGAAACTTTGAAGCTACTTTAGGCTGGCTACAAGAGCATGCATGCTCCAGGACATATGGCTTAGGTAGGCAAACTGCTCCTTTCCTCACTTCATGAGAATGTCCTCTTGAGAGCTCTCCTCATGAGGATGGTATTCACTGGTTCATTTGGAAGGCTTAAGTGCTATCTAGAATCCAGCATGGAGTGGGTAGGTGTAGAGTAGCTATATCCAACTTGTATCCTGACCCAGCATCCCAGAGAAGGCACTTTCCTGAAAATCCATGTGGATGGGGGTTATTTAATTTTTGCATTATTACAGCGGTTCTGTGCAGCATCTCTGTAGCTTTTTGCCTGGGCCATTGACTTGGAAGGGACCTCAGAAGAAGGAGCTAATTCCATTTCTTGGGTATTCTCCTTAAATTCTGACTAGCCTTCCTCTTATGTAGCCTGTGACACGAGGAAGCTGTTCTAACTGCATCGTAACACACAGCAAATGATCAGGAGCTGAAATCTGTTTAAAGGTTGTATTTTCTCTTAAATAGAATTTTCAAATGCCTAAGTTTAATTTTTTTTAAAAAGGATTTTTGAAAGCATGAGCACTTGCATCTCTGTGTGTGTGAATGTATGTGTTCCACTGAAAGTCATGAACTGCTTTGTGTGCCTGTCAGCAGGGCTGGTACTGGCTGTACCTGATACTGGTTTCTGTGTCTCTAGGTACCCGGTTACCTTGGGATGAGCAGTGGCTGATAGAGTCTCTCTCTGACTCAACTATCTACATGGCCTATTACACAGTGGCTCATCTGTTACAAGGAGGTAACCTGAGGGGCCAGGGAGAATCTCCTCTAGGCATCAGGTAAGGAGAGTAAATCCTGAAGTGCTCTTGTTTAAGTGGATGTGTTTATCTCCTGAATTGTTCTCCACAAAGACTTGCCAAGGAGGCTGATGCTTTGTTTTGGTGTTTAAAAGGCATCATTTTCAAACTTAATGTGCTGTTAGTGATCTTACCACAAACCTGTGGAAGGGGAAATAAGGAAAGAGAGGAGGAATATCCCTGAAAGCAGAACTGTGCGCAGTGTTAATTGCCTTTTTAACACAAAGTGGTCCTTGCCAGCAATTTTTGAGTGATTGGTCTCAGTGGCTGCTGTAGTGTCTCTGCTCACTGAGGCTGCTTTGCAACTATAGAAAATTGTATGCTCACAAAGTGAGCAAGACTTTATCACTTCCTTTTTGTCACTGTATCAAAAGTTGGTAACTCTCTTAGCTTGGAACCATCTTAAATCCACAACTCATATGTGGAAGCCTTCAAAGTAAGAGGAGGAGGCATTTGTACCATATACTTCCTAAGACTGCTCTGTGACCTCTTGGTTGGAATGGTTGTGAACTTTCAGTGGTAGAGATCAGAGAGATGAGGTAGTACAACTCCTCTAGAATTGAAAAAAACAACTTCTAGTCTTGCCTTGAATCTTATGCTCTAGTTCTGTGTGTTTTCTGGAGCACTGAACATGCTGGAACTGGAACTTACCTCATTTGATGCTATAATGAATCTGAAAAACATTTCTCAAGTAAAGATTCTTACAGACAGAAATAGTTCTGAAAGGCTGGGCAAAGCTTTCATTTTCGCTCAAACCTCTCTAATTACAGAGAAGCTCCCTGCATCCTAGTCATGTCTGGAAATGAACTTTGAAGTGAGCATCCTGAGCACAGAATTGCAGATCTGTTGGAATTAAGTATACACAATTAGAGTGTACTCGAACACAAACAGATAACATCTTCCTTGTGGTATTAGCAAATGCTTTTTACCAAGACTTCCTCTGTGGGGGACAGTAGAAAGGGACTGCACACCACAGTAATAGAAAGTATAGAACAGTAATTGCCAGAACTAGGTCACTAAAGAGGTACGTGTAAGATGTTGTTTTAGACTGGTGGTATCAATTCAGCTGATTGTTTAATGTGTACTGGAGGTGCTCTGGATCCAGAATGTTTTTCCTGTCTGCATAATACAAGCCAAAGCACATGCACATTCTTTGTGTTTGCTCTGCTTATCAAATGGAAGGTGTTGTGAGAACTGATTGTGGTTTTAATCTGTGTTACACAAACTGCTGTGGGGCAGAAGAGGAACTTTTACTGATATCTCAATATGGGACTAATTCTGTGCAGAGCACATCAAATGAGCAAAGAAGTCTGGGATTACATCTTCTTCAAGGCAGCTCCGTTTCCTAAAACAGAGATTCCCAAAGAGAAGTTGGACAAGCTAAAGGAGGAGTTTGAATTTTGGTATCCTGTGGATCTCAGAGTTTCTGGCAAAGATCTTGTTCCAAATCATCTTTCTTACTTCCTCTATAATCACGTGGCCATGTGGTCAGATCAAAGGTGAGTTTGGAGATAATGTGAACCAGGCGTGCAGGAGAAAAAGCTGGAGAGTTTGGAGTTCTGGTACATCTGCTAATGGCTTTTTTGGACCATGCAGCATTCAGAATTAGGTTGAAAATGTGTGTTTTCATATTGCAGCTTTGCTATGTATTTACTTCACCAAATGCTTTCTATCTTGTCTTTGAACAGAGAAAAATGGCCAGTAGCTGTGAGAGCAAATGGACATCTCCTGCTCAATTCTGAAAAGGTAGAGTGGGGTTTCATGTGAGAGATGGCTTTTGTGGCTTTCAAATAGGCAGTTAGCCAGGCTGGAAAAATGCTTCTTGCTATTTAAGAGGAGGAAATAGTGAAAATTCCAGTTTCCTCATTGGTGCCCTCCAGTTTTGCATTCATCAGAGGTAAAGACCTGCCTTTCTTCCAGTTCTATGGGATGCTTTTCTTAAGTTAGCTCTTGTATAGCTTCACCAATTTAGTAAAGATTTCAGTGCATTTCTGTGAAGTTTTAGGGTAATACAGAATGTAGAATGTTTTGGTTTTGGGATTTCTTGACTATAAATTTTAGCTTTGTTAAGCACTGGAGTAGGTGCAGTGAGAGGAAAACATTTGTGCTGGTAACTCGCTAATGTGTGAAAGTTCTGAAATGAAATTAAAGTACCTGAACCTGGGAATTAGGCCTTGGAGACTGTCTAACATGAAGGAAAAAGCCCCACCAGAGTCCTTGGAAAAACCAATGCAGGATGAACTGGAAATACCAAATTTGAAGTAGTATTTAAGTTTAATTTAGGTAGTTTCTGGAATGAACTTTTAACACTGGTTGTCCTGCCTCAGAACCTGACAAAGGCTGGGCTGGAACCCAAATGATGCCACCACTTACCCTGTAGCTGTGGTGTGTGTGGACCTGTTCAAGGTTCAGGAGGTAGATGAGCAAAGTTCAGTCTCCTTTTCTGTGTTCAGATTTACCCAATTGCTTCTGCTGGGGCTCATGAGCAAACACCTTCTCAGGGGTTTGGCCAAGCCCCTGTTGTGTCTTCCTTATCCAACAAGAAATTGGATGTGTGAGCAAACAGACTCTTCTGTTTCTTGCAGATGTCTAAATCTACAGGCAACTTTCTTACCCTAACTCAAGCTATTGACAAGTTTTCTGCAGATGGTAAGTGTGTTCTGACCTCCATCTGGTTTTCAGTTATGCCAAAATGACTAAAATGAGTGTTCTGCTCTCAGAGGAGCAATGGATTTATTGGAGGATTGAATTGCAGTAAATCCACTGCTTACCACCTGTGCTTTTTGACAAGCTGAACTCTACTGGGATTTTTGACAAGCTGAACTCCTCTATTCAGGCACACAGCCTGTTCAGCCAAGAGCTGCTCCTGATGTTGAGACCCCTCAAAAGGTGCCTGCTTCATGCTTCCACATTCACCTAAGAGATCAAAACACATACAGATACTGATGGTGCACAGAGAGTGTCTACATGAATGCCCATGTTCCATGTTCTTCTTGCACACTGTTGGTTTTTGGGCAGTGATTGTACTACGCTCCTGGTCCTTGGTGTGTGTCTGGTTTCCTCCCTCAGGAGGGCAGTGTACCTCTACTGGGTAAAGTCCATCCTTTCAGACAGCTCTCTCTAGCTGGCCAGGCAGATTGAAAATGCACTCTGCATTTTATTAACTCATAATGAAAAGGCAGCTGGAATTAATTTTGAGTCCCTCCTGCATCTGTAGCTACCAGCTAATTGCATGCTGGCCACATTAGCTGATGCAGTTTCTTTCAGGCATGCGTTTAGCCTTGGCTGATGCTGGTGACACTGTTGAAGATGCCAACTTTGTGGAAGCCATGGCAGATGCTGGTATTCTTCGTCTCTACACATGGGTGGAGTGGGTAAAGGAGATGATTGCAAACAGAGACAGTCTGAGAAGCGGTCCTGCCAACACCTTCAATGACAGAGTCTTTGCCAGGTACTGTACAAAAGCTAATAATACACTTTGCTTCTTTGTTTTTCATGCAATGTGCATCTCTATTCTACAAATTAATGAATGACATAGAACAAAACACTTCACAGAGTAGGGTGTGGGATTGGTCTGCACGGGTGATAGTGGTGTTTTACACAGTCTGCCATTACGTGGGGTAGACTCTGTAACGTTGGTGTTCTCACTTTCCTTCCCTCCCTAGTGAAATGAGTGCTGGCATAATGAAGACAGACCAAAATTATGAGAAGATGATGTTTAAGGAAGCTCTGAAAACTGGCTTCTTTGAATTCCAGGTAGGAGGTCTTTCGTTAGGTGTAAGAAACTAACACTTGGTATTTGTTACTTTGTGGATTTCTTTTGATCCTGATGTCTCTGATCCTTAATTAGCTGAATTGGAATCAGAATCGTGCCAAGAAACAAGACTACTTGAATAAATCTGAAGTTATAAAGGTCTGCTTGTGTGATTTTACCAAGGACCAGGGGTAGACAACTGTGTATCTGCAAATAGTCCTGATTAACGAATATGAGCAAAAAGCTGCTCAAAACAAAGACACTATTAAAAAGAGCGTTTCCTTTCTTCAGCTCCTTTTTAATAAGGACCTCTTCATGAGAAATCCAGATAATGCATCAACAAAGTTGTTTGGAAGCAGAGTGCTTTTTGATACACTCCATAAGCCATGTCTCCAGAGTGTCTGCTGAACCACACACTGCTCTTTAATGAGTTATGGAGACTCCTTTATGTGGCTCCTTTATGATACCCTTGAATATGATAAGTAGGTTGAATTATATGTATAATGATAGATCATATTCATTGTCTTTTTCTTAATACTTAATAGTATCTCTATGCAAGCTATTTGAATGACAGTACCTGATACACAGTTGTGGATATTTTTGTCTCTTATGTCTGTGCCAATAAACACTTTAAGTACCATATTGCAGCAGAAATCCAGTGGCTGCCTGACAGATTCTCACGCAGGTGCTTCAGGAAAATGTAGTTCTTGTAATAATCCATGATTGAGTTCTAAGCTGTTTGCATTCAAAAGGCATATTAGAGCAAGGAGTTGTGTGTTTTCTTCTTGATGTTTTTCCATGGCAGGTGGGGTGTGCTAATGCTGGTTGCATTGGCTGTGTTTCAGGCAGCAAAGGATAAATACCGTGAGCTGGCGATAGAAGGGATGCACAGAGAGTTGGTGTTTCAGTTTATTGAGGTTCAGACGCTGCTGTTGGCTCCTATTTGTCCCCACTTGTGTGAGCACATCTGGTTGCTGCTGGGAAAGGTACTCACTGACGTTTGGGTTTTGTCACGTGATTCAGATCTCAGCTTTTCCTGACTTTTAGTGAGGCTCCTGTCAGGCTTATGGATGTCTTTTGCATGCAAATAGAAGAAATGTCTTAAGATGTAAAGAGCCATAATAGCTCATTGTCCATAGGACAGTGAACATATTGGGTTAGCCTGTTACTGGGATGACATATGCAACTCTAATACAAGTCACTTTGATTATCTACTCACAAAGAGGTGATCTAAAATTGACCCAGATAATGTAATATTCCTACACTTAAACATGAAACTTTGGGGATTCTTTACTGCCTTATTCTTGTAGGTGATGTTATGTAGGTGTATGGCAGGTGTAATTGTATGTGTAGTCCTTAACATTCTTGCAAATAAATGTTTGTTGGCTGTACCCTTACTCCTTTACAGCCTGATTACAGGTGGGTGTTCACTGAGGTTCCAACTGTCTAAACTGTTTCCAGTCAAGCTGGGGTTGAAACCCCACCAGATACTAATGTGTTTTCATCTCTGTACATGTTACTTCTCCCTTTCTTCAAAGCCTGATTCCATCATGAGAGCCCTGTGGCCGACAGCAGGTCCTGTTGATGAGGTATTGATTCGCTCATCCCAGTACCTGATGGAAGCAGCTCATGACCTGCGACTTCGCCTCAAGAACTATATGGCACCTGTGAAAGGAAAGGTGAAGTGTGTTAGGTCATCTTTTTAAGTGTGCTGCCTGATAATTCTGTATTGCTTCGGGAGTCCTTCCTAACTTTTTTGCTTGTTTCCTTAGAAAAGTGCTAAAGAACCTTCCCAGAAGCCTTCTCACTGCACCATCTACGTGGCAAAGAACTACCCGCCCTGGCAGCACACCACCTTGTCAGTTCTGCGCAAGCACTACCAGGTCATCGTCGTTCCATGTTTCTTTGGGCTGCTTACCTGCTGCTCTGGCGACTCTTTTTCTCTATCTGTAGAAAGTTTCTAAGCTGTAATTTGTTACTTATCCTTTATAATGGGTGTTCATCGATGTTTAGGTCAGTGGAGGTCAACTGCCAGATAATAAAGTAATTGCCAGTGAGTTGAACACCTTGCCAGAGCTGAAGAAGTACATGAAGAAGGTTATGCCTTTTGTTGCCATGATTAAGGTAAGTGCCACAGGGACAGTTCTTGTATGGAAAAAGCTTTTGTGAAGGAAACTTGTTGGACAAAGGCAATGATAATCTGTAACTTGGTGCATGGGTATTGTTGTTTCCTTTATTTCGTTCCTGGATCTCCTACTAACATTTGACTTCAGTCGCTTTCCTCCCCTTGCTTGTTTGGCATCTTCATGGTTTGTTTATAAACTGTTTTGACATCTGTGGAAGAAAGATACGGTAAAAATGTCTGTACATGAATTAGCCCATGTGAATGAATGGTCTGGCTGGGGCTCAGTAGTTTCTGTATTTTGCAGGTTATAATCTGTGCTTCAAATACATGTGAATTCCTCTGTGTTTGAAATGCATCAGATTTCACTCTTGAGTTTTTTATGCTGAAATGAGAATAAGGTGTTGCTCTGGGGACATAAAAGTGCTTAACACTTGAAAGCTATGAACAAGGTTAGAGATAAGTGATTGCATCACACTTAAGGGAGAAAGTTGGGGCTGCTCAGCCTGGAGAAGAGAAGGCTGCGTGGAGACCTCATAGCAGCCTTCCAGTATCTGAAGGGGGGCTATAGGGATGCTGGGGAGGGACTCTTCATTAGGGACTGTAGTGATAGGACAAGGGGTAACGGGTTAAAACTTAAACAGGGGAAGTTTAGATTGGATATAAGGAGGAAATTCTTTCCTGTTAGGGTGCTGAGGCACTGGAATGGGTTGCCCAGGGAGGTTGTGAATGCTCCATCCCTGGCAGTGTTCAAGGCCAGGTTGGACGAGGCCTTGGGTGATATGGTTTAGCGTGAGGTGTCCCTGCCCATGGCAGGGAGGTTGGAACTAGATGATCTTAAGGTCCTTTCCAACCCTAACTATTCTATGATTCTCTAAAAGGGTCTGTTCTGAGCCCTGAGTGGGATTATGAATTTTGTGTATTATTTGTGTACCATGCAAAGAATAAGCAAAAACTTTAAAAATAAACAGGGGAGGGGGTGGCCAGAATAGGATTTAAAATCTTTTAGACTTCTTGTGGTCTGGAGAAACTGAGAGGGATTGGTAACAGGAAAAATCCTAATGAGTGTGAAATACTTCTTTACCTTAAGTTTTAGCTTAATTTTTAAAATTCCTGCAATAATATGTTCTGTTGGTCTTATAATTTATAAATGGAGGTGCTCTTTTGCCCTCTCTCTAGGGTTATTCTAGTGACTCCTCATGGTAGCTGAGACGCCTTCAGAGGAACAGAGAGCACAAAACAGCTACAAAGCTTCCTGTAGAAGTGTGTAAAGAGATGTAGTGATGTATTAGATCAGCTGCTGTAGTTGGAAAAGGTCAGAGAAACTTTCAGTCCTACAAGTGTATTAGGTCTGAAATGTCCTGGGCTTGATGTCCTTATTCTGGCAGAAGTCAGTGATCCTGGTGCAGCTGGGAAGGGGCTGGCATACTGAGCTACCCCAGCATCGATCCTCTTCTGAAGAGCAGGGAGCAATTTCACATGAAGACATAGAAACATCTGAGCTCAGGCTCCCTACATCAGTGTGTTTTTCTCGGAAAACCAATTATTCAGCAATTCCAGTGCACAAGGAACATTACTTCTTGTGCTTCCTATTTGTCAAAGGAGGGCTTAAATGGATGAGAAACTTTGTAATTTACAAAGGGGAGCAATTCAGTGTGAATGCAGGGAATCTTTCACATTAAACTGACAAGGAAACCAGGAAACCACAGCCATGCTGAGTCTGACAAAGCAGAGCTTCAAAGGAGACAGCTGGCTCAGCATGTAAAAGCAAGAAAAGGGCAGATTGAATTCCAAAGAGGAAGTTCTGTTTTAGTGTTTAAAAAAAAAATCATGTGGTTTTTCTATTGCCTTTAATACTTTGTCTCTTGTGAGTGTTGCTGTTGGCTTTCTCAACTAATTAAGTTACTTTTATGTTAACATATAAAGTAGTTGTTATTTCCCTGCAGAGAACTTGTTTTACGACTGCTGTGAACATGTCCAGTTGTTGTAAGCTTGGCCTTTATTTCAAACTAGGTCATAAGACTGCATTTCCTGCTGTGAAATACCACCGAAATGCTGACTTACTTTGTGAATTCTCAATCTGCACATTAAGTAGGGATCATACCTAACTGAATGTCAAACACCTTTTCAATTCTATATTAAAAATGTGTTCTAATTGCTCTTGCTCCTCCCATCAGTGTCGCTAACTTGCTATAGAAGAAGCCCTGTTACAAGAAAAATATTGCTCCTACGTTAGCATGTTGTGCCAGCAGAGAGCTCTCATGGTTAAAGTCCCATTCTGTTCATGACTAATGGAGATAGTTTGCTGTTTTGAAGCATCATTTTACTGCAGCATTTACAGTTTTAATCCTTTGATTCTTTTCCTTTTTTCCCCTCTGACAGGAAAACCTGGAGAAGAACGGCTCCCGGGTTCTTGATCTGGAGCTAGAGTTCGATGAGCAGGCAGTGCTCATGGAGAATATTGTCTATCTGACAAATTCCCTGGAGGTTGGTACAGACCTGGCATATTTATTGCTTGGGTTTTACTGGCAGAGGTGGAGGACCAGCCTTTCCTAAGGCTCTAAGCATGGTTGCATTAACTTCTGGGTGTATGCTGCTCAAGCAGTGGTTTTTATTATCAACTAAATAGGTCTGGTATCTCCTGTTCCCTCCAACTGGATTAAACTGTTTATTCCCCTTTCTCCCTTCTTTGTCACAGCTCGATCACATTGAAGTGAAGTTTGCTTCTGAAGCAGAAGATAAAATAAAAGAAGACTGCTGTCCTGGAAAACCATTTTCCGTATTCAGAACTGAGGTAAGATCAGAAATTCACATATTGGAAGCCTGAGAACCTCATTTAAAAAAAGCCAGACAAAAGCAAACATGCCATGTCAAAACTTGGATCAGACATGGACACTGGATTCATTTTGCCTTTCACCCAGCACTCCTTCAAAACAAGAAACATTTCCCGAAGCAATTGTATTGTTTTTTGTTTTCCTTCCTCTGTATAGAGCCCTAAATGTCTGTGGCTGTACCTTAGACTGAGGTTCTTCCAGTCAGCACCACTTAGTTATCTGATATGAAAACTCTTAGTTCGTCCATTTATAGTGGCTAAGAGATTCCCTTCAGTGGCAGAAAACCTTTCAAAAGGATTCCTACAGCTCTGTTGTGGATCCTAGGCAAGTCATATGTAAGATCAGTGACCCTTCACAACAGTGGCATTCCCTAAATACATCCTCAAGATTTGTGCTTACTCTGCTGTGTGTTTTAAAGAGTTGGGGCAGTGCTCACATTATGCCACTGGCAAGTGTGCTTCTAAATGAAGTTTTTCCACCCAGAATGCTTGCTGACAGCAGATGTTTGGTTTGTTTTTGTGTTTCCTTTGAGGCTTGGATCACTTGCGCAGATCTCCTTTAATGTTTGTATTAACTTCCTTACAGCCCAGTGTGTCTGTGTTCCTGGTGAACCCTCAGCCATCAAACGGCCACTTCTCTACAAAAATTGAAATCAGGCAAGGGGACAACAGGGAGACAGTGATCAGGCGCCTGATGAAGATGGACAGAGGGATCAAAGGTAAGGTGCTAGCACAGCTCTGTGGCTTAAGAATCAAATACATCTGAAGCACTGAGATGGGTATGAAAGGAAAACTGGACCTCATCCAAGATCTGGTGACAGCAGAGTAATCTTTTCTTTCCAAATCTTTAAACAGCTTGTGTTTATATTAATGTTTATCTGTAGAACAAAGACAGCTACCTACCGGTGACGGTGCCCAGAGGAGCAGGGGAAGGGCACTGTGTACACGGTAGATGTGTGTGTGTGTGTATCTACTGGTGGTATGCTAGGTGGGTACTTTTTGATGCTGGAAAACAGGTGAGGTTAAGCAGCGACTTTCTCACTCCTTCTTTTCCAGAAGGTGTCACTGTTCTGTTGGTGACCAGGGCAGAAGGTTGTACTTGGCTTGGCTGCAAGACAACAGGCTTTCTGAGCTTTGTTCTAGGTCTGCTTAGTTCGTGTGTGAATAGGGAATTGTACTTAAAACAACACTTACCTGCCTCTTTCTCCCGGTCTGTGAAATTCATTGCTCAGAAAATGATACCATAATTGCTCAGTTACTCATGGCTGTCCAAGCAGCAGATAAAGCAAATCTAGTGCTTAGAGTGTGGTATTGGGAGCTGTGTGGTTTATCCCTATTTCTGCTGGTAACATGGTGTAACCGCTGAGTGGCATCTTTGTGGTGGGTGTAAATCTATGCATGAATGTTATTCCCAAGAGTGTATTTCCTTGGAGCAGATGTAGACGTACTGGGTATTGTTTTGATCAGTTCAGTTGACACTGCAGCCTGTGTGCATATCCTGGAGCCTAACCAGCCTCTCTCTTCACTGCAGATCTCTCTAAAGTGAAGCTGATGAGGTTTGATGATCCTGTGCTTGGCCCCCGGCGTGTTCCAGTCCTTGGCAAGGAGGAAGCAGACAAAACACCTATTCTGGAGCAGGCAATCTTCCACATCGACCTGGGCGAGCACCGTGTTCACCTCTCCGAGAACGGCCTCATGAAGGACATTGGGGACACCATCGTTTACCTCGTCCACTGAACTGGCATGTCCTGGGGTGACTCTGAGCATCTTTAATGAGCAGAGATGGGAATTTGTTCTGTAGAAAACAAAGCCTCCCTCTGCATGCAGGCTCACCCCATCTCTTTTAAACATGGATAAAATAAAACTCTTTTCCTCTGGCCCTTTGGCTTTTCTTGAAAGGAGCAGTTATCCTCAATGTTAATGTGGCCAATCTTCCTTTTCAGCTGTGGCCAGTGGTTTCAGGAGCAAACTAGAGTACCACACTCGGAATTCCTCTCCCTCCAAATAGGCAAAGACCTGGGTAGAAAAGTTGGTTGTAAATCTCATGTAATAGAAGGGAACAAGTTGCTTGCACGTGTGTATTTTGCTTTGCAACAACCCAGGTGACTGAACAGCATCAGGGCACTTTTACACAGACCAGCAGTTCAGAAGTAATTTGATGCTGAAGAACTCTTAAGCAAGAGTTAAATAGGAAAGCTTCCCTGCTTCCTAGCTCTTAAAACAGGAGTGCCTGTAGCACACGCTGTTACAGATTGACTTTTCCTTTCTTATTCTTTCATAAAACTGTGCATGAATCTATTTTAAGTAGAAAGGTGAAGTGTTCTTGTCATAGATTTTGCATTGTGATGGATCTTGGTAATCTCGGGACTATCAGGCTGCTTTCCCCTTTTTTTGGATTATGAATCATCACGCCCAGCTCCAGGGTTTGTGTCTGCAGAGTCAGGAAGGTGCCTGGTGCCAAACAGCATCCTTTGTTCTGTACCATTGCTCCTCAGCAGCTTCACAGCTCTCAATGCTCCATAAGGCTCAACAGTTCAACATCCTCTAAGTACGTAGTGGTGTGGGAGGAAGGAACGTGCCAGAGCCCAAGGCTGCTGTACCCAGAGCTGTGGAGTGTGCCCTGCCTTCCCTTTGCCATCCCTTTGAAAAGGCAGGTTTTGTCTGTAGTTATGCAGACACAACCAGGGCTTCCCTTTCCTGCTGCTTCTCTCCAGTCCCACTAAGCAACTACTCGATGGTTCTGAACACGTTTGCTCGTCAAGAGAAAAAGGTGATGCAGTGGCCGTGGGAGGTCCCTGGGTGCCTGGGTCAGCAGGGGAAGGGTTGAGGCTGAGCACTGCTGGGGGAAAACCTCTGCCAGCCCAAGCCCTGATGGGTCTGTCAGGCTGCTGGATACCAGTGGGCAGGAGGAATGGCAGAGGTTCAGGGGAGCTTGTGGGCAGCTCGTGGGGCCTTCTCAGCACAGCCATGGGGAGTGCAGAGCTGTGGGGAGCAGGCTGCAGGGGGGGCGCTGGTCCCATCCCTTCCCCGCGGCAGCAGGGATTGTTCCTTTGCGAAAGGTTTGCCTCTGTGTACTCTGAGCAAATCCCTTCCAAACTGGACGAATAACCTCCAGCATGGGCCCAGTGCCAGTTCCCGTGTGTGTCTGCGTTCATGAGGGGTTTGGTGTGTCAGAAATAGGAATCGGGAACCGAGCCCTTGTCCCAGCCCCAGGTTGGGGGGGCCAACCCTCCTCTTCCTTGCCATTTGCTGCTGGCTGTTGGTGAAGGAGCCACCCAAAACAGGAAAGAGATGAAACTAGCCTGGTTTTTCATGCAAAAGGTTTTAATGGTAACACGGAGCTTCCAGGGGATGGGAGGCTGCAGCAGGAGCAGTGCCAGGGCCAGGTCCCCCGTTCCCCCCCTCCATCCTGAGTGTCTGCGCTGCCGCTGCAGGAGGGGCTGCGATCCCTTCGCTCCATCTGCAGGCTCCAGCTCTGAGCAGTGCTGCTCGAAACTGACAGCAAGAAATGTCCGAAAGCTTAAAATGGTTTTAACCGGTTGTTCCTCAGGTGCAGAAATACAAAATAAATATCTTGAAGATTAATACAAAACAAAGGGAATCCTTTGCTCATCGGCTTCTCTCTTCTCCCCAGGGCGCATGAAATTGAAAAAGCCTCGTTAAAAAATGAACTTCGCATCATGGAAAAAGTCTTAAGCATCACAGAGTTTGTACAAGTGTCTCTGAACCAGCAACTAAATGTACGTATCTTATTGATTCCTCCTACCCATCACCAAATAGATGATTATATACCCTACTGTTCCTAAGCATATACATGTGAAAATAGGCGTTCCTGTTTTCTCCTGTAGTCACACGGCTGTAACATTTCTGATAACGATTCCCTGGCTCAGTGCCGAAAGAAGACAACAGAATTCCCTGCTCTGCTCCGCAGGGTCTCCAGGTGAGCACCGCCTGCTGATCCCTGCTGCCTCCAGGGCTTATTTCAGTTGGGACTTTGGTATAACAGGGCCCTTCCTCCACTTTTGTCCATGGACAGTGCTCACCAGCCCCACCACTGCACGGAGCTGTGCGTGCCACGGAGCTCTCTGATCCCTCCACAGCCTCCCCTTTGGAGCAGGTACAAAGCCATGGGCTTGCATGGGTACGTCCCCATCGCTTCACCTGTGCAGGTTTGGGTTCTGACACTGACTGGGTATTTTGAAGTGTGACTTTTCAAATGGGGGAGATACTGAGACTTAAGGCAAAACCCCTGAAAAACATGAAGTCAGAGCTGTTATTGCACTTAAAACACGGAGCTGCACAAATGAGCTGCAGTAACTGTGTGGCAGTGAGAAAACGTCCTAAACCAGTGGTCAATGTACACCTGAGCTTCCACGTTCCTGAGCTGCTCCAGCACTGTATGCATTCCCCTTTCCTGGAGCTGGTGGAGGCGGGACCAGCTCTTCAGGCTTGGGGTTGTTTCATGCTTTATTCTCCCAGATTTTTCTCTTCAAGCTCATTTCTTGGGTGTGCTGGATCTGGAGGAGGTGCTCAGTGCTTCAGCAGTTCCTGTTTTGCTTTGGCTTATGGAAAATTCACCAGGATGAAGCCAGGAAATAAAACATCAGCGTTCATGAACACACCTGGTGACCAAGAACGTGGTGTGAATTGGAAATCAGGATGCATAACAGCCTTAAGGGTGTTTCTTTAACAGTGACCATCATCCCCTGGGGCCCTGTGCTCCTGAAGGGGCTGGTCTGGGAGCTCCTCTTCATTCTTCTCTGCCTGGGGCGAGTGGCTTCTGGCTGGGGCAGGGGGGATGTGGAGGCATCGGTCAAGGTTCTGTTCCTATCTCTGCTCGTCGTTCATCAGGAAGCACGGCAGCTGCTCATGCACAGGGGTGCTTGGTTACTGAAGCACTCCAAGGGTTCTGCCAGGCTGGGCAGGCGGTTGGAGCTGAGCTGTGAGGGATGGTCTGGTCCAGGCTCCAATTCATTACTGATCATAAGAAACGAGCAGATTAAAAAGAAGCCCATTGAAGAGCCTGTAGAGGTTCATTACTGGTCCCTCTGTTCTGGGTGCTGCTTTATGTGCTTTTCCAGAGCTTTTCCAGTGTTTTTCTCCTGCATGCTGCTGGTGAGCCCACTGCTCCGGGTGAGAGATCCCCACTGGCCTGTGCCTCCAGCTGGACGATGTGTCTCATACACAGTGCACTCTTGTTGTGTTTTGCCTTTCCTAACGCTGTTTCTTCGCACTCTGTGCTCCAGGTGATGGTCTGTGGACCACACGAGTCTGCAGACTTGGTGGATCCACAGGGCCAGGGCTTGGAACAGCCTCTCCCCACCACTGAGAGTGCGGAGGGGAGACGTCCCGAGGGGAACGGGACGTCCTTTCCTGTGTTCCCTCCTGGCCAACTGGGAATGATAAACAGGGTCCCTATGCCAATGCCTAACTTCTCTTCACTGGGGAAATGGGCTGAAGAGAGTCTGGAGGGTGGGAAGGCAGGAGGGAAGTTAAATAGATGTGTATATAAAAAGAACAGAAACCCTTGAAGCGCTCGCCCGCCTCCATGTGAAGCTGCCACCTCCTGCCAACATGTAATACCTCCCGTTCCACTGCTGCCCAGCTAACAAAAATGAAAACAGGATGAGGGGTTTGGAGCAGATCCCCAGCGAAGATGCAGCCCAGAGCTGAACCAAGCATGCGACATTTGCTCATGCTCCAGGGAGCCGGTGGGCTGATGATGCTTGCAGAATCAAGGTGCTTGGAGCTGACTGTTCTGGAGCAGAGGGGTTTAGCCTGGTGCACTTGGAGAGCTGCTCCTGACAGACCCAGCTGATGTTGGTTTCTCCAATGAGGACAAGGGCCACTGCCTTGCTCTGTGCCGAAGCTCCGGGGTAGTTCCAGGAGGTCCTGCTTTAGCCTGTGCTTTTGGAAGCAGAAGGTCTGAGTTCTCGTCCCTCTTCCTTGGGATGTTCCTGGTGAAGTAACAGGGTCCAGATGCTTCCTCCTAAGTGTTTCCAGGGGAGGAGGTGAGGAGGACTTGGCAGTTTTGCTCAGGGGGCTGCAGTATGAAACCCGTGGGCAGGTATGACTATGGGAACCAGATGCTTATTAGAGCTGTTGCTTTAAAATATGCCTTGTTTTCAGTTCTCTCTCCCTACATATTTTGAATATATTTAGGGCACTTATCACCATAGCATCAAAGCACTGAAATATCCTGTGCAAGGAACTGAGACATCTGTCCCAAAATAGCTGCCTGCTCTTTTACCAAAGCACTGGTTTCACTCTCAGTGCTCCCTTTCCCTGCCATTGCCCATGGCTGTGTGTGCACATGAGTGCTGGAGCTTTCCCTGTCTCCATCAGCCCAGCGCTGTCACTTGTCATAGCAGTGGGTCAGGGGCCAACTCCAGGAGAGATTTGTGATGCTTTGTGATGCATTTGCCTTAAGACTTCAGTATCGTGTGGTGGGCTGAGAGGTTCTGCATGGGCACTGTGAAGCATTATTGCTGTTTATCTTGCTATGAGATGATAGAGAGTGGCTTTGTTCCATGGAAGCAATGTTCTGACCCATCATGTGAGCAAAATCTGGCTGCTGGAACCCAGAGAGATGTGCAGAAAGACGCTAAGGCTTGCTAAGCCTTAAGGCATGCTGAGCACCTTTAGCTTTTCCTGGTGCTCCTGGTGTCCCCTGGTGCTTACTGCATCCATTTGGTAAATGGAGCTGAAGAAGCTGCTGTTTCTCCTTGTATTTGGGCTTTGGCAGGACCGAGGTGTGAGAAACAGAGCTGCAGCCACCTCTGCTACTCTGAGACTTTCCTTTTGCAGATCCAAGCTGAGCTTCAAATCCTTCCTCCCTGCTGGCCCCGCGAGCCTGCTTCCCATGGGAAACCCTGCCACACTGGTGGGTACCTTCCCAAGGGGACTTCCTTCAGTCACATCCCTCTGACCCAGGTGAGTGATGGGGCATTGTTTCCTTCCTGCCCCTTGTCTTCAGCTGCCCGCTGTGTGCAGACTGCGCTGAGCTCCCCCTGGGGCTCAACAGTCCCTTGTTGCTCCCTGGTCTGGAGGAATCTCCTCCTGAACTCCTGATGGGTCGGACACTGGGGTCCTGCAGGGCAGGGTTAACGGACATCAACATGGGGAGCTCTCTGGTCGGAGCCAGTCCCTGGCTGCTCGCCTCGTTCCCGGCTCTCCAGGGCCATGGAGCTGTTCACCCTCTCGTTAGCACACTGTGTTCACATCCAGTGATCACATCTGGAGCAGGCGTGAGCAGGCAGCCACTCTGCCCCCTTCAAACCAGAAATTACCTCCTGAGCTGGTCCTGGACATACCCAATGCAATCCTCTTTGTTTCTGAATGTGCTTGGGGGAAGCGGATGATCTTGGTTACAGAAGCAGCTGATGAGGTGCTCTGGGTTAGTTTTAAAGAGATGGGAAGTGTCTTCAGCAAAGAACTGGTGTCTTCTCTGAGATGCTCAGCTGTCCCTGAGGTGGCCTTGCTGAGAGCCCTGTTCGCTCTGATTTGCAGCTGGCACCACCTTTTGTACCTGGGCAAGCTGCGCATTCTCAGTTTGTCGGGAGTACAAGGTAAGAGCTCATTTGTGCCTCTGGTGGCTTCTGTGCCACTGAAAATCCCTGCCAGCAGATGCCAGTGTCCTGCTCCACAGGCAGAAAAGGGCTGTACACCAGGAACTGATTTTGTGTGTTCCTTTTTCTCAGTGCCAGAAGACAGTTCCAGGGCTGTGCCAGTGGCTTGGAGCATTCCTGTTGACCAGTGGAGTTAATTGTGCGCTGTCCTCTGCGGATGTGGTTCTCAGCAGGTTAGGATGAAGCACAGCTGCAGGTTTGGGGATGGAGCCGTTGGTGGTTGCAGCAAGGGCAGGAATTGCTGGTCTGGAAATGGGCAATGAATCCAAGTCTGAACCCCAGGAGCTGCTGTGTGGGGTTTGCTGGGGGCGGCCCTGCCCAGGTCCTGTGTCCCCAGGGCTCACACGGGGAGGCTTGAACTGGGGCCAGCTGAACACTGGAGCTGGTGCTGCGGTGGCAGAGGCTGGGCTGTGGCATGGCCGGTGCTGGGTTCTGCTCTGTCACACGGTGTTTCATGCATCTTAATGTAGCCTTGAACCCATGAATTCCCCTTAAGGTATTTACAAAAACGGTATCGAAATGGGAAGGAGTTGGAGGGAGCTTGTGGACTGCTGGGAGGTAGCTGATGGGTAATTAGAGATCAGGCAATGAGGAGAAGCAAGACTCGATACCCCTTCTGCAGAGTCTTGCCTGTGTAACGGCACGTCCCTTTCATTGTCCCTTTCCTCTCCAAATCACCTTTGGAACTGTGTTCTGGTTGGAAGTCCTGGACTAAAATCAAACAGAAAAGCAACCACCCAACACAAAAATAATCTGCGTGACTCCCCCTCCAAAGGCACCACGAGCCATTAGCCAGGAGCTGGCTGATTGTGATTTATGGTTTCTTTACCCAGCAGAAGCAGGAGGGTAATGAACCAGTGTTTTGATCTCTGCGGGCTTCCCTGCAGCAGGGAGGAGATCAAAACAAGCTTAACTATTCCTGATTCCCACACGTGCTCTTCCCCCTCCCGCTCCTCCTCTGCTGCTGTCGGTAGCCTCACAGGGCGCCAGGGAGCATCAGTCTTGTGGATGCCACAATCCCGCCTCGGCAGGGCCAGGACAGGGCTCTCCCGTGGGGGACAGACGTTGTCCTGTCCCGTCCCGCTCCCTCGCGAGCAAGCCCAGTTCTCTGCAGCCCCAGAGCGGTGGGTGCTGAGGGTGCTGGTGGTGGGAGACGCTGGGGATACCTGCGGCGGCAGCAGGATGCTGCGGGGACGGGCGCAGGCGTGCGAGGGAGGCCGAGCGGGGTCGCCCTCAGTTGGTGGACACGCTGTAGCTCTTCCGGATGGGGAACGTGAGCTGCCCCGAGAGGTCCAGCGACAGCGCCTTGGGGTGCAGCGCCCGGCGCTGCGGCAGGGGGCTGGCGCTGGGCCTGGGCGAGTAGAGCACGGCCAGCTCGGGGCCCGCCAGCCCGGCCTCCAGCACCACGGGCTCGGGCAGCGGCTCCGTCCTGGCGCGGGGCAGGCTCGGGGACGGCTGCAGGCTGTGCCGCTTGGGCGGCGGCGGGCTGTGGTTCTGAAACCTCACCGTCTTCACTTGCTGCAACGAGAAGGGACCCGAGTCACCGTGGGAAAAGCAGCCGCGCACCCCCCTCGCTGTGATGCGCCCTGGGGAGCCGGGGTGCTCCCACCACCGTCTCGCTTTGGTGGTGCGCTCCTGGGGGCTTGGGTGGGCTTTCGGGGCCTTGAGAAGCAGTTTGCCCTTCTGGTGCTGTGGGAAGGGAAAGCTGCCGCGAGGGCGGGTTGCAGAATGACTTTTACCTTTACGAAATTGCCCTCTGGCTGCCAGAGGGGAAAGAACTTTCCCTTCCAAATGGCTCAGCCAAAGCAAAGGAAGATGAGGGCAGCTCTGTAGAGACCAGCTTGATGTGAGGTCTAGCACCCAGGTCTGTGGCGTTTGCTCATTCACTCCCAAACTGTCAGGGACCTCAGTGGGATTCCTGCCTGATTTAAGACCTCAGAATAGTCTCAAGATTTGGTCATGACTGAGTGTGAGTTTACATGCAGAGGCTCTGCAGCATCTTGCCTTTCTAAAGGGCTTAACTCGGTCAGCAGCGTCAGCAACACAAATACCCCATTTCTTAACATATGTACCAATCCCAGTAATTTCTATCATTAGAAAACGTGTTGGGAATGTGCAGCCCTGGTGGGATCTGGGCTGGCACTGAGCACCTGCCGGGCTGGGGGCCCCAGAACCGCAGTGCCCACTGGCCCTACCTTCTCAGCGCTGTTGCGGGAGGATTCAGGCTTCACCAGGATGGACGGTGGGGCCGAAGCGGGCGGCTTTGGGGCTGCCTCGCTCTTTGCCGGGGGATCTTTGGCATCCAGGACCAGGGAGCTGCACACGGAGGGGGTTCTGCTCTCCCCTCCTCTGACCACGAGCACTGGGGACACGTCGTGGGAGAAGTTCGTCCTCACTCCTGCCTCGGAGGGGATGCTGTGCGGCAAGGGGCTGAGGTGCGGATAGAGCTGAATCTGCTGAGGCCGCAGCACCGTGGTGAGAGGACGCCGGAGGGAGCTGGCAACGTGGACGGGGGTCCCCGCCTGCCCTGGCCTCTGCAGGGATCCGTCTGGGGAGCAAGAACCAGTTGGAAAGGAGTCAGCAGGACTGAGCACGGCACAGACAAAGCACGGAGGCAGAAGTGAGCAGGGGTTACAGCCCTGCACCAACAGCCCCCTCCAGGGGGATGCTATGGGGTTGTAGCTCCCAGGGATAGCCACGCGCTCAGCGCATGCAGTAACCCCATGTGCAGCAGCACCGTCTGCGTCCGCAGACTCTCCTGGGGATGCAGCCACCGCTGGGCTCTGGCAAAGCCAGCAACTCGGACCCCTCAATCCCCCTGTACTGGCACAACAAATGCCACAAATTCTCCTGGACAGGAGCGATCTGGTTCCTGAGAGCTTGCGCTGCCTTCTCCTGGCCTGCAGACACGCTCTGTGCGCACACTGGAGTGCGCTAACCCTGAACACGGGCTGCAGAGCCCCAGCACGCCGTGCTTGGACGTTCCCGCCCGGCTCCCGAGCTGAGGACCCGCTGTGGCAGCGCTGCGAGGAGCAGGTAAGGACCGGACACGGGCTCCTTCCTCCAGCCCCCCCCTCTCCAAGCACTTACTCTTCCTGGCGCTGCCGCGGCCGCGCCGCAGCGGTGCCGGTCCCGGGGCCGCCGCGCTCCGCCCGGGCGAGGGCACGGGCACGGGCAGCAGCGCCGGCTTCAGCGGCCGGCTCTGGCGGGGGCCGTGCTCGGGGCCGCTGCCCTGCGAGGACAGCGAGGAGGTCGACAGCGTCCAGGTGGCGTAGAGCGAAGGCATCTTCGAGTCGGAGAGGTTCGGCTTCCTGTGCGGGAAGGAGCAGGCAATGAGCTCGCGCGGTGCCCGGGGTTTGCCCAGCAGGGATCCTGCGGGGTCTGATGTGCGTGCGCCGCCCCAGGCCAGGGCTCTGGTGGGGAGCACCGCGGACCAGGTTTCTGGTTCCATTGGAACGAGGGCTTTCATTCTGCACCTGATTTACAAGAAATTATTCCCATGCAGGGTTTGGATTCGTTACACAAACCCCGTGGCATTTCAAAAGGAGCCTCCAGACACCAACCCTGCCTTTGTGCTTTGCCCAAGCCCCCTGCCCTTACCGCTACCCCATTCCCATCCCTCTCTGCGCTGGGCAGCACCTTCAGCAGTGCTGTCAGAGGCAGCCTTGGTGCAGGGGCAGCGATTTCTCCTGCCTTCCCTAGGGAAATCACCATCACATTTTCACCTGAAGCCACTAAACTGTCCAAACTCTGCAGCCTTCCCCATCAGCACAAGGCCAAACACTGCTCCGGATTCCTTGAGAGAGTGAGTGGGCCACAGTGAAATCCTCCTGTGAGCTCCTTAGGGAAGGAGAAAACATCCCTCTGATGATTCTTCACCTTTTTGGGGGTGGAGGAATGATTTATGGTTTGATAACTGAGCAGTGATTCATCAAGTAACTCAGGCATCAATCTATTATGAAGACATTTCCTAAGAAGGGTAGAATAGCAGCTCCAAACCCGGTGCTGTGGTTGGGATACTTTATGAGGCTATTTAGGGTGACAGGGCTCTGCTCTCCATTATTTGTTGGTGCTGTTCTCGGTGAGGTGGGGCTGTGGTGTTACTGGAAGCTTGGTGGTGAAAAAATGAGCTGGGGAGGTGGAGACTGATCCCTGGTGCTCCTGGGCATGGGGAGGGTGCAGGGGGCAGAGCTGGGTTTAGGGTAGCACTGGGACCTCTGCTCTGAACTGACTTCCTTGTTTCCCTGGCTGGCCTGAGCCTGTCTCAGGGGAACGGGGGCACAGGCAAGTTTTTATCCTTCTCCTAAACAGTATTTTAATTATTGCTGTTCATAATGCATGCTTGTTTGGTGAGATCAGTGGCGTCCAGTCCTTAAATGCCAGTTCTGAACACTATTTTGACTCTAAAAGAGCCTTCAACATGTGGTTTCCTTCCTGGCAGGAAAAAAGAAAGACTGGAATGAACCAGAAGGAATAAAGGCGAGTCCAAGCACAGACACGCTGCTGTCCATCCTGGCTCCCACACTAACTCATCAGTGCTGGTGCGTTACCTCTGCCAGAGCTCCTGGACTGAACTACACAGTGATGGGAGAAGCTGCTGCTGCCTCTGTCGACATCCCAGGTTACAGACAAGTGGATGAAGGCTGATGTTGTGCTGTTCCCTCATCCCGACTGTGTGGCCCCTGAGGAAATGCTGCTGGACCCCCTTTCCCTGCCATGGCCCTGGCTGCTCGAGGGAGATGTGATTCCCACCTGGTGCAGCTGAGTTAGGACACAGAGGAACTAAAGGGGTGAGAGCTGCCGGGAGTCATCCCACCCAGAGAGTCGTCCCGGCTCCCGTTAGTGCTGCAGGAATCCCCTGCAGGGATTTCTGTGGGGGAACAAGAAAACCCCAAATCCTGCGTGTTACCCACTCCCCTCCACATGTCCTTGTATCGTGCAGGAAAAGCCAGACCTGAAGAGGGGAGCGACGTAGTTGCTGGGGAAGACGCCCGCTCTCCCGGTGACCAGGGACATGCCCCGCAGCCATCCATCATGGTCCTTCCCGAAGACACGGACCCCTTCTCCCTTCTGCAGCTCCAGCTCGTCCGGCCCATGAGCCGCATAGGAATGGAGAGCCACGCACCTGAGGAGACAGGGTGAGGGAGGGGGATGCCGGAGCACATCCCGAGGCTCTGGGTTTAACTGTGCTATGGAAGCCTCTGGAGCCAGACCCCATCAACTGTCTGGGTGCTGCTGTCATTGTGGATTGAACTCACAGGGAAGAAACTGTCCTGGACTTCAGGCCAAAGGGGGTGTGAATAAGAGAAGAGCCAACAGGAATGGGGAACAAAGCAGAGCCCGTCAGTGCTTTGTGTCCCAAGGGCCAGCCGAGCCAGCCATGGGCGACAAGTGTTAGGGAGGACAGAGCTGGTGCTCTCCACCTCACAGTGAAAATACTGATCAAGGGCTCATGTGTACTTGTCCTAAGGCAAAGCAGCATGAAAGAGTGCAGGTAGGATGGATGCTGTGTCCACTGACAGCATTGAGAATACATTCTGCCTTTGAAGCAGGTGGTGAGCCAGAGGCCATGCATCTGCTTGCCTTGAGCATCATCTGGAGGTGTGAGGTGCAGGAGGAGCACTGCTCGTGCAGCAACCTGGATGTTAACCTTATCTTCCTCCCTTTCGTCCTCCTCCTTCTGGGAGCAGAATAGAGTAATGCTGGGACTTCAGCTGCTGCCACCAGGGCTTTGAGGACAAAGTGGGCAAGGGAGGAGGCACATGGCTCCTCTCCTGGCTAGCAAGGACACTGGGCTGGAAATTCACTTGAGATCCCCTCTGAAGCTCTGTTTTCTGGGGCTAGAGCAGGGGATGAAGCTTTGCTCTCCACAGCAAACCACGAGCACAAGAAAATGACATATTTTTCAGAACTTTCCCAATATTGGTCTTTAAGGAACCTGAAGTCTCCAGTGCAACGCATTCCATTGCACTGTAGGTTTGGTTTTTGTTTTCAAGGGGAATGTGATCTGCTCCCAGACATTGAGTTATGGACCAATACAGCCATTACCAGATAGCATCTAGAAAATAGACACCACAGACAAGTGTCCGATAGGCAAGGGCTGCCCCGTGCCTTTTGAAAGGTTTTTCTCTGGGTGTTGTTCAGAACAACCATGTGAAAGTTCGCCTTGCACGCCTGTCTCTGGATCGTGATTTGACTTGCAGAGGCCAGGCGAGGTTCAGCTAAGGGAGTTCTGATTGTGCAGGTTTATCACTTCATGCAGGAGTCTCTTGAGGGGCAGGACACGCAGATGCTGGTTTGCTATTGCAGGGCTGGAGAAGGAGCTGTGCCGAGGAGGCAGCTGGTTGGGCACTTTAACAGGATCTCCCTGCAAATTATTTTGAGGAGTTTGCCTGTGCTCACGATCAGGGGCGTGTGGTAGTCTTGGGTGCCCTATGCTAATGCATGGACATAGCAAACATCACGAGCGTGGCACAGATTGCAGCTATCACTCATGTACTTGTGCTTCCAGAGGTCGGGCTCGATACTGCGGAGGTGCTAATTGCCATGTAGGCAGCGTGTTGCTGTGCTCTTGTCATTAGGCAGCTCACTACAGTGCCAGGCTGATGAATCTTATCTAGGGGAAAACAAATCACTGCAATACATCGGCTGCAGATTTCAACTCTGGGAAAGTTTTAAAAGATTGGATCATCCAAAACACCACTGACCTGCTTCGAAAGAAATACCTGGAGGCACTTCAGCAGTAACTCGTTTCTTTAAAAGATCTAAAACGTACTCTTGACTAATAGGCAGGACTATGTATGTCTATAAATACTGAAGTGAGGTAGTGAGGTGCAAGGACAGTTCACCAGCTGGGAACAGAACAATTCAACCTTGATACTAAGTCTCTGTGAGCCCCTGCCTAGACCAGCCAAGCACATTCCTGCATGGATCTGCATTGGATCCAAGTGCACGGGAGCTGTGCCCTGCTCTGCCCTTACCTCCCAGCTCCCAAGAGCCTGGGGCTGGATAAGCCTGAGGTGAGGGGACCAAAAATTACATGACACCCCCCAAGGTGTATGGGTTTCTGTACGTACATGTAAGTCGATATGTGGTGCTGCAGGTGGGGAAGAGTGACGATGGCCGCTGAGTGCCCCAGTGATCCTGGCGCAGGGTAGTAGGATGCACTGACCTACAGGGAGAAGGAAAGCAAGGAAAACCAAGTGTTAATCCGAATATGAACTGACTTTAGCCACTGGGAGAGCAGCTAAAGGCATTCGAGAGGCTTCATCCACCCTTCAGAAAAGCCGACAACCAAAGCTGCTTGAGGAGAAAGAAGAGTTTGGAGCATTCGACAAAATCCTGGTGCCTGCTCCAGGGAGGAAAGGGGGTTTGGGAAGCGTTTCAAACCCAGACTTTGCTGACGAGGAGGAGAGCGTCCCGCCTGCCAGGTGAGGACTGCTGTAATCGCTGCTGTTTCACTTGTTATTTATGTAGCTCTAGCTGGGAGTACTGGCATTGTCTAAACCCCAAATAATACAGTCCTTGCCCAGTGATCTTTTAATAACTGTTATTAAAGCTCTTTACTATGTCTGTGGCGCCCCGAGTTGCTCCATAGCCCTGTGTGCACAGGGAGCTGTGGCTGTGCCAGGAAGAGCAGCAGCGTGAGAGCGCGGGCAGAGGCTCCTTGCTTGGGTTTATTTGGTTTGGGGTGACCCTTTCCCACTGTCACCCTGCATCCGCAGGGAGGTACTGGTCACCATGATGCCCCCTCTGCCCTCCTGTAGGGGTTCATGCTCTGGGGAGGAACCTCAGCTCCGTTTCTGCTGTCAAAGGTGATCACCTCAACACGTGGAGGTTTAAGTGTCTCCTCTGTGCTTTTCCCCTGTTGGGGCCACATCTGGACCATGTGTTGGTATCTTCCCCCTTGGCCAGGAGACTCGCAGTGCGGGGGGGGGTATCTGTGTTTCAGCAAAGGGAGGCGCTGGCTGGATCCTGCTGTGAGCTGTGTGAAGGTGTGCTAGAAAGGAAGTATTTCTTTTGCTGGTTGCAAGCATACATAGCAGTCAGGGTGCAAGGTCTTTCAATGAAAACTGGGAGTTTCCTCAGGAAGGCAGTGACCCTTCCCGTTCCCATCAAAGCCCAGCTGCCTTTCAAATGGCAAGGGAAAACAGAACTCTTTGACCTGTCCTGGCTGGCCGCTGGATGCCCAGCAGTGAGGTGGAGGGTTAGTGGGAACAAGGACACATCCAGAGGTGGTCCCTCCCACGGGGGGCTGGAGCCATGGCTGTAATGCCCTGTGGGTCTGCGTCACCTTGCTCTGCTTTGGAGCTGCTCCAGGGCTGATCTATCCCTCCTAAAGCACAAAAAAGGAACCCCAGGGTGAGCTGCTGTGAGCCAGCCGCCCGTCCCCATTGGAATGCTGGGAGGCATCAGCTGGGTTGCACTGTGGCTGCTGCTGGGATGCGAAAGCGAAGTTCCCAGCAAGGCAGAGCAGCATCCCTGGGGAATCTCAGGCCAGGGAAAGTCACTGGGCTGGGATGTGGCTGGCAGCCCTGCTCGCCAGCAAAGACCACAGCACCTTTCATGAGGAGATTGTCAGGGCTTTAATCTCTCCTTCATTTCCAATCTAATTTCTAGTGGTCACGTCTGTGACACAGAGCTGGAGCGCTGGCTTAGCAAGGACCGGGGCAGAGCGGGAGTGACTCACCGGCGCTGCTGCTCCCCGGTGAATTACGTTAATTAAACCCCAGCAGCTGTAAGTCTGTCTCCAGACCTGGAGCTCAGCTTCAAACCAGCTCTGGGCCCTCGTTTTCTAGCCCAGGCAGGGGCAGAGCAGGCTCTCAATAAATGAAGCTGATTGGAAATTACAGTTCTGTTTTAGTAATCTTCAAAATCAAAACCTTTGAAATTTGGGGATTTGGAGGGTTTTTTCCTTGCACTGGAGCAAAATAACAAACTATTGCTGTTTCTCCTGATGGAACTGTGGAGAAATGTCCACTTCTGAGTGGAGAGCTTCATGTTTTCCATCTCTCTATTACCCCTCTGCATGGAAGCAGCGATCCTTCCAGAGCCTGCATCAAAGCTGTGTTTGTATTTTCAACAGAGAGGAAAAAGACAATGATTTTCCAGGCACGTGTGACTGATTTCAGCATTCACTTGTGCTGATCTCTTGTGAGTACCTTTCAATCCCTTACAAGTATAAGGAGTTTTATTTCCTGCCTCTCCTAAAATCCCTCTCTTGCTCCATCTCCCTATCTAGGTTGTCACCAAGGGGATTTCCAGCTCTCCTCCTCTGTACTCTGCTGACACCAACAGTTCCTTGTCCGGAGGTTTGTGAGATGCCTCATGGGGAGGGAGATCTGCATTCCACCACAGGGCTGTTGGTGCTCTTGGTGCTCCTGACAGCTGGGTCCTGCAAGATCAGCTTATTTATTACCTAGAAAAGCCCAAAGCACTGGATGCAGGTGCCAGGTTTATCAGCCCCCTTCAACGAGCAGCAAAGGGTTGCACCGAAGGACACTTCATTGTTTGTGCTTCGGGGGATACAAAAGATCTCCTTGGTCTCCCTCAAATGTCTGCAGTCTCATAGTTTAGGGAAAGTCTCATGTAATAACTACAAGGTACTGGAAAATTCCCTCTCTTTTTACTCTCACTCCAAGGACAGCAATGAACATCCACTCAAAATGTGTGCATTTGTTTTTAAATTACACAGGAATCACATGGAAACACATCGATTGAGGATGCATTTCAACCCACTCTCTTCTTTACTGTTTCTAATAACAGCTTGATACTTGTACTCTGGGCTGAGTTTTCAGGGCTGGCAGCAGCACACAACTTCTTTACTTTCGTTCTTCTGTCTTACCTGGACTATTGTAAACTACAGGAAACACAGACCTTTTCCTTCCACGTGGTGTGGTGTATATACGGTTAGCTGCATGGAACAACCACACTTTTGGAGATGTGCTGCTGTTTTTCCAGAGTCTCAGCACTTGCTACTGAAGCTGCTGAGCCGGGTAAACCAGCCCTTGGGATCAGCATCAGCTCCCGTCTCTCCCACTACTCATCAGTCCTGCATCTTTGTTCTGATCATGCAGCTGCCTCATCAACAGGTTCATCCCTGCAGCTTTTCCGTCTGATTTATACTAGGAAAAGGGACGAGTGACCTCAGCGGGATGTGGCCAGCGCAGCCCAGGCTGGCAGTGCTCAGCGGGGCCTGGGGAGGCATCAGCTCAGCTCTGCAGTCAGTCATCACAACCCAAACCCAGAGGTGGAAGAAGGGGAAGCTGCACCCTGCATGGCCCCGTGAATAACACGGATCCTGCTGCGACCCTCCAGGAGCAAAACTTGTTCAGAGGAAAGGAGATTCCAGCCCTTTGAAGGCAAAGTGTTAATGCATTCCCTCTATTGCTTCTGCTGTTGACAATAGTTCACACTGAGACATTCCTGGTAAAATTATATTGGGTTTGTGAGACGATACCATTGCAATTGAATTATGGTTCTATTGTAAGGCTTCATTTCCTCTCACATAAAACAGGATCTAACATCCAAGGCTCTTTGCAAGCTATTGCTAAGTACAAAACGCCTGCTGGGTTTTATTGCACAGACACTGAACTGCCAGGGGCTGGCTTATTGCTTTGTAAAATGTTAGAGCAACCTTGAATATGAAAGATGTCATATAAATCTAAACAAACCCTTTTTTCCTCCCATCTTAGATGATGTGTGAAGATTCTCTATTGAGATCTTTAGTCAGAGTGCGAAGAAGGAATTGAGACCCTTTTGCCTCCTAAAGTAAAGGTCCGTCTGCATTTATTATCTCTGACCCAAACCGGGCTTCTCTGAGCACGGCCCCAGGTTCCAACTGGAGCCTGGGAAGGGCTCAGGTAATTGTCCTCCCTGGCAGAAGCTATTGCTCAGGTGCTGTGCAGCTGCAGGCAGAGGCCTGGCTCAGGGCACAGCCCCTGGCTGCTCCCCCCGCAGCGCTTTCTGAAATGAAAGCTAGTGCATTTGATAAGAGAAACTCTCTGCTCTCACCCCCTTGCCCCTGGGGCTCACTGCAGGAGTCGGGATGGAGGATGCGCTTTATCCGCGTTCAGTTACTCTGATAGCTTCATTTCTCTTTTGGTGAATTCCCCTGAGCTCTCACAGACCTTTCCAATTCAAAAGGATAGGAAAATATCCCAGCAGCCTGACGCGGATGACAGCTCTAAGTGGGGCTGGCAGCATGGTGCTTTGTCTGAGCATTTGTGCTTTAGCTTTTCCAGCTGTCAGCTGTGCATCGTGTTTCTACCCAGGATTTGCACTTCGGACTCTTGCCGCCGGTTCCTTACCTGGATGGGGGTGCTGTAGGGAAGCTCCGCTTTCTCGCTGCTCTGGGTGGCCACGGTGGGGTTGCTGGAGCTGATGAGCACGGGGGAGCTGATCTCCAGCGCCTGCCGCTCAGGCGAGTGGACCATGCGGTTGAGGGTGTTGAGGGCCGTGGTGATGGAGAACTGCCGCAGGCTCTTCCGCCGGGAGTCGGGCACCTTGGGGAACGCTGGAGAATCCGCGCCCTTGGTTTTGGGAGACGCCGTTCGCAGGGACGTGCACTTAAACTGGGGGGACCAGTGGCTTTTGCTGGTTTGCAGGAGCTGCCTTGCAGTGGTGGTTGGCTGGAAGAGACAAAGCGGGAGATGATGGCGCGTTTCACAAGTCACGCCTTGGGTTCTCAGTTTTCCTGTTTTCCTCCCTTTTCCTACGCAGCAGCAGATTTCAGCTGATGTTACAGGTGCTCTTTACCAACACGTGCCTCAGCCTTTTCCCTCATTGTCTTCAGTGACAAAGGCCGGATGCAAAATCACTGCTGCAAGGCTAACAGCGAATTAAAATTGTTTTACAAAGCTGTTGCTTAGCCGACACGTTACAAGGCCGAGCGCTCTCCCGGCACGCTGCAGACAGCCTTTGGCTTGCTGGGGTGCAAGGAGAGCTGGCTGCTCTCCAGCAGTGCCACCATACATTGAACTCGAACTTAGAAGGGACATTTGGGTACATCTTCCCTCTGCCTGGCAGCAGGACATGGAGCCTGGCAGCTGATGAGCACCAATGGCTTTCCCAGCAGCATTAGATCCACCCCATGCCATCTCTGTAGGCCTCAGTATTGGTGGCTTGATCCTGCTGCTGTTGGAAAAGGCCTTGCTTGTTGAGGATTGGGCTTAATGAGGGAAGTTTGCATACGGGCAGTGTTCAAACAGCACTTGCTGGGAACTGCTGATGAGGCAGTATTAATAGCAGAGGGCATGTGGTGACAGTGTTTGTACCACGATGGCTGCCAGAGGAATTAATCCTGATTTACTGCTGACACCAACGAATTGCAAAACATGGAGATTCTCACCCACTCGTGTAGGGCAACGCGCCCAGGACCAGCAGCGCTGGCTCTCAACAGGGGGGGTGCGGGAGGCTTCAAGTGGTTGTGTTTTAAAGCAGGGCTTGCTGTTGCATTTCCCTTCTCCTCGCTCCTGAAAGCAAGCTTTAAACCTGAATGTGTGCGTGTGTACATGTGTGAGATGGCGATGCTGTCAGCTCTATATGCAGTTAAACTTTAGCCTGAACAGGAAACTTTTTTCTGCCTTCTCCAATCACCAGGAGATGCAATAAATGTCAAGCCAAGTGACAAGCCAAAGGACACCTAAGTGTCAAAGCCAAGACAAGCCTTGCATCTCCCCAAACAGACCTGCCCTTGCCTTCTCCATAATTAATTTCTAATTCCTTGGTGCCTTTACCCTAACTAACTTACTTCTGTTAACGCCAGGCTTAATGAGTAATTTCTGAAGCTAAAATGATTTCAGCAAATGAAAAGACATTTTACAAAATATATTAGAGCTTCAAATAAGATCTTTTACTTGTGTTCTTTTATAAAACAGCACCGAGAAGGGCTTGCTGTAATTATGATGATTACAAGCATTAATTTTATTTCTAGGAATTCTTGTTGGTGCCACTTACACCCTGCATCTCACGCCAAACTGCAGGAATACAATTAGCACCAGGAATGCCTCCTGTGCTGCGCTGAGCTGGCGCTGGGGCAGGCTGGGGCATTGGGACCAGCAGAGCCTGGCACCAGCACAGCAGCGAGGGGCTCATCCTGCCTTTCCAGAGAGCAGCAGCATCAAACAGCGCCTCACGTCCTCTGCTCAGCGCGGCTTTCACGGCATCGCAGGGTGGTTTGTGTTGGAAGGGACGTTAAAGCTCATCCAGTTCCAACCCCTGCTACGAGCAGGGACACCCTCCACTAGAGCAGCTTGCTCGGAGCCCGTGCAGATGCGCTCTGACCCGCCAGCACCTCTGGCCTTACTCAGCACAATGCTCAAGCTTGGCTTTAATTTAAAGGTGTGAGCGTGGCTGGGTCGGGGCCGTGGACACGGGTCTGAGGGTGAGGACATGAAAAGCTGTTGACTCGCTGGAGGTTTTCCGTCCTGTGGAAATGCCTCTGTAGTTGCCACACACAGAGCTAATGATGCAAATGGCATTTTAGCTATAAACTGAGAGAAAACCCCTGTGTAAGCACTGGGGCAATTGCTGCCATGCTGAGCAGCTCAGGTCTGTTTCAGGAGCTGAAATAACCTGGCAGTGCTGGGGTGCAGGTATCTGGACTATTGCAGAGGAAAGCAGCTGGTTTGTATTGACTGACAGCTAGATCTCTTTGGAAAGACATTTCTGAGCACCCCAGAAGAGTTAAATCTTGTTCAGTTTTATGATGTTTTCATTTCATCTTGTGAAGGATCCTGCCTGGGGAGGGGAAGTAAAGAGAATTTATGGTTTTCTCCCTTTTGAACTAATGTGCAGTTTTCTGCTCCAGTTTTATTGACTCCAAGGCTGAGGCTCAGAGAAGGCTCCAAACCACTCACCCCCGTGCAGGACACGTGCACAGTGTCTCCATCTGAACTCGTGGAGATGGGGTACTACTGCTGCAGTAAGGTAAGGGGCTCTTTGCTTTCATTTGTATGTCTGAACAGTGGAGGACCTGGCACTGGCACTGCTTTGAGGATACTGTGGAGGCAGTTACCAGTAACTGCCCCAACCTGTGTCATTTCAGATGGTAACAGCCAATGGCTGTCACAGAGCTGGGGGATCAGAGGATGCTCCTGCCTCTCTGTAGAAGCATCTGTGTGCTTTCTATGTGTGTTAACTCCCCACTTGTGAACTCTGCTGTGGGAGCAGAGACCACGACACCTCCCAGTGAGCTGTGCAACAAAGGCAAATGGAGTGAAACCCAAACCAGTGCAAGTGGCAGAAAACTGAGGAAGGTGCCTCCTGCAAGTCAGTGAATCCTCATGGCAGGGAGTGCTGCTGCCTGCCTGGCTTCTGTGCTCCTCACCGGGAGGCTGAGCACCCACATTTCACAGAGCTGCTGGTGAGTGTGATGCTGCTCCTAAGTGATGCTTTTCCCTTCTTTCCTCCCCTTAGTCAGCAACCACAGCTGACTCCCAGCTCCTGTTATAACCACTCCCCATCCAGCTCTGACCCCCTGGGACACCCAGCCCACAGCCTTCCTCTCCTGCCTCCTCTTCCCATCCATGAGAACGAGGAGCACACGGCAGCAGTGTGATGGAGAAAGAGGTCACTTCTCTGAGGACGCTGATGCCTTTGGGCAGTGCTTTCTGTCCTGCTGTGCCTCGCCTTGTCTGGCACTGCAGGGACAGCTGGCTTTGGGAGGTGCAGTTACTCAGAGCGTGTCCTTTAACGGAGTAAACAGCTCTGTAGCCTCTGGGGAACAAAGGGGAGCACTGCAAGCTCACGTGTTGCTCTGTAAATGTGCACCACAGGAGGCCAGGCACGTGTGCTGTGTAAACGATGTATCCCCAGTCATGGAGGCAGTTTTAGCTATGTCAGTAGGTGTGTTTTAGAGGAGCGCTCGGAGTGTTGTGATCCTGACAGGGGACTGCCACCATCAGCTGCTCCACATCACCGACAGCAGTGTGGGAAAGGGGGTCAGGCACTGCTTGTGACGGGAACCTGCATCCCTGGTCCTGGTCCTGGTCCTGTGCCCCTGGGGGGTTAACTGCTGCAGCAGGGTCTGAGGGGGCCTGGGAGACTGCCTGGTATCCAACAGGGAGCTCCCACGGAGGCGGGGTGGGTAGGACACCCTACAGCTTACACAAGGCCCCGGCCCAGCCCTGGGTGCTGCTGTTACCTTGTGCAGGGTCAGGCTCTCCTTGTTTTCGGTCCTGTCCCTGCCCCTGGCGTCGAAGCTGCCGAGCGCCCTGCTGAGGGGCACGGGCAGGGGCAGGTGCTTGATCACCTGCACGGAGCTGGCCGGGAAGACGCCGCTGACGCCGTTCACCTCCCCCAGGTACCAGTTCTCGTCCAGCTGCCGGAGCAACACGATGATGTCCCCCTTGTTGAACCGCAGCTCTCCAGGGTTGTGCCCTCGGTACGTGTACAGCGCCTTGGCTCGCGGGACCTGAGGGGCGGGAAACAGCCCTTGAGCTCATCCGATGCTGAACACAGACAGAACTCCCCAGAAGCATCCCTAATTACTGGGGAAAACATAGAGGTCTATGTCTCAAGCATGCATTTCTTGGGATTAACTACCCACATCCTTTCTTGATGTCTTTTTCTAATGAAGACAAGCTGCAAAATACTTATGCTAAATTTGTATCAAGATGAAAAGCAGGCTGAACTTGTTTTAGAATATTAAGAAACAGTTAAAGCCTTAAACCAGTCTTCCCGTGGGCAAAACACGGAGTTTTGTACATGCTGCCAAGTGCTGGGGGCTTATGAGTAGGACCCTGCTCTGTTTTCCCAGCCATCACCACCAACAGCCCGCCAGTCCCGTGGGAATGGCGCCATTGTACCAGTGACACACTCTGGCTTTGCCTGCCTTTTTCTGCCCAAATCCACCTGTGTCCGTGGCCAGGGCTGAGGCAGGATTTCTGCAGAGTTCACTCACCCCCATCAGCCACTTCTGGGAGGTCAGGAAGGGGGAAGAGCGAAACCCGCCATTTGTTTTCCTGGAGCGTGGAAAAGACTGAATTTTCCATGGAAATTTAGTTTTTGGGAAGGAAACATTTTCCAGCACTGCCAAACACTGATGCTTGGTACAGAAAAGGAACCAAGAAGAGAAAAATTGTATAAATTGGATGTACTGTGTTTACTTCAAAGCTTTTGAAACAGGAAGCAATTACTTTAATGCTTAGTTCTAATTAACTCCCTTTGCCTGTTAGTTTCTGCTCATAGCAAACATTTGGCTTTGTGACACTGAAAGTATATCGCTGGTAAAAAAGGAATGGAGCTGGATAAGCTTTAAGGTCCCCTCCAAGCCAACCCATCCTGTGAGTCTCTGAACTCCCACTGCCGGTGCTTGCCTGGACGTACGCACCTTCCCAGAGGAAAAACAGACTGTGGGAACGGGATTACGGGAGCACCGGCTCCCCTTTGGAAAGCCAGTGACAGAGTCCCTGGTGTTAAACAAGGACAAGGAGCACAGGAGAGCTTTGATTGCCTCAGGAGCCACCAGAAAACAAACCAGGCTCGTGCAAACAGCAAACACAGGGCTTGTGAAGGAGAAGCACAAACAGATGGGATGGTGAGGGAACGGCTGCACAGCAAAATCGTCAGAACATAAAAGGCACCAAGAACGAGTTATGGAAATGTATTAAAAATAAGAGAAACTCTGAAATGAAATGCATGCCTGCTACTGACTGGGAAAGGTGAGCAAGCCATGGGGTGCTGAGAGTCTGGAATATTCTTTCTTCAGCAAGGAAACAGATGAGACAGGAGGGCAGGCTGGAATAGAGAGCAGAAACAGGTAGGATAGGGGAGTTTGTGACATTAGGGCTGGCCAAAACTCATCCCTGTGTGTCTTCCTCTGACCTTGGTCACAATCTTCACTCCTTCACCTCCTTTCTAACCCTTTCCTCCCTCTTCCATGCCCTTTCAAATCTCAGCCCCTTCTGTTTTCAGGTTTCCCTCTAAGCCTGGTTTTCTTTCCCACTGCTGTTTCCTGAAGCTTGCAGTGACCACTGATATCAGCTCACCCCTCATTTTATAGAGCACTTGGATTCGCTCATTGAAATTTGTGCAAAACTTTGCATATCAGTGAAGACCAGTTCATATTGATGTTACATGCTTCTTTAGCATCCCAAAAACCTTCACAACGTGGGTCTTCTGGGGCTTGCTGGTAAGTTTGAACGCTCTCCAGGTAACTAACACTGGTGTGGTCCTTCATGTACTGGTGGTGGTTCTTGACTGTCACCGCTCCCTCCCCACCAGAGCTCCTGTACTGCAGGGATGGGTTCAGCATCTCCCTGTACTTGGGCCTCTAATATTTTAAGACTCTGTTAACAGAAAAAATCAGGGTAATTTAAACCAAGAGAGGAAGGATTTTTAAAAGCCACAGCAAGGCAAAGCACTTTGGTTTGGAACCAACTAAAATTCACTTGAACATTTTAAAGATCTTCATAAACCCCCTAACCATTCAATTCAGGTGATTTTTCATGGCCCAAGTCAGTTTTTTCCAAGGTCTGTTGCCTTTTTGTACTGATTTTGTTTGTATGTTCAGATACTGAACCCAAAATATCCCATTAAATTCCCAGCTTTATTTAGGGCATAAACCAAGCCTTTATCTGCCCACATGGAGCAACTCATGTGGTTTGCACTGCACTGGGCGCTTTCCTGCTTCACAGGCCCTGCACAAAATGCATCTTCCAGAGGAAGCCTTCCAAAAGACGTGCATCAGGGTTGCCGTTGTGTAACGTGTGCACAGGGTGCAGGAAAGGCACAGAAAAGCATCAGAGTCCCAGCAGCAACACCCGGGCTGAGCAGGCACCTCATGGGCACCTGAGCTCGCGCCTTATCGCTGGTGCTACAGCGCGGGCAGCCGCGGGTGCAGCTCGAGCCTGAATTCGTTCTCAGGCTGGGCTGGTTTCTGTCCACTCGTGGATGGGCAGGATCCTCTGCAAGGCATCTGCTTGGCTTTATGTAAAGTGGGTTAATTGCAATGGCAGAAACTGTGGTGCTAATTAAGCCCTGCGATAAGGACAAGGTGTGCCTGGAGGTAGCTCCCTGCGGGCAGAGGGAGCGGCTCTCCTGCACGCGGGGTGAGGAGGGACCAGGTTTGTTTTGATGGAGTTTCCTCCCGTTAGCATTGCCAGTTGCTTTTTGTTAATCCAAAAGCAGCATTTGATGTAGTAGGGTGTTGTGGCAGCAAAATGTTCAGCCAAATATTGCAGTTCCTGGCGCGCTCCCGAGCTGCGGGGCCAGTGCCTGTCATTACGTTCCATTGGGAAAACACTACAGGAAGCCCGGTAGCAGAGAGGCAGCAATATAGAGATAGAACATCAGGGTGAATGGAGAAGGCTTCTTTTCCCAGTCTTGCCATGCAGTACTGCAGCTGCAGTAGTAATGCTGGCCGTGGCAGATGCCTCTCAATGCCTTGCCCCAATTCCTAGTGCTTTGAGGCCCATAAGTGAGCAGGATTTGATGTTTTGCTATTTTTGGTGTCTGGCACCAGCTGTGCAAGGGCAGCCATCCAAGACATCTGAGTCTCCCTCCGTACAAAACAAAGCAAATTAAAAATATGTACATGTGTGTGAGGAAGCGATTCAAAGCATCCCTCATAGCTGGGAGAAACGCACACTATAATTATCCTAAATGAGCTAGTTATAACTTCCTCATTATTGGCAGCGGGTTAATGTAAGACCACACACTCATAGCGTTGGTATTCAAAAGAAAAGAGAAGAGAAAGACGTGTGTGAGGCTGGCTGGGGAGGGGGCACCAGGGACAGACATGGGGAGCTGTCAAGGAAGGAGGAAAGCAAAGCCGGGGGGTGCAGCGGAGCGGAAATATCTCTGATGGAGGCTGTGAGCCCGTCACCCTTGTCCCAGGGGACTCCATCTGACACCACCCAGATGAGCAGCACAGCCCCGTGGTGATGCTGCCTGTGTGACCAGACCGAGCCGCTGCCTGCAATACCCCGGGCTTTGCACGAGGCCGTCAATGTCCCTGCACGTGGGGTTCATTCAGTCCATCACCCATTTCCGAGCAAGGCTCATCTCAAACAGCTTCAGCCAGGTACAGCTGATGACATCAGACGGGATCCTCCTGCTTCCCAGGTGCTCTGACTTCTCTGATGTCCATGACTACCTTGATGGTCGCATGGGATGAGTGACAAATTAATCTTTGGAATTAGCTGTTGATGTCCAGGATTGCTTCCTTCTGATTTACAGCCTGCCAAAGGGAGGGCGGCAGGAGCTGTTTGGGCAGGAGCAAGCTCCAGGAGCGCTGCCTGCTCCGGGCATCCCTGTTCCTGCCTCGCTGCCCAACCCAGTGCTGGACCGGCCCCCCCAACCCTCAGTAGCACCCTGCTGACTCCAGCGGTGCAGACAGACCCGTGGGGCTGAGGAGGCAGCTGGCACAGGAGCGGGAATGGCCTTGGACGGGTTTGAACCTGCACCCGGTGGTTTCCCAGCCCTCATTTTCGTAACTCCGCACAGGGAATGCCCTGGAGCCGCTCTCCGCTGTGTCCCGAAGGCAGAGCCATCCCAAGCATGCGGCCTCCTCCCCCCGCAGCTCCACGTCTTTGCAGTGGGTGCCGAGGGCCTGATCCTGATCTGGGTTTCGCGAGTGTCGCCCCATGCGCAGGGATGCAGCCCGAGACCTGAGCTCTGGTGCAGGGCGTCCGTGGAGCCCCGGAGCCGCGGCCGCTCAGGGGCTGCCCCTCCACAGCGGACCCGGGACCCTGCAGGGGAGCTGTGAGAGGCAGGAGGGCCCCGGCTGCCCCCGGCGCAGGGCCCTGGTGGGAGCTGGTGCACCCCGTGCTCTGCACGAGCTCTGCCCTCGCCTCCCACCCCCGGCACTGCGCTATTTGTGCAGGAGCTAAAACCCGTGCTGTGCAGAGGCAGCGATATTCCTGTACATACACGACTCCGGTAGCACAAAACAGCCTCCCTGAGAGCAACTGTTTATTTGTAGGATGGTGCCAGGAAGAAGAGGAATCCGGTCCTGGATGCCTGCCAGTTTGTTTTTCTCCTAGTAGGTACTGCGGGTTCAGTTTGCAAGTGGGCTTTGATTACTTTTCACTTTGGAGCTGTTTGGAACCGGGCTGCTGCTGGTTGGAGGGGACTGGCACAGGGGAGGGCTGGACTCGCCAGGGCTTGCTCCACAGGGAAACACATTGAATTGGATCCTGCTGAGCCTCTGAACTCCATCACACTGCTCTAAGAGGTGGTATGCGATAGGTGAGGGCATGCTTCATGGCCCAAGATCACAAGTGAGCACTAGAGGTGTCCCAGGATGGCATACAGTGACCCCAGACAGATCTGAGAGCACAGCCCAGGCCACGCTCCCGAGGAGCAGTGATTTACACACCATGAATGGAGAGCTGGTTGTTACCTGCACACTGACACCAAAGGGCACGCTGGCTTTTCAGTCGGTAACAACAGCCTGATTTGATTACTAACTTCCTGCAAACTGCCTTCAGCATCCTGCCACCGACTGCCCACACTTTGGCGGGATGAATGAGCCCCACATGGTCTTCTTTGTGTGTTCCAGTAGCACAGTTTCAGGGCTCTTTAGGATCCAGTCAGATGAAAAGAGCTATTTGAATGTAAATCAATTTCCATTACAATTCTTTTTTTCTGCTTTTCGGCAGAGGAGATAACTTCAGCCTTGTCACAGAGAACAAAACCATCAAAAGTGAGCTTGTCATTTCAAGCTCTTCATATAATTATATTCGAAAGGTTCAGTCAGTTGGGTGGTTTCTGCATTATTTCTCTGAGGAGGTTTGCTCCCATCTTCCAAGCACAAGCAGACTGTGTGCACCAGGGAGAACAGCGTCAGGCCCCTCCTGCTCATGTCAGTACTGGAGCTCACCCAGTTCCAGGTTGGGTTACCGGGACCCAAGGCCAGTGCTGTCCTGGCTAAAGCTGGTGGCTGCCCTGCACCGTGAGCCAGCACCCGGGGGGAGCTGGAGAGGCAAACTGTACAGGTTTAGCTGGACAAAGACTTCAGCAGCAGCTGTAAGTGGGTGTGATTTACACACCAGGGAGATGGAAAGCAACCAAAGGGGTCAGCAGAGGCAGGTACTGGAGCCTGTCACTCGGACTGCTGGGGCTGGTTTCTGTGCTGCCACCTCTGCACAGGGGCGGTGGCAGCGGTGACCGGAGCCCTCACCCCGTCTGCTACCCAGCACCCCTCTGAAACACCACCGCACTGAGGCATAGGGCGCTTCCCATCCTTGCTTGCTGTGGTTCTGGCTTTGCACTGCAGAGATGAACTGGGAAATGGGGAAAACAACGGGAATGCAGAGCAGCTTCTGCCACGGGAGGCCGAGCGGGTGCCGCACCAGTGATGGCTGGGGCAGCGCTGCAGGTGCTCAGCCTCATTGCCTGTCAGTAGCGTCCCTGTGGCCTGATGGACAGTGTTGGATCAGGCTGTACTTTGCCTGTGTGAAACCACGAGAGATCTGCGTGGGCAGGAGATGGGCCAAGGTGCACACAAGGCAGGAGCAGTACCCGAGCTGGCTTTGCCTTGCAGACATGTGCTCCTTGGTGCCGGCATGGGCAGAGCAGGGATGGGCCTGGTGAGCTGTTGTGTGAGGCAGGAGGGAGGCTGGCACAGCCGGTGCTGCTGGCGCCGGGCACAGCCGGTGCTGCCGGGGACCAGTGTGCTGGAGCTGCAGTGTCTGCGCGAAACCTCTTCATGCCTCTTGCACTCATTGCTGCTGCTATCAGATGTTTGTGTCTCTGCTGCAGTCAGCAATCTCGGGCAGTGGTTAAGTTGTGTGTCATGGTTTTAAGCCGCACGGAAAACAAACTGTGTCAGCCCTCGGCGTGCCCGGTCATGATGCCCTGTCTCAGCACCGCGGTTCTCAGAAGTGGCTGTTTATTGTGCAGGGAGGAAACCTGCATCCCGCTCCCTGCTCCTGCTGCTCCGAGCCCTCTCCCTGCTGGCTGGTGCCCTTCCTTTGCCGGTAAAGGCAGCACTGCCAGGCCTGGCCCACGGGCACAGCCGCATCCTGGTGCCCTGCCCACCGGGATGGGGCTGGTGGCAGGAGGGGACGAGGGATGGTGGTGGCCATCCTCCGGCAGCAGGCCTGCAGAGGGGGCCTGTGCTCAAAGCTGCCCTACGCCTCCCGATTGCCCAGCAACCCAGGGCTCAGTTTTCACATGGTCGCAGGGGAGTGTGTGGTCAGTGACAGGCATCTCCCATGAGCTGCTGCCTCCGATCTATGCCATCCCCATGGTAAATGAGCATCAAACAGCGCCCACCACTCTGCCCTGCCTGAGCCACTGGCCAGGACTGGGAGGACGCTGCCTGCCTGGCCTTGGGCATCCTCGTCTTGCCCAGACCTGGGGCTGGACACTGCAAAGCCAGTGAGAAGCTCTGGGCTCATCAGTTCTTGACGGCCCAAAGGGAACCCTCTCAAAGAAGTCGGGTTGATAAAGGACACAAGCCTGTCTGTCAAAACCAGCATCCTAACCCATGTCTCCCATCCTGACAACAAAGCAAAATGGAGGTTCCCCAAATCAGGAGCAGCTCAAACGTCCACTTACAAGCTCCTAGAGAAAAGGTTTTCTTAAAAACAAAGCTCATGTATTATTAATTCTCCCAGGGCCTTGCACACATTGGTGCTGAACGGAGTTTGGATCCCTGAGGATCAGTAACAGCAGAACAAAGTGCAGTGTTTAAGTGCAGGTGCTGCAGTTTTCCCAGGGTGCAGTAAAGCGAAACAAGACAAGGTTTAGATGGCAGCAGTGAATGGGCCTTCTCCCCACCAAGGTCCAGCCTCAGCTCTCAGGACACCTCTTAGCTCCAGCCCTGGTGCACTGGCAGTGCTGCCCATGAACGTGTCTGCTCCTCTCCCTTCCCTCCAGAGGGGCCAATTACAAGCTTAGGCCAATGACCAACTTCACAGACCCGGGGCCAGCTGGGAGCCTGCAGGGAGAGGAGGACTCCGGCTTGCATGGTCCTGGCTGACCGGGATGCTCAGCAGGTGAGTGCGCCGCAGAGCCCTGCTGTTCTATTCTGACTCGCATCTGAGCCTGACTCACTGCCGTGGTAACAAGTTAAAACACTTCCTGTGTTTGCAGCTCAGTACCTAATGGTGTGAACCCAGGGAAACTGCCTCCTGGGGCTGGCCTGCAGGTCCCTGCGGCATCGAACGAGCGTCCCGCTGTGTGTAACACCAACCCTTCCCCATGGCTGCAGCAGTGCTTACAGCTACTGCAAAGCCTCCTGCTTCTGTGCTCGTGAACCTGTTGTTGTTGCGCACAAGCTTTTGGGGTGTGTATCACCAGGCAATCTGTATGGGGGTGACTTCACTCTCTGCAGTAGATAAAAGTGCTGAAACTACATGCAAGGGACAAAAAAGGCAGATGGTATCCTGTGCCAATGCTCCTGTGCTGAGTCCCGGGTTTGTGACGTCGGTTTAACGTGTGTCCGTCCCAAGATGGTATGACACGCGTGATGAGGTCATTACTGTGACTGCACAGGAACTGCTGGGTGTTTTTGGGGGTGTGGAGGGTGGTTTGCACAGTGAGTGCCTCCTTCAAAGCAAACGTGAAGGTTGCTTTGAATAAGGTTTCAAAAAGATCCAGTAATCCAAGCCCTGTCTGTCAAATTCAGAAAGGAGCTGGAGATGTTTCTGGAGGAGAAGAAAATACCAAGACACAAGCACTATGTATAGACATCCGTGTGAAGGTGGCGACGTTGGAGTGCAGTGTATTTTTATCTCAATAGAGGTGTTATCTGTCTATCTCCCATGATATGCTGGAGGGGGGTGTTACAGCACTCAGTTCATGCAGAGAGAAAATAGCCAGTCACAGTTAGATTTGTGTGGTCTGTGTTTTCCAAAGGCAAGCTGTCATACCCGCAGCTTTGCTCCTCTGGCTCACTGCCCTGTTTGTTGCATGACAAAGTTCATCATCCAAATAGCTGTTCAGTGGCCTGGGTGATTTTTGCTGTGTGTACGGTACAGTTTAGGCCTGCTGCTCCTCAGGGACTACGGGAGTTTCGTGTACAGCTCAGCACACAGGAGCCTCTGTTCTCTCACCTGCGGCAGAGCTGTGTTTAGCTGACACTGGGGCTGAAGCCAGATAAGAAGGATGCTTCAGCACAAGACGTAACCACATCTGGCACACGCCAGGGGCGGTTCCTAAGAGTTCAAAGGCTTCAGCGTAGATTATTTACACATTCACCTCCTAGCAAATCCTTTTATTCTTAAATTCCAGACAGTTTATTATGAGGAGATCCTGAAAATCCAAAGTCTTGGCTTCTCTGCATAGATGCTAGAGATCCTAAAGCCTGGACAGGTGTCCTGGGAGCAGGTACTGGGCAGTGCCAGTGGTCGCGGTGCAGCACTGTCGGTCTTTACAGAGGCACATTCTGGGTACAGAGACATACACATGGGCCCATGGGCACAAACCCAGGCTATGCCCACCTTGGATTAGCAAGTAGGAAGTGAATTCAGAAGTGATTTAAGTGCTAGCAAATGAGGAGTTTGGGATTTGGGATGGGCTGTAACTGTAATATTGCCTGTTTACTGAGGACTGGCTCTGTGAAATTCCTGACTGAAACCCAGGTATTGAATTGCTGCTAATTCAGCAGCTCTGCTGCAGCTGGCTCACGCTTCCCTCTCAGAATGGTACAAGATCTTGGCTTGCTTGGTGATGAGGGGATTTATTTCAGTTTTTGGCCTTCATGGATGCTCACGAGGATGAAGAGCAAAAAGTTGGCAAGGAAACACCTCTGCTGAGCAGAGAAACTTTGATCAAACTTGAGATTTTCTCAGCTCCATGGAGTAAAGGAAGTTTATTTATAGAACAGCTTCTTTGGTAAAAACAAAACAAGTCCTGCATCCTGCTTTGGATGGCATATCTGGCTGCAGTGCAGCATGGTGCACCCTAATTTTACTTGCTTTGTAGCATGAAGTGCTGTATAGCATTAGCAGTAATTAGCAGGCTGCGAGATGGGGACAGTCTCTCTGGTGAGCACCTTGCATTGTAGTTGCAAATGAATGCTGCACTTAAGAGCAGCCAGGAAAACAGCTTTGTGGGATCATCTGTGGTGCAGCAGGCTCCCGATAGCTGTTCCCACTGAGATTCCTGACAAAAGCACCTGCTCTGCCACCGCTCACCCCAACCACTTCAGGTGAATACCCCAGCTCCAGCACTCCACGGTGCAGGACACAAGTCACCCTCAGCCCTGCCTTGTCCAAAGGAGTCCTGGCTCTTGCTGTCAGCAGGTACCACTTTTGAAGAGGGTCCGCATGCAGCAGCATCCCATTGGAGCACCACAGGTAACGTCTGCTCCCATCTGCAGGGATTTAAAACCACCAAACCAAACCGTGACTAACACGTTGCATTCTTCACCTTGCAGCTGAGGATTCCAGGGTGTTTTCTAATTAATTAACTAATTAGGGCTAAGAGTGTTTCAGTGTAGCGCATTTCTGTATCGCTCCACCACAGAGCACCTGAAATCGGAGGCTATCTTGGTACTGCAGGAGCCACTCGCAGTCACAGCCCCCACCCAGCACGCAGCAGCTCTGCCGATTCATAGAACCACAGCGGCGATGGGTTGAAGGGACCTTAAAGCTCCTCCAGCTCCAGCCCCTGCCACGGGCAGGGACCCCTTCCACTAAAGCAGCTTGCTCCAAGCCCCTGTGTCCAACCTGGCCTTGAGCACTGCCAAGGATGGGGCAGCCACAGCTTCTCTGGGCACCCTGTGCCAGCGCCTCAGCACCCTCACAGGGAAGAATTTCCCAGAAGTTTGGTCTTAAAATGCTTTTGGGAGCTCAGTAGTGGATGCTGCCATTACACAGCATCAGCAACAAGTTCCTGCCTGTCCTGAGAACTGGTAAAGGGAAGGTGAAACGGGTGAGAGAGCTGTTGCTGTCTGAGTGTTCGACCTCACACGAACACACCAGCAATCCCCGCTCCCTGCAGAGCTGGTTCATGGCAAGGGTTCTCCCTGATGTGTCCCAGTGCTGCTTTTCCAATTGGAAAACCAGAGAGGGGCTGAACAGGGCTTGAGCAACCTGGTCCAGTGGAAGGTGTCCCTGCCCGTGGAAGGGGGTGGAAGTGGATGTTCTTAAAGTCCTTCCCAACCCAAACCATTCTATGCTTGTGTCTGGTTTTGATGTGTGATCCACCTGGGATGACTTACTAACGCCACAGAGATTCCCTGGGACAACACACCGGTTTGCACCCACGGGACACAGGGGTTCTCCATACTCCACATCCAAGCACACACATGAACCACAGCAGCGTTGGGGGGGGAAACCTGCCCTATGTCTGCATTGACATTTACAGCTCTGCAATTCTGAAAATGCCCTGGCATTGAACAGCCACTTGAGCCAAGTTTTTGAATGTTATGGAAAGGTTTGTACGGATGCTGCATAGAATAGTTCAGGTGGGAGAAATGGGAACCCAGGAATACAGAGCAGGAGAGGTGAAGCCACATCTCAGTCTCTACCCCACATTCCGTCTGAGCCAGCCTCCTCGAACAGCTCTAATATCATGTCCTCATTAGTTAAGAAAAGCTTTTGTACTGTTGAAGAAAATGACAGAAACAACTTAAAAACCTCCCTAGATACAGTTAGTAACTCAAGTTTAATGCTTTTCAATAGTGAACCTCAAAGTACTGTGCCAGGGACACAAGCACCATTAGACGTTCCTTCCTTTTTAATGCTGGGGAAACTGGGGTGCAGTGATAGGAAATACCTTTCTCCACCTCTAACAGTCACAGCTTTGCAATTACTGATTTAATTGCTATCACTCACAAATCAGTATATTGCCCTGAAGTCAAGGTGCCTCAAATGCCCCCCAGAAGTCAGGAAGCACCTGAAAACTCCTGGGGAAAACAGATCTATGAAGGTTTTGTCAGAAGGGCAGCCTGGCTTTGTGTCAGCCTGAGAGCCAATGCAATCACTGCTGTGCTGCACCCGAAACAGTCAAATATCAAAGGACACAGCCGCCAGATTTGCAAAGTGATCTCCCTCACTTCAAACATTTCTGTGAGGCTGCTAACAGGGAAGTTTCATAGCTCTTGGCACACGGGAAGAAAGCTGTCTGCTCACGGACACAGTAAAGAACGTGGACTCTCCTTACCCCTTCCATGTGGAGCCTGGGATTGGTCGCCAGCCGGTGCTGATGAAGTTGTAGCCCCCTGGGGACTCTCCTGATGGAGGCAGGCGATGACAAGAGCCCGGTCCTCTGGATGGAGCCAAACCTGGCCACGTTCTGTCCACACCTGACGCCATCCAGGAGGCGAATGAGGAGCAGGTTGGAGGGCAGCTGCTCGATGCTGCAGAGCACCAGGGTCCTGCACTCGGGGCACCTGAGCTCCTTCTGGGATTTCAGGATCCTCTGCAGACAGGGCTTGCAGAATGTGTGCTGGCAGGGGAGCACCTTGGCCGTGGCGTCGAGCTTCTCAAAGCACACAGGGCACTCCAGCAGGTCGAGGAGAGCTAAATCATCCATGTTCAGTGCAGCGTGGAGCCGGAGCCATCCGCACGCCACATCCACTGGAGCAGGCTGAGGCACCCTGCTGCGCCTGCGAGAACCGCACCAGCACGCTGGGCTGAGGCAGCTATCCTGCACGGAGGGAGAGGGAGGAGGGAGGAGAGAGCACAACTTGACTGCTGGAGTATGTAATACATCCCACCTACATTGCGAAGCGCTGCCTCACCAGCCAATTTGCAAATGTATACTTTGCGCCCGCATCCAAGTTTGAAGTGAGTCACTTGTGACTCAGTGCGTGCGAGGGGATGGATGGTGTTTGAGGGGATAGCAAGGGGGCAGCGTCAGGGCTGGCACTGGGGCAGGAGCACAGGTCCTGCTGGCTGGGCTCAGCGGGGTGAGCTGGACAGGCACACTCAGCCTTACTGGGGCTGCTCTCAAGGTGTCTTTAGTGCTCCCTGGTCTGTGGATCACAACTGACACAGCAGTGGAGAATTCACCAGCTCAGGAGACAGGAGTCCCCGATAAGCATCAGACTGGACCTGCTCAGGCTGGGCTCCGGCTGGAGGCAGCCGCTCGCTGCACGCATCCCTCATACACCCACCCACTGCCTCGCTTCCCAGACTGGTCCCAGTTCAGCTCGCTCGCCACCCGTTCTGACAGCAGAGCTATAAAAACCCTTCAAACACAAACCCTCCGAGGTACCTGGCAGAGGCTGAGGCGCTCCGCAGTGCCATCCTCGCCCGGTTTGGCTGCCTCAGCTCTCTGAAGCAACCCAAGACGATTATTCCTCCCACAGCCTGAAGTCACTCAACCTGTTCAGCTCCCCCGGCGCTGGCTGGGGCTGAAGCACACGCCACGGTGGATGCAAGTCCGGGCCTGTGGTGGCTGTGTGGCCCCGCAGTGCCGATGGGAAGCCAGTGCCTGCTGTGTGCCGAGGGGCCGAAGCGGACCCTTTGCATGGGGAGGTGCTGGGGTGGCTGCTGGGGTGGGCAGCGAGTGGCAGACCTGACCTAGCCTTGGCTTTCTCTGCCCAGGGCTCCAAACAGGGAGCGACTGCTCCAGCACTTGTTCCTAGGGATGCTCGCCTCAGCAGCAGCTGCTCCATGGGACAAGAGGTGTGTGTCAGTGCCATCACTGCGGGCTCCAGCAGCACCCAGCTGTCCTGCTCCTGGTGATGGCTCTGTGCTGGGGTTGGATGGCCACAGCTGGGTACTGAGTGTGTTCAGCACCCACCAGCGCTCCCGTGAGCTGCAGTGAGACCCCAGCGGCAGCAGTGCAGGGTCTGATACAGGCTCCTTCTCATCCCAGTGAGGCTCTGGCCATGGCACAGGCAGGCCAGGGGGGTTTCGTGGGACCTGTGATTCCCATGCACTTTCTCAGCTGAATCGCTGTCTGGAGTCTGCCTTGCACCTCCTGATGGATTGCCAAAGGAGAGCAGTAGATGTGCAAAGGCCTGAGATAGTTTTCCTTACAAACGCTGCTACATCCCATTGGTGTGCTTACAACCTACAAGTGCTACAAATGTTAGAGGAGAAGGCTGTAAACCTGAGGGAGTGGTTTCTACCTGAGCCTCTCACAGATAACGCCATCAGACTGCACAAACTTCCCTTCCCTTTTCTCAGGAGGACTCATTCACAGTTGCAGACTGGAAACGGTTCAAAACGGTTCTAGGTTCTTCCCCCTGGATCACCATTTTGTCAGAATAAAGGGGTTTCTTTCATTCTATTATTTTTTGAATGTGCCCATTTGACTACATTAAAATGTTGACAAACATCTTCAGGATAATGCAGAAACCAGTGACCTCACTGCGTTTCATCTCAAGTTCCCTTTGACTTTGGTATTTCTTTGTAGTCTGTTGATTTGCGCTTGGCTGGCTGAGCGCATACTTTTTAATGAATGATGTTGCAAATAGCATCATGTCATCTGCTGGCGTTTTTAAATGCAATGCATGACATAAATGAGAGAGAAAACAAAGGGTTGGAAGGTTGTTTTTCCTTTTTACATATTCTTCCCTATTTGTGCCCTTTGATTAACACTCATGCTGTATTTTCATCTGGTTAGAAAGGAAACAAGGACGAAGTACCCTGTGGTGGGCAGGGGATGGAAATGAGGTTGGATGGCTGGTTTTGTGCACGCTGCTTCATGCTCATCTCCGGTCAGATCTGTCCTGTGAGCACTTGCTCACTTTTTCCTATCCAGTAGGGCCAGGCTGCTGTAGCTCTGCTGTGAGAAGCAGAGCCTGTGTTCGCAACACACGGTTCCCAGAGAATTCCCAAGGGAAACCCCAGTCACCTCATGGGCACTGCAGGAGGGCCCAGGCCAGGGATCCCAGGGATCCCACGTGCTGAGGGCATCCAAGGGCTCCAGGGGGATCTGGTGTGCGCTGCCTGGTGCAGGCAGTGGTTACCCTCTGGGCTCCTGAAGGAGCTGGGTCCATCCCCTCCCTGGCTGCTGCAGCGCTGTGCTGTCCTCTCCTGAGGATGCCACCTTCCATCCCCCTGACAGTGCTTCCAGCCCCTCTCCCGCCTGCCTGGGGCTGGGACAGGGACTTTTTCCAACCAGCATTTTCTAAATTGCCTGGTACAACAAAGCAAGGCTCTGATCTTGATTGCAGTCTCTGGGTTCTGCTGCAATAGAAAGGCTGGTCATGCTAACACTTGGCATTTATGTAACACTTCGAATCTTCAAAGCGCTTCCAAATGCTAATTCCTCCTTGGAACACCCCTCGGGCTAAGCATCACCCCCACTTTACCTGGAGAAAACCAGGGGACGCACAGAGAGCATATCAATGTCCCATTTGGGATTGGGATGCGAGGCTTTCCTGGTTCTCCACTGAACACCCAGACCATCCCACTGAACTTTATTATCTACCACCGCCTCTCCCTCGCAGTGCATCTCGTAATTGGGGTTAGAAGATAAAGGCAGAGCTGGGAAGCTGCAGGTGCTTCCCTTTCATTTAGAACGTCTCTGTCTGCTGCCGATGCTGTAATTAACTGTGGCTGGACACAGCAGGGTGCCTGTTCTGGAGGATGCTGCAGAAGCCTCCTGCCCGGACTCAGCCACGTGTGACCGGCTGCATCCCATCCACTTGGCTGCAGGAGGCCTCCTGGACTCACCAGTGCCAGGATGCCTTGTACCAAAGGGATGGAAGTGCTGAAATATGCACTGCCCGAGTCTCGTCATTGAAGAGGTTTATCATGAAGCTGGAAACTGGGAGACACAGAGCAGTAGTTGTTCTGCTCTGATGTGCTGTCCTCGCTGCGCATAAGCGTCTGCCCAGGGAGCTGCGGCTTCCCCACCTCCAAGGTAGAGTCAGAAAAGAGCTCAAACGGATCCCAAACCAACCAGCAAATGCACCTTGTCCCCATTGTCCCACAGAGCCATGCTGTCCATGAGCACGTCCGTGACCAGGGGACAGGCTGAGTGTGCCCAGCCATGCAGGGACGCATCCATGTGCTCCTCGAGGGGAAGGCTTGCTGTCCACAGCACAGAGCGTGGTGGAGATGAGCCCTGTGACTCTGAGAGCACGGAGGGTTGATGGCAGTTTCTTGCTGCTGCCTCCCCAGGCCCGGCAAGATGGGCCATGGTGAGGAGTACGAGGTCTGTGCTCTCCAGCCTGTCGTGGCAAGTGCCTTGCAGGAGCCTCTGTGTGTCCCACCACCTCGCTCAAACCTTCCTCCGCTTATTTCCTCTGGGTCAATGTCAGAGGGATTTCTGTGCTCACCTGAGTGCGTGCAGCTCCTCCTCCCCTGGGGCCACCAGCTCAGGGCTGAGCCTCCAGCTCACAACAGCACCAGGGAAAAGGTTTTGCCTTTTCCCAGCTCTAAATCGCACATATTTTAGCTGGGCTGTGGTTGAATGAATGCTGCAGCACTGGCGCGTGTGTGCGGGGAGAGGGCACGGCCCGGCAGCGCTTCCTGGGGTTATAAAAAGCCTCTGCATCTCACAAGTGGATGCCACATGCCTCCTCCTCCGGGAAGAGGGACTTTTCAGGCTGTTTATAGCTCCTGGGGGGCAGGCAGAGGGGGTGCCTCTTGCAAGCTGCTATAAATCATGGATCAGAAGGTAACAGCTTGTCCTTCTACCCACCCCCAGGCACAGCGCCAGTGCTGCAGCTGCAGAGGGGTGAATGGCAGGACCCAGCCATGCCCCTGGGGGTCAGGAGGGGAATGGGGACCACCCCAGCATCAGGTCAGGAACCCACTGCCCTGCTCCCCATGGACCACACGCCACTGGTTGTGGCAAGGAGTGGCACTGTGCTTGGTGCATGGGATGAGGCTAATCCTCAGACTGAGGAAATCACTGCGTTTGCTTGAAGACAGGGGCAGGAACACTTCCTGCAGGTTGAAGAGGGGGCTCCTGCCCCTCTATTCTGCTCTCATGAGAGCACTGTCTGCAGTTCTGGTGTCTTCAACATAAGAAGGATATGGAGCTGTTGGAGCAAGTCCAGAGGAGGCCACGAGGATGATCAGAGGCTGGAGCAGCTCCTGTATGGAGGCAGGCTGAGAACATTGGGGCTGTTCAGCTGGGAGAAGAGAAGGCTTCGCAGAGACCTCAGAGCAGCTTCCAGTGTCTGAAGGGTGCTACAAGGATGCTGGAGAGGGACTCTTCATCAGGGTCTGCAGTGCTAGGACAAGGGGTGATGGGTTCAAACTAAAACAGGGGAATTTCAGGCTAGATCTTAGGCAGAAGCTCTTCCCTGTGAGGGTGCTGAGGCGCTGGCACAGGGTGCCCAGAGAAGCTGTGGCTGCCCCATCCCTGGCAGTGCTCAAGGCCAGGTTGGACACAGGGGCTTGGAGCAAGCTGCTCCAGTGGAAGGGGTCCCTGCCCGTGGCAGGGGTTGGAGCTGGAGGAGCTTTGAGGTCCCTTCCAGCACAAACCACCCTATGAGTCTAAGTTGTAATGGGGCCATCAAAGCTCTGCAGGGATGTGCCCAGCACTGGGTCCTGCCCCCAGCACAGCAAAAGCCTCCCCAAAACCTCCCATCTCCCAGAGGGCAGCAGCCAGCGGACACCTCCCTGCTCTCTCCACCGGGGGCTCCCAGGGAGGAGTGACCCAGGGCGACCAGGAGGGACCCGCAGCTGCACGGACCCACTGCTGCTTTTTGTCCTTCACCTCCTTCCCTTCCTGAGGTGTGCGGCAGCTGGTGGGCAAAGCCCAAACACTGGGAAGCCATGTACACCACTGCAGGAGGAGTGGTTCAGAGAGCTGTTTATTAGTCTGACGGGGAGCCGAGTGCTGTATTTTGCCCAAAACAGCCTTGTGCAGTCTCTCTGCTGGGTAACTTGAAGGCTTCAGCTATTCTGAAGTAGCTGGAGCAGAGTGGCGCCTACCCAGAAATAGAGAAGTATTTTTAAATGGAATTTATTCAGTGATTTTCCTTAAGACAGAATGTTATGTGTTTGTTGAAGCGTCATTAGAAGCAGCTGGCGGTGGAGCTGGGCCAGGCAGCAGCGAGTGGATGGAAACCACCCTCCCTGCACCCATGGAGGTCACCCTCACCTCCTCCTCCTGCTGCTGCTGCTGCTGCCTGGTCTCTGCACCAGCAGACAGTGCCCTGGAACCAAAGCCAGGCCGGTGGCTGCTGCAGGCTCCACTCCACCATCCTGCCATGGCTCTGGCTCTGCTTTCTGCTGCATTCATCCCTTTTTCCCTACAGTGCAGTGAAGAGCCACAGGACGGACCACCAAATCCTGCGTCACTGGGGTTTGTCTGATAAAGGCTGACTGCAGGGATGCAATTCTCACTTTTTAGGACAGGAAGATAAAGGATTCCCAAGTAGCACTACACCTGAACACCACCTAACAGACTTCTGGAGGCTGCTCTGAGCACTTCTCAGCTGTTCTTCATGCAGGTCTGATCACAGGTAAGCATCAGGTTTCAATTACCTCATTAAACACAGATGCAAATACACTGCTTGCAAGGGTGCATCACCTTTTAGTGTTCCCCGGTGCTTCTGGCAGTGTTGCAGCCCAGAGCAGAGCCCACAGCTTGGCCAGCACAGACAACCCAGCTATAAAACCACTGCTCGGGGGCTCTGAGTGTGGGTATGTAATAGACCACTGTGGAGGTCTCTGCTTTACTGGGGAGGAGCTAGCTCAGCTGTGTGCTGGTGTGGTTGGTCATGGTGTGGCTTTGGGGGGCCGGTTTGAGTTTGCTTCCCACCACCTTCTGCTTGTGGAGCACTGCTCCTTGTGGAATGGGGTCTGGAGAGCAGGATCCAGGCTGCTGGTGAGCCCAGTGAAGAGCAGTGTTGTGGAAAGGCACAGTGGAGCTGGAGTGCTTGGGGTAGCTACTCCATGTGGGCAGACCAGATTCCATGTCTGCAGGCATCTGGGAGCCATGGCCCAGGTGAGTGTCCCTCAAGGCTCATCCCTGCTGGTGGTTGTTCTCTAAGAATGGTCCATTGCCCTCACATGGCTTCTTCCCCACTGTGTGTGTCCAGTGGTGCTTGGGCAGTTCTGCTGTGGCTGCTGCTCTGCTCCCTGCCCAGGACACACGTGTTCCAGCTCCACTCGGGCTGCTCTGCCTGGGATGAGCCAGAGCAGTTTTGCCTCCCCAGGTAAAACTCAGCCCTCGGGAATTCCCCGCTTTGAAGCGCTTTTTCCTGGTTTTTGTTTCTTTGTGACTTCAAGACTTTTGTGCTTACTCAGGGCTCTTCCTTGCCCGGGTCGGAGTCTCGGGGCTGAGGTGGGTGCTGGCTAAGCCGCTTTCATCAGGACCTGCGCTGCTCCGGGGGCGCTGAGCTCAGCCCGCAGGAATGCGGCCCCGCTCCCACCGAGCGCCGCAGCGAGACCTCCCCGCTGCCTCCCTGAGAGCTGGGCTCCTCCCGGGGACGGGGAGGCGCGGGGGCAGCCCCGCACCGTGTAACCGGTGAGCGCCGGTCAGCGGGGGGGATCAGCGGGGACTGTCCTGCGCCTCCCGCGGAAGGGGGCGGCTGGCGCGGCGGCAGGGAGCCCCGTCGGCCCCTCGGTGGAGGGGGATGATGCGCCGCGACTTCGCGTCTTGCTTCAACTCTAATTAGATGCTCACAGCTCCCCATGGGAGACGTTAAATGCGCTTCAAACAAGGGAGGATGTTTGTATCTTAACAGACATCAGAGAATCCAGCCATGAGCTAAGCCCACACAAAATCAGGCTTCCCTTAGCTGCTGCATGCATGTCTAACAGCTTTTGCCACGATACCGGCGTCATTTCTGCTGTGTCCCAATCCCTGAGCCTCTATGGGGTGAACTGACAACAGGTTTCAGTCCTCTTTGTAACAAGAAGTTTGGATGGAGGATGAGAGATGATTAAGAACCCTCATGGCAGGGTTTGCTCACCAGGGGCTGGTGGTGATCAGCACCTCTGAATACATCAAAGGTAAAAAGCAACTGAGAAGCTGAAGGACAGTACTCCTCACACCACCTCGTTCACTGGGGTGATGCCAATACCTTTCCCACCATTAAGTCTTGCAACTAGTAACTCCTTCCCTTCTTTCTCTCTGCATCCAAGAGGTGTCTACATGTGAGTGAGTTTTTCCTACTGCAGCTCCAAAATGAAACCTTGTCATTAGCTTGTAAGCAAGCAGCTCTGTTTATGACTCCATGCAGCACAGTTTTGCTCCTGCCTTTACTTGCTGGCCTCTTCATCACGCACAGCACCTGCTCTAACTCCTTTAAGTTACCAACCTTCTTGACCTGATGCTCTGATCTTTCTGCTTGCTACTCCCACACAGAAGCAAGTTTTATGCTTGTGTCCTTGTTTTTAAGCTTCTACCTTTTTCCTTTACTTCCTTCATATCCAGCTTGCCCTCTCATCCCTGACCTCTTGCCCTTCTTTGTGGCCCCTGATGCTGCTCAGGCCCCTTTTTTCTTTTCTCCAGCAGTGACCCACAGACCTTGCTTTAAGATTCTGTGTGTGCTCAGAATACAGCACAGTGGGGAATAGCAGGGTTTGGGCATTGCTGCAGCTCTTCCTCATCCTGATCTGCGCCTACCCTCTGCTTTCATGAGGAGGAGGACTGCAGTGCTTGCTTGAGGAGGAAGCAAAACACAACCAAACATTTTTCAGCAAAACTTGCAGGTGGAAACATGCCTTCAAAGCCTTGCTGTCCACTTCCCAATGGCTTTTCTGTCCTTCTTTGTACATACCCTGCCTTGTTGCAATACATCTTAACCAACATTACACTCCTCAGGGCAAGGACTGTCTTTGTTGTGCAAAGCCTCCTGCAGCTTCCAACAGTCGCTTGGTATTGCTGATGTGGGGAGGAGGGTGGAGAGAGGCTCTGTTCTTGAAAGACAGATGCCATTATAATACAGTGGAACAGTCTGAAGCAAAGCATAGTGCAGTGATGCTCCAGATCATGAAACTTACTGATTTCACTGTTGAATGCAAAATGATTATTGTATTTTTAGCAAGACTTGTGCTAGCTGTGGGAAAGAAGCCCACACTGACATGCGAGTGCAGCATGAATGCTGCTGTGCTGGCACAGCTGCAGCTCATCCATCCATCCTGCTGCTGTCCAGTGCTCACAGCTCTGCTGCCTGCCCCCAGTGCTGGAGTGAGAGGGGTATGGCTTGGAGACAGGTCAACACCACCTGGAGTGTCCCTGCTTGGGGTGTTTAGTGTGGGAAGGTTGACCTGGGTTGTTCAGAACAAGTAGGAAATGCAGAAAGGCTGTTCGGAAGTCTTTTCTTTGCAAGATTTATCTGCATAGGGACATAAAGAGAAGGCCATACCTATATCTCTGAGTGTGGGGTACCCCTGCAGCAAGCCTAAATCACAGCCTCTGCATGCTGACCACGGCTTTGCATGGGACTGTGGGGTGAAAGGATGAGTTTCACCCCTGCTGCAGCCCCAAGGGTTTTAGTGAGCAGCAAACCCAGCCAAGAGCACAGTGGAGGGTGGGATCATTCCAAGGGGAAGATTACAGGGCCAGGGCAAACCTGTTGTGTTTTGGCAGCACCTGTAAGTAACTGTAAGGGATGGAAAGTAGCTTTGCTCGTCTCGCAGCCATGGTGCTCGCACTTGTGTTCCCTCATTGCTGCTTTGAACTTCACTTCCTCTTTGTTCCCCTAATCAAAAGAAAATGACCTCAATTAAGGTATCTGGCACAGCAGCGTTTGTGTCATATGGAGACTGCTGTGTGCCTTTGGAAAAGCAGCAATGCTGGGGCCTGAGTCACATGGGGCTGACAAGAAAAAGGGGTGGATCGAGCTTCCCGAGTGTAGTGAGAGCCCAGTTTGATTCATGCAAATCAGGGGTTTTGTGTAATGTGAGCTCCACCTGTTTGAGATAGGATGGGAGACTGACACGGACCTTTTCATAGCGCTTTGGAAATGGAAAGGGCGTCTCTGTGGCGGAGTGTTTACCCAGGCGTGCTCATACATGTTTGCATGGAGGAACACGCATCTCCTACGTGTGCTTACGGTGAGCCCCAGGAACCTGCACAAGCAGTGTCTGTCGTGACAGAAATTGCTCTTGGCACACGAAGGCTGCTCTGTTGGTTGGGGGTCTGTGCTGTGTGTTCTTAGCCTCCAGCCTTCTGAGCTGCTGTCCTGGTATTTGGAGAGCAAATTTTAATAAACACAATAGATTAGTCTATCGAGAATGTTGAGCTTTAGAAGCACCGGCTGTGGATTACCAGCAGATAGCCTTGGCAGAATGGAGGCAGAAAGCTTAGATTAAGTCCCACTCAACAAAACCACATCTAATAGTGGAAATGTACTGATATCATGGAAGGTGAAAGAAGAGGGATTTTAACTCCTGTTCTGTGTGCCTGATACAAACAGGTACCAGGAGATGCAGTCACTCTGCTGATGTATTTTGCACTAAACCTACTCTGTTTTTTCCCTTGGAAGCAAAGATGAGTCACAGGTGCTCAGCTGGGGCTGGGCTCGGTGAGTGAACAAGGCACTCTCCAGTAAGGTACCAGTCTGGGGTCACTGGTGGGGATCAGTGGGGACGGGCTGTCCTGGGGAGGTACCGCAGGCGCAGGTTTGTGTGAGTGCTGAGGGGATGCAGTCCCGAATTGAAGCTGAATGCAGCAGCTGGAACCCATGTCCTGTAGAGCCCTGCGGTGCAGAGCAAAGCCCCTTGACCAGGGTGACCAGGGCTGCGGCCCGGCTTCTTCTGCTCTGCCCCCTGGCAAACCTCTGCTCCGCCTGATGGAGGCATTGCTGCTCTGAGCTCCCTGAGCACAGGCGAGAGATGGCAAATGAGCTGCGGATGGGGCCACTGGCGGCTCTCAGTAGGGCCCTGTCTGTTAAACATGAAAAGCAAACCCAGATTGGTCAAAAGGGCCTGGAAGGAAGCAGGAGTTACAAACAGGGACTGAAAGCTAAAGAGAGAAAATCTTAATTAGATCTCCACAACCTGTAGAGGAACATATTTGGATTAAAATGAAACGGAGCTTTGTACTCTCTGGATTCAGTGCAAGAATGGAAGAATTATTCACATTTGCTATTTGTGAAGCTGGATTGCTTTTTCTGTGAACTTGTCTTTTTAACTTCTCACCTTGTCAGAAAGCTGTGAAAAGCTGCTGGGATGGTGTATTTGGGGTAGTTCTTATCGCAGCGCATAGCAGAACCATTTCCATGGTTTCAGAACATGGGCAGAGTTCCCTATTTAATCTGATCCTCCCCACGTTAACTCCTTTCCTGTGGCAAGTCGGTCTGTCCACCCTTCACCCACCTGCCTCATCGTTCACTACCGCTGATATTTTCTCTTTGTGAATATCTATCAATATTTAATAGGGTGGTGTCAGTGTTGCTGTAAGATGAGAGGAACTACCAGAAACCTTGCATTATGCATTGTGTGGCTGGGGGAAGCTGGGCAGAGTTTTCTTTTGGACCCAGAGCTCTTGGAGTTGATCTCCAGGGGCCGCAGCGAGAACTCCCGGTAATGGAAGAGCCCCAGAAGAAGCTCGGTGCTCGGCACGAGGGGAGGCCCCGCAAAGTGAGGTTCAAAATATCATCTGCCTACAGCGGCCGGGTGTTGAAGCAGGTCTTTGAGGATGGGCAGGAGCTGGAGCTCCCGGCCAAGGAGCACTCCCGGCTCTTCGTGCGGCACTGCTTCGAGCCGGGGGACCATTGTGCTGCGGAGCTGCCCGAGCGCAGGCTGCTCCCGCCGGCCAAGCTGAGCGCGCAGCGGGTCAGTATATTCAAAGAGGGGCAGACGCTGGGCCTGGGCAGCGCCTCGCCTCTGCTCGACCGCCCGCCCGCAGACAGCTCCTGCCAGGTAAGTGCTGCCGCCCCGCCGGGACCGGCGGCAGGGAGCCCACCCCGGCACGGGACAGCAGCCTCGGGCTGAGCCTCGCTCAAGCAAAGCGCGTTCGGTCAGGCCAGGACTTAAAGGGGTCTGTACCCCTTACTAAGGGGTCTGTACCTCCTTACCCCGCACACGCTGTGCTCTGCTCGCTGCTAATGGCAGGAGCTGTGTGCTCGGCAGCAGCCAGCAGCAAGCGAACAGCATCTGCTGGGCTCCAGCTTCTCAGTGGGTCCGTTTGCGTCTCTCCGTTTTGCAGACCAGTATTTCCATATATATAAGTATCTGTACATAGTAATCCCGATGCATCTAACCCAGGCAAATGTAAGGTGGATATTAATTAGCTGTATCTAAGACACTGAAGGTGCATGACTTCAGCTGGCAAAAAGGTTAGTGTCAACAGTGTGTACCGGTGAGACTGAGCCAGGCATCTGCATCCCCTGGCAGATCAGAATTCCCCTTTGGCTACTTTGGAAATCCCAGCTTAGTTTCACTGAATGTTTTGTTAGCATATAATTAATGCCATTGATACAGAAGTGTCTCTTTATTCCTACTATAAAGCCAGTACATGTGTAATACATGCTAAATCGGTTAATACACATGGGTTATGCTCATTTTCTTACACAGGTAGGAAACCCGTGTATTCAAACTACATTTAATTGATATATTGGACATCTACTTAAACTGAAAACACCACACCACCATGACTCCTGCCAGCAGCCAGAGCACCAATGTGATCTTATCCACACATGAATTTGTCCTGCATTCCTCAGGAATGCTCACCTCTATTCCCTGGCTTCCATAACCATAAATACCTTGAGTAATCACAGTGCCCAGTATCAGTGTTGTTTAGTATCAACATGCATTCGGTCTGTGGAGACACTGAGTCTGTGTAACAGCAGTGAGGCTTTAAAGCCTTCTTTAAAGGGGCAGGATCTGGCCTCACCGGCCCCATTCCCAATATGCAGTGGGTGATGTTTCCCAAGAGAGCCGCTGGCCCATGCGACCCTGGCAGGGTGTTTCCCTATGGGAATGTCTCCTGCTTCGCTGCTTGACACAGGTACTTAAAAAGAGGGAAATAGGAAGAGTGTGTAAAGCAATAGGCTGTGGGAGCTGCCACCTGATCCTCAGTGCTAGAGGGGAGAGGTCCAGGTAGCAAAGCGCTGTGTTCAGAGGCGAGCTCACCCGTACCACGCTTTGCTTTCAAATCACTAGAATACAAACCCAAGTGAGCCCAGGGATGGTTGTTTAGGCTGGCTCCTCTGTATCAGGAACAGTTCAGCATTAGATAATGAGGATGGTTTATGATCTGACCCTTTTTCCAGCATTAATTACACAGAAAAGCTTTATTTTAAATCTGAAAAACCCCATCAAAGGCTGCAGAATAGGTCACTTTCATGGGGAATTTCGACTTCTGGCAACAGCCATGAAAGCCCCCTCTGGCTCCCCCACCCTCCAACTACTCAACCTTCAAAGCAACAGGTCAGTCCCCAGTTCAGGGGTTGCTTTTCCGTTGGTGCCAACACCACTGCTCTTAGAATTGTGCCTTCGTTTTTCTCTTGCATATGGGTTGGAATGAGAACTTGCATCCTGAGAGCCTTCCCCACCCAGAAGGGGACATTCAAGTGAGGTTCCTAAGGCCTGACCAAAGTCCTGGTCCGATCTGTGGCCCATCTCTCTGGGCCCTGTCCTGCTCCCTGCTCTGGGTGGTGGGGAGGCGGGTCATGCCACAGTGCCAGCCGAGCCCATGACCAGATGGAGGGGCTGGTCTGGAAGCCTGGGGACCACCGCTGGTTGTAGAGTGTATTTGTACAGGTGAGACTGATAAGATCCTTCTCCAGCCTTCCCCAGTTCTAGACTTTGGCAAGATCATCATCTACACAAACAACCTGAAAATCATCCGTGCACCGATGGACCAGAAAGAGCTCATGAGAAGAATCATCCAGACTGAGGGAATAAACGACTGGGCCTTCATATACTGGGAAAAGAAAGAAAGATTTGGTGGTGGACATAGAAAAGATGTGGAAAAAAAGGTTGTCTGCAACCAGTATGTGCAGGTAAGAGAATGGCAAGTGTTATTTTTCTCCTAAGGCTGTTGGGTTTTACAGTTGAGTATTTCCAGCCAAGCCCCATCTATTCCTGCATCTGGCACTTAACTAAATTTGGATGAAAAGCGTGGCTTTGTTCCTGTTTCCATTTGGGAGATAACTGACCAATGCTGCACTGCAGCATGTGCTCTGGAGGCCACTGTCCTCTTTCCAGATGCTCAAGTCTCCTACTTGAGTCTTCCCCTGGAGGCTGCTGACGTTGATGTAGCTTGGCTTAGGTCCATCCTTTGTCACCCTCTTCCACTGGAATAAGAGCAGGCCAGGGTTTCTCCAGCCTGACCAGGCTAAACACAGCTGCTCTGTGGCTGAGACTGCTGGAGGCTAACATTTTAATCAGTCGAAATAAGGTTGTGCCTTCCACTTGTTTCTCATGGATTAGTCTTTGTTGGTCAGAATCCCAATTAGTCCGACCATAATTTGATCCCACAAAACATTGTGTTGTCGTGAAGGGCAAACATGAAGCATTCCAGTTTCACAGATCTGAGACCAATCTGGTGCAGGTCACCCTGGTCCTCCTGCACCCCTGAAAATTGCCTGTGGCTTCATGCATAAAGACCCCGCAACAGCCCTGAGAAACCGAGGAGCAACACTGGCCTTTGCCAGCTTTGAAGGAAACATGTTCAGAGTAAGAGCTTTAACAAGAGCCAAGGTTCATCTACTGAGGACCTATCTGAGCCATCAAAAATCACCTCGAGTTTGAGAGAATACATGTGGAGAGGGACCTCCATAAGGTAACTGCCTTCCTCCAGTCGCCCTCACTGAGGAGCACGCTTTGGAGGACAGCAGCTCCTGTAAGGCATTGTTCTGGAGAAACTTGTTAACCTCGGAAGGACTTATGTTCTTGATGTTTGGGAACAAAAAGTAAAACTTGAAGGTCCTAAACCTATTTTTCAAGAAAAATGTTGGACTTACTCTAGTGTTATGAGCATTCATTTAAAGATGACCAAACCACAACAAGGTTATTCTTTCGAGAGCTGAATTAATTTGGATGATCAAATTCATAAGCAGGCACCAATATGAAGCATATCAGGCACCAATTCCCTGTGTCTTAGTTAAACCCTCGTTCTATAGTGCCATGTAAAGTAGAATGGCTGTGCAGGAACAATGCAGGACTCTGAACAGAGTGAACCTGCACTGTGCTGTACTCTTCCTGGTGCAGGTATTCGATATCTCTGGGCTCTGTGGGAGCACTGGATTTTGAGCTGGGATCTGAAAGAAGAGGTCTGGCACCCCGGAGGGATGTGCAGGCACAAGGGACAGCTTGAAAGCAGCTGGGCCTGTCAGTGGTCAGGGATGTGTGGGGAGAGGGCAAGGACAGATGCTCAGAGAATGAAGCTCCAAACTGAGGATGCGGAGCCTGGAGGAGGGATGTGTTAAATGTCAGGAAGCCAGGTGCTGTGCAGAGCCTGGCAGGAGAAACATGAGTTTGAATGTATTGTTGTGAGCTCTGTCACGTTAACTTCTCATCTTCTAGAAGTATCCGCAAATTGTCCCCTTGAAGATCTTGCTGTTGAGAACTGAGCGTTACTGGCAGAGTGGCATGTGAGGAGCAACGACTACTTACAAGACCACAAGACAGCAACTCTCTCTTTCAAGCGTGTTACTGACTTTGACATCTGATATCCAGTAACAGATCTTTCTTGTGATCTGTCTCTTTCAGGAAGGAGATGACGAACATGGGTGCTCCCAGTGTAAGGGGTCGGGCTCTGCCCCTTGCTCCCTGTGCCATGGAAGCAAGTTTTCAATGCTGGCAAACAGGTTCAGAGAGTCCTACCGGGCCCTGCGCTGCCCGGCGTGCAAGGAAAGCGGCATGCAGCCCTGCCACATCTGTGCTGCCTGACCAGCACCGCCGCTGCGACCTGCTGCGGAGACTGAGCTGTTCCACCCGCAGACAGCCTTGCTGTAACGCAGGGTTTAGGAGGTGGGAAAGGCACATTGCGCACATCTCACTGTGGATGTGAATCCTGCGCCTCTGCTACCAACTGTCCCTCCTGTCTGCACCTGCCTGCCCTCTGAATCAGCCCAGACCCCAGGGGCTGCAGGGTGGATGTATGCCAGGTCGGGTTCCGACCCATCAGTACCATCACTGAATGCAGCAGTAGGTGCAGCTTGGGCAGCGTACTTGTCAGGGTGCGAAGTGTGTCTGTAACACAGCAGCACGGTGCCTCCCCTGGGTTTAACTTGCTGAATGATTTAGAATTACACTGGCTTTTGTAGTTAACACTGTCCCTGCCCTGCACTGTCACAAGCATTTCCCAAAGACTTTTCTTCCTTACATACACTTTAGTGGGCACAGTGGTTCCTTTGGGGTCTGATTTGTGGGAAGGAAGTGAAAGCCCTTCCTAAACCTGGAGCTATAAAAATGTACCATACTTTACTAGTACAAAATGGAGTTTTTTTTAGCCTACTTATGTGGAAGTGCTGAACCAGAATTCCCCTGCACGATGCTCAGCACTTTTCAGGATCAGGCTGATGGTGAGCAGCACTTCTGTTGCTTAATATTAATCCCATGTTGTAATCTGCAGAAGGTAAACTCTAATTAGGTGAGGTGAAGCAATGATGTGGGGTACTCTGCAGGCTGCCACTGGTGGCACAGAGCACAGGGGCTTCACCAGGCTGAGGCAAACAGGGGAAACGGTATTTTTTTCCCCAAAGCATTGACTTATTACATTATATATTCACAAGCAATGTTAATGCAGCCTTAACTTGTGTACTGCCTCTGGGACTGATGAGTTAAGAGCCTGCTCACATGTACTTCGTGCTGAGGTTGCAAGCCTAGACAGGGAAATTTATGGCCAAGTTTCTGTTTTCCTATGGTAGGTTATAAGATTTCTCTGCAATACTTCACTGGTTGGGAATTATGCTGGTTTAGCTCCTGGACTTCCACATGCCTCCTCCTGCAGCTGTTCAGTGAGTACCAAGGGTTTAATTTCCAGAAAAGTGCATAAATCTACAGCAGGTACTTGATTGGCTTCATTTATCATAGCAGGATCTGCAATACAAACACATGTGGTCCTTGGGGTATTCACAGAGGAGACCTCGCAAATGGTCCAGTGAATCTCCTCCCTCCAATTTGACCTGTTTGATCTCAGTTTGCTGGGCCTAAGAGCTTGCTAGCAGGGTATGAGAAAAGCAATCAGGTGAAATTGTTGCCCGGCAGTTTTACTGTTTACAGTGACCCAGATGCAAATATGCATTTACAAAATCAGTGTTTATTGTTCTTCGGTAATCACGATGTTTCTCAACCACTGCAACTCCTCCTGGCTGTGTCAGCTATTCCCATTCATCCCGACGCGTCACCGGGGCGATGTTCGCAGCCGAGCTTCCCCCTTATCCACCCCGGATCCCGCAGTGCACCGGGGACCGCGGGGATGTCCGTGCCCGGGGCCGGGCTGCAGCGGCACGGTCAGAGCGGCGCTCCCCGCGCATCCAGCGCACTCGGTTTAACGCCTGACTCCATTTACCCAATAAACGCTCTTATTTCGCAGGAGAAGGAGCTCTGAGCATCGGGGGGGCCGACCTTGAGCCGATGGGTGGAAGCGCTGCTGGGTTCAGTCCCGCTGCAGCCAGCGGTGCGGAGCGAGGAACAGCCCCGTTCCGCGGCTCCCCGCGGCCGCGCGCAAGATGGTGGCGGCGGAGCGGGGCGGGCAGCGCGGGTACCGGCCCCCGCTCCGGGGCGGTGCGCGGCTGCCTCCGCAGGAGCCCGGGGCCGGCCCCGCCGGGCGGGAGCGCCTCACGGCAGCGTTACCGGTGGCTCTGCCCCGGCGCAGGGAGGGGAAAGCGGCGCTGGCGAGCTCTCCTGCGGGTCCCGCTGTGGGGCCGTGCGGATGCCGGGCCCTCCCTGCAGCTCAGAGCTTGCGCTCCCGTCGGTCGGAGCTTTCGCTTGATGCTTGGGTAAAAGAATGACTTCTGTTTTCCTGCCCCCGCGGGGTGCGGGCCCCTGTGTCGCTGCTCGGTGCAGTGCGGCTTTTGGCCTGGTAGCGCAGCAGTTGTTAGGCTGTTCAGTGGGCTCTAAACCGAAAACGTTTTGCAGTGGCAGTGGACTGTGTTAGTGGCAGGTAAACAGCTTTTCCGTGGGGCATCTGCTCCTGGCAAAACGGCATCCTGCTGAATTCTGCGCACAGCTGTCTTTCAGACCTGAGCTCCAAAGGGCATCGACACTGTCCTTTCTGCTGGTGTTTCCCTTTGAACAGCAGCACACAAATAGGAATTAATTCTAATCTTTATTAAAGCTGGTGCTGGGCTTTTGCCCTCTAGCTGTGACTGGTGTTTGCGAATACCACGATGGAGAGCAGCATGGGCTCCATTGTGTTTGTTTTGGCCACGTGTGTTTAAACACTAAGGATAGAAGGGAGCAGCTGCATAAAGCAGGGCATTTCCCTGGGCTTGTGAATGTTCTCCGCAGGACAAGATGTTTAAACCAGTGTTGACTTTGAGCCAGTTCAGCCTTGATGCAGCCAGCTGGAAACACAAGGAAGGATTTTTGCCTCAGCCACTGCCAGTTCTCGCCCCGCTGTTAGCAGCGGTCTGGCTTTGACAGAGGCAGTGCCCAAAGGAACCCGGAGCAAGGTGAGCGGCCAGCTCTGCCAGCCGAGTGATGGGTGACTGCTGCAGAGCAGAGCTCCAATTCACGGGCAGTGCTGTGGTGACCTGTGGTGTGCAGCTCCCAGTGATGCCGTCCGGGTGCTGGGAGGCAGAGAGTGCCCCTGATAAGTAACCTTTTATTAAGAGTGGTCAGGTCCTAAACCTGGCTTGGTTAGGGCAGGTGTGGAAGATGGTATGTTGAGCTTCTACCAAGATATAACACGTTTTTCCTGTTTGCTGGAAGCCTGTCAAGACAACACTGGGCTTGCTGGAGTCACCAGGCTCCTGCGCGCGATCTCTGTGGGTCAGCTCCTGGTCCTCAGTGTCCCTCATGTGAGGGGATGACTGATGAGATACCCAAATTGCTACAAGATGTGCCTGTGTGGGTTTGTTTTAGTTGGCTGCCTAGTTTTCTCCTGGTGGTTGATGGCTCAGTGCAGAACAGAATTGGATCCCGGCAGTGGTGTCCTGCCTTGTGATAGAACCCAAACTGTCAGGCCTGTGAAATTCACTTCCGAAGGAAGAACCTCAAATAAACTGAAGTGCCAGAACTTTGAACAGTAAATGCAGGCAAAGACGCTTACTCTGGAGTCTTTCTGGTTCTCTTCTGTTTCGTCAGCCATCTACAGCTACTCTTTTTCTCTTTTGCCTTAGAGCAGGACTGTGCAAAGACCCGTTTCAGTTTTCTGAACGAAAAGAAAGGTAAAAAAGCAAACTCTTCCCTGTGTCCCTGCGGCAGGGATCCCGGGCTGTGTCTGGCAGGCTCTGGCAGCCAGCTCTGCTGACCGTGTGGCTTAGACTGCCACACGATGGCAAACCCGCGGATGTGCGCTGAAAGACTCGTTGGAAAGCTCTGGAGGGACTCAGCAGAGGAAGCAGGGCACCTTTGGCTGATCTCCTGGAGTGTTAGAGGTGAGATGAGGAGTGGAGTCAGTGCTTTTGACCGTGAAAAATCCGAACCAGGGCACAAATGCAAATGGAACTTGTATTCTGTAGTATATGCGAGTCCATATGACTTGAGAAGGGCAGTTGGAGGTGAGCAGCGAAGCTAATTCTGACAGCCAGCGACACAGAGCAGGAAGGTTAAAATAATCCTCATTTGTATGTGGCAGCAAAATGCATTGCATGCTTTTAACCAGGAATTTGATATGATTGAAGAAATAATTGCCCTAGTTACTCATAAATGCCACAGTTAAAGTTGACTTCAGGGCTCCCGCTCTTGTTCTTTCTGTTGCCACTTTGCAGGTTGAACCTTTGAATCTTGTTATGTTGCAGAACAGGATGGGAAGGTGACACCAGACCAAAGCATTTGGGGTGCTTCAAGGGCATGCTTGTTTCAGGACATCTCCGTGTATTGCCTTGACTGTGCTGTTTTACATGTGGGCTACAATTCATGATCTCTGACAACAGAGCATGGAAGTCACTTGGACTGTGGGAAGCAGCACGGGCTTTCTTATTTCTGTATATTGTTTTGGACCCCTCTCCCCTGGTGCATGTCTCAGGTTTGGTTTAAAGCATCCCTGCACTGCAGCAGAATTACACCCAGCTTCTCTAGAAACATCCTCTTCACCGCAGAGATGTGTGCTCCGCTTTTGTTACATGGAATGGGTGAGAGCTGGGTGGTACCCTGATGGACAGCCTGCACGTCAGGTGCTGGGGTGTGTATCTGGGTATGTCAGTTCAGAAATATGCTGGAAAACATCCTGCATTTGCCACGTGTTTCTGGTGAACACAGCCCCTCATGGTGGCTGTGGAGCACATGTGCTGGCACAGCACCGTCTCCAGGCTTAGTGCAGGTGTTACTTCAAAGTGAGCCTGTGAACTGTGCGTCAAACGCATGGTTCAGGTGTGACAAACTGGTTTGTGTTTGAAATCAGTGTGTCTGCATGGGAAAGGGTTTGTATTCATCGCCCTTCACCACAGGGGTGATATGTGCAAGGGCAGATATATTTGTTTCTGTTTATTCACAACTGCCACTCTTCCGAACCAGGGACCAAGCGGAGGGCCCTGCAAGGGTCCCACTGATGCTGCAGCGTCACTAGTTCATTTCCTTGCAGTCAAACCCAAACAAAGGGGCAATATTTATGAATTGAAATATTGTTATTTTTGCAAGTCTTTGAGGCTGTCATTTTGATTTATGTCAGCTGCATTTGATCTTGCATGTAAAACCAGCCCTTCATTGCTTTGGAATAATTCATTTTTATACAAATCATTATCTGTAACCTGCAGTGATTTCTCTGTGCTGCTGAACACTGTGCTGCTTTTAGAGACCTGCTGTTTCCCTCAAATAACTTCTAAGAAACATCACCATGGTTAGGAACTGCTGCTTTTGATAAATGATCGTACACTTTCCGGTTAGGAAAGGTATGTGGGGGTCTTAATTCTCTGGATTCAGAATAATGAGTAACGCAATCAATTCCGCTCGTTGTTGTTTGTAGAAAACAATCGATACACCTGCAGGAGACCGAATGGGAGCGCAGGAATTCTTTTATCTCATTTTCATTGTTTTTTGCAAGTGGAGAATGGAGTGCTTCAGTTCTACTAGGAGTGAAAGGAGCGGGGACTGTGTAACTATCTGGGTACCCCCGTGGCAAGGGGATCTGGGTGCTTCCAAACTGCTGTTTGCTTGTACGTGTGCAAGGGGCTCTGGCATCTTCAGGGCACACTCGTGACTGGCAGCCGGGGTAGAAAACAGTCACTTGAAGCGGCGGATGGCTCAAAGGCAAAGTCCGCCTCGTGCCTGCCGCTGTCACCGGTTTGTCTGGAGTCCTCTTCGTGTGACGGAGGAGAAACGCCTTTGAAATAAGCAAATCTGGAGGGCAGCCTCACCGGGACTGTCTCACCGTCAGAGACCAGCACGCGCGCTCCGAGACCCGTTTCCTTCCGCCCGGCTCCGGCGCCTGGGGCGCCCGGAGCAGCTCCGGTCGCGCCGCAGCGGGGCGGGGGGAGGCCGGCGCCCGGGGAGGGGCAGCGCAGCCCCAGCCGGGACGGGCCCGATCGCGGCTCGCCCACGAGGTGGCGCCGCGTCCTCGCCCTCCGCGCGGAGGCCCCGTCCGCCAGAGGCGCGCCCCGCCTGCGCTGCGCCCCGCGCCTCTGCCCGCGCCTCCGCCGCGCAGCGCCGCACCCCCGGGCCCGGTGTGCAGGGCACGGGGCAGCAGCCGGCCCGCAGCCTGACCGCTCCCGGCACCGGGGCTTCTCTCCGGGCTGCGGCGTGGGACCGCGCGCGGTGGGAGCAGCGGCGGTCGGGCACGGCCGCGGTCAGCAGTGGGATGCAGCCGCCGCTCCTGGGGCGGTTCCAGACTGGAAGCGCTGTGCTCGGTCCTGTGCCCAGCGCGAGGAGCGGGGCACGAGCGTACTGGAGCCAGTGCCCGTGTGAGCCTGCCCCGCGGGACAGGGCATTATCCTCGTGTGCGCCGGTCACGGGACCGCAGGGCTGAAGCCCTGGGGACAGGGACGGGGCTCCTGTGCCCCTGGTGCCGCGGAGGAGGGCTCTGGGGCTGAGTTACTGCGGGCTGAAGGACCCGCCGGGCTGAGAGCTTTGTTCTGTGCTGCTGTGAGCTTTGGCATCCCCCAGGGAGCAGAAACCTTGCAGGGAGGCTGTGTCGGGCTGGAAACGCTGGTTTTGTGATGTTAGACTCTCATGGCCATTACATCTGCTTGACTTGTAATGTTCTTTTGCTGTGCTGTGTAGGAAATTGAGTCTATTTCTGTTTAAATACTGGGGTAATAGAGCCTACTATTTAGTGAAAGATTTATGTAAATGGCTCTTTGTTTCACACGATTGGGCCTTAGAGAGTGTAAGTTACATCGATAATGCAATTATGCCACTACTGCCATTTCAAAGCAGAGCGTCGTGGAGAAGCCTCCAATTTCTGTGTAGAATAGGACTTGAAAACCTTGTGCTTTTAAAATCAACTTGTATTCTGCAGCCAGAAAGAATAGTAGAGCTGGATTATAGAACAGCCTGTTCCGAGCCTTAAAATGCAATTTCCCCACCTTCCCTGAAACTTCATGTATTATTTATCATCAGTCTGGTGGTCGTCATTAGTCTGGCATTTGTATCAGCATGGAGGTTACAGTAACTTTGAGTCTGATTTGAGTACAATGAATTACCTTGTGCTTTACAATTTGGAGTTCATTATGCAGGGTTTCCCCTTTGTTTTCTAATCCTACTAAACTAATCTTACTAAATTCTTCCTTTCTGCTAACTTGAATGGAGAACACAAAGTGTTAACGTCTGGATCTCATGCCTGTTGAGAGAAGCTATGGAAATGCTTCTGACTTGACAAGTGACAGCAATTCTCTTTCACCCACGTGAGCAGTGGTAATCTATGCTATGCATTTTTATCCCAGTATCCCAGTCCCATGAGAAACACGTCATGGCTGTGGAAACAGTGGAAGAGAAAACAGGTAAACCAGGTAGCTGCCTGTTTTTTTCTTGCAGAGCTGAGTGAAACATTTCATAACATTTAAAATTAGCTGTGTAATAGTTGTATGTCAGTAGAAGCTGGGCACTGCAGACATGCCTGGGGTTCCTGCCTGCTGGACTTCGTATAGGCAATACTGAGGAAATCTACTTTAAGTATTTTAACTGCATTAAGCATTTGAATTTTCAGCTTATTCTGAGGCTGTTAGATGTGTTGCTCCTGGTTTCTCTGTAGTACATTCTTTTGTTGTACGCTTCTTGCTGTTTCTGTGATCATTTCCATCTGCAGTGCTCTCTGGATCAGATGTGAGGCCCCTGGAAGGAAGCACAGTGAGCTGTGTGGGTCGAGCCTCGGGCACTCCACAGGCATTGCACTACTTGGCTTTCATGGTCGCTGCCTTTGGAGGGATCACTTGCTGTTTCACTTCCAGACGAGGAGGTAGTTCTGTAGTTGATTGCTTGCTGTTTCCCTTCCAGATGAGGAGGTAGTTCTGTAGTTCCGGGAGTGAGAGACTTGCAGAGTGGCCTTGCAGGATGCTGACAGTCAGAAAGTGGTCACAGATCCTCAGGCTCTTGCTTTATCAGTCAGGACTCCCGAAGTGCCAGTCATAATGATGATGGATGTGCTCGGGTCAGATCAGGTCTGCTGTCACCACACGGGATTTTGTTTCCCAGTGATGAGCTTGCAGGAGGTGATTGCAGTTAGGTGCTTACAGTAACGTGCCTGTGCAGAGGATGTATTAAAGAGTTATGCCACCATGTGGGAATTGGGTACCATAGGATTTGCGTTGGAATAATCCCCTTTCTTCCTAACATGGGAACTGTCATCAAATACTCATTTAGGATGAAATAAAAACTTAGAGGCTTTAAATGCGTAGACCCAAATGCTTTAATCCCTAAAGTTTTAGTCCATAAACTCTTTATCATACTTTTAAAGAAGCCTTCTGTCTTGCAGCTGAGGTTTAATGGTAGCTCTTAATTCCACACTTGTGCTCTCTTCAGTTGTTAGTGAGGCTGCCCTGAGATCCAAGGAAGCATTAGTGCTGCTGTTGCTGTTTTCTTCAAGTTTTCTTCCCAGAGAGTGCTTTTCTGCTCTCTTTCCTGGAGATGCTTCATATTATTAATGTGACGTGTCTGTCAGTTCTGAAAACCAAGCCTCCTGAAGTTTTCACTTCAGAATGCCACCACTGTTCGAGAAGGTGCTCTTTTATCCTGGAGAAGTCTTTAACCTGGGCTGCCTGCCAGTTGGCTTTGTGTTCGGTAGCGTCCTGTTCTTGATCTGGGTCATTAAATATTAAAAGGCAAAGTGGTGCTAAAAGACGACCTTTATTTTTCCCAGAGATACTCAATAACTGTAATTTGTTTCCTAATAGATAGTTTTGTCCTCGTCACTGGGCCCAGCTCCATACAAAAATAAACGTGCGATGAGCCAGGACTGTTCTGTAAAGCCCGTACGCAGCGTGTTTGCCCAGAGGATGAGCCTAAGAATATAAATTGGGGTGAGGACAGAAGGAAACTAAAGCTGCAGCCGTGTGCTGCTCTGGGAGCTCGGGTCCTCAAGCTTTCTCCCCCTCCGCCATGGTGCACCAGTGCCACCCGTGCTGCAGGAGGGACCCCTGCGCTCGCGTGGAGCCTGGCTCTGGCTCTGCCACTGCCTGCGGTGCTTTGCCACCCACAGCACCACGGCAACAGCCAACGAGGTGTTTGTGCCACAGGCTGGAGAAGGCGCCCTTGGGTTGCCGTGATGGATGCAGATGCCCTCCTGAGGCAGAGTGCGCGGTGCCTGTAGCAGTCTTACGGCTCTCGGACTGGCAAAGCAGCAGCAGAACCGGGTTATGCTTTAACCCCCCCCAAAGAAAACCTCCCCCCCCCCCCCGGTGCTCTGTTAAGGTGCCACCGTTTCTGCTTGCGCCTTTGCTCTGAAGCCTTACCACTACTTCGGTTTTATGTAAGAAATGGCAATACTTGCTGCTGTGACTCTTCCTTCTGGTTTGCTTTGATCATCAGATCTGTCCGCAGGGACTATTTACTGCAGGAGAATCGCAACGTGCCAGGATGTGATTCCCGAAGTTTTTAAGGAAGGTAACCGCTCAGAGAGGTTTATTCAGGCTGTGAAACCCCAGCGCCTCACTGTGGTGGATGTCGTTTGCAGGGATCACGTTTCCAACAGACTTCTGTAAAAGTGGCTTTTAAAGAGAAGTCAAGACAAAAAAGTTCTCAAGGCGCTGATTTTACACTTGAATGGCGGAGATTGTAGCCTGGAGCGCGCTGGGATGTAACTGGTGGTGGCTGCACGCAGTGACGGGCTTTTAACTTTTGGACCTGGAGAAAGTAAAGCTGTTTTGAAGTGTTACCTGGGCCATAGTGGGAGCGCAGCCATTCCCCGCCCCAGGGCAGCAGCTTTCTTGCTGCCGAGGTTCAGGGGCTTTGTGTGGTGGATGGCATTTCTGTGACAGCCCAGGCTCGTGGGTCTCAGCAGCCGCTAGAAACACTGGGAATTGGTTCCAGCAGCAGTGGGTGCAGGGGGAGAAGATGTCTCCTGATGCGGAGACACGCTCATGATGCATGAGCAGTGTCAGCGGCTGGAGGTGGAATGGAAAAGGTCTCCCCTACAATAGCTCCCTCTTTTGAAGAGCCTTGCGTTGGCTGTAACTTTTAATTTAGCTCTGAAAGCCGTGCAGGCTCTGGATACTCTCCCTGACACTATCTGAACAGGAGCGTTGCTGGACTTTTTATATGGAAGACAGTTTAATTAAACTCCCATCATGAAGACAATTAGAGCAAATTTGCTGTACTTAACTGGCCAATAATTTAGTAGTTGGCTCTCATTAATAGACTTCTCCCTGTGACTGTTGTAGTGGTGCTGCATTGCCAGCTGCGTGCTACAGAAATCAATCAGAGATCAATGCTTTCCCTGAGCCTCCCTTTTTTTGTCCCCTACAATGGTGAATCTGCAAAATGAAGAACTACCCCCAGCTGAGGCCAGCGGTGGCTGTTTGACATCCATCCTGTGACTGGGAGAACTGCTCATGGTATCCAGCTCCTGCACCTGATCTCCACACGTCCGTGTTCTTACCCAGTTACATTGGCAGGTAACAGTCATGGCCTGCTGAGGGTGTCGATGCTGCCAGGTCATTTTTTAGTTATCTAATGGATTCATTTTTCAGATCAACTTGGGTGTCCACAGTTCAGATCATGCCTTGTGCCAGTTTCCGTTCTTCATGGGTGGTGAATACAGGTGAGGTTGGTTTGGTTCCTCAGTGGCATTAGCAGTGCCCTGTCTCTTCTCCCCCTGCAGTGCCTGGGCAGCCCCACAGTCCCTTTGGACACTCTTCTCTCCACTGGCACAGGGCCGACAGCCCCTGCTTCAGGCACCCATTTGGGAAGCCGTGCCCAGGAGCTGCAGAGGAGCCGTGCTCTGAGCAGCACCGTGGTTTATTCATTTGCTTACTCTTGATGCCTTTTTGCTGTGGCTTTAAAAGAACAAAGCAGACAGCAGCAGACAGCTCTGACACTGTGAGCAGTGACCGAGAGAGGGAAGCGCGTCTTGCGGCTCATGACAGTGCAGAGCTAGCAGATAGAACAAACCAGCTCACAGTATCTCTACAAAGCTGCATTAGAAATCCCTTAGCGATTCTGGCTGTACCTGCAGAGCTGGGAAAAGGAAATACAAGCGCACCAGGTCTGGTGTAACCACACAGTCTTGCCTGGTTTCTCCCCTGCCTCCGACCCCCTCTCCACAGGGCAGCAGCTCTAGCGGTGCGTTTCATGTCTTCTAAGCTGTTAGATGAGTTCCTGCTGTGGCTTGGCCATGGAGTAGTCTGAGGCACATTTTACCCCAGTGCAATAAATGGCAGTACAAAGGTGGTATTTAAAGTTTTCAAACATATGTTGGATGAAGGACAATGCCTCCAGGCTTCCATTTCCTTCTTAGCTTCCAGTGCCTGGTCTGCATCCTTCCTAATGGCCTGACCAGCAAGGCACTGCTTTTCTTGCACCTGGAGTAATTGGTTGGAATACGGAAGGATGTTACTTACTCCTGCTGTATCTCCTCAACACTGACAGCAGAGCACTTCTCCATCCATCCCCTGGGAGAGGCTCAGAGGAGATAAGGGGGTAGGGAAACCATGGGAAGCAGCAATGTGAGGGGGCAGAGGAAACAGGGTAGGGGATGAGCTACATGAAGAGCAGGAGAAAATAGAATATGGAATTTGGTGAATGCTAACAATAAAGCTCAGCATCCACACAGGCAATATTAAATATCTTTTATAGAATGAGGGGGAAAAGTTACTATTCATGAAACCATTCATGGACACGAGAGGCACTGATCTTTTTAATCATTATTTTTGTAACTGAGGGAAGAGCCTGTTCTGTGGGTAGGGTATTTTTAATGCCTAACAGAACAACAGTGACATTTTATGGTTTCTCATATTTGTCATGTTTATCTTACTTTATTCCAACTCTGCCCAAAAATAGCCGAGATAAAGTCCTCTTCCCCTTTTGTTTGTAGCAGTGTGTTTGGATGAAGATTGCAGCATTTATGACTATCTTTTTCTTATCTTTTCAGAAAAGCTATTACTGAATGAGGTGCACCCACGTTATTGCCCACAGCACTTCCCTCTGGAATAACTCAGCAGTCGAGCAGATGTGTGGGTAAATCCCAGCTCCCAGCACAGCCTGGGCTGGGTCTGCTGGCAAGAGCCCAGCTTCCTTCGGAGAGGGGCAGGATGCTCCATAGACTTCCAGCAAAGCCTGGGGGATGCTTGTTCCTGCAGCAGTGCCTCCACCTTTGAAAAGTGAAGCTGTTGTACGGCTGGTCCATCAGAGAAGGTTTTCAGCTGCAGGTGCAGAGGTGCAGAGTGGAATGGGAAGGCGATGTTTGCTCTGCATTCTAAGTGCGTCATTGCACTCAGTGTAAATTTAGCTCCTTCAAGCCTGATGTCCTGGGGCTGAGATTTATGTGTTTGAACTTTAGTTGAAGGGAATATATTGATTAGGCTTTGATTTAGTTGTTTCTTCCTGAAGAGATACTGGGCAATGACTCGTACCTGCCCTTTTGTATTTTATTCATTTAATGGAGTCCTCTCTCACTCCCCTTCTCCTCAACACCATTTTGTCTAAAAGTCTCCAGTGCTATGAGGAAAAGGAAAGAAAAAGCAGTTGTCACACTGTGAGCATAATCGATGAATAAGTAACACTTACATTCCCTCGGCAAACCTCGAGTCTTGCCTTGTGTCAGTTAGTGCCTCGGTCTGTAAACAGTGGTATGTCCACTTCAGGCTGATGAACTCAGGTTGCTGCCTTCTCCACAGAGCAGGCTGGGAAGAGGAGCTGCTTTTCACAGCTGTAACAAGTCTTGTCCTTTCTGCTTTTTCTGTAGAGATGTGGACAGCAGCTGGAAGCACAGCATCCTTCTACAGGTAGGAAAAGTTGGAGTCTGGGATACCCCTGCATGTGTGCTCCTTGTGGTCCTACAGATAAATGTGGGGGTTTGCCCATTAGAAACTGTGCAACTTTTGAGGAATTATCAAGAAAACCAGTGACCTACAGCAGCGTTAGGCCCAACTGCTCCAGAGCTGCTCAGCAGTGTGCTGGTGAAGATGACTTCTGCACCCCGTGTTTCATCCTCTCCTCATGAGTGTGATAGTCCAGGTAATAAGCTGTTGGTTCTAAGGGTTTTTCCTGGGCAGTAGTATCATCAGGGTTTATCTGTGAGGGAAGATCTGGTCAACTCTTAAATTAGCTTCAAAACAAGAGCAAATGGCTATTGATTGCCTCCTAATAAATTTCTTCTAAACCCTATTTTCTCTGCTTCTGCAGGAGAAAATGTAGCTGTGAAGAGTTTCCTTGGAACCGCGGATTGTCATTGCCATTGGAATTCTATGGCTGTTGTCTACACTTAACTGGTACCATTTTACTGAGGGAAGAGAGTTTAATATGCACAGCTGGGAGGAAAGAAGACCACAGACTGCAAACCTTTCACAAAGGACTCAGGAATTGTATTGCTTGAGGGAATGCTGATCATGAACATCACAGAGGAGCAAGAGTAGGCTTGGGAGCAGCGTCTCCCTGTGAACTGCTGCTGCCGTGATCCCCAGGGACGCAGAACTGGGTGAGGGAACCTGGAGCAGCAAACCAGAAATAGCCCTCATTGCTCTGAAGTCCCTCTTGCCTGTCAGCCCCGAGGAGGTGCCAGCACCGCTGGCACTGTCCATGTCATCATCCTGTGGGGCAGAGGCTTTGTCCTGCAGAACCGAGGCTCAGCTGCAGCAGTGGGGCAGGGTCACTGCTCCCGTGAGCCCCCTTTCCTTCGGTTCTCCTGGCTCTGTGCAGATCTCTGGTTGCTGAACCCCTGCCTGCAGGGTTATTTCCAGCTGTAAGGACATGCCTCAATACAAGCCTTGCATGTACTTGAGGTCTTTCAGAAAGCATTTCTCTCATGTTGCTTCTGAGCAGCAGAAGAAACCTGGAGGGGAGCTGATGGAGTGCCAGTGAAGATCCTGACAGTGTGCCCATCTCCTGCTTCTCCTCTTGCTGCACCCTCCGCATCAGGACAGTTTTCTTGGAAGCTTTTCATTTAAAATTCAGAAGAGCACAAGCTGTGTTTGACATCCGTCACTGGCGCTGGGTAACACCACACTTGACAAGCAGCCCCATTACACTCCCTGTCTGTTCTTTGTGCAGATTTGCCATGGGAAGTGCCATCCTGTGATGGAAGAGCCGCCACATGGTCCTCCGGAAATGACCCTGTTTTGTGTTGGCACAGCAGAGCAGAACACTTCCCTTCATCTTTCCTGTTTCGGTTGTTAACTGACTCCTGTGAGGTGGGACTGGATGCTGAGCAGTCAATATTTATGAAATGTAATGGCCAAGACTAACCACATTCATTAGCATGTTTATTTTTATTGAGTGGCTGCTTTGTGGGCCTGAGGAAATGATCACATTGCATCTGTTTGAACTGCTGTGCACAGATTTAGGACCAGCACTTTCATTCTCACGTCACTGTGGATTGGAATTGGGGTAGAAAGGATTCCCATCCTCCCCACCCCCAGGGCAGAAGCAGTCTGTGAGGAGTGGAAGTCACTGCTCAGGGGAGGTCTGAGGAGCTCTTGTCACAGGGTGATGGGGACACGGGGACGTGATGGGCGCAGTCCCCAGTGAGCGGTGTCATGGTACCGAGCACACGGTCAATCCCAGTGGGCAGTTACCTTCACCCATCTGATTGCATTCAGAAAGAGCCCTGTGTGTCTGCTTCTCCCTGATGAGTGTTTTCATGCTGAGCTGGAGACAAGCATTTGCAGATGCAGAAAGTAATCTGAGCACCCCGATGTCTCCTCTCAGGCCACCTGTAGGATGCTGTGTCCCATTGCACTGACCTCCAGGCAAGAGCAGAGTCCCTTTAGCTGCTCAAAACCCTAGGCAGCTCCGTGCTGGGGAAGCGGCCGTGCGGTGTCTGGGGAAGAGCTTGGCGCTGTGTGCTGGCAGCATCAAGCACGTTTGCCCATGTGCTTCTCCAAAGTGACGTTTCTTGATAGGGGGGACTTTGGTTCCCTCCCCCCGATAAAAAAAATAGACTTCCTGAGCAAAAACCTCATGGTGTTTGGCCAAAAAGCACAGATATCGTGTGGTGGGTGTAGAGCAGTAACTGTGAGACTTGTCATAGGGATGCTTTACACCATGATGCTTGTTCCCCTCCTGACAGCTCGGAATACAAGGATTAATGACGTTCAGGATAGTTTTGCCATGATCTAACCCGTCATTTCAAACTCTTTGCTCTGGCTCTCAGGCCCATCTTGGTGTTTGCTGTGTTTGTTTCTTGTTTGGTGAATTCTGTTTCATGTTTGTCTCGCTGATGGCACAAACATTGCTGTGAGAGGGGTGAGATTTAGAGCACTTATCTGCTTCAATATTAATCAGTTGCCTCACTGGGAGGGATAACAAGGCCTTGGGGAAAAGCACGTTTGTAGGAGCCCAGGGCACAACTCGTGTCCTTCAGTCTGTGATATGTGGGACCCAGGTGGGACACTGGTGCAGGGGTGGCAGAGCCACGGTCCTTTGGTCCCTTTCCTCAGGGGCAGATCCTGCTGCAGCCCCGGCACTGGGCTGGTACAAGGGATATTTTCCCAGGAAAGGTCTTGGTTCCAGTGGAAGATCGAGCCCTGTCCTGCTGCAGAGCAGTGCCCTAAAGCAGGGGAGGGCGGCAGGTCATGAAAGGGTTTTATGGGAATTCTGCTTAGGAGGAAAGGAAAGGAAAAATGTGGGGAAAGTGATGAGTGGATTTGGTGGGGGAAGTGTGGGAAGGGTGAGAGCTCACTGTGCGTGGAAGGGACCTTAAATCTCACCCAGCTCCAACCTCTGCCACGGGCAGGGACCCCTTCCACTGGAGCAGCTTGCTCCGAGCCCCTGTGTCCAACCTGGCCTTGAACACTGCCAGGGATGGGGCAGCCACAGCTTCTCTGGGCACCCTGTGCCAGCGCCTCAGCACCCTCACAGGGAAGAGCTTCTGCCTAAGAGCTCATCTCAGTCTGCCCTCGGGCAGGTTAAAGCCATTCCCCTTGGCCTGTCACTATCACTGTCCTATGCGGTAGTGCTATTGTGCTATTACAGAAGATTGTATTATTAATAGATAGTCTCAGCATTGTGCTCGTGCTTGTTTCTGCTGCCAGCATCCCTTTGCTGAGTCTCACTGGAGCTTTGTTTTGTGTTCTGTTTATTCCCAGTGAACAAACCGCTCACCTCAGCCTCTGCCGGGAAACAGGGATTGGTCGGAGCCCAGCGCAGCAGCGCTGGCAGGCGGGAGCTGGGAGACAAGAGGCCAATTAAGCACGGAACACTCTAAATCCACTGATGCCATTATGCTCTGGTTTGCATTAGCTGGGGAAACAAAGGGTCCGGATAAACAGGCCTGGGGACTGGGGCTCAGCTTTTGTACTCTTTAGAAATGGAGTTTTAAACGTGCTGAATGAGCTGTGGACAGTATTTGCCTTCTGAAAAACCAAGTCACATTGTATTTTCAGAGGAAATAAAGGATGCCCATGGTCTGATCCTTTCAAAGGGAAAACAATGTCCTTTGCTCCCAAGATCAATGAGGAAAGGCTCGGGAAAAGGGATGTTGCCATTGGGAGGCAGGATGTGCTCAGAGCAAACCTGCCACTTTCGCTGTTGCCTCGTAAGCAGGAGGCATGTTAAATGTGTCTGACATTTGAAGGGCCGTCACTGCAATCTCGGGTCACTAACGCTGTCTCTGGGGGAAGAGGCAGTACATTTCCACTGGGGTTTATTTTAACTGCCAGACACAGTTACAAAACCCGCAAATTGTTCCAAATGCCAGGATCTGGCTCCGCTTTGTGCAGGAGTCGGATGTTCTGCTCCTCAGGCACGTTCCCCGGCGCTGTGTGGCCGGCTCTTGTGTGCATCTCCCCCTCCTCCCTGGGCTGGCAGTTCCTCGGTTGGGAAGCAGATGCTCAAGAGCATCCCTGAAGCTGCAGAGGTTCAGTTCTGGGGCCAAGCCGGGGAGCGGAGGGCTTCAGTCCCCAGCTGAGACTGAAGCACACGTGGCCACGGACAGCCCCTCACCTCCAGCTCCCGTCCCGCAGCAGCTTTCTCAGGCTCTGCATTGCCCCTGTGCTCAGCTCCTGCCCAGGGCGCTCTGCTCAGAGCTGAGCTCTCCCAGTGCCTGCAGGGCTCTGTCTCGGAGCACAAACTCTGTTTGTCGGTGGTGGTTCCTTCAAGCCTCTCTTTCACTTTCCTCTGGTTCTCTTTTGCTTTAAGCACCAGCGAGCCTCCAGCCAGGGCAGTGACAGGGCTCCTGCGGCGGTGCAGAGGCTGTTAAAGTGCCAGGGTTTTATCTGCTTTTCCCATTGATGCCGCTTGGATTGCCTCGCAACCCAATGGCTCTGCCTTGATTGATTCGCTCTCATTATCAGCCCTGAATTGTTTGCGGAGGTAAATTACAAGGCTTTATTTTCTCACAGTGCTTTGTCTTTCTGACAAAATGCCTCTGACGAAGTTGCTAATGGAAAAGCTTTTAACCTCCCGAGGCTGAGGGCGGCCCTTGTCCTTTGGGTGACACGTGGAGCTCACTGATGCTGCGGAACACCCATGGCCTCCTCCAGGGTGCGGGAAGATGTAACAGACAGCCCAAGGTGACGGGCACAGCAGTGGGGATGTACCGTTTGCTTCAGCAACTGGAGACAACAGGAAGGACAAATCTATTCCCCTGCTTGCATGTCCTGGCTTCACTGATGGGCTCCTATAAGCATTTGCTTCATTAGCAGGAGAAAAACCAGACTGGTGTATGTGAAGGTAGGACAGGCAGAGCAGTTGGATGGGGCTTGGAGCAACATGCTCTAGTGGAATGTGTCCCTACCCATGGCAGGGGGTTGGAACTGAATGAGCTTTACGGTCCCTTCCAACCCAAATCAGTCTGGGATTCCATGATTCCATGATTCTGTGATTGCCAGGAGCATGACTTATATATTAAAATAAAAAAAGCCAAAGATCTCATTTCAAGCTCTAAAGGATGTGTTTCATTGTCCACAGCCCGAGGGAGGAGAGTGTGTGGGCATTGGCTGGCTACCTCCTTCAGGGGCTCCTGCCATGTTCCGTCCATGCAAAGATGTATGCACAGCAGGTTGATCAAATGATCTCATTTTCAACTGTGTTTGTGTGGGTGTAGCTCTGGCAGCTGATCCAAGTAGGGGCAGATGGAGTTGGTTTAGGGGTTACCCACTGACACACTTGTCCAGAGGCCGCAGCAAGGGCAAAGGGAAGAGGACCCCATGCTGTCCCGCCTAAGGCTGCAGCCCTGGGGCTGCTGGGAGCTCTTGGAGCAGGGCAGCTATGCAGGGTCAGGGTGATGCTGATGGCTGCAATGGAGACACCTGAGAGCATCACCAGGTACCCACCCACCTGTCTATTTAAGCCTCTGCATTAAGTGTGGTTGCCCCCTAATGGGGAGTACGTGCCTGATCCTGCTTGGGTCAGAAGGTGCTGGTGGGTCTCTGCTCACCCATTCTCCTGGGGCCCCAGCAGCCATTGCAGGTAGGACTCTGCTCTTGGGGTGAAGGGGATGGGTAAGTTCCGTGGCACGCTGTGCTTGGGGTGCTCCCTGCCAGCCCCTGGGTGAGCGTGGAGGCTGGGTACCTGGGGGAAGGAAGGCTGTGCCTCTCCTGGCCTGGGAATGGGAAGGAATGGAGGAAGCAAGGTGATCTTTAAGGTTCTTCCCAACCCAAATCATCCTAGGATTCTAAGTGGTGTTACAGCTCTGGCTTCAGTGAAGGTACATTGTCATAGTCCATGTGAGCTGAGTTCCCCACTACCCTGTGAGCTGCCAGCTCTCTACACCAAGAGTTAGTTGGGCTTCAGCTTTTAAAGCCTTTTATTTTGGGGGGGCAATTTATAGCTGCTGCAAATCACGTCATGACTGACTTGAGCACAAATATATATATATGTACACCCCCAGCATGTGCTCACTAGTGCGTATCATAAAGGGAAGTGTTGCTCTGGAGATGAGAGAAGCCCTGAGTAGCCTAATTCTTGCTTGAGATGGAGCTGACTTAAATCAACTTTCTGTATGAGGTTTATAAGGAAACTTTACTTTCTCCACCCCCCCCCCCCCCTTCAGTTTTTACCACCTTAACAGTTTCAAAAAGAGTTTTAAAACACTTAAACCTGGTCACCCAGGACCTGTTCCGTGAGGGCTGCCCAGGCGCTGAGTCACAGCATGGGAAGTAAACCGAGTCACTACAGTAACTCTTGCTAACACGTAAATGTAACAGATTTGCATCTGAAAGCCCCGTGAATCCCCCTCTCCCTGTTGGGAGCAAGGCTGCACCTGTGTTTGGGGTGATGCAGAGGCCCACAAGTTGCCTCTCACCACAAGAAAATGTGAAGTAAACCAGGGCAGAGATTAGGATCCGAGCACAGCTGAAGCTCTTCTACCAGGCAGAAAAGTGCATTTAGATACAAGCCCTTCCTACTGCATCAACTCGGTTTGAGCCACTGGGAGAGAGTTCTGTGACTGTATCCAAAGCACAGCAGCAGGCTGCTATCACTATTAGCCAATAAATTGTGGATTTTATGTAACTTTTTCTTTAGGCTTTGACCTCCTGTTGTATTTTTGCCTTTGTTGTGTTATAAAAACCCCTGCCAGCAGTTTATTTTATAAAATGATGGAAGCAGGTTCATAAATCCGGGCATTAAGAGAAGAGGGTTGGGGGTGTTTGGTGGGAAGCTGTTATGGTTTAAGATGGCCCTGAGCCTATTTTTCACCCACAGTTTCAATCCCTCCTCTCCAGTGTTTAGCTTTACACTTGAAGGTGCAAATATCTGGGAAATTCCATGCTGTGCAGTGACCTACTTTACAGATGGGCCTTTAAGTACCAGGAAAACTGCCAGAAAGTGAAGTCTTCATTTCCCTGAGGCTGCCCCAGGAGCCTGTGCCTGTCTCTGCAGGCTGCAGCGGGCTCCTGGGGATGCTCTGGTTGAGGAGCTGCAGCTTTACAGTGCATCCCTCCTTCCTGTACCTGTGCAGCCGGATGCACTGAGAGCTGGGCACAGGAGTTACGTGGTCAGTTCTTCTGGGAGGAGCTGATTTACAGGACACAGGGAACCTGGAGAGGGCTTTGGACAAGGGCTTACAGGGACAGGCCAAGGGGAATGGCTTTACCCTGCCCAAGGGGAGACTGAGATGAGCTCTTAGGCAGAAGCTCTTCCCTGTGAGGGTGCTGAGGCGCTGGCACAGGGTGCCCAGAGAAGCTGTGGCTGCCCCATCCCTGGCAGTGCTCAAGGCCAGGCTGGATGAGGCTTGAGTCACATCATGGTGGCCGTGGCAGAGAGAGTCTGCACGGGGATGGTCACTGCAGCACATGGGAATGCTGGTATAATCAGTATTATTTCAATGTAATTTCTCTTGCTGGTTGAGCCCCTCCATCCCCAGTGCCTCCATCCTGGGCTCCCCGGAGCCTTTCCAGGTTTCCCACCAGTTGGTTTTGAACCCAATTCTGGTAACAAAACTCAGGCTTCCCGCTGCTGCCCTCTGGCACCTCTGGGTGTGAGGGGGCTGCCGCAGGGCTCTGGTCATCAGCTCCTGGCTGCTCTTCCTTGTTGTTTGCCGAGCTCTCTCTGACCATTCTAAAGCAGAAGCAAGCTGGGCTCATCCCTCGAGGTAATTTTTCCTGGGTGTGCTTCGTTGCTTGGCTTTAAAAGGAAGGAGAAGAATTGTGCAGAACATCACAATTAATCCGTGTTGGTTTGCGTGGCCATCTCTGGCTCCTGCTGGAAGCAGCCGAGCCGCAGGTAAGAGGCTGTAGTCCCAATTAGAGTGCCTCCTGCTCGCGCTCCCAGGCTGCAGGTAATTGATACAAAGTGCTTGCAGTGCTTTGGGTGCTTTAGCCTGATGGGGGAGGAAAGGAGGTCAGCGCTCACCTGAAATATGCCGGTTATTGGCTGCGCTGCTCCGGGTGTCTGCGAGGCATCGTTTAAAACCAATTTTGAACTGCACCATCTGGAGGAAGCAGGAAATCAATGATGTGTTTACAGGGCCCCGGCAGCGGCTCCGCGGCCTGTGCTGAGCATCAGTTGTGCAGTACATAATTATTCCCCCCACCCAGCTGCCTGTGAGCAGTGATTTGTAACCTCGTGGCAGCACGTGTGATGCAGCGGCTGCTCTTTAGTGCTTCTATTGACACAAATAAGGTTCAATACCTTCCTCTTCCGATCGCATTGACAGTAAGAAGCAGCACTTCTTGCTTAATGAGATGAGGCTAAGCTTCAGTGGCATGGGCTGCTCAGAGGCAGGGGTCAGTCTGGTACCCATGGCAGGTCCCCAGCTGCATGGGATCTGCTGGGTGGTTTGAAATGCCTTCTTCAGATATCACCAAAAGATCATTTTTGCTGTTGTTTGGGATTTCGGTTTGGCTGGAGCTGCTGATGAGCTGAAGGGGAACAAAGGATGTGAAAAAGGCCAAACCCAGCTTTACCTTTTGTTACCTCCCAGCACGGTGTCTGACACCCAGCTGCAAACCAGTACGTGTGAAACCTACAGCTGTAATTATCTTTCTGTGAGCAGGTCTCTAAGCTGGTTACTTGGTGAATTGCACCTTTGAAGAGAGGCAGGACAGAATAGCTTATTCCTACTGGCTCCTTCCCCACCAGCCTGAGAACAAGCAGCAGCCCCTCTCCTGTGGTGTGAGCACATCCCTCCCTTTCCTGCCCAGCACTCACAAGAACACATTAAATTGGTGTTTTGTACCAGTGGCGAGGAGGAGGGAAGAGCAGCTCTTTCCTCAGCAAGTGGATTCCTTCCTGTGGTTAAAACCAAGCCATTTCTTGATGAGCTGTTTGCTGCTGTGCTTTCTGATCAGGACACAATTCAAAGGGCACCCAAGGGGACACGAGCTGTGCCTCGTGCCATGCAGTGAAGACCAGCTCTGTCTGTGTTTTGTGGTCTAGGTGATGCTGCCATGCTCCTGCCCCTCACAGGGCATCCAAACGGGTGCTCTGCTGACACTGCTCAAAGCTCCCTAAAATTGCTCTGAGCTGTGTGATAGTTGTGTTTGGCATGTGTTTTCAGGCCTTGTTCTGCAAGAGGAGGCTGGGTCTCACATAACCATGAGACCCCACAAACCAGAGCTAATGCAAAGCGCCTCTCTTGGTTTTTGTTTGTTTGCTTTAACAGGAATAATTGGTAGCTTCTCATTTATGCTTTAATTTCTATCCCGTTAGCTGTGTATTGCGTCTGGGAGTTTTGTGTTGACATCTTTTGGGTTCTCCCCCACCCCTCTCTGGCCCCAGCTTTGTTAGAGCATCCCAGTGTGTCACTGTGCAGGGTTTGCAGCCCAGAGCAGCTTTTCTGTTCTTTGCATATGTGAACAATGAAAGATAGAGACCCTGGTGAAAACCATCTCCTTTGTGCTTGGCTCCTCAGCTGTGTCATTGGAATAGCTGTCCCTGGTCCCTGCAGTGGGGATTGTCTGCTTCCCTTGTCCCTGCTGGTGTGATGCTGCCTGCAGCATGAGCTGTATTGAGAAGGGGCCAGACCTCCACATAAATGGACACTGGGCACTGGTGAGGCTGCACCTCAAGTCCTGTGTTCAGTTCTCATCCGCTCACTGCAAGAGAGACATTGGGGTGCTGGAGCTGCGCCAGAGAAAGGCACCGGAGCTGGTGCAGGGCCTGGAGCCCAAGTGTGATGGGGAATGGCTGAGGGAGCTGGGGGGTTCAGTCTGGAGCAGAGAAGGCTCAGGGGGGAACTGATGGCTCCCTACAAGTGCCTGACAGGAGGATGGAGCCAGGAGGGGCTGGGCTCTGCTCCCAAGGAACAAGGGATGGGATGAGAGGAAACGGCCTCAAGCTGCACCAGGGCAGGTTTAGATGGAGCTGAGGAACAATTCCTTCATCAGAAGGGCTGTCAAGCACTGGGACAGGCTGCCCTGGGCACTGCTGGAGTCACCGTGCCTGGAGGTATCTAAAGGACTTGTAGCACTTATTGATGTGGTTTAGTGGTGGACTTGTCAGTGCTGGGTAACAGTTGGACTTCATGATCTTAAAGGTATTTTCTAACCTAAATGATTCTATCACTGATTTATTATCCTGCCTTTTAATATCACTGTAACCCAGGGCCTGGAAGATCATGGATTAAACGGTAGCTCTCCTGTCTTTGATTTTTCCATTTTCCTTCCACAAAACCCCCTGTTAATGACCATGATCACGGCTCACCCTGTCAGAGCAGGGCTGTGAGCTGGGGTGATTGCCAGCAGTGGTGGGTGATTGTTCACAATCCCATTAGCCATGCAATTCCAAAGAGCTCCACTTGCTGAGCAGGGGATGTACATGGGATAAATGCTCCTCTATTTCACTGCAGAATGTCCCCAGGAAAGAACAGCCTGGTCTGCTCAGCGCTACCTGTGTTGATCAGCTGATTGAATTTCATTGACCGTGTTAATATTGAGCCCTTGTGCAATTACCTGGAAAGCCCAGGATATGATTTCTTTTTGCCTGCTTTTGCGATGTGAAGAAAGGTTTATATTTCAACTCGTCTTTTAATTTGTGCCAGCAGGCTCTTGAAGATGACCCTTTAACTCAGGGCAGGCTGGAGGAGCCGCTTCCTGAGGTCATTCACACAGCACGACTGATTCCTTTTTTGCTCATGTTTTTATTTCAATGCAGAGCTCTAACTGCAGAAGCCATTCATCTTCATTACGGAATAAGCTTGATCTAAATCTGCATGGGCTCTCAGTGACAAAAGCAGTCCCCCCGTGTAGCTGGGGGGAGCAGGGCTGGGACAGCTGGTGACAAGATAGCGCTGGTTTGGGTTTAATTTGGTTTCATTCTTTGTTTTGTCTGTTCAGAATCTACCCACAGGGCCAGGGTTGTGTTTAATGGGGCCAATCCCTGCCTTGGGTCTCGCTGCTGTGAAATGGGCTGGGGTCTGCATGAGGTGAGGGTGTGCTGTGGGGTCATGGCAGGGACAGATGGTACCACGAGAGGAAGGTGTCCCCGAAAATCCTGCTTCTGGTTACTTCTGGTTCACGTCCACTTCATAAAGGGTCTCGGGCAGGGCTGGAAACCTGGTGTTTTGGCATGAAATTCGAATGATGAATAAGTGAGGGTTTAAAAACCTGCGCTCAGCCCGAATGCTCTCTGTGCCGAGTCCGTGTGTTATTAAAGACAAACATGGGAGCTGAGACTCGAGTTCCCTGTCTTGGCTCGCCTGGCAGGGCTTGGTGCAATGTTGTCACTTGGTTCTCTCAAAGCAGTTTCAACGCAGTAATATTTTCCAGTGGGAAACCAGTTTGGTGTGAACTTAGGTGAATGTTTTCCCTTGGCCAGGCTGATGTGTGGAGCATCTTTTCCTGTACAGGCACTGGGATGTTGGGATGCTGCAGATCTGGGCTGTTGTGTCTGCACTGGCTCTGCCTGTGCAAAGAGAGAGGGTTTATTTCCCATGGGGATGACACAAAACCAGTTGGTGACTCTTTGCGGCCATTAAGTGAACACAGTACTAATTAGACTATGCCTATACAAATGAAATTGGGTTTCCTTCTTTTCTGAGTGCCTGCTGCTATGATCTGGTGTGTCCTTTTCTCCTCTGCCTGTTTCCCCTGTTGGTAAGAAAAATGGCCATCAAAGGCCACTGTTTCCATAAACGTATTTCATCACTTATGTGCAGCTTATCCATGAGCAGTGTTAAAGGGATCTCCATCTGTTAGTTTAACTTCCTACTTGTCACTTCATTTCATGCCTCCTTATTCCTGCATTATAACAGCAATCAATGAATTCCCTACTTACTTCCTCTGACACTTGTGATGTAGCTGCCTTGTATCCATCCTCCTGCTGTTCCCTGTAATCCAGGGGATCCTGGGCTTCATTAAGCCCTTGCTGGAGCTGTGCTGCTGCTGTGCTCATGCTTGTCATCTCTGTCTGCATCTCTTCAGATCCCCCTAGAACTCTGTTCAGAAACAGCAGCCAAAATCCCCAAACCACTGAGCCCGGCTGTTAACAGTCTGAATTACTGCATTTTTAACTCCTAGCTTATGCAGAGGAACACGGGAGTTCTGCTGTGGCTTTATTTCTATTTCTTTAATATTTATTTTTTCCCTGTGGTCCATACCTGACATTCTGGAAGTGGGGCATGGGCTGGCTGCTTTATCCTGTAGCATGCAAATGACAGTCGAATGATTCTGACTTTCTTATGCACAGGCTTTTATTGACTCGGTCTTCATGAGTGGATGATGGGCACCGGGAGCATCTGCTTTTCAAATGATGGGACTTGGTGTACAGATGTAAATAATACCTGTTGAAATACCATGTGGAAACCTCCCATACACTTTGCCAATAGGAATGGGGATTGTTTCCTCTTTGGAAGCCGAGCTTGGTTCCTTTTGTTGTTTGCTGGTTTAGATATGCAGTTCTTCACGCCCTCAGTGCAGACATGGGTTTCCTCCTGTCTCTTCTCCTGTGTGCAAGCAACAGGAAGACAAGTGGCCAGGTTTTGTTACGGAAATACTGCATCTTCAGTATGAGCAACTCTGCCTTCTACTGCTAAACGTGACCCAGTGCAGTTCTAGCACAAAAGCACTTCAGTATTTAAACAAGCAGTGAAAGGAGTTTGCTCTTGAGTGAAAGAATGTGAAGGGCTTAAGAGAAATGATTTTCTCTAACAAATACTTGTCAAGGAGTTGTACTTACAGAATCTTTCGGTTTTTGTGTAGCTGATGGGTCATGAACCACCATCAGTGTTTATCTTGGAAGCATTTCTCTTCCAAAAAATTGCTTGGAAGCAAATCTCTTGGGAATTTGAACACTTAAGGCAGTTCCTGGTATAACGCTTACCTGTCCTCTGGTTGCATGGCTTGAAGTAAATTACATGTCTGAGTAGGTGTAAAATAATGCTTCACTCTGCATGGCCTTTCTTGCTGGACAGACCCTGAATACCTGGAAAGGTACTTGGAGGATTTCAGCTCTGTTTTATGCTCTGAAATGCAATATCCAATTTAGGTGATTTTCAAATGAATGTGGCAGCCTGGAAATTCCGAGAGTATCTTGTAGAGCTTTGCTAATTTTAATAGCATTGGGTCTGACAGCTTCAATGTGCAGCAATGATGATGAACATAAAAATCTGTGGTGCTTCTGGTTGCAGTGTTATTGCCACATCTTCTGTGGGCAGCGGTGTCCTGTCAACACGTGAAGCTTCACTGACAGAGGTGCAATAAAGCACAGCTTTAATTACTGACACGATTAGTTCTGATGTTTGGGGTACATTGTACAGTTCATTGAATGCTTCATGAATATTTATGCCACCATCCACAAAACAGGGGTATGAAGCAACTTCAGAGTCTGTTATATCTACCATGAAAGTACTAAAAATGCACCTTTGCACTTGAAGAGCTGGGGTGTGTGCAGTGGGAGCCACACAGTACCACTGGGAAGGAAAAGAGCTGTTGTAGAGACGACAGCGCAAAGGCTGTGAGAAGGAACTGTCCAAAGCTTCACTGCAGTATTGTACCTGAAAAACACCTTAGTATGATGTATGCATCTCCTCCAGGTGTGAAAAAGGGAGCCCATTCACCTGCATGGCTGTTTCCCCTAATGGCTGGCAGAGCTTCCCAGGGGGATGCTTTGTCTTTCTGGTGTAATTAGTTCCTTTCTGGTGGCTATTGGCTGGCTGTCTCTGCGCAGCCTCCCCTGTAAGGTCTGAAATGGTGCATTAACCAAGTTAAACAAGAATCTCAGTGCACTTTGTCATCTATCATCACACTTCAGAGACATAGTGAGAGCTCTGTGAATATCAAATGTTGGTTATTAGGGAGAAGGTGAAGCCCAGACACATTTGAGACTTGTAACAGTAAAGCAGGATGCTTTTGGCTGTCGTGTTCAGGTTTGGTGCCTTGCGTTCAGAGTGTGTAAGTGCTGTGTGTTTCTCCTCTGTCTGAGCAGGGTGGTTGCAGGCACTCAGCAGAGTTACAAGCTTAAACAAAGACAAACTACTGATGAAAGATCATGTGCACCTTTTATTTGTACAACTGTAACTGCGGATGGTTGTGGCCATTGCTGACCTGAGTCGTGGAGGTGAGCTGAAGCAGGAGGGATCTCTCCATGCTTCTGCCAGACCCCTGGCTGGGGAGGTGGCACTGATGCTGGAGCGGTGTGGGTCCCCTGTCCCTCTTGGGCGGCACCATCCCATCACTGTGACTGGTTGTGGTCTTGAGATTTCAGCCTGGGGATGGCTTCTGCAGGAGACTGGCACAGGCTACTGTGGGTGGCTTTTTCTCTCGCCTTGTAAGTGCTCCGTCAGGAGGTGAGTCTCAGGATATGATGTGTGGGTCGCTTAAACCTCCACGTCAGGACTTAACGTAGGTGTGTGCAGGTATGTGAACTGGATCCCAGCCTGGGTCTGAGGGTGTTTGGATATGAATGGATGAGGCTCTGCAGCCTGGACCTGCTTGTCCTCACAGAATGGGAACCTGGAGTACTTAAAAATCCACAAACGAGAAACCAAGCCCAAACCTCATGAAAACATAAGAACTCATTTCCTTTATTAACAAACTCTGCCATAGGACAGACTGGTAGATGAAGTCAGCCTTGTTTGCAGCACTGCGTCGAATAGGGGCTGCTGCTACTGAGCACCAGCTGCTTTTCTTGCCGTTGATCTCCCCTCCTGTCTCTGCTGTTCACACGTGCTGTGATTCACAGCGTGGGATGTGCTGGGGAGCTGATGCCAGCCCGGCAGTGCAGCTTGGCTCCTCTGAAGAGGGCTCCCTCCTTCCCCACCAGTGCCAGGCACGGTGTGTCTGCACACAGGAGTGCTAAGGGATGTCACCACAGGATGCCACCGGGATGCGGGTGCCGAGTGGCTTTCCAGTGGCCAGCACGTGCCAGGTGAGCTGGTCCGGACACAGCCCCTCTGCTCCCCCAGGGACCCTGCTGCTCCCCCAGGGACCCTGCTGCTCCCCGCTGCGCTGAGCTCGCTTCAGCTTTCACACAGTGACTGGTGCCTGAGCTGCTCATAAATAAAACCAGCTGGCTGCAACCAAAGTTGGTATTCCCAAGGCTTCATAATTATTTATGAGTCAGAGCAGTGAGGCGAGTGCTCCGAAGCAGAGTGGTAGTAAACAGGATCTTACAGCGCGGAGGAAACTGCTGACTGACAAAAAGCAGCACCTCCACCTCCCCCAAAAAGCAGCACTAATACGTTTGTTTTTGCATTGTTGTCTTCATATGGTCATGAGTGATAAATCACGGCACAGTTCTGCCCTTGCAAAAGCACATTCAAACAATCTAGCAATTTTAATTATCCTGTCTGCTCAAGTTCTGTTCCTGGTGCTTTAACATTAACTTGTGTTTGTCTGAAGGAGGCTTGGGCAGCTCAATAATGGAGCAAACAGGGATTTTTTTTTTTTAATCCCTTTACTGTTAATATCACTGGTATTTGTAACTGCAAATATGTACAGCCAACAGCGGAGCTCACCTGGGGAGCGCTGCCGTGTCCAATCCGCGTGGAGCAGGGACCTTTCCCTTCTCTCTGTGATGCATGTCTTCTGCTCCTGTAATATTGGTTTAATTTTAGCTGTCACGGGTTACACAGCGTTTCACTTTTGCCTACAGTTTTCAAGGTCAGAGCCAGGTTTTAGTTGAGCAAACGGCGAGTGCCCGCGTGGGGAACGGGAGCGCTGACGGCATGAGTGCGATGGAGGGGGAATGGCTCATAGCTGGCTCCCGGAGTGGGTTGCGGTAGTTGCCTGCCTTGCGTGGTTTGGGAGGATTGCTGCAGAGCTGGGGTTTGCCGATGAAAACTACGTCAGAAAGCTTCTCTTGAGTCCGAGGTGTAATCCAATGATTTGTCTCTTTTGGTCGGTGCGATTCTTTACATAAGTGTGTCTCTGATTGCTTTGTCTGCTAACTAGCACCATGGGCATGACAGTTTAGGTTAAACGGGGAAATAAATGGAACCTCTGCTGTGGGCTATCTGCCTTAGCATTTAGTTGGTAAAATGAGGTGGGTTTGACTACACCAGCACCAAGTCATCTTCCATGGGTTCTGCTTGAGCCTTTGCTGAGCTTTGGGATGGATCCAACCTGTCCCTGTTTTCCAGCTAATTCCTGCAACATTGGAAAGCTGCTGTGGTACTCAAGGCTTTGGACATCAGAGCTACACCACCATTCCGCAAGTTCTCACTCCAGACCCAGTGGTCCTGTCCCTCTGCCTCCTATGCAGGGTGTTCCCAGAAGTCAAAGCCAGAGAAGGACAAGTTATTCAGAGCCATTTTTAGGTGCTTTCCAGCCATGGTGACACTGGACTCTACACCAGACTTAAGAGACAGGAAGGACAAAATGGGCAGTTTTGGGTCCTGGCTTAGAAACTGGGACAGGGTTGAAAACTGTCTTGGGAAGCTGGGCTGGTAAACTGGGCCTACCACAGGAGCAAATTGAGTGTGGATGTGACCCTAAAAATAATCAATCACTGCAAGATGTGCCTGTAAATATGGGCGTAGTAGGAGCCTTGGTTCTCTTGGTCTCCTGCACCAGAGGTCTTGGTGGGGAACCCTCTTCCTGCAGAGCCCTGAGACTGCTCTGCCGGTGCTGGGAAGAGGTGCTCCCGTTAGGTATAATAAGCAGTGGGTATTTAGAAGGTGATGAGAGTTCATAGACCTGACAACATCACTTTATTTTCCCAGCTGTACGGCTACTTGGCCAGCTCACTGGAAGCTGATTGACTGCCTAGCTCGGGGGAAGAGGACAGCGGGTCTGTCTCCCACCCGTCAGCCTAAAGGAAGAGTGTGATAAATGGCACTTGAGTTATTTCCAGTAGTGAAATCTTGCTTTCTCTGTGTCAGGAGCTTACAAAACCTCTTCCCTTATGAAGCAAGGTCCCGATCACCAGAGCTGCTCTTTGCCTTGAGGAGCAGTGAGCCCTGGTGCTGACATGACTCACTGTGAGACTTGTGATCAGAGGCAGGATCAGCTTCCATGTTCATTTAAGGAGAACAAATAGCACATGTTGTACATCTCTGTGGACCTCATAACTTGGAAACTTGGCAAAATATGTTCCTGCCACCTCTACTTTCCCATAGATAATTTTGTTCTGTTAGAGTTGACTAGATAGCTGTAAAGACTCCATATAGCATGGATTCATAGCTTGAACATGCTGCCGGTCTTGGGAGAGGAAAAATTGCCACAGAAATGGAATGAGATTAAATTCAATACAGTAGTTAACTTGCTGCTGATTGGCTTTGCATCTCTTGGATGAAAACTTGTAAAACCACTTTTAATCTACATAACAGAACAAATGAAAGCTCTAGCTTTCTGTGTTTAATTTGCTGTTTCTGTAGCTTGTGGCTTTGGCCTTCCTGGAGCCTCCCACAGGATATCCAAGGATGTGTCTGAGAAGGGTGCATTTGTTGTATCCATCTTATGGATGGAAAACTGAGGCAGGGAGAGGCAAAGTGACTTGCTCAGCCTTATGAAAGACTGTGAGAGCTAAAACTTGACCACAGCTTCCCCAGAGCCTAGGTTGGTGCCTTCACATGGTCTCTTTTGGACTTTGTGGTATAAAAGGTTGGTTTGGGGTTGGTTTTTACCACATCATGACTGCTGATTTGCTGACTGAAATCAGTTGGGAGAACACAAATCCATGCTGAAGCTGTAATTTAAACTACTTTTACTTGCATACTTTCAACTGTAGCTGCTTAACTCTGATTACTCCTCAGGAACAAGGCAAAGCTCATGCTGAAAGTACACTTAAATGAGGTTAACAAACAATGGGGCATTCCCAGCTACATGCAGAACTACATGTGGAGGTTTGACATCCTGGCTGTAAGAACAGAACAAATTCATAGGCAAACCAAATGCTTTAAGGTTTTAAAGTGTTGGCTCTTTGTTGTTAATGATATATGGCTTGGAGTGGGCAGGGAATGGAGCTTGGAGGGTAATAAGAGGGGCAGTGACTAGCAATGAATGATGACACCTGTCAGCATCTTGCAACCATCATGTGTAACAAATGAGCCAGCCCCAGATGACTCGGAGCTCTGGAAATAACCAGGGTGTTTATTCTGGAGCCTGAAAGTGAATGAATACTCATGAGGATGGAGCACTGCACCGGAGGTGCAGGAAACCTCCTGGGTGCTGGTGGTCTCCCTGCGTTGCTGGTTAAACATGTGTGCACACGTGAGCCTGAGCTCCGTGTCGCTGGTGCTGGAGGAGGCTTTTCCTGGTGTATTGTATGGCCAAAAGGTTTGACCCCTGCTGTGTTAGGCCTGAACATCACTACAAGCTGAGGCACATCACCTGGTGCAGTGATGGTGAGCTGGAGCGGGAGGGTGAGGCCAGGACCTGAGTGTCCTTGGGCAAGGTGATGTTGGGGTGCAGTAACATCACCCAGTGCCTGCTCTGCATGGTGCAGCCATCCCAGCCCTCTGGGGACAGCCTGGACCTCTGTCTTCTGCCTTGTTACTGCCCTCTAGGACTTTGGTGCTTTGAAACTTTCCCAAACACAGAGCACTGAACCCCCACTCCTGCCGGCTTCCCCCCCCCCCCCCCCCAAGGAGCTGTGAGGGATGTGTAATAAGCTGAAAGGGTGCTGCACTGTTTCTATGAGGGGCTGCTGTGGCAGCCTGGTGTTCATGAGAGCGTCTGCAGGGGCTGCATGCTCCCGACTTCCCTCTCTTCCCCTCTGTTGTCTGGTTTTGAGGAGCGCCAGGTGAAGAGAAGAGTGTTGAGGGTGGTGCTGGTGGAGGGTGGGATGGCTTCGTGTGTGTGCTCCTGTGAGCTCTGACTGTGGAACCCCCTCCTGTGTGAGTGCGAAGAGTTAAAAATGCACAGTAAATAATGCAGCCCAAGAATGGGCTCTAATACATTCTGCACAGGCACTGCACTGTTTTCAGGGCTGTGCAGCTGACGGTTCTGTTTTCAATAACTTAAAAAGTGGAGCCATAGAATTTCAATCACCTCCCATCTTACCAAGAGCCTGACTCCTCCAGAATAATTCAGAGGAATTGACTCAACCATATTTTTCATGTTTCCCAAATGAGCAGTGCAATGCCATGGAAATTAGGATGGAACAGGAAGCAGCTGTGCCACCTCCATCCTTCTGAGATGCTGAAGGTCAAAGGCACCTTCCCTCTTTTTAACATTTTTCCTCCCAAATGGGCTGTAAATATGAGCACAGCCCAGTGCAATTAATTGTGAAGGAATCCAATTCTTATGGCCTCTAAGAAAGATGGGCATCAAGCTCTTTTGATTATATGAGGCACTGTAGTTGGTAATGTTATCTTCCTAGTGTGTCTTGGAGCTTGTATTGGTATCAGATTGAATCTCTTGATTAAGAGATAGCAATATCAAAATAGCTTCTTTCATGCTTGACCCTAATTGTGCGTTTTGAAGTCTCCATGAATGGCATCCTTCAGCTTTCCAAAAGAGTGACCGTATTTCCCCAGTGCAATTTAAGATGTGTGAAGTCTTCTGACCTCGCTGCTTCGTGTTTTCTTCAATCCTTTGAAAAAGGAGATGCGGAAATTGTATCCTAAACATATTTGGAACAAATGTTATCAAACAGCTTTCACGTACTGGTACATTTGTGACTTAGCAAGCCAAATTAGTTCAGAGGACAAATGAAGACACATACATAAATACCCTATATTGGTATCTTTAACGTGCAGTCTTCACCTGTTTGCCTCTGAGGACAACCCAGTGACTGTGCCCATTGGCAGCAGCGGGAGGGTTACGGGAGCTCGCTAAACCCATTTTTAAGCATGTGCTCGTAAAGCAAAAGAGGATTTTTAAGTGATATACTACTCATTTTAGCCCTGAGCCTTCCTTACAGCAAAACCCATCAGCTGCATTAGAATGTGTACATACTGGTCATTATTGTAGGGTTTTAGACTTCCCCAAGGGTTTAACTATAACTGTGCATGTAGACTTGTCAGTCAAGCAACAGCAGTCTACAAAATCCTCCTGTAAAGGAGAACAAATAAAGAAAAGAGGAGGTGGAGCATGCAGTTTCCCACATCCATAATGCACAGTTTCTCCTCTCACTGAATCATTCAGTTCTGTGTCAAGTATTCCATGACTCCTGTGAACAAAACTGTTGCTATTAGTATGACTGTAACTGCTTAATGCAGCACAATATAATCTGCATTATTTCTGTGTCATAATAATGTAATAGTCATTTTGAGTTTAAGCATTTTCCTGTTTGTGTGTTGTGAAGTTATTCATAGGCAGCTGGTCACTGTGCTGGTTAGCCTGTAATTGTGCATAAAAGCATTTAATGATTTTCTAAACCAAAGATGTTGCATCCTTTAAGGACTACAGTGTACAGAAAATTAAGTCATTTGCAATGAATTTTATGACAAATCTCTTGAAGTTATATATACAAACGCTTGGAACATTTCAAATAAGGATTTTGAAAGCACGTACTTGTTTAACAGAAAACATTGCAAGTAACTTTACAACGTGCCATTAAATCTATATGGATGTTCAACCAGATTCTCAGACTCTTACTATGGGCCAGCAGTTTTGAGTGTACAACATGCAACTGCCAGCCTGGTTTTTCATGTAGATAGTAACATTATGCCTGAGCTGCTGATGCTGTTCAGCAAGGCTCAACGTTAATGGGCTGTCTAAAGCACCAGTGGGTAGTTCGTGCTGGAAAACTTTCCTCCATGATGTGCGTTTTCGCTTTCTATGTACTTGGTAGAGAATGGGAATGTGGAGTTGCTGTGCCAGGATAACGTTCTGGCTTCTAAGTTTGCCTCTGAATGGTTTTAGTTAAATAGCAGCATGCTGAAATGGCAGGATTCCTGCCCATACTCATGATTTCCCTCCCCCCAGTTTTGATCAATCTCCAATATTGTTTTGAATCCTTCAGATCCGACATATCCTAGCATTCAGTGATCTTATCAGGAACTGGAATGAGTGAGTCACAGGGAAAAAGCCCTTTAGGCAGATCTGACAGCCCAGTTCTTGCTCATCTTTTAAACTGGAGATATGCAGTTGCAGAGAGCCCAGGGTGAAGGCACCAGCTGGTGAGTGGAGCTGCTCAGGTTGGTCCCCAGTGTTGCTCCACAGGGAGTGGGGCTCTCCCATGGGCAGGATCCCACCATCCTGTGGCTGGGCAGGCAGCAGCTCAGACTGTGCCTTCGTCGCCAGTACCGTTTTCCTTGTTGCATTGGAAGTGGGTTCTGTTTCATCACTGGTGGCAGGCGGGGCTGGTTCCCGGCGTGATGACCTTGTTAGAAGCGTGTCCAAGGCATGGGCCCATCCCCAGGGGATAACTGACCCTCTCTGCCCACATGTGAAAAATCCTTCTGTGCGTCCTCATCGTGCTGCACAAGCAGGAAAGATTTTGAAGAGAAAGAAAAAATACACAGGTCCCCACGCAGGGTGCAGAAGGGCTTTACTTTTACTGGAGTTTAGAGATGCTGGGAGTACAAGGTAGTTTTCATGGGGACCAAAAACCTTCCTTTCCTTGCTGACAGTGTTTGATAGTGAAATGATATCATTCACCATGCTGGGTATGCTGGGATAATGCATCCTGTGCAGCTCAAAATATGTCCCAATCACTGGGGCACTCGAAAGACATTTGCTATCCCAGATTATTACCTTGGTGTCACTTTGTCCATGGTTATTGCTGAAAGCGATGGCATTCCCAGGAAACAATTCGTGTGTGACCGAAAGTACAAAATGGAGATGCAAAGCTCTACACCTGGATCCTTTCTCAAAATAGAATTAAACAATCCAGAGCCCTCTCCTTTCAGGTAGATGTGGAATTCAGCAGGCACAAAAGGCAGCCTGTAATGGGATGTACATGATGGAACACCAGTAAAATGTAAGACTTCCATACACAAAGCTGTATCAGTAGGGAACAGATACACAACCTGTCAGCTGGATGAAGCCATCAGGTTGGTGGATGGGCTTTTGGTTTCTTACTAGCTGCATTTGCATTTGTATGGAAGTTGTACCACTTTCTTTGGATGGAGCAGTTGCCAGGGGCTGCCTTACAGCACAGCGAGGGCTGAACCTGCTGGGAAGCCTCCCCCGGCCCCGCTGCTGTGATGCACTGTCAGTGTAAAATCACCACTTACACAGTGCCTTTTTGATCCCGGTAACATCGTGTTGCCAAACTACTTAATAATGGCATTAGCAAACCGGGATTGAATTTCTCCTAGCTGGTTTGAGCCAAGTTTGTTTCGACTGATTTGCAACGTCTCTGATTTGCAATTCCCCACTTCCTGACCCCTTGATAAACCAAGCTCTTTACACACATTTAGTTGTCTTTAATTTGCATTGCATTATGAAAAGTGGGAGGAATTCTGTTCCTCAAGGGATGGCAGCACTTCCCAAGAGATTGTTTTGCCTCTTTTGCAGAGTTCAGGCTCCCATTCCTAGCAGTAACCCTTTCCTTCTGTATCCCCTTTCATCACCTGTGAGCAGCCCGGGTGCCACTTGGGTGGTGCAGGGAGTTTTTTTACACTGACACCTGCCAAAAACTGCTTCTTCTTGTAACTCCTTAATGGTTCTGATAGATACTGCTTCATAGTTTCCCTCTTCCCAGCCAGAAGCCAGGCTCTGGTTCCTTTCCTTCCAACCTCTGTGTCCCTGTCTAACCTTTTTAGCAGCACATTGGGCATGGTCTTCCTCAAAGCATGGGCTGAATTCTACAGGTAGTTTTGGGGCATCTAAAAGCCATTGGACTGTTTCTGCTGTTATTTCCTGTGCTGGTATTCCATGATCCTTCGAACCCTTTGGCATAGCCTGGTAAAAGAAAAAAGCCCTTCTGGTGTCAAATGCAGCCACATCAGCCTCTTGGCTTTGATGTGGGAAGTGCACTTAAATGCTTGGAAGGAGAAGCTGCGGCAAAAAGATGCTGCAGAGAGAGAAGAAGAGCTGTTTGTTTTCACCTGGTTCCAGAACAGACGCTCTCCATGTGCCATGACCCAGGACATGGTGGGAGGGCCTCAGGCAGCCAATGGCGAATGTATTTCTGCCCCTTTTTCACTCCTGGGCTGCCACCAGCACAGGTTTCTGTTGGTTGAACTTGGATGGTGGTTTGGCCTTTAGGAGGTTTTGCCATGCTGTTGTGGTCTGGAATGGGAAAGGGCAATGAGGGAGCTTTGCTTTAACTGTTTGCGATAACAATATTTCTATAGCTTTTACCATCACAGGGCGTCGTTGCTTTACTGCATTCCTGTCAGTGCCACTTGATTTCCCTTTCTGTCCTCCCTTTTCCGTGTGCTGATGCAGCAATCGGTTGTCTGCAGAGGTTTCCATACCTGGCTCCACTCATGGAGCGGCACTGGGTAATGTTCAGTGATGATCTGACACAACCTGAATTGTGTCTTGTGTAAGTGGTGCTGAGCCATCTTGAGGAAGAAGTGTCCTTTATGAAATGTTTTCTTTGTTGAGAGCCTCAAAGAAGCTTTTCAGTTGAGGTTGGATCTTCAAATTTATTGTTCTGAGAGGTTAAAAACCAGATGAGCTGTAATGTTCTTTCCTCTCAGGTCATTCTGCAGTACCCTTTCTACCTGGGAAGGAGAGAGATGCTTTTTTATCTTCTTTGAGGCTAAAGCCAAAGACTTTTTCTTGTCTATAGCATTGCAGTGAACTTTGTTAGGAATGTATTTACCCACGGTAAATGTATTCCCCCTGTTTCATCTGTTACAGTTTCTGCTGTATTATTAAGCTGTTCCCATTAAAAATGGGCAGAAATGTATGCCCATTGTGCTGGATGTCTAATGTGCTGGATGGTTTAAAGCATGGCAAGAAGCAGTTTGACATCAACTTACAGGCGTGTTTTCAACTGCAGTTGGTGGAAGCTGTTTACTGAGTGTGAGAACTTGAACCTGCAAATTCCAAGTCCATAATTCACTTGTACGTGGGAACCTGATCTGAGATCTGAGCAGCTTTGAGCCCACTGTCAGGTCGGGAGCTCTCCCTGTCCTGGGTGCAGAAGCGGAGATCCCTGCGCTGGGCTCTGGTGCGTGTGAGCGCTCACAGGTAACCTCGGTCAGTGTCTGCCTTACCGGCACTGCTGGCAAGGATCTGTTGGAGGCAGCGCCATGGGAGCGGGTGTGCGAAGGCACAGAAACATCCTGGCTATGGCCTGGGCTGATCTAAAAGGAACGTTCCCAAACCCCGTGCTGGGAAAGTGCCCGGGCTCCAGCGGCACCGCCTTCCAAACGCTGCGGGTGCTGCAGTGCACAGAGCTCAGGTCTGTTCCTGCGGATGTCGAGTGAGGTTCCCTGTGCCAGAGCAACCTGGGAGGCCGAAAGGATTTTGTTTATCCAAGGAGAAGGCTACAGATGGGTTGAGAAGGGTACCAATGGTTTCACGCCCGCTGGATGGGTTGTGTGGGGTGCAAGGCCCCTTGAGCTGCCTTGCTCCTCTCATACCCGGGTTGGGGAATTCTGACCTTGGATTTCTGTTTCTGCCAGGAGCACTCAGTCCTGGTGTCTCTGCCCCTAATACAAACCACAGGATGCCTTTTTGCCTTAATTACGCAGACCATTGCCTCAGTGCTCCCAAGATTTTATCCACTGTGACTCTTTTTAACCTTGTGAAAGTGCAGTGATGGAAGATGCATCAGCAATTTCTGGTCTTGCTCCGTTTCCAGCGGTGCCTACCCGCTCACTTAGCAGCATAATGAATGAGCTCACAGAAGCTTTTCTGTGTCTGTCTTTCGGCTGTTTGAAAGAAGGAGCTGTGTTTTGGCCACTGAGACAGATGGTGGAGAGGCAAGGTGAACTGAAGTTTGCCTTTTTTCGTACCTCTCTAACAGAATATGATTAAACATTAAAGCCATGCAGTTAATTCTGCTGTATTTACCAAAAGAACATTTTCTGAGGAGTGGTTGTTATGGCAACAGTAGCCCTCTGTCCTCCCAATTGGAAAAGATTTATTTTAAAGGAGCTAAACCCCCTTAAATATTCAGCAAGTATAAAAAGGTGAGATCAGAATATTCATCCTGCCCATCCTCCACCGAGCTTCAGAAACTTCCATGATGAGGAGACGGTGCAGCGTGGCAAGCAGGAAAGGCTTGGGGACAAATGAGGGCAATAGGACATTGATAAAGGGAAACGTGACTGCTCGAGTGGGGACACATCATCCTATGTATGGCAGTAGCAACAGGGCTCCAGCCGTGGGGCCTGAACTTAGGGGTCCTGTGGGCCTTGTAACAAGTCACTTATGTCTGTGTGATGCGCTGGTGTGTTCTCCTTGTGCTGTAGGGTGGCTCCAGAACGGGTCTCTGTGGTGTGCGAAAGGAATTTTGGATTCAGCTTAGCAGAAAGCAGCAGAGGGACGGCCCCAGGCGACAGCTGAAAATACTGGGATGTGCTGAACCCTCACATGAGTGAAGGGAGTGTTCCTGGGCTAGTAACAAAAGAGAGCCCCAAACCTGCAGCAGACAGCGGGAAAATTGTTCCCTGAAGTACTCTCAAATGAGAATGGGGCTCCAGCGTCGCTATACTCCTGGTTCTTTTGTGCTCGCTTTCAAAAAACATTTGGGGCTTAACGATAGATTAAAGCATTGTTACCTTTTCCCTGCTGAAAACTGATTAGAAACGTCTTGAGTTGGAATTTTCTGGGCTTTGATGTTTCTTTAGCTGCGCCCGCACTTGGGCATCTGCTGTGTTCCTAATACTTTCCTGACAGGGATTTCTTCCTTCATGAGTTGCTTTCAGGTTACAACCGGGATACGGCTGAATCTGAGCACTATAATGAGGCAGGAAACTTGTCTTGGGAGGCAGGTGGTTAAATGCCAGGCATCACCTTTTCCATGGGCTCCGCGTAGTGGTGGCATTTCCACAGTAGCAGAGGAACCCCGGTGGGTTGCAGTCAGGATTATGTGTGATGCCAGGATGTTCCCATGTAAGCATTTTGATTATAATTAAGAAAGACACTGCTTGCAAACTCCTATCTGAATTTAACTCTCAATATTTCATTGTATGCCAGAAAAATTTTATTAAGCTTTTCTGATCAAATAGGAACCAACATAGGGAATGCTGCTTGAATCAATCTTTGTTTTTGAGAACGGGAGGAGGGGAATATCGCTTTCAATGGGGAAAAAAGCGGAATTTACCCTCTTCCCAGTCTCTGCAGCAGCACAGCTCTTGGTGTCAGTCCAAATATCGCAGGTGCACTGGAGGCAGAATGAATTGTGGCCACCGGCGTCCAGGCTCTCACTGCCATGAACGTGTTTGCTCCCTGCAGAAGTAACTCCCAGCCACTACCCCTGGGTACCCCTGTGGAGCGGTTGCACCAGCGTGGGCTGGGTTTGCTTTGCCATCTCTTTTGGGCAGAAACTGGGGTCTGCACAAGCCATTAACGCTGCCTGTGCCACTTCTCCTCTGTCTGCTCGTCCTTTGCAGAGTGTTAATGCCAGCTTGCCCGCTGTCTGGGGGAGAAAGTGCACTCAGTTCTACCTGTGGTGCATCTTGTTCTCTTCCTTGGAGCTTTTCTAAAGAGGTGCTGTTTTTCCTGTTGGATTTTGCACTAGGGAAAATGACGTTTGTGTAACTTTGAGGATCTCTGTCCTGTCAAATCCATCCTCTGCTGTAAGGCTGTTAAACTGTTTTCAAGCACTGTCTTTTGCTTTCCCGGCTGTATTTGAGGTGTTTGGGTACAGGAAGCGTTGGCAGCAGAGGTGCTGGTTCCAAGATTCTTCCATTTAGGACAGTTCCCTCGTGGGTCGGGGGCAGCTCCCTGTGCCCAGGCATCTCCCACCCAATGCTGGTTCTAGGGCTTGCCCGTGTTGTGGTTTGCCCTCATGGGCCAGGGCTGGGACTCCCCACATGGCTGCAGGGAACTCCTCAAGGCTGAAGGAAGCCGCTGGTGCCTTCCCAGGGCGGCGCCGGCTGTCGCAGACAAACCCAGAGGCGGCAAAAGGCCCGTTCCCACGCTTAGTTCTACCCATTTAACAGCGCCGGAGGTGCGTGTCCTGCCCCCTGGTTATGGGCGCTTTCCTCCCTCCCCAGGACCTGCTCCTGCCCCTCAGCCGCATTCCCCTCCCGGCCGCCTGGGGCTCGGTGCGCGGTTAATGGCTGAGGCTCTCCGCAACGGAGCGGCAGCGGGGCCGGAGGTCAGCGCCGCAGCTCCTCCCAGGGCTGGTTTGGAACGCGGAGCTGCTGCCGGGCTCCTGCGAGCGCCAGCTCCCACCTCCTCCGCTCTGATGAGCGCCCCTGGGGAGCTGCACCCTTAATGAGCCTGCACGCTCCGAAGGGCAGCTCCTGAGCACAGCAATGGATGGGGGGAGCCCTCGAGGGCAGGGTTTGAGCAAAGGACCCGGTCTCTGATGCTGATCTGCATCAGCGCCACACGCATCCCTGTAATTCCGCCTCTGACGGTGTTTAAAACACGGGAGCTCTTCCGACTCGCGTTCCTGTGAGATGGGTCCTGAGCTGAACGTTTCGGATCAGGCAAAGATTCGTAATGAGCTACGGAGGTGAATTTCTTGCCTGGATGTCGGTGCCTGTTTTCTGTGGCCTGGTGACAAGTGGCTGGCGCTGAGAACAGAGATAAGGGCTTTGGCTGATGCTCACAGGTGGCAAGCACTGCAAATCCAATCCCCTCTCTCAGGGCTGGTTCTGCAGCAGACTCAAAGTTTCACAGTCCATTTGTTAAAGTCCATTTTAGAAACTCTCGAACAAATGTGTTCTGCTTCTCTGCTTTGATTTGTTTTCATGAGAAGTGAATAAAATAAATAGATATTCCCCCAAAATAAAAGTGTTCAGGGAGGAGCTGTTTGAATATGGCAAAAATGTTTTAAAAACATAATGGTAAAAATGAAGATCTTTTTTGTGCTCTTCCTAAGAAGAGGCCACAGCAGAAGCCAGAGGAGGCTGCTTTTACCGGGCTGCTGTTACACAGCAATCCATGCTCCTCCACACCGGTAAAACTGACACTTAATTGGTGCTGTCTGCATCATTTCAAAGCTATTCAGTGTTAAATGTTTGGGGTGTGAGGTTGCTGGAGCCATCACTAGAGGTGATTGCCAATGATAAAAGCAATTTTATTCCATATGTTTTCAGAGTAATTTTGATTTATTTTTTATATGTATGGCTGGAGGTCATTCCAGTCTGGTTGTTTTTATGTATATTTAAGTATGAAATGAATTCATCATGAAATGGTTCAACACTTCCAATTAATTTTAATGGGATACTAGTTTCAACCTCATTGGATCAGAGCCTGGGAATTGAAAAGTAGCTGAGCTTTTTAATAAACCCTTACAAATCTTGTTCTTAGTGTTGCACGTGATTTATCAGGCCTGGGCTAAAGAAGAGCTTAGAGTATCAATTTATCCTGACAGTCTGTGTCTCTGCTGCTTAATTTCATTAATAAAGAAACATTTGCACAGAGCATTCGGAACCATGTGGGGCTGCTACCACTGCCGAGAGTTATTCAGCTCGGAATAAGGGATTGCTTCAGGACAACTGAGGAGGGAGGCAGGAGGAGGAGGGTGCCTGGGCTTGAGAAGCCTGTCTTCATGTCGGCTCCTGGTGTCCCATGTGCGAGTGCTGTGCTGGGGATGCGGTGATGCTCCTTGTGTGGGACTGCTGGATGCTTTCTCCGAGTGCACCAAAACAAAGCAGGGGCACCAAGTCTGTGCAGTTTGTCACGTTTGGTGGTTGCTTCTTTCTCTTTCTTTGCTTTCCCTTCTCTGTAGAATAGAGAAGCTTATGCAGGAGCTCGTAGATAGGCTGGATCCCTGGCCATGCTCATCTGTGAAGATGGAAACCCCATAGCCTTACTGTGAAGGCAGTGAGGATGAGGAGGGAGCAGTGTTAGAGGTAGGCTCAGCTGAGACCTAGCTGCTGTTCTGCCCATTTGGCAGGAAGAATTGCAACCAATTACATTATATTAGCACCAGGGTGTATCATAAGGAGGCTTTTCATCCAAGCATCTGATCCAGCCCTATGTGGTTTATGAGATCTGGCAGGAGCCCTGCATAAAATCTGATGGCCTCAGGCAGGTGATTAGTGTAAGCGCAGCATATAATTAGTGATGATGTTTATCGTGCAAATTAATGGAAAGGAAAGCTTTACTTGTGCACATTAAATCAAAGTGTTCGTGTGGGAATATATCTGCAATGAATCCCAGTGTCTTTCCATGCCTGCCCTTCGGTGCAAGTACGGATCCTCCACATCCTGGTGGGTTTGGATCTGCTCGTTGCTGTCTTGAAATGGCACTGGAATTCCCAGCACTGCTTTTCCGGTGACATGGTTATTGCTTCCCTCTACATCCCACAAGGCTCCGCATCATTCACATCTCCCCCTGCTCCTCCAGCTCCTCCTCTAGCCTTGCTTCACTGGGATAACGCCTGTGCCAGCACCTTCCCCCTGCGGTTCAGCTCCTCCAGTACTAAGTTAAATCCCCCTATGTGCTCAAAGCTGTTTTTCTGTTTTGCCTTATTTTGTGTTAAAAAGTGGTGGGCGGGAGGGAATTTGGAGAAACTTGCTGTGTTTTTACAATCCACACGGGGTGACCCTGATCACCACGCACAGGCTCTGCCTTAGGGGCACCGGAGTATTTTATTGGTTCTCAGGGAGGTTTATGCCCTTCCAAATAAAGTCCCTGCCCCAGAAAGCTGTTGTCCAAGTGCCCTGCTTGTGCAATGATTGCTCCAGAAAAAGAATGCACTGCAAAGATGGAATTCCGAGTGAAACAGAAGAGAAGCAGCAATAAACTCTCTGACCAGAAGCACAGTTACTGCTTAGTGCTGCGATTCCCTGGTGATAGAGTTAGACCCAGAGCCACTGCTCCAGACAGGATTCTGGCTGTGCCTCAGAACTGCAGGGAGCTCTGTGGAAAGTTGTGAGGACAAAGCTGTTTCTGTTGGGTTTAGGGAGAATGGGCTTGGAGGAACACACAAGGGTAGGGTTAGATGAGTAACTCAACCCCACAAACCCCAGAACAGCCCCCAGCTTCAGGCAGAGCTGGGTACAGATTTCTAAAACCATTAATCTCTTCTGCTTCCTCCTGGTCTTTGTTCTTTCTTCCTTCTCCTCCCCAGATGCCTCAGTCCTCCTCCAGCTGCATCCCTGCATCCTTACTTCCTTCCGATTGCTTCCAGCTTCTTTGGTTTCACAGTAACTGCTGTGCTCAGCACCCAGCAATTGCTCATAAATCCGGATCTGCAACAGGGTGCCTCTTTAACACCAGTTTTAGCAAGCAGAGCCAGGCCCACTTGGTCTTCATTGTCAGGAATGGTGTTTCCTGATGGATCACTGCAGTTTGGTGAATTGACTCACACACTTTCTGTCTACCTGAGACCAGGGCATCTGAGCTTGTCCCACTGAAACCTGACTGAATCCATGGGCTCGGGGAGGTGGAAAGAGCTTGCTGGGGAAGCACAGGCAGGCAGCTCCATCCGGGGCTCCTTAGGGAATGACAGTAGCTGCCTTTCCGCTCCTTGGGCTATCTCCAGGGCATCTGTGGTCAGCAGGTCCAGGAAAGACATTTCTGATACTGCAGCTGCCCAAGTGGTAGCTGGGGGAGCCAGGGCAGGAGGGGACTGTGCCACCCTGTGCTGAGGACATGCTCATTCGCTGCAGAGAGGCTGTCCATGACCTGCAGAAACCCAGGATGATTTATCAGTTCTCCAGCCTGAAACATCTTTCCCTGCATGATTCCCAAGGGAACAAGCATCTTCTTAATAAAAATCATGGGCAGTAGCAGCTCCATCACTCATCTGCAGAAGAGGCTGATTTCAGCAGTGGGTTATGTGGCCACGCGTGCTCTAGTCCCTGCTCTCTGTCCTCTGAAACCATAAATGCAGTTCCCGTGTCTTACATGAGAGGTTTTGTGATTGCTCTGCCCATCTTCCCCTCAACTGGCTGCTAAGCAGGGCCCTGCTTTCCTTCCTGCCTGTGCTGGCTTCTCACCACTCACAATTGCAGTGTGCTGGCCACACCACGCTGCCGCCTTTGTTTTCTTTACCAGAATAGCTTTCTATTGAGAAATCAATGACCCGAGTTTCTGAATGCTGTGTGCTATATGACAAGGAAGATGCTCTGCTGTGAGGTCAGAGTGGGGATGCAGCCTTGGTCTGCTGAGTGCAGTTCTGGGGATTCTTTTTTTGCTTCCTTTTTCCCATCTCTCTCATGACCACTTGCTGTGAAGGGGCTGAGAACTGATATTAAAGATACCCTGCAGCCAGGTTTATTAATCAAGACCTTTTTTTATGGTTCAGAGAAGTCTTGTCCTTCCCTTTTGACCCAAGCCTCAAACACATACGTGTTAACTATAGAAGTTTGGAGGGCAGCGGGTGAGGGCTGGTGGTTCTGCACCAGCTCCTCGGATGTGCTGTGAAGTGGTCCTGGGAGAGCCATGAAATGTGTCTTTATTTCTAGCAGTGATAAACCAGGCTTGTTCCTGAATTCTCAGAGGAGCAAAGATAAAGTTCATTTTGGTTGACTGATGCTTCGCAGCCCTTGGCTGAAATGCTGTGAGAGCAAAAAGCTGCTGTTAGAAGTGGGCCATTGGTCTGCAGGGCTGGGGCTTGGGGGCACTGTGGGGTGGAGGGCTCTGCCGGCCGAGGGGCACTGCCTGCCCAGCGGAAGCTTTGGGTTATGGTTTTCTCTGTAAACATGGGGATGTCTGCATGGGCTTTCCTTCTGCTCCTGGCTGTGCCTTCTGGAGGGTGGAAGGTTTAAGTTGATCCCATTAAGTGCAATGTATGTAGATATAAGCCCTCTCCATGCTGAGTGTGGAGTGATAAGGAAGAAAATGTTATGGGAAGTCAATGGATCTCTCGCTTCTATGGGCATGGGTCTTAGGAAATAACATAGGGAAAAAGAGGTTTTCTCTTTCATCTTCTGCAGGTCAGGGGGGAACGTTACCTGCGTGCCCATTTCCCCTGGGTTTGGTGCAGTCTCCAGCAGGATGAGGCAGGTGCCGCTCCCTTAACAAACGGGGGGCTTGTCTTGGATAGAGAATTAATAGTGCTGAAACTGCAGGAAAAGGGCGTTCAAGGCTGAGCGCTTGGAAGTGGAAAGGTTTTTAGCAAGTTACTTTTCAAAGCGTTCACTAAAAACCTGCCCGAGAGCAACCGGTGGGGAGGCTGCTGCCTCCAAGTGCTCTCTGAAGGCTGGGAAAGCACCAAACCGGCTCTGCCATCTCCCAGCAGTTCTTCAGAAAGGCCATCAAAGTTTATAGCTCTGTATTTCACAGGTCGTCCTGTCCTTTGTTCTTTGGTTTGGCACCAGAGGCAGCCCCAGCCAATGCTTTGCTCCAAAGACAGTGTTTCAGTTCCTGTAGAGACTGAAACGTTTTCTATGTTTTCTGTTTCCTGATAACAATCATAATTAAGTTTTATCACAAAGTTTGCAAATGGCTCGGCAGCATTTGAAAACTTACTTCATGCTTTTCAAAGACATCTGCTTTTTTTTTTTTTTTTTATGCTCCTTGGGGTTTCTTATTTGGTTTGGGTTCATTTTGCTCCCTCTGGAAGGAAGGTGCTTGGGGTGCATGAGGTGAAAGAACACAAAGGTGTCTTGTTGCAGACTTCAGACAAACTCCTCTAGGAGCAAATCCATATCAAATCCATGTAAAATTGGGCTGGTTGGGCATGCGTCTGATGTTCTTGAATGACTGCATAGAAAACGCTCACCAGAGATTGTCGATTCAGATTTGGGGGCCAGTCAGGCGCTTCTTTAAGCAAACCAAAACGTTTCATCTGCAGTGAGCTCTGGCTGACAGCGGGGCTCTCTTCCTTCTCAAACGAGATGATCGATTGGATCTTTCTTGTCCATACACGCAGATCACCTTCAGCTTTCCGGTGTCCTTGGGTGTTCCCAAACGTCCCTGGGGAAAGTGGCTTGGCTTTTACCTCTGTGGAGCCCAGGGCACGCACGCTGAGCAGATGGGGCAGTGAAAGTCACTGAAGTAACGTTCTGCTTCCCAGCTGACGCAGGGGGGTGCTGCTGGAGGGGACCTCCTGTGGGGCTGGGGGAGGCACCTCGCGGGTATTCCCATCCTGAGCCTTCTGCTCATCACTGTTGAAGTGACGAGCAATGAGAGGTTGGGGTTGGATTTCTTCGGTATTTTGAAGGGAGGATTGAGACAATGTCGTATTTTGGTAACTGCTCTGGTGTGTCGTGGGGACTGCAGGGGTCCTGCTCCACTGGCTCCTGGTTCCTCTGACTTTGCTGCTGATAACACTGGGGAAGAGTCCAATGAGGGTACATGTGGGACTGGGAATCCCTTGATTTTGTGTGCCTTTATGCCCCTATATAGCGTCTGCCACTGGACACGGTGTCCCTGGGGCTCTGGGGTGGGTGGTTGTCCGCCCGACTCTGCTGCTCTGGCTCTATTACATGGTCCCTTGCCTCTGAGCTTGAGTTATTGCCTACACGCATGGGTAGAGCCTTTGGAAAAAACTGAGCATGTAATTAAGACTCAGTATATTTTACGGGGATAGCGACTGGAGGAAACAGCTTTTCACCGTAGTAATTGTGAGCGCCTGTCAAAAGGGATTTGTGGCAAGGGGAGGTCAGTTGGGAAGAGAGCTGCTGCTGGAGAAATGCCAGCTTCCTTCTTGAATGGACGTAATTGTGTTCATCAGAGTGATGATGTTTTACAGATGCCAAGCGTATGGGTGGGCTTGGTGCTCCCAGGGCATGTGCTCTGCTCTGAGACCAAAAACCCCTGAAACCAAACCCACAGCTGCTCCTGAAGGAAGGCAGTGTCAGCAGGTCACACAGAGCCACAGGGTTTAGTGCCAGCTCTTATGCTCTGCGTGAGAACTCATCTTTGGGGTGGTCTTGGTTAAGTTCATGGCTGACAGCGACCAGAAACACGTGCAGACAGTTGCACACCATTCCCTGCTCCTCTCCTGGTTCCCAGGATAAAGTGCTTCATCATTTGTCTTGCCTCAGCGCCTGCATTTCTGTTTCTGCTGGTACTTTTCTCCAGATGCCCTGGGGTGTATTTAGTAGAGCTGATTTTGATGTTGGTTTCATAGGGGAATACCGCACCATAGCATAGCTGGAGAACAGAGAGCCTGGTATTCACTGACTGTTTTCAGATGCCTGTTGTGGTTTAAGATCTTCTGCAATAACTCCTGGCTCTTCAGTTGGATTTTCAGGGCCTTCCAGTAGTTTTCTCCCTTTCCATGTACATTACCAAGTGCTTTATAGTCACAAGGCCTTTGTGTTTATCTTTAAGCAACCAAAGAAACAAATTAGCTAATTTAGCAATGAAAGAGGTGAAGATGCTTTGAGGTTTTTTGTGAAAGCCATGGTAAACAAACAGTAGTGATTAAATGTATTCATTTTTGAGCCGATTTGCTGACATCTATATACAATGGCAGATACCTGGAGAAATAAAGACAGAGGAAAGTAAGGTTTTACTGAAATATCTGGAATGTTGTGCTCTGCAAATACTTGAAGCAGCTTATTAATGTATCTTACTTGTTTCCAGTAAGTCATTAGTCGCTTAAGTGAAGTTGCTCATGCCAGTTTTCCCTTTCATTAAATATTCATGTTTACTAATGGAAATGGTCTTGACAAATTGGTCAAACTGAGCGACATAGGAATTTATGCCATAGACTGGAAGAAGTTGCTTTGGAACTCCCAGTGATCTGAAGTAATGCTTGGAATCATCAACACTTCACTGGTTATATAATTAAAAAAACCCCTAGAATAAATAGAGCATCCTTTTAAACATAGCAGAGCTGTTTATTTCAGTGCTTAGTATTAATATTCGTATGTTTCCCCTGAAAATATCCATGAACTTTTAAAGATGCTTTTCATTGCCAAGCTTCAGGATTCACTCCCCTCCCAGCAGCAGTTATGGTCACCTCGTATTTAGTGTGTGTTGCTCACCCAAGCACCAGGGCATTGCAGGTGACTTTGGTGGTGGATGGGGGTGTCCTCGGGCTGTTGGTACAGTTGTCCCCATTCCGGAGAAGTTACTCAGTGCTGTGTGAAGGAGATGATAAGATTCCCAAGGAAGCAGGGGCTGACCCAGTGTGATGAATTCCGTGGGGAATAATTGCATTGGGAAACCGACTGCCTGAGCTCAGGCAAGATGATTAGCTCCACCGGAGGCAACAATAACAAGTATTAATTAATGGATCTCTATCTCCTCTAAGCATGCTTGTGTGGACAAAGGCATATGATAAAGTCAGAGAGGGGTAATTTTTCATGGCAACTAATTCAGCCCATTAACCAGTAACTAATTGCCCGTGACTAGTTTCATGGGGACCAGTATTTCAGTTTTCTGCCCCAAAGCATGGCTGCTGGGGGGTCGCAAGGGGAGATAAGATCTTTTCAACAGACACCAGGGTTTTGTTTTTTTTTTCCTTCTTTTTAGCCTAAACTCATTCTGGTAAGAACCACGCTGTTTCTTACAATGAAACAAGTGAAATACTTAAGTATAAGCACTAAAGTGTGCTTGTGTCAGAGCGCACTTGGACTTCTGCAGCGATGCCCCAGAGGCGTCCTGCTCCCAGAGATCCCCTCGGAGAATGGGAAGGGGAGGGATGCAGGGGGGTCATGGGCTGAGGAGGGGGATGGGGGCTGCCAGCCCAGCTTTGCCCAGCAGCAGTTGCTCCTGCACCAAGTCTGGAATGACAAATCATTTACTATCCAGTCACCTGGAGCAAACACGCTGCCCCGTGCCCCTCCAGAGCTCAGCCCCAGGAGCACATTGGCAGTACCTGGTGAAGCACAATCAGTGGCAGGACAGAATGTGTTTAATTCACCAACTCTATTTCTTGGGGTAACAAGAGCCTTCTGTTGCCTCAGTATTAGTCTGTTTTTCCCTCCTAGTTAGTTTTCATCTGCCTATAAAGCACATTCTAGTGGCAAATTGTTAGTGCAGCAGCTAAGCCCCCCTTGGGAAGGTTGTGACAACCCGTCACAGAAGTGTTTGGACAGAGCCTTGGCGTTTAGGAGCCCAGGGCTCGCTGGCCAATGTTACACTTGCTGCCAAGCCATGCGTGCAGCTTTGTGCGAGACGATGCGTGCCACGGCTGCCCCTATGGCCATGGGATTGATGCTGCAAATGGGCAGGAAATTGGTTGTGAGAAAATGTACTTTAATTCTATGTAATGTAGGATTTGAGGGCGAAGCATTTAGCGGTAGAGATGGATGAATGTTGTTTAAAATGTACTCGCAGGTATTTGATGAAATTGAAAACATAAATTTGTTTTATGAGCTTTTCTGGGTGTTTTTTCCCCATGTGAATTACTTTTCCTTTTGAACGCTCTGAAGCACAGCTCTCACACCTTTGCATCACTGCTATTTTACTCCTTTTACTTGTAAAAGCTCTACTCCTCCAGTCCCACAATAAAAATACTCCAAGGTGATATTCTGAGGGGCCACATGCCACAGATAGTTCACAGCTAAGATGCATTGGCTGTGAACAGCTCACCTGAGGAGATCTCAGGAGGTGTTCTCTAAAAACCATTAGCCACATGCACCCATAGCAGTCAAAGTCTATTAGTGGGTAATTAGAAAAGGGAAAGGGGTTAAAGTTGGTTGAATAAGTGGTTCACTGAGTAATTTGCATAAAACCTAATTGCCTCAGTAATCTCTTGTAATGTACTGGGCACATAATACATTAGAAATAAGAAGATGGTTGGATAGGGATTAAAATACACATTGTACCAACTTCCCTTATGCTTTGTGGGCCCCGCAGAGGCAAGAAGCAGCAGAGCTGGGGCTGTGTGTAACCAGTGGGTGGTTGTGTGAGAGGCTTCTGCATCTGGAGAAAGAGTAACCAGCAGATGAGGTAACAGCAGTTTGAATACACATATACATATTAAATCTATAATATCTTTCATATTTCACACTGATAATTTCTGGATGCTGTAAGGGATGATAATTTGCTAGTCTAGGAATTAGAATGGAATTAATATCCTGAAGTAATTGATTTAGTTTGAAGCTTTAATATCCTGGGATAATCAGCTGTGTCCTGGTGTGAACGAAGATAACTACACTTAAGTAGTTTTACAATGTTCTGTTTTGAAGATGTTTTGGCTGTGAGAAAAGATTTGGCTGCCAATAATCCCTGTCACTACAGAAAAGTTACATAGGCAGGATTTGCAGACCCACGTTGATTTTAGTTAATGTTCTGTTGGTTCAGCAGGATGCCAGTCATTACTTTGAGAAATAGACTGATGCTGAGTGATTTGAAAAGCCCAGCTGTGCTCCTTCTGCAGGGTAAACCAGGGCAGCCACGCATTTGTCCTGTGTGCCAGATTTGGGAAGAGAAAAGGTGGGACTGTGCACTTCCATGGGTCAGGAGGGGCTGGAGGGGCTGGAACCTCGAAAACTGTTTGATTTAATACAGTAAATAACCCACCCCTAAAGGCTCAAATAAATGGGATATTTCCTGCTGTGTTTCTTTCCCACTCATTGCTGTAAGCTGGTGCCCTTTGGAGGGCTCCTGGGTTCCAGACTCCTGGACTGCAGCTGTGTGAAGGAGAGCAGAAGAGGAAGAGCCAGAGTAAGTACATGTGGTCTGTTAAACAGATGGTATTACTTGAAAAAACAAGTAAATGGTTTGGCATCATTTGCTCAGAAGCCTTGACTGTGACCAAGTCCCCTCTCCACCAGGCAGGTATTGCCAGAAATCTGCCAACATGCAGGATACTGCGCTAGCAAACAACTCAAGGCTTAATATCTTCTGTAATGTGATTGATGTCTGTAGCTTTGATTTCTCGTGAGCCTCCAGAAAGCTGGAGAGGGACTTTTCATAAGGGCATATAGGGACAGGCCAAGGGGAATGGCTTTAACCTGCCCGAGGGGAGACTGAGATGAGCTCTTAGGCAGAAGCTCTTCCTGGGAGGGTGCTGAGGCGCTGGCACAGGGTGCCCAAGGCCAGGTTGGACACAGGGGCTTGGAGCAAGCTGCTCTAGTGGAAGGGGTCCCTGCCCGTGGCAGGGGTTGGAGCTGGAGGAGCTCTCAGGTCCCTTCAATCCAAATCAGTCTGGGATTCTGTGATTATTTCTTTAGAGACTGGGGAGTCAAAGCAGAGATTCCACAGCTCGCAGGAGTCCGTGGTAGGAAGCTGATGTGGTAAAGCAGGTGGCTGTACCTGAGTAAACTCTGATCCAGAGGCTGCACCACACTGCATCCAGCCTTGTAGGCTTCCGCTTTGTGTGAAATGCCATGAGCTGTGCTGTCAGCCGATGGGTCGGGCAGGGTTTCTGGACTGGAGGAAGCACAAAGAGCTGCTGTCGGGCTCTGCAGTCCTTGCCCTGGCAGTGCCTCCAGGCTCAAACTCCCTTATGTGGGCAACTGTGAAAGTCAGAACTGAGCAAGCAGCGCCCATGACCAGTGCAAACACCGAGCCCCTCTGCGGAGGGTGGGCAGTGTGTCCAGATCCCAGGCTTCCCGGGGTGCAAGGCGTCTCGGAGGTGGCTAATGGCTTGGTTCGTGTTGCTGAAAGAGCTTTCCCTGCCAGTCCCCAGCTGCTCCAGGCTCGTCCTTGGCTCTGTGCTAACAAACATGCATTCAGCCAGAAAAGCAAAGAGCTGGGTCTGAAATACGGTGATCAGACAGCTCACATCATGCTCCATTGATTGCTTTTCCCTGGCGACTGGAAGAGTTAATCTATTTCAACAGTGACATGATCAACATTTAACATTAAATCTCAAGAAATAATAAGAAAAGAGGTAGAGTATAGGTAAGAAATGGGAAATATCTCCCTAGATTAAACCACTAAATGTCAAAGTTATGTAAGAACTTTATCTGGGGTAAATCAAGATGGAACCAATATGAAATTTCTCAAATGCCATCTGCTTCACATTCACTCAGTGCTTGCTGTCATCCAGCGGTAATAATTCTGGGCAGCCCAGGCATGCAAAAAACGCTGCTTTATTATCACATAGAACCAGGTATCAGTCTGGAAAGGATGGGCTGGAGTTCAATAAATCCTTTTGTCCCCGCGCACCCTGTACAAGCCAGCACATTACCAGCGGGGCAGGAGGACAGGCGCTGGTCACAGCCTTAAGTACCCATATGGTGTACAAATGAGCTGTTTAACCCTTACGTTTTGGACGCTGTTAATCAAATCTAGTTTCACGTCACTGTTTTGTCAAAACCAGGACAAGATGCTATATGCAAGTTTTCGCTGCATCCTCCTTAGCAGTGTGCTGTTCCTGCCTGGCTCCTGTGTGTGTGGCCATGCTCAGCCAATATTTAGACGATAGGATGATCTCTTGTTTCCTAACAGTGGTTATATTTAACAGTAGTTATATTTTGACTAGTACAGCTGCCAGAAACTGCTTGGAGTTGCTTGAATCTGAGCTATGTGTGTAGAAGTGCTCACAGCGCACTCCTCTTTAAGAGGTCAGCCACAACCCAGGGCTTGTCTGCCCCACAAAGGATGACTTCTAAAAGCAAACGTGTGGCCAGCAGCAGTGCACTCTTTTCACCCTCACCAGGAGCAGCCAGAGATCACCTTGATGGAATTAAGTGCCACAGCAGGCATCAAGGTCCACTAGTATGGACTAAAATCTTCCTTTTGCTGTCAGTGTTGTAACTGTTTGTGGTGTCAGTGTGGATCTCAAGTCCAACAAGCACTGCTAGCCTCCGCGGCCACAGCACCTCCCTCCTCTTCCTCCTCCTTGGCCTTGGAGGACACGGGTTTGCACTCAGATGGGGGTAACTCAGATAACCACGTACACCTGCAGTGTGGTGACTGATGAGTTACACACTTCCAGCCTTTGCAAAACAAGCAGAGCCGTTTGTCGTGAAGCGTGATCTACATCTGAGGCAGAAAAGCTCCGCTCCGCAGGGAATTTGCTTTATGGCTGGGGAAGTGGCACGTGCTGCAGTGCCTATAGTAACGCTGTCTCTCCCCTGTGCTTAACGAGCATTATGCAGTGCTCTTTCATTCAGCATAACTTTTATGTCTAGCAAATTAAATTCTGGGGCAAAATAATCACATGTAAATGCTTCTGGGCTGTTATTCACCAGAGGCCAATTTTGTAGCCATTTGTTGGCATTTGAAATGTCAGATTTATTGCACTGTAATATATGCGACGTATAGGTCAAAAATAGACCGTGAAAGGCTCCAATCAATCCCACAGGTGTAAATTTTGAGGTAGGTGGACATCAGAGAGGAAAATAGATTACCTCGGTAAATGAATTCTTTACTTCAGCTGTGCTTGATGCCCCTGAACGTCGCCATGGGCCCAGGCATGCATCCCCAGAGCCTCCCACTCCTCCCTGAGCAAGTGGTTTCCAGATGTGTTTTTCAGCTGGAAACCTGGTGTTAACCAGGCCTGGGGCAGCAGGGAGCTGCTGATCACCAGCCTAACATCTCGCAGGTCATTGCTATTGATGGGCTAAGGAGTGGTTTCATACAGTTCTGCATTCACCACCTAGCATCAGGAGCCCCATTTGAATTAATGCTATATTATAAGAGCAGTAGTACCATTGTTTGGAGAACTAGGCTCCATCTGTCCTACAGTTTAAAGTTTCATGGGTACATGCTCAGTTCTCCAGGTATCTGGATCAATATTTGGAGCCCTCTCTTCAGGAAGTGCGGTCAATATCTGTCGTTCAGGTGGAAACCGTTTAGCCTCAGCTGTTCTTGTCATTGTGCGGATGCCCAGAATAGGCTAATTGCTGCCTAATTGGGAGGTTATTTAACCGGTTCCACCCTGCTCTGTGGAAAGCAAACCTTGAGATAGGAGCCAGCCCGCTGCTGCTCCATAGGGAGGGTTTGCCTTGTGCAAGCTCCGGTGGAAGAGCTGTGTATGTTCTTGTGCATCACTGGACGCTCTCTCCCTGTAAAGTTCCTGTTGACAGGGACACCCCCACTCTCCTGCTTTCTCTCACAGTGCTCCTGAAAAAACAATCGGTGTTAACCCCTGTCGTCTCCTCGTAAGACACATGACAGATGAGTTGTAATTGCTACCCAACCCTACAGGAATAGGGAACTTCCTGAGGAGCTAAGGATTGTCTAGCTCTATGTCCCTGGGAGGTTATTATTCTGGGAAATTGATTAGTTTAAACCTATAGAGGGAGAGCCGGAGACTGGCAGGGCAGAGACAGCAATAGGCTTTTTAACAGGTTGTGAAGACTCTGAATGAAAGGGGAAATTTTATGTTAAAAAAAATTGCTTCTTTCCCCTTCGGGGCTTTATTGTTCTGAAAATAAAATGTCTTGAAGTTTTGTGAGGCAAACAGCTTTATTCTACTCTCCTCCCAAACAGGATGTGTGTACATGGAGATGCGAGTTGTTTGTGTCCTACTGACCCTGGGATGTGCTCTGGCTACTGCCAGGACCCATCTCCAGCAGTGGCCAGGAGCAGAGGCAGAGAGGAGAACAAGGCAGATCTCTGACCTTCCCTCAGATACTCACCCATCTCAGACTGGTTTCAGCTCCTGAAACCTGCAGAGCAAAACAAATCTTTTGCCTTTACTGTCTCTTAATGGATTTCCCTCCATTATGTTTGTCCACTCTACTTTTTATTCCTATCAAATCTGTGCTTTCAGCGTTGACATAAAGCAACTCATTGTAACGTCAGATGACAAGCTGCGCGTCCCGGTGAATGTGGTCCCTCCTCCGGGCGGCAGCAGCATCGCTCCCCTGGGTGCGTGAGTTACAAAGTCCTGCGGGTGGCACAGAGGTTTTAAGCGCTCCTTAAATGCGTTCCACCCCTCAAGTGCAGCCCCGGCCCCGCACGGCCCTGCGGGGCTCCTGGGGAGGCTGCTCCCAGCACCCGCAGCGCCTGCTGGAGGGGGCCCTTTCCCTGCAGCAGCTGTGCCCCCTGCCCGTCTGTGGAAAACAGGGAGCGGGTTCCCTGCTCTGGGATGGAAAAGCAAACACTCAGCAAAGCACGGCTGTACACGGAGGGGCTCTGCTGACCGGGGCTCCATCAGTCACATCTGAACCCCTCTGTGAGCAAGCCCGTTAGCGCGGGCGCTGGGGCTGGGAGCAGCAGAGGCTGCTCCAGCGCTCCCGGGTGTCCGACGGATGCTGCAGTTTCGGCTTGGATGGAGCAGAGGGAAACTACACCGGGCTCTGGGAAGTCAGGCGCTCCGCGCTGCCCCGGGGCGCCGGATCAAGGCTGGTCCATGGCACCTGCTTGGTTTTGTGCTGTGTGGAAGGCAGCATCCTTTCTCGCCCCGTTTCAGCTGTGAGGAGAGCTTGTGCACATGCAAACTGCAGACGGACGGGGACTCAGGTCCTGTGCTCCGAGCCCTGACTGTGCCAAGAAAATAACAAGGTTTGGGATTGTTTATGTTTCTAGTAGGAGATTCTGTGATTCTCTGGTTTATGCAGCACACTCAGGAGGGTTTTATCGCAGTGAGGGGGGAGATAGGCCCTGAAATGGATTTTCATGCTCCGAGCTTCCAAACACAAGCGCCGTGCAGCTTTCTGTTTGTTTTGCAAATCCTTATCATCCCACAGTTATTGCTTGTGAAGTGGAGCAAAAAATGAAAGCCACTGAGGACTGGATGGCAGGAGTTCTCCTCTGCGCCTGGCTTAGCTCTCGTGTGGCTCTGGAAGGGCACAAGCCTGCCTCTGACAAAAGCCTCCAAAACGGGTATCTACACATAGTAATGAGTTTGCAAGTTTGGCCTCTAGGAGCTGAACGGACTGCACTTCTGCTCTGTATGAGCTGTTTACAGACAGCCTGCTTCTGGGGTTCTTCAAAATCATTTAATCTCTCAGTATTTGATGTATTTGGTAACAGATTCGTGATTTGCTTCGACTTACTTAGGGCAGAAGGTGAAACACCAGCAGGCTGTAACTTTTTAGATATCATAACAGAGCTCACCTGTTAACATGAAATGGGTGGGAAGGAGAGGGAGGGGTGGCTGTGGGTGAATTTAACTTGCTGTTGAACCCATCTTATCTAATTGCTGTCAAAGAGCTCCAGCTGCTGTAGGCAAGTTTTCAAGTTTAAGCATAAAGGAAGCTCCTAATGTGCATTGAAAATATGGGCAGAGAACTGTGGGTGCTGTGAAAGGTTCCTGTTGCTTGTTCCACCCCCCTGTGCAGCTCTGCAGTCCCTGGCCCTGCTCCTGTGTCCTGGTTTGTGTTTGCTTCTGTTCCAGTGCGGCTCTTGGGCACCTAAATAGGACAGGTATGACTTGGTCCCTGGCTCTGTTTAGTGCACCCCACCCCATGCACAGGCCCCTCCCTGCTGGGAGGGGCTGTGTCCTTCCGGCAGCCTGCTAACACCCTGCTCCACAGCCATGAGGAGATGCAGCATCACCAGGGAAATGACTTAGTGTGCGCATCAGGCTTTCAAATCTGGGGCATTCACGTGTGTACTCTTCATGGGTGTTTCAAAAAGAATTCATTTAGCAGGAGGCAGAAAAGGGTTGCCGGCTCCTCCAGCTAACGAGGCTGCACCCCTCACTGAGAAAAAGAAGTTGAGATTCAGGTGTAATTTCAAAGCTCCAGTACTTAGGACGGGCAAGAAAGCACTGAGTATTTCCAGAAGAGCGCTCTCAGCTCTGGTGAGTCAGAGCTGAAGGCTGGTTAGGGTTGTGTTTTTGTGTGTATAGTAATAGCAAATGATTAAGATTACATGGAAATGCAAGGTGATTTCTTGTAAGCAATCCTCGTGCAGTATTTCACAATGGAACATCCCTTTTGCAGGACAAGAAGGATTTCTATAAAGGTTACATTTGTCTAACCAAGGCAAAAATATTCTGTTTATAAAGTGAGTGAACGCATCCGTGGAGTACATATAAATGGGCTTAAAGTAGGTCAGCGTGGCTTCCCGCAAAGCAAACTGCGATGGGTTGGAGTGTGCATTCGCTGGGAGGGCTGGCAGGAAAGCTTTGTGCCACCCGAGCTGCTTGATGTGATTGCTTGTACTTTAATCTCTCTGAGCTGGTGAGTCTGGCAGGAGCTTCATTAAAGTCAATGAAAGCATCCATGGAGTGCCTGGGTTGTATCCTTGTATCCTGGCTGCTGCGCTGCTGCCTTTTGCCACGTTCTTCCTTCTGATCCCCTCCCTGATCCTCAGAGAGGACAAAGAATCCAAGCTGAGCTAACTCTTGGGTGCCTCTCTGTGTGCAGATGAAGTCTGTGGTCGCTGGTGGCTGTGTGCTGCCCATGGACACAGGCTGTGGAGCACAGCCGGGAGGGTGCTGGGCTGGGAGCTCACAGGGAGCCCTGAGGCTCTGCTCACCAAAGCACTGCCCTGTAACAGCGAGCAAATCGCAGGCTGCAGCCAGCCCCATTCCTTGTCACAGCCCTTTACCAGTGCCAAATCAATTTGATTCACTAATTGATTATTGCACTTATGGGCAGCGAAACTGAGATGGGGTTTGAACTGGGAGGAGAGGCTGTTTAATGAGAATGGAGAAAGGGAGAGGAACCCCGGTGCTGAGAGCAGGTGACTGGGAAGAGCAGCACGGTAGCAAGTGGGAGCTCGTGTTCAGGTTTTCCCTTCACTTGGAAATGGAAAAGACTGGGGGGATGTGGTGATAAAAGGCTGAGGAGAAGGGAGGCTGCACAGCACCTTCCCTCTTGCCCTGCCCCTTCGCCCCTTCCCTCTGCCAGCACCAGCCAGTAAATGATCCTGTTCTTTCCTATTGCTGGTTGAGCTTCTGGGTAAGATGGAGGCAAATTATTTGCATGTTCAAAAGGAGAAGATAAAACCAGACTGGAGCATATTTTATGGCTTTTTATCAAATGTTGATGTGTGTTGTTGGAATAGACGGAAAGCCACCACCAGGGCTGGAGGGCAGAGCCCTGCTCCGAGAACCTGAATTAATGCTGAATTAATGCAGGCGAATAGGTAGTAGAAAGCAAGAATATGCAGTTATAGATGGGAAAATAAATGATTTATTTTCATATTTGGGCTGCCAAGTGAGAGAGTCACCTGATCAGAGACCATTGGTTTTCCTACAGCCCTAAGGTTGTGTGCTCTGCATTCATAGCTCAGCTTTGGACAGTTTCTCATTAGAAACCGGCAGGACAGAGCATTAGGAAGATGGAGGAGCAGCAAAACAAACACAGTTCAAGCAGTCGGGGCTTGAGCTGTGTGTGGATTTTTAAGCTCAAGCTCTTTCAAAGTACAAGATATTTCATGGGACTGGCGCCGCCTTAGTCTTGTTGTCAGCTGTCAGATGTAATTATTCGCTCTGTCCATCTGCTCCAGAGGTTTCTCTGTGCACCGGGATGGCTGTTCTGATGCAGGAGCACATTTGTGCTTTCAGCGTGGTTGGTTGTGACTTAGTATTTATTTAAGAAACCCAGGCTAGGGAAAACCAGCAAATACCCGATTTCCCCTGTATTAACCATCCAGGACTAACTCCAGGCAAGGATTAAGACTTCTTGCTGCCTCTGTATCAGGAGCCATGTACTTCAGTTGCTGATAACCCAGTCTGCGTGTGGGGCTCATCCTGTGGTCACCTGTAGTTATGAGAAGCTCCTGCTGGCCACCAGCACGGTTCTTTGCTGTGAAGTGCCATGAAGGTCAGCCCTGTCTGCACGCTCAGTCCCGCAGCTTGCTGCCATCCAGCTGTGCTCTGGTCCAGAGGTGAGGTGCCAAATGTTCATCCACAGCTGTGTGCTAAAAGCTTCTGAATGAGCAGCTCTGATTCTTGTATGGATCCAGCATTAGTCTGTCAGTATTATGTACATGTCTGTGTGATGCGACATGCCGCTGAGCCTAGCGTGACTCCCTTCATGAAAAGCCTACAATTGCCTCAAGATAATCTTGGGTTTTTCCCCTCATTTTGCTCACAGCTCTGACGCTTCTGGTTGATGGGCTTCAGGCTTCACTTGGGTTTGGGGAAGCAGATTTTTGTGCCTCTGTACAACGATGGCATCATTTTAGTATTCAACGTACACACACCGGCTTGCAGCTGGATGGTTGAGGTAATGTCGCATAAGAGCTGCTCAATGTGCTGCCAGCCTTGGGGGTGTTCCGTGCCTCGGAGCTGATCTCTGGTCTTCAAAAGCTTCGCTTCAGGAGCGCTTTTTGGAGGTTGTGGCCTGTAATTTTCTGTTGTGTTCTGGCAGGCAGGAACCAGCCGCGTCCTTGGGGGGCTCAGAGAGACCCAGCTCCTCTGACCCGTGAGCTTCTGCTGCCTGAATGGGTCCCTGATCACCCTCTCATGGTGCCTCCATCTCCAGTACATCAGAGCAGCGTCCGCATCTGATCTGTACATTCACAATTCAGCATATCCGCATGTCATCATACTTAACCCACTGTGGGCACCATAAAGAATAAAATCACATTATTTTGCAGTTTTACTGCAAATTATTCAGAACATCATACCTAGAAATAAATGGGCATTAATATAACTAATGTGAAGCTATTGTTGTTATACAACCACTTGCTCATACACAGCTTGGGCATGCTCAGTTGCTTGGTTGTACATGCAAGTTGGTATGATTCTGTGCGCATACAAGTTTGTGACAGCTACAACGTGCCTGTTTCAGGAAAGAAGAACTGGAAATTAAATGCTTGAGAGAGCATGCAAATACCTGAAAACCAGCAGGAGCTCAGAACGCTTGGGAGTCAGAGCCGTCGAGGAGCCCTCACGTGCTTTCTCTTACACAGGCACACGCAGGAGCCCCCTAACCAGCTCTGCAAGGTTTGCTGAGACAAATACCTCTCGGTTGTGCTTTCAGTTCCAAACCAACACTCTCACCGTCTGCATAATGGAAATTCTCTGTTGCTTCAGCCGGGATGTGGCTGCTGCCGCGTGAGGCCGGTGTGAGTGGCTGAGGACCTGCCACATTGCGTTAGGCAGCTTTGGTTGTTGTTGTTCTAATGAATATATTCCAGAGAAGCCTATTATTAATTAAGCTGCAATCTGGCACAGTCGGCTGGTGGCAAGGAGATGCTAACTCGATCTGAAGGACCCATCTGCAGAACTTTCTCTGTCGGAGCTGCAGCCCAGTTGTCACCATACACTGGAGGGCACCGTTGGCAGCGCTTCAGTGCGTTACCGTGCCAGAAAGGTGCCTTTGGAAGATGGAAATAAATTGGAAGCGTGGGGATTGGTTATGATCTGCCTGCCACAGGTAGGTAACGTGGGGACAAGAAGCAGCTCAATATGTTAGAGTCTTGGGTTTCAATAGATGAAAAGAACTGCAAGCATATGCTAAACTATTCTCCACATGAATAACAGTTTCTAATTTGCTCAACACACCTCTAATAATCCTGGCAGCTTCTCTCTTCATAATTAACATCTTCATTTTGCTGCATTCTAAAGGTGTAATGTGAATTCTGGCTTGGGGGAATGCAGCCTCTGGTTTCAGCCCTGAGAAGTGGAGGTTTCTCTGGAGGATGGAGGGAGCTTCCCCCCCCCCCCCCCCGCTGGGTGAGCTGAGCTGGGAGTAACCTGCTCTAGTGGAAGGTGTCCCTGCTCATGGCCGGGGGCTGGAACTGGGTGAGCTTTAAGGTCCCTTCATCCCCAGCCACTCTGAGTGTATGAAAGCAACTTGTCTTCAGTGCTCAGTTACTCTGTTCTCCACTGGGTAGCAGAGCAATACTTACATTTCAGCTATAGAGCATCCCTGCCCCACAGCTCCTCCCCGTCATCTGCCGTGGGAAGCCTGACATGGGTGGCTCATCCCGTGGGAGCGGGCAGTGGGTGCTCCCCTGGCAGTGACTGCATCCCAGTGGGTGCAGCCCTTACCTGCCTGGTCTGAGCCCGTGGTCACCAAGGGCAGAAGGAGTGTGATGTGCAGGGGCTGGGGGTGCACGGGGGGTTTGGGTGGGAGCAGTTGTCCATGGGGCACACCAGCCAAGGCCGGTGCTCCAGCACACCCAGCAGCCAGAGGAACCTTTGTGCTCCCCAGCCCCGGATGGCCTCCCAGCAGAGGAACTGGCTGCATGAATTATCCCCATGTAACACAAGTTATTTTCCTCCCACAGCTCTCCTCTCTCTGTGACCTAGTTACTGACTTGGTACATGCAGAAAGCCACGGGAGTGAAAAACAGATATCTATTTGAATAAGAGAAGTTGATTACTATTTTAAGCTCTTATAATGTAGAAGCATTTCAAGCTCAAACACCCTACTCATCTATAGCAGTGAGACAACTATAAAGGCTTCTCCCTCCCTGTCCCACAGTTTTGACAGTACTGAAGGTTTCAGGCAATTAAAATCCCTTCATGTGTCTCTCGTGTACCTGCTGTAGTTGCTGTATTCTCAGGCCAACGTGATTCAGACTCGAAACTGTGAATTACCTTGTTTGGAGGAGGTTTTATAGGTCGTTTTACCTAACTGTCGCAAGGTGAGTATTTCGGATGGATTAATTTAATCAAATGGCGGTTGAGTTCCTGTACTGCTCTGGGACAGAGGCAAGGCAAAGCCCCAGTGTCTGTAGCTGCTGCAGATAAAGTGCTTGTTCTTTTTCCTGTCCTTTGGAAGGGAGCTGCAGCCGCTCCCTCAGCAGATTAAGGAGATGCTGTAGATGCCAGTCCTCAGCTCCAGAGGTTCGGGACGTGCATCTCCTGCAGGCTGGGGCTTGGGTCAGGTGTTTTGGGGCTGCTGTGGGCCCAGGGACCCTGGTTCTGGTGGGGGGGTCCTGCCACCTGCACAGGAGCTTCCAGTCAGCTCTGAGGATCTCAGGGAATGAGCTGGGATGAGGGCTGGGTCCTCTAGGGCTGACGGAATAAACTGCTCCAGGCTTTGGTTAGGCAGAGCTCCTAAACCAGCCCCAGTTCTAGCCTTTCTCTGGAAAGCACACACATCAGATCATGCTTCAGTTAAAGGTGAGTGTAAAGCTCTTCCTCCCCTGGGAACTCAGCACGTATGTCAAACGTGAGCAGTGCTTCTGTTCTTGACTAAAAGGAGACGTAATTTATATTCAAGTGCTCCCAGATAGCAGCGCCTTTTCTGTGTGCTCCGGTTTGTGTTAAGCTTCAGCCCCAGACATGAGCTTGGGCTTTGTGATCACCTCTGCACTACAAACTGGTGCCCCCAGCTCTGGGACCTCTGAGAGCAGCAGCTCTGGTGCTGTGTAGCCCTAGCCTGTCTCCACTGCTGTGTTAGTGCTGGCTCCCAGTGGCACATCAGAGCTAGAAGGGTCTGGGTTTTTTCCCCAGTCAAGAACAGCTCTGTGGGTGGTGGCTGTACTGCCAAGGGACAAACGGAGTGGGTGCTCACCGGGCTCAGAGCTGGTCCTCTGCAGGGCACGGCGGCCTCAGCTCTCGGCATCCCCCCGAGGTGCAGCACCTCCACAGCACTGTGGTGGGTCAGAGCCGCAGGACCGCAGATCCAGGGCGAGCAGTTTGCTCCTCGCAAGAGGAGGCATCGCTGCCAGGCTGGTGGATCCGGCGCAGCCGGGTGACCCGGAGCTGCTATCTCAAAAGGACAGACTGCAGCCGTGATTGATAGCGCGGGAAACCTGAACGACAAGCGCGATGCAATTGGGAAGGCAGAACTTGTGCAAAGAAAACAGGGGGGCAGCCGCTCGGTCCCACAGTGCTGCGCTGCTTCAGTTGCCTTCTATTTTTCCCAGAGAAGCAAAGTGATTTTCGGTTGTTGTTGCTTTCCCCAGGGTGCTGCTGGGGATATTTATGGCTGAATAAACATGTTTTCCCCTGCAACCTCTATTTTGTTTTGTTCTATCCAGCAGCTGCACATCTGTTTCTGATCAAGCAATCACTTGAGTGTGAAGCAGAAAGCAGTGAGTGACTTCACTGCTTCCAGCTAGAGCAAGAAATGGGAAGAGCTGGACCCTGGAAATAGAAGGATGTAGACTACGTATTTTGCCAGTGTCACTGCTAGGGATGCTTGGGAACTGGAATGCCAAGGTATGGAATGTTTCTGTTCATTTTCCAGCGTTCACCTGTGCGCAAACCCTCCAAGCCTCCCCTCCATAATATGATGGGGGTGGGGGGGTAATCCCCTTTCCCCCACCAGCATTCCTCAGAGGGCTCTCATTTAGGAGTAGATATGCAGGAGCCTGCAGCAGAACTGAGCATGGGGTTCTCCTGTCCTGCACAGCTGGAGTTAGCATCACCCAGTGTCTGCCCCAGGGGCATGGAGCCATTCAGCCGGAATCTTGGATCCCCACCTCACAGGACAAGCCTGGTGCAATCGCTGCTGTCATTGAGCAACAGCCGCATATCCATGGGGACTTACCTGGTTCTGAAAACCCATGTGTGGGAGAAATGCCTTCTCTGCAGACGTCCATCAGGGTTTTTGTGTCTGTTTTCTCGTTACTGGGTGTTTTTGAACCAAAGATCAAAATGCAGCTGTTGGACAATGGCTTTAGGAAGATGCCCCATCTTTTTAGTGGGTTTCACAAGTCAAGGCATGCCTGATGTGGTGCAGTCCAGATACCCAGGGATAAAGACAGCCAGGGTGCTGCTGGTCCTTCTTCCTCTGCCTGGGTGCGAAAGGCAGGCTCTGTTCCTCTGATGATGTCTGACACATTCAGCAAGCGATAGCAGGGCAGTTCAGGACGCGTTTGGGATGTCTTGTCTTGGCCTTGAAAGCTGTGTAAAAATTCAAAGCATCAAAACCAGCAGGCCCAGGTGCATAATGCTAATTCTGTGCTACAATTTCATTTAGATAAATTACTCCTGTGAGCTCCTAATAAAAACAGATGTTGGCTTGTGTCAAAATTAGTGAACAATCCTGGTAACAGGAGCAGCTATTTTTAGTTTTGTGTTAACCCAGTTCAGCCTTACATCAAGTTGTATTAAACTTAGACGATACAAATATGATCCATGTTAGTTTTTTGTGTGCTTCAAAACATGCCAAAGCCATCTATTCTGAACCACATAGTAGGTGGGATAAGGGAGTAGCTGGGAGGCAAGTTATTTGTCAAGTCTCAAGCAGCATTTGTTATCCAGTGTGCTTATAGCTGGGGTAACAAGCAGCAAAGGGTCACCGATGACATGGTCCAAGGAACCTTGCCTACAGAAAACCAATCTGTGGCTGGGTTGGGGTTGCTGCCTGGCCAGCAGCCCCCAGGGACCTGTGTGTGCTTAGCACGGCCAATGCTGTCTCTGTGGACACGGACACATTATTCACTGCTCATCAACATCTTCCTTTGAACCCTGTGGGCACTGAGGCTGGAGGATGAAAACCTACCCCAGAGATTATGACCAGTGCTGTATCAGGAATGGGGATAGCCAGAGGCACAGTGCCATCCGCCCCTTGTCCTTCCCCATTGTCTTTGTCCTCCCAGTATATTCAGCTAGGTGATCTTTAAGGCCCCTTCAAACCCAAACTGTTCGATGATTCTGTGATTTATTGTGATGCGATTTGAAGCCCTCAAGTGTGCAGCTAGTACAGCCAGCCCTCCGAAAGGGAGCTCTTTGGGTGCTGGGTATCAGGCGTGCAGTGTGAGAGGCACGGCTTCTCTGCTGAAGTCTTGAGCTCTTCCAGGCTACAGCAGCTTTTTGAAGCCTTCATTTAATCATCTCAGCAGTTACTGTTTAGAACTGTGTTAAATTAAGTTTCACTTTCTCCCAAAGCAACTTAAGTGAGGAGAGCTGCAGTGGAACACAGGAAACGCCAGCCCTGGCTTTTCCCCCCTTAGTTTGGTTTAGCTTTGTTTGGAGTGATGAGAATCAGCTTTATAACGTTCCTTGAGCTTTGTAGAACGTTTGGTTTTGCTGACTCCCTTTCCAAAGTTTCAGATTGCCATAACCAGCAGGTATTGGCCATGAAGGGCTCTGCTACAAACCATTCACACAATTACATCTCTGTTTACACCAACTTTTCTCTTCATGGGAAAGGTTTTATTTCTGCTCCTCATTATTTTAAAGTGATTGCAGAAAAAGGTACCACCAGGAAACTGGCGCTGCTGCATTTGGGGCGAGCTGAACGTGCTCCCGAGCAAATCAGAGATTAGCGTACGTTTCTTTCACTTGGCTTCATTTGCTACAGATCAAGTTCAATATTAATGATAAAAAATTGGTCACCTCTTAAAAACATCGAGGTCCTTCTGTGTGGAGAAACTGAACAAAAGCAGCAAGAGAAAAACTGGGATTTTAGCCCATGACATGGAGAGCTTCCCCTTCTGCTGCTTCAGGAGAGTGGGAAAACAAGCGGCTGAGTTCAGTCCAACATAAGTGATAGTATATGGGAGTGTTTGTCCGTAATTGTTTGTATTCTGCTGCTTCAGGCTGAGCTCAGATGACATTGTGTTGCAGGATGCTCGTTTAGTCTGTGCTCTCGCACGATACCACTTCTGCTGGGGTACAGCCGGTCTCGGCCCCTTTCAAGTGCATGGCTTATGTGTATTACAGAAGGGCGTATGACCTGGATTGTGCCTTGTAATGTGATAGAGACAAGGTAGGTGAAAAAGTAGGTGCAATTAACTATTCTGATTCTGCAGTACTTATGTATCTGCCTAACAGCAGTTGGAGTATCCAAATTAGTAAATTAGATGCAATTACTACATTGGGCTGAAGTGTGGGAATGTGGCTTGTGGATGTTATAACACCAAGAAATATGGCGAAGCTGCTGCTGACTAGCAAAATAGCAATAAATAGAAAATGCGAAGGAGAGGAAAAAGAAAATCAGGAAAATATGGAATCCCCCAAGAACATTCTTGAATGTTACTGCTTGGAGCCTCACTTAAAGTGGTTTTCAGTTGCAGCAATATCCTGCATCAGAACATTTTTGCAGCAGAAACCAATGAAGATAAGCTTCATGCTCATTGTCTCCTAGTCAAAGAAAGCCGAAGACTGAAGGGTTGCTTCACCTGCTTTTCCTTCCCAGCCTTCCACTGAGTGATTGAAAACGAATTGTTCCATCTGCTTGCTCAGCATATAACTGAGGTATAAAGAGGCACTCTGATTTGAAAATAGGATGCAATTTTAACTAGAAGAGTAGGAAACATGTCAATAGTTTAACACTTGTAAAATTAGAAGGAAAGAAAACCCCTAAGAGATGAGAAAATAGCTGGCATCAAAGTGATAGATTAATCTTACCCTGTAATAGTATTCTGAGCAGCTTAAAGCAGCTCTCTTCAGCTGGTATCTGTCAAATCTGATCAGGAATGTAGGGTGACATTATGAAGTCTCCAGATATATTTTCATGTCATTTAGCTGATTTGTGTCATTTGATAAATTGCATGTTTGTAAAATCAGTGTTCTTCACTGTGTGTGGTGCTCTGCCTTGCTGGTGTCAAAGTTCTGTGCTAGAGACAACAGCAGCAATTCGTACGAGCTCTTGCTTTCCAAGATCTTACCGGCTTCTTATTAAAAAGCTAGATATTTTATAGCAGACCTGGTATCAAAGATTAATGAGATACGTGGAGGAACACAAGGTGAGTCTTTAATTCTGCCTGATACGTCTTTGTTGGTTTTTTTTAAGGTGAACTAAAAGGGAAAAAGAAATCCTAGTGAAAGGTGGGGGTGCTGGCTCTTGTTCTTCTTGCTCATGGTGGTTAAGCTCAGCAAAGGCCCATCAGCTCCTGGCACGGCTGCCAGAGAGCTCAGTCCCACTGCATGTTTGAGCAGGTCACAGGTGAGTGGACCCAGCCTGGACCCTTTGGCTCAACTCTCACTGACCCCTTGGTGCTCTTCATCTCCCGAGGCAGAGGACGGGTGGTGGGGTTGAACTCATGGGTCCAAGGAGCATCCACCATCCCAGTGCTGCTGAATGCCAGGGTAAGAGCAGGACCTGGCTTAGCAGGAATGACTCTGTGTGCAGGGCACTACATGGGGTGGTGGATGGGGTGCTCAGACATTGGCAGATGCATGCAACAATCCTGTGAAGGTTTAGAAACACTTAACAATTGTCTGCTGCTTTCAGAGCCCATGACCTGCAGCAGGACAGGGAGTGGGAATGCTTTTAAAGCTCTCTTAAAGGTACTGGTGATTTTTAACTGTGTTGAATTATTTAGATGGAGCCTTTTGCTCCTTCTGATTCTACTGTAGTAGTTACTACTTGTCTGGTTTGAGCAATGGGTGGTAGACCACCCTTCCTCACCTTGCAAGTGTCCTGGTGTAGTTTATGGCTATAGGCAAAACCATCCTGGCAAACATAAGATAAAAAGAAAAGCATCTTAATGAATATTAATATGTTGTAAATAGCAACAGTGAGTCATTCACAAGTCTAATAATGGCAAACAGATCACTGCACACAGCTTCAGCATCGCTTTGACCTGCTCGCTGCCTTGTGGGAAGTTCTCCACACTCTTCTGAAATGCATCTGCGTCCCACAGCAATTCCTTGTGCGTGCTGCCTCCAGCAGGACCAGCTTCCCACCAGCTCAGCCTGGTGCCCTTCTTGGCACTGTTATCAATCTGCAGAGTTTTGCTTATGCTGTGAAATCAGCAGTGGCTGTCAAGGGTACAGTTACCTTAGCATGAGTACAATTGTAAGTACTGGTAAGTCCCAGGCTATGTTTGGTGAGTCTAACGCACTGACTGTGGGTCCTCAGGTCCTTGACTGAGAAAAACTATCCTGCCTAATTTCCTGATTATAGAAACAAATAGTAGTAAATGATTAAAACCTGTCTGTTCTGATCATGTGTTCTTTTAGGCAAAAGCTATTCCTCGACTTAGTGTTTCTTGCAGCTTATCAGCTCTGTGTTTTCAAGATTTGTGCCTTGGTCTTGTAAGATAAGCTGGCTTTGAGAGGAACATTCACCCGTTCTATTTGAGTTTTGGATGCAAAGTGTAATGGCTTTCCTGATGACCCAGCATAATGTCTGACTTGTTCAGTGAAAAAATCCTTGTAACAATAGAGCTTAAAAGCAAACTCCTAAATACTTGTATTAGGTATTGTGTTTGATCACAGATAACATTGAGCTGCTGTATTAATCATATACATTAAGTAATAATACAGTGCAGCTATCGGCTCTCTGCTGGCTAATTTTCAACACACTGTGTACTGCATGGTTGAGACCACATCTGCTGAAGAATGAATCATCCATCTGTATAGTCCAAATGAATAGGTTTGGTCCTGTATTGTAATTTAACTCAAGTTTTCACATTTGTCTTTGTTATTCCAGAAAGGGAGGAGAAGAAATGAATTACTCAGAAATGTGACACTGCATAATTAAACATATTTATGGCTGCATCCATCTCTCCCCATCTATCTATCTGTCTGTCAAAGCCTGCATCCTTCCCTTCCTCTAGAGCAGCATGAGGCTCATGAGTGCTTTCCACGCCAACGTTTTAAAACCCTTGGCTGGTCCCTTGCAGTCATAAGCTGGTGGGTGTTAGGAAAGGGACAACAACTTTGGTACCGTGACTTTACTGCCAAAGAACAGAAGAAGTTTGTCAGCCCACTTTTGGGGGATATAACCTGGAGGTATTTAATGGAGGTGAATTCAAATTAATCATCTTGACCTGACTTTTGCAGGGAAACGTTTGCCATCCCTATGGACAAGCTCTCCAATCTGGTATTTGTCCTGGAAGATGCAAAGAGGGGGAGAGCTGCCTCTCTGCTGTTTCCTAGACCTGAGGTATTGAGGACGTAAATCAAATCCTTGTACTGGAGGAGCATCACATGGGAAACATACACTTCAAAAGAGACTTTAATGGTAGGTTAAATTCTACTTTTAAGACTGAAGTTGAATGAAAGTACAACATAATTACGGATTACAGGTAATAAGTTGCAGAGCAGAGCAATTGCACTTGTCTGTCAATGTACATCTCTTGTCAGCCTCTGCTGGGGCCTCTGCTCATTGTGCCAGTTCTGGGAAGATGGAGATGATTCAAAGAGCAGCAAAAATGATTAAAGCTGGGATAGGATTTATGAGGAAAGATTAAAGAATTAAATATGTATAGCCTGGCTAAACGATGACTTAAGGGGAAGTGTAACTCTTCATGAGCATTTCAAGGATACAAATATCGAGGACTGGAGGAACCATTTAGCATGTCACCAGCAGGATTACAAAGAGTAATGAGATGATACTAAGAAAAAGTAAATTTTCAAATGCTGGCAGCACCATCTGATCAGGTTTAAGAACAAGGGAAAACCAAAATCTAACTGCATGGAGGTGATGGGTATGACTTAGATCTGTGCAGACCTCTTCAGTTTTAGGGTTCTCAGAATCTTTCCATCGAGTCCCTGCACCTCCCTGCCAGCAAGGGATGTCCATGTCAGAGCTCACTTCCACAAGAGCTTTAGCAAAAGGCGACAACGCTGAGCTTTGTGCCTCTCATAGTCCTGGTGCCTCATCGAGAGAATGACTTGTGGGGTACCGTGTTCCCCACTGCTCTTGAGACACTGTTAAGAATCTATTTCTAGGGTGGAAAGTGGGAATTTTCACTGCACGTGGAAGTTGTAGTCACTGGGTGGAAGATGGGCAGGATGGAAGAACTGGGCTGTCCTTGGATCCGAGTCACAGGCTGCGGCAGGTCTCTGGGCTGGGGGCAAGATGAGCTTGATGGATTTGTCAGATTAACCAGGGCAGAAATAAAAGGAATTAATGCTAGGAATTAACTGCAGCCGTACTGTAGGAGGGCAGCCTGGAAGGCTCTAGGGAGTATCCAGAGAAGTATCTGCGTGGTCAAGTGGATGCTGTCGTCACTGTCTTCACATTTATGTATTTCATAGTATAATCACAGGAGTTTTATTGCCAGCACTAAGGCAAGTGTAGTCCTACACAGTGGTTACACCTTGGAGAGACTTTTAGAGTGCTTGACTGAAAAAATTCTCATCATGAGTAAAGATAGAAAACCTTCTTGTTTTGTTAATTGGGACCTGTATCCAAGTACAGCATTAAATCAATTATGGAAAACAGACTTGGGAAATGATAATCCACATTGCATTGCGTTTCCCCACGCTGTGTGGCTTGGGTTTCCTTTTTTCTTTCACTCCTTTAAGATTATTTGAAGGCAGAAAACAGCTCTTTGATATGAGCTTAACTCTCATCTTAGGAACTATTTGTATTTCAAAATCCAAATGTTATACTGGCTGAGCACCAAACTTATTTTTCAATTACCTTAGTTCACTTTCTCAAAGTGCTGCTTTTTCTAGGTAATTTGATTTTATACCTCATCCAGAGCTCTGAAAATGCAGGGAGGCTTGTTTATAGTTAGCCCTGAGCAATGACCCTGAGTTAAACAGCATCAGCTGAATGTCTATGAGTTGGCTGGAAAACAAGTGCTTTCTGAGGGCTGTGAGGGTGAGTTGCAGCAGGATGGACACAGCTGGGATGTGTGGAAAACAGAGGAAATATCCTTATGAAATAGCCAGGTTAAAATATGCGTTGAGGTTAAAATTACGTGCTGAGAACACATAATGGGATACAGGCATTTCAACTAAAAAGAAAATCAAATTATTTCCCAAAGACAGGCATCACGAATGGAATTGCCTCCATACTTCACCCTAATTAAAGTCTGTGAAATATGCTGCGACTGTCAGTTGGTATTTACTTTTCCCTTCAACCATCTGAGAGCAGCTGCTGAATCAACTGAATGGATGATCTTTTGATTTCTTTGCACATCCATGTCATGCATTACACTGACAGATACCCACCGAGCGCTGAAGCTTGCAGTGGATTTGGGCTGAATTTTTAACTTTTTTGAAGCCAGTGGGATTTTTCCATTGAATTCCAAGGCTCTTGTATTAAATCTACTCTGAGTCTCCCTTAACGCAAGAGCAGCAGTTTGCAATTTTCACTGCTCTTCCTAAATCTCCTTTCGGTCTGCGGAGGAGCCTGGCTGCAGTTTGCCCATGGACCCTTCCCATACCTCTAGGCTGTTGGTGGTCAGAGGCCACGCTCTGTGTGATGCTGTCCCTCCGGCAGTGCCTGATGTCCTGAAGGACACGGCACAGGCATTGAGGATGCAGCATGCTGCCCACCTGACCCCAGGAAACACGGCCAATAACAGCAGATTGTGCGTTGGAAATGGGGCTGGGGGAACAAGGATGATGTTTCTGCTGGAAATGGTGCTTTTTCCTCTGCACAGCCCATTTTTGATGTGTTTCAGTTGGCTTTAGAAAAACGAAGCTCCAGGTAGAGATCCTGCATCCTAACAGAGCCGTCAGGCAATGACTTTTGTTCCAGTGTTTTGGTGCCATTTTTCCTGAGCTGTCTTCAAAATGAATGGTGAATCTTTACGTGCGAGTTGCCGAGATCCACATCTGTTCTGGAAATAGGCTGTCTGACAGCCCCTTCGTTGGCAAGGAAGCTATTTAAATGAGAAACCTGTGCAGGAGACGAACTGGCCGCCCCGTGTGATGGCAAGCGGAAGCTGATGAATTCTGCACGGGCAATCAGGCGACCCCTTTGCTTTCCACTCTAATTACTTTCCTGTCAGATGCTCAATTAGAGTGACAGGGTCCCAAATTCCCCAAGATCTCTGTTTTGTCTTAGAAGATTAAAGGGTGGCAACTATTTTCAATATGATTATAATCATTATCTCTGGGAGATTTTATACTTCAGAAGTCAAAGTCATAATAGCCCAGCTCACTGCGATTATTTGCAAATTGCCTTAATGCATTTTCCAGAAGCTCTTTTTGCATTTTTGCAATTTATTTATTTGTGAAGCCCTGAGCGCATTAAAATGCTCAAAAGTCTCTGAACCAAGGTGAAGCTGCTCTGGTGGTAACTTGCACGGACTTTGGCAGCATCCCAGCTACCCACCAGGAACCCCAGCCATTTTCTGTGGAAATGCCATTTCTCAGTGTTCCCCCTTCAACGTGCATTGAAGGATTCCACCTTTTTTTGGTTAACACTGAAGGAAATTGTTAATGTTGCAGCAACTCTTTCTGGTGATGGAAATGATTGTGAAAACATGTACCTAAAACAATGTAAGAAAATACCCAGAGGCACAAATAATGCTCAGTTTCTCAAAAAATGCCTTTTTTTTTTTCCAGGAGGAATGTTTCAAAAGAGCAAGGCTGGACCTATCAAGGGGCAGCAGTAGCCCTGTGTGGGGAAAAGTGCACAGGGAACTCTCTGGTGGGCTCTGTTTTCTCTATTGCAGAGGCCAACCAGCCTCCGAGAGCGACCAGGGTGGGTTTGGGTGCAGTGGAGAACGTGGGTGTTTGAATCCCAGCCACATCTGCTCCCTTTCTTCTTATTCTTGATGATGAGTAGAGAAAGAAGAGACAATATGCCCTGTGTATTAAATTGAAACTAACCCAAATAGCTTCTAAAATACACTCAGCTAATTGTTCAAGAGTAATTTACAGACCAAGAGTTACACTGCTATAATTGTGAATAATGAGTAAACCAGGGGGAGAAAAACAGTAAATGGCTTGCAGACATTTTGTGAGCAGAAAATGAGGCTAAATTCATTGAATAAATTAATTGCAATGGATTATTCTCTCAGCTTTAATCTGCCGCCTGCTGAAAGAAGTCTGTGCAAATGGAAAAGCAGGTCCACAGCTTTCATTTTGAAATGTGGCTGCTTTTCACTGAATAGGAGGGAAAAGAGGCCTGAAAGGGTTTTGCTGTGTTATGATTATGTATCATGCTTGTAACACAATTTTCACCTTCAAAGTTTTACTTGCCCTTTGGGATGGGGCAGTTTTATAATCCCATTTTATTAGCGAGAAGCAGATGGAGAGCCTGCAGGGAGGAGAGCTGATTTTTCCCAAGGCCGCACATTGTCTCCTTGGCAGAATTCAAGTCGGAGCCTGGGATTTTGCAGTCCCTGGCTGATGCTTAGGATATTTTTCTGTTTGAAGACTTCCCCTTCCTGCAAGACCACATATACCGGGAGATGAACAAAACAATCCTAAGCAGATTGGAAGCTTTGCCAATGAAAAAGCAGAGAAAAGGAAGGCATGAGAAGATGTCCACCAGCCTGTTTAGAAGATCAGTTCTAGTAAAGAGGAATTATATTTTAAGAACTAGACAGATTGTCTCAGATTTACTATCTTGGAGGACAGAAGCGAAGGCAAAGCATTTTTCTGTAAGGGTTATGATTACCTGACAGGATCTTCTCGTTACCAGGAGAAATGACCCTGCTATAGAAAAAATCTGTTCATTTACAAGTAGCTGTTGCTTTTTAATAGTGCCGTTTTTTCTCACTGCTCTTAATATTAATAAAAATAAAACTAAGGGCCATGTCTTTACTTAGATGAAATTTGTGATTTAAACTGGAACTTGGAGAGCCTTGTAGATCAATCCTTGGATTTTATAAGCTGCTAGCTTCAATTTATGTGGCTGTGGGACCACTGAGTCCTCCCAGGCTCTGTGCATGAGCTGTCTGTCATGCCTTAGCTTCTGGCAACCTCTTCTCTTCTGACTGGAGTGTGGCTGGGTGCCTGAACAGGGCATCCTTGAGCTGGAAGTGTCTGGTGACTGCTGACGGCTTAGGACAAGCTCTGAGCTATTAATGGGGCTCAGAGCAGCATCGCTTGGCTCAGATTTATGCACTGTGCAAGCCATCCCTTTGGGAACGCTTCAGTGTTCCTCCTTGGGTGCTTTTACACCTGCCTGACTCACCGCAGAGCCATAGCAAACCAATCCATAAGTCCTTTTCCATTTAGCTCCCTGTTCAAAGTGTGCTGTAGAGCACAGCAGCCAGCAGAGCTAAGGGCCGGCTCCTGCGGGGGGTTGTTGAACAGAGCACAGTTACATCTGGCTTCATCATATCCGCTCAGTTTATCAGGATGGATTTTTCCCCTCCATTTGATAAAGTTTAATAGAGCAGAACAAAAATCCAAACATTAACATCTACCATAAGGTGGAACAAAGGGAGCTGCAGGGACGTCAGTCCTGGAGAGCTCACCAGATGCACCCCAGAGCATCGAGGGGGGGGGTCTGCACTAGCACTCAACTCCCAGTCCTCCCAGTTACAGAGTCTGGTCTCCAGCAGCCCCTGCAGAAGCTGTTTTCTCTGTTGCACTCCTGGAACAGAGTCACAAAATGCTGACCTGAATACACATTAGTTTTGCTGCTGCTGTTGACCTCTTCAGCATTCACCTTTTGCTGCATCTCACAGTTCTTGTTCGTTCAAAACATGGGGCCTGTTCTGAGGTTGCTTTTCTAATGGTTTCTGATAAGGAGCCATCTCACCCTGCTGATATCCTCAGCACTCTCTGAACCAGCCAGCATGAGGGGCATATCCCTGGACCACTGCAGGGTTTTGGGCTTGTCTTGGTTTGCTGTTACAGGAGGCTCTTAATTCTCCTTTGCTATTTCAAACATTAACTGAGAATCAGACTTTCTGCCTTCCCTTGAAGTGACATCAGGATAGAGAAATTCAAACAAGTGTCTTTTCTGGACGTGCCCGAAGCCACAAAATGATTTGTATACAAAATCAAACTGAACAAATCAGAATCTTTTTCTGTTACCCTGTTTGGGAAGGTGAAACCTCCAGCAGCAATGGCAGCAGCACATTGCACCCAGAGCTCTGCAGACATAATGTCACTCTTTTATTTTATCATACAATGCAGTTCATCCTAACTTACATTTTCTTCTTTTAATTTATTTGCATGAAAAAGGTGGCATGGCATAAATCATCTTGTGTAGGTTGCTGGGCTATTTGCATTTCAGAGCTTGTTTTTAACTTTGTATTAGGAAGGAATTTGCAGTTGAGAAGCTTTGGGAGGCATTAAGCTCTAATGACTGGTGAAAGGAGATGAATGACATCCATCCTGCTCAGGACAAACAGCCCAAAGTTGTGTCTTTCTAAATAAAATTGTTTGAGGCAAAGACTGAGAGCCTGTGAGCAATGCCTTCATCCCAGGAAGTAATTCCTCTTGGAAAAGCAGGATATTTGGGATGCCAGCTTGGTCTCTGAAGCCAGCAGCTCAGCACTGTTCCTGCAGAGACATCTTCCCCATGGAGGGAGAGTCACTTGCTGTCTGCCTTGCAGGACGGAGGTGGTCAGAAGAGCTCGTTCTGTGGATGGGTTTGAAGAGCTGCCTTACTCCAGGCAGAGGAGCATCATTGCCAGGGGCTCGCCAGCATCGCCTGCCTGCACTTGCTGCTGTTCTTCATTACAGCACTTGCTTAATGGCATCTGACACAGGGCAACTGAAGGTCTGGAAGGCTTTAATGAGTCTTCAGATAACCATTTCCTGCTAAAAAATAACGTGATGAGAAGCTCTGTCTTGAGCTCAGTACCTGTGTGCTCAGCATGCAGCACACGGGGAGCAAAACAGCAGAGTGAAATGTATTTTATTAGCGATGAACTGAGGCTGTGCATGAAAGAACCCTTTAAGTATCTGACATGTTAAATGCATTATATCTCCCTTCAGGAAAGAAGCAGTCAAAGGGACAGGGCTGATGAACTGTGCTTATTAAGTTGACTTGGTGGTGATGAGAATGCTGTTGACAAAAAGGCTGTGGTAGACTTCAAATGCACATACTGCTGTCCTGAAGTCAGAGCTGCTCTCGCAAAGAGTTGGAATTACTTTACCACTGATGCAAGGTTCCCAGGGAGAGCCTTTTCATCTGGAGGTGAGCACAGAGCAGGAGTTGAAAGCAAAGTGGAGAAACACATCCACTGCCTCCATAGGTGGGAGGTGGAGCACATCAAAACATCCCCCTGCAAGGGACCTGCTGAATGAGGGGATGAAAGGGATGTGCTGGAGCAGCAGGTCCATCTGCTCGCTAACAGGTGTTATTCACAGCTCTCTAGAACCATGGGGGAATCTCCCATTGCTGCACTATGCTCCTCATTGATTCATCTTGCCATGAACTTTTGAGTAGGCTGCTTGCTGCTCCATCCAGCCTACTCTCTAATAGGATGGATCCAGTCAAGTGGTCCTTAATGGTACACAGACATCCTAATAACTTTGGTAAATAGAATTCTGGAGGTGACTGGCACTGTCTGTAAGTGCCATAAAGGGGGAAAAGCATTTCTAGAATCCCAGGTGTCACTACTGAAATGTATCAGAAATTAACTACTGCTCTCCCTGCTCCTCTATAGTTTTCTTCTCAGAGGAGCTCCCTCAGCATGACAGACAATACACTTCGGGTTTCCCTAGGTAAGAATTTGACACCTTTCTCTGTACTTTTACAGTAACTCCCTTCGTCCTGTCTGAAAGGCCCTCTCTGCATCAGCTGTGCATTGCTCCCACAAGAGCTTATCTTCAGCAGGGAAGCCATTTCATCACGTTCCCTTACTGCTGGCTCCCCAAAGGCAGAGTTACAGAGGGAATCGGCAGATCTAATGGGTCTTTGTTTTGTTGAATGGGTCCGTACACGTGGGAAGAGTTGTCCATTCTCTGCCCTTTATGAAGTTACTTCAAGTTAAAAGCAGTATTTATTTTTTCTTGGTAGATAAAGAGTAAAGAAGTAAGTGAAACATCATTTACGTTCAGGAGCAGCTGAGCTGGGAGCCGTGCTAACCACGCCAGCAGCCTCAGCAGGAATTAGGTTATGTTATAAAGTGAATTTAAGTCTGATAGCCAAATGGAGCCTCTAAGCCATCAGTCTGGTTATTTGTGCTAAGGTCAATAGTGTCCAGGAAGAGTAATGAACGAATCCTGCTCTTCTGCAGATGAATAGCCCTTTTTGCCTGTTTACCAGCCCAGCACTGTGTGTTCCCCAAGTGGGACCCCAACAAATGCTGCTTTTGGCCAAGTTTTCTGTGCGGTGGGGTAACAGAAAGATTTTAGGGCCCAGTTATCAACAGGTTATCATCAGCAGAGTATCTAATCCCAGTAGTACATTAAATGATGTGAAGTAATTTGTGCTGTTTGTAACAGCTCTTCTAATAGGCAATGGATTCAGGTGGAGCCAGGTGAAGGTTTGTGTCCTGGCTCCCCGGCTGCCCCATGTCATGCCAGGGGCTGCTGCAGGTCCATGGGGCCGTTTACATTGTCACATAGAGAGGAAACAGCTCATCCAAGAGCCCACCTCTTGGCACTGGCTGTGGATGAAGAACTGACTCTGCCTGTGCTCTTAGAGCAGCTCTCCTCAGCCTTGCCCATGTGTTGGTTCGTGGAGTGACTTCCTCACAGCTTCACTCACTGGCTCTTATGGACTTGGTAGTATTTTTGACTGGATTTGCATGAAAACCCCCTATAGATTAATGCCTGTGCGTGTTCTGGGGTAGCTGTATCACTCATGGGTTACCTCAGAGTATTCACAGAGAGAGGCAGGTGTTATATTCCTATTTTCAAACTTATTTTGAGTAGAATTAGCATTCACTGCATTGGCGTACATACATTTTTGTACTTTTTGTTGCCTGGGGCTATTCCACTTCAGTCTTTGATCCTATCAGATCTTGCAAACTAAGCGGGTTGGAGGTTGGCCAGTACTTGGATGTGAGATTTCATAGGAATTTCATGGTGCTGTGAGGAATTGTTTGTGAGTGAAGATGGCACTTTCTGCTATGAGTTTATGCTGAACAAACAAGCCAGCAAGGAGCCAGGGTGCTGGCACACCACAAGCCCCATCTGCAGGGGATGTGTAAAAGGTGGCCATACAATCTGATGATGTGCAGAATGGATGTCCTGGCCAAAATCAGATGTATGCACTTAACTCTGCATTCACATCTTCCAGAGAAGGTATTATTCCTCTTCACGCTCTCCTAACCTGTTCCTGAAGATTTTCTTTGCATGGCTGCAGCATCTCAGAGAAGGATGGAGGAGGAGAGATTGTGTCTGTGGGCAGAGATAGTTATGAGATGCTGACAGTGACTTGTGTGCACGTGGGGTAGTGTGCAGGTACCAAACAGACAACCACAGAGATGCTTGGCCATTTAGAAACCTCTAAATGCCTGTTTTGTACAGAGCATGTCCCATAGATTCCTTCCTCCCCAAGAGGAATGGGATGCACCTCAGGGCTGGATCCATAAGCTGCCCAGGGGACAGACCCAGGTGTGAGCATGCAGGTGTTGGGGGAGCACCTTCTGCCCCAGGAGATGTCCTGCACTGAGCAAGAGCACAGTTATGGGAAGCTGGCCATCATTTCCAAAGCACTGTGGGACTCTGATAGCAGTGTTCTGCAAATGGTGTCTCACTTGCCATTAGCAAGTGACCTCTTAATCACACTGACAAGTAACCACACACGTGAGTAATCCTATTGACATCAGTTGGACCAGAGCTGCATCGTTATGATTCAGTTGTTTAGGGTATAAATGCTTCTAATTTACGTAGAATGGAAGGCATTTCTGTCCCATTCATTAAAGAAAGCATGATGTGAATTATCATTTAATATATGCAGAAAAAAGCAGATTATAAAGCAGCGTAATGCAATGAAAAGAATGAATCTTTTCCCACCAGTGGCAATGTGAGATTCTCAGTTAATATTTCCCATGTTTTTCTCTCATTTAACTGCTAAATGCAGGTTGAATCTAAAATCTGGGAGTTTTTTTTGTATAGCTTTAAATAATTTTTATAGTTTTCTGCTGATTTGGCTGCCTGGAATTCCCACTGGTTCAACACAGTGAAGCGACAGGGAAAGCACTTCCCTCATTGTCCTGGGACCACAGGTGCATGAGGAGTGCTGAGCCTGGGACAGTGACCCTGATTAAGTGGCTGATGGTTTTGGAGCTGAGCTGAGCTGAGATGAGGAAGAGCTGAGGAGGTGGTTTGGATTTCTCATTTCCTCCAGTGCAATGGGTTGCCCAGCCCCTAAGGAGCAATACCTGGTGCTGACAGGAGCTGAAATAATGTTGAGTGGGCTGGGGAAGCCACAAATGTCTTCAAAGATAAAGAGGAAAGAAAGCGATGGAGCACTCAAACAGCAACAAAAACCAGACAGGAGTGCTTACAAATACCTATGGCACAGCTTCTCTGAAGCCACACATCTATTTGTTTTGATAGCAGTGCTGGAATGCTGTTTTCACCTGTTTCTCCTCTTTATTCCTACTGATAAATACACAGTAAGAGCATTCCTAATTACAGAACTAGAAGTTTCAGAGAAGACTGTTTCCTTGTTGGGGCGTGGGAGATGGAGGCCTTTTTGGTTAAACTCCAGGAAAATGGTGTTCCAGCTGCGATTCATGCTTCATCTCCTGAGCAGCAAGGGGAGATAGTGTAAAAAGAAATCTCTATAGTTACACAGGGAGAAAACCAAACAGATAACTCTTGACAGATTGATGACTTCTTCCTTCATCTAAGTCTTTATAGATTAGCATGTCTGTTTGCTTACCGTGGACATGTTTGTTAGCACTATATCATGTAACATAATCTGTATGGGAAGAACATTTATCCTAGAGCTGTGAGGCATTTATACTGCTCACTTGTCACCAAGAATAACGGAGAAGACAGGTGAGATAATTTCAACCATATTAAGCGTTGAGAGGTGACTATATGTATTTTGATAATGGGACACTCAAAGTGTGTGAAATGCTTTTGTTATGTATTTGCTGAAGAGACACCTTTTTAATGGCCTTTTTTCCCTGTTTTTCATCTTTTTCTCACTGTTAGATGAGGTTGCTCTATGACAAGGAGGCATCAACAGCCACTTTGGTTCACTCAAGGGACTACTGGGGGGAAAGCCATGAGGAGGGTGCATGGGAGCCTCCAGTTCCCAGGGCATGGTTTGGTTCAAGCAATCCCACATTGCTGGTCCCTCAGCCCCTCTCTTGTAGAACAGTATTGAGCAGGGGAGGCGTGGTTTTGGGCACAGTCAGCACTGGGGACTGATGCAGCATTCCCTGTCACGAAGGTTCCTCATCTGGGTGACAACACACCGGGGGTTTACTTCCAGACCTCGTCTCGTCCTGCCTCAGTGCCGTTCTCGTTTGCCCCTCCTGTGCCTTTCCTCCCCACATGCCCTCTCTTCTCTTCCCGCACCAAATCCTCCTTAACTTTGGTTTTTTGTTGATTATTTCTTCTTGGGAAATTTATAAACGTATATTGGTGATGTCTCTTGGGCCACCAGCTAGTCTTCTAGGTGATGACAACTTGATTGATGAATAATGGATTCCAGCATCTTCCCAGCTGCCAAAGGGAGCTGTAATTTCTAAATGCGTCCCTTAAGGTAGAAGCAGTGTTTGTCCTTCTCCAGGAGTTAGTCTTTAATCAGCTCTGTTGTCTTTACATTATTGAAAACTTGGTTTCATTGTAATATACAAAAGAAATATTTGGAAGGAAGCCACTGCCACTGTATTAGTGTGTAGATCAGGGGCCTGATGTCTTGGGTGATGCAGAAATTTGATCAGTGATATTCCCTGCTCTGGAAAACTTTAATACTAAGTCATCCAGGTAGACAAAGGACTGAAAACACAAGGAAATTAATGGAATTGCTGAGGTATAGATCAGTGGGGTGATGGAGATTAGAAGTCAGTCTCTGAAATCCTGAACAAAACTTTGCCATTGCTCTGATGACATTTCTGTCATGGACTGTGGAAAATACAGAAAAATGAAACTGATGCCTTGAAAACATCCCAAATTGAAAACCAGGAAATGTGATTTTATCTGTTCAAAGACAGGGATTTAAAACATTCACTAGAATCCCAATAAGAACTCTGGAAGCAGATTTTTTGTTGCCGTTGTTCTGTGTTTGTACTCTCAATGTAGAAAGCAGCCATCTATACACTTGCCTCATAATGTTAGCAAAAAAATACCTGGAGAAAACTGCATTTCATCTTCTTCCATTACTGTGGATACATACAAAAAGTGGTTATGAATCATCTTTCATTGATAGAAGGAATTTATTTGGCCATTCATTTTATTGGAGTGTCTGCTGAAATTGAAGTTCTTGATTAATGATCTACAGGAGGGAGCACTGAAGAAATCTGCTTTTGCAAGCAAGGATGTAGTGGGTTGTGTGTAACGGTGACCCAAGCCAGGCCTGGGAATACAAACCATACACTCATACGCTGGCAGAGCCTCGTGTGGACACAAGGGTCACTCGCTGCTGAGGGAAAACATTGCTCCTGCCACAGATTGATATGGAAATGTGCCGGGTAGAGTTGTTCAACAGCCTGGTTGTCAGAAGTAATCATTACAGTAATTCTGCTAGAAATACCAGCAGAGCCGGTTTATGTACAGGTCATTTCTACCGTTACTTCCCAGAAAACTCCCTCTCTAACAAAGTGATGAGATACAACAGAGCCAGCATTTCAATAAAGGTGATGCAGAAGTGAGGCAGGTCCGGTGGCCAAGGTTAACTGCAGCTGCCACCACGGGCTCGGGCACACTCCTGTGCTTGTCCTTTTTATGTTAACTTCTTCCTAGTTCTTTTGTCTTGCACAGCTTATCCTTTACCATACAGAGTATAAATTCTCCTGGTGTTTTCTGCTTGCACTGCTCTTATTAGCCCCGTGCACATGCAGTTACAAAATGCAAATGTCCCAGACAGCCATTCCTCCTATCTAAGGGCTTTTCTGCCCATGGAGCCACTCTATCCTCTAAATGGTGCGTTTTTATCTTCTTGAGTGGGTTTTCTAAAATTAAAAGCCCTTTCAAGAGTGTTGCTACACTTTATAAATTATACATCATATGGACTGCTTATTGTGCCTGGGTTTTACCAAACTCACTTTCCAGCCGGCTGGTGGCTTTGCCCGCAGCTCATGCGGTATATAGCTACTGAGAGCTGTTTTGCTCCCAGTTATTGCCTCACTCTTTCTTTGTCCCCTTCTTATCAGTTTCAGGATTACTGGTGTTACAAGGCAGTAACAAATTCAGTGGGACCCGTGTGCAAGACTTGACTGGAACTGGTGAACGTGTTTTTGTGCAGGAAAGGAAAAGGTATGCAAATGAGGTGCACGTGCTCCTCTTGCAGAAGCACAGCATCTAATGAACAGCACCCTCATAAATGCATGGTTATATCTAAAATGGATTGCCATTTGCACAGGTACTTTCCAGATGTGCCCTGATCAAGCCCGCTTTGACCTACCTGCAAGAAGATGCTTCAGCCCCTAGCGTGTTCCTGTGCCCAGCCCGCAGCCATTTGCAGCAGCTGGAGGCAAGTGACTGACCCAGAAAGCAGAGACACATCTAAGGAAAATCTGTGTGTGGAATAAAAGGGCTGCGAGCTGGAGCTGCTCCTGCAGCCCGAGCTGTGACTCAGCCTGCGGTGGGACAGGAGCCTCCCTCCTGGGGATGCGGCTGAGCTCCAGGCGCCGCAGCCACGTGGGGCCTCAGCGGCGTTCCTGGTCTGAGCAGTTCAGTTTTCACCCTCCAATAGAGAAGAAAGCCTTTTCCTGAGAAACTCTGTGGAAAACTGGTGAAAGCCCATTTGTCATTGAAAAACCTTAGAAGTTTGATCAGTCCTGTTAAGAAGGTTGCTGGAAGTTGTTCACTAGGTCCTGGGCCAGCTGAATCCTCTGGGGTCCTGCATTTGACTTGCACAGGAGTTGAAGCAAATCTTCTGTCACAAAAATAGCTGGAATCAATAATTAGGCTTCATCTTAGAGAATGGGAAGTGTGATAATGCGTTAACTGCAGTTTTGGCTTCTGATATACTCTTTACATCAACAGAACTGATGAAGCATTTTATGGGAGCAGAGAGAAAAAACAACAAATCAGGGAGTATTCCCCCAGGCTGGTGACTGCATGTGGTGTGATAAACTGCTGTGATTACCCTCAGCTGGGGGCAAATCATGGATCTGGAGTAGGAAAAAAGTCCATACAAACAAACCCAAACCAGTTGTAAAAATGTCTTGAGCATAAAAGCAGAATAATGGCAGCTGTTACTGGAGGGTTTGTGTCTAATGGCCCACAGTACCGGCAGGCAAAGGTCTGTGTGCGATCATGTCTCTGTGTTAGAAATAGCGCACCAAGGCGCTAACATGCAGATATTTGCAGTAAGTAGCAACTGCTTATTTACACGTATGTGCCCGCTGACTGTGGTTGGTTGTGCGGAGGAGGCAGCTGCAGGAAGACTGTCCAGGAGAGATGCCTGTGGGATGCTGCAATAGTTTTTGGCTGAGCATGCATAATTAATTTAACCTTAAATCAATTTACAATATCAATAATGAAGCATCTCTTAATGGACTTTGGATTGGTCAAGTGTCAAGGCAGATTGCGCAGTGCAGAGAGAAAGGAGAGGAGCAACTTCCCTCCTTGTGTAAGCTTGGTGCTGAGCATGAATAAATCATTCCCTCTTGCTGGCAACTGTTTCATCCTGCTCTAAGATTTCTGGAGTGAACTTCCTTCTCATTTAACACATGCCTGTGGTTTAAAAGCAGCCTCATCCTCTTAAAAAAAGCACCCACTTTATGCACTGCTTTGACTATAAAGAAAAGAACATAGAATTGTAGAATCGTTCAGGTGGGATCATCCAGTCCAGCTGTTAATGCTGGGAGCCTTCTTTTGGTCTGTGCAGACCGGGGCGGAGGTTTGTGGCATGGTCTGAGATCTGTCTCATGCAGTTTTCAGTTCAGCTTCCATTGCTTTTCATGGCTGTGGGAAAATAACTTTTGATGCTCCTTCCGTTAGGTCCCCGTCCATCGTTCTCACACGGTAACTGTGCAGGGTTGTGTCAGGAGTTCTCCAGCTCAGCCACACAGAAAGCCACCAAAGTTAAACATCCATTTTTTTCTCAGCCCCATAGACTAGAAGCTGTTTCTTGTCATGCCTCAGGAAAGTGAAAAGCGGCACTGGTTTAGGAGCCGTGGGTTGTAGTTCTCCCATTCCTCACACAGCCTTGAGATTTTAGAAAGTCGCCTTGCTCGTACTGGATTGAAAGCATGAGCTTCTGAGGAGTTTCTTGGAAAAACGAGCCAGAAATGGTGTTCGGTGTAGACCCAACGACACTTAATGTGAGGTCATGAAAACATGCCTCTGTAAATTGATTCTTTCTGGTTTAGTAGCAGCCCGCCTTGATCTGAGGCGTTGCGTGACACTGGGGACCAAACACGAGAGGTCTGGCCTGGATCTGGCACTTGAATCTTCCTGCTGTGTGCTGGAGTCAGTCAGAATTGGCTGCAGGGACTCAGCTCATGGAGCACACAGGATGCTTTGGCTCACTGTGGTCTGCAGCTGGTGGCTGCACGGGTGATGCCAAAGGGCTCCAGCCCAGAGATAATAAAGACGCTTATTGATTTATTCCTGCTGTCCTCAGTGATAAGCAGGGCTCTTTGTGCACTTCTGCTTAGAGGGAAAGTGATTGTGATTGAAAGCACTTGTGACCCTTACACATGACAGTTTGGGACATGTTTTCCGGTTAATGAGTTTGTTATTTCCCAGCTAGCTGGATGGCTGCCCGTTAAGCCCAGTCTGGCTTCCCTCTCCGCTCTCTTGCATGAGCTGCAGGACAGTGCCTCTTCCTCCAGAGGTGAAACAAGGAGCAGTCACTCAGAGCAGAGTTTGGGTAAGTGTAGAACAGCGTTGTCACCGCCCATGTGTGGTGTTTCCAGCTCCCCATTGCACTGGTTTGGGATGCACACATGATGTTCTTCTTGCTCCCAGGGGATGTGGAGTAGCAAGTCTCCATCCAGCCTCTGCTTAAGTAGGAAGGTTTATCTAAGCAGGTCTCTGAGGTGCTCAGTCAGGGTGGTGCTTCGGGGACCTGCAATAATTTAAACTGTATCTTTTCAGAGCTGGCACTAAACCTATGGAAATAAATCACTTCAAAGAGCCCTTATTTCTGAGCTGCAGGAATGGTGAGTGCTCAGGGGCTGGTGTCACCATGAGCCCGGTGCTCAGTGCATTTCCAGGCAGGGGTCTGGTCCAAAGAAGGGCTGGAGATAAGCCCAGGGATGGCAGCAGAGGGGATGAGCTGCAGTGATGTATTCTCCCATCAGTAAAGCCTGTAAACTGACTGCCAGTTCTAAGGGAAAGGCATTTCTTCAGAAACAGGGCAAAGGGAATGCATAAAAGGAGGAGTGACGACAGAAAGTGGGTGGTTGGTGTTTGTCATGAGTTTCCAACCAGCCCAGCTTCTCCCCACATCACCCCGCTCTGGGCTTCCAGTCCTGCGTTTGCAGCTGAAATCGCTGACGAGGAGGAGGAGAAGGGGACTGGCAGTGCCCAGGCGCTTGCTTTCCAAACCAGAACCTTTCTTACTCTGCCTTGTGGGAGCTCAGTTCTTCCAGAGCACTCGCTCTGATGCCTGCTTCTCTCCCAAGTTATCCGGTGATTTTGGAGGCTGGCACCCTGTGTGCAGCAGGGTTACACTTGCAGGTTAGCGCTGCCCTGGTGCCACAGCAAAGGCAGAGAATGTAGGGGAAAAAGACATTTACATTTTTTACTTGGAGGAGTAAAACGAACACGGGACCGTTTCCCGGGAGAAGGGCTTGTCATGGCACGGGTATGCACTGCAGAGGGCTGCCGGTAAGGTGTTTGCAGAAACGTGTCACTCAGCCGTGAGCTGCTCTCCTGCAGTGCTGCCGCTCTGGGCAGGCTGTGTGAAGCACAGCAGACTAATCTGTCCCAGACTGGCAAAGTGCTGAACCTTCTCAACGCTTTAGGGTCAAGAAAGATCAAAACAGGGAAACAGGTTCCCGTTGTGTGATTACTTTTCCCCTGATAGTTCAACCACAAATAGAACATCTCTGAGTTTACTGAAAAGGCCATTTGTGATGTTTCTACTGAAAAATTTAAGCCGGCTTTACTGCGCAGGAGGTTTCTCGAAGGTGTCCATGTTGCCAAGGCAACAGGCCAAGGATGGGATGGAGATCTGGTCCATGCGTTCCGGGGAAGGCTCCTGCGCCGCAGGACTCTGCGCTCAGACACTCAGACATGCCTTGCTGCGTTCTTCATTTTACTTTGTTGCAGCCATGGAGCTCAAGTACAGTTACTTAATGAAGGTAATTATGAGAATAATACATTGGGAGAGGTGAAATGGGATGATCTGGGGCATGTTTGCTACTTTTGGGATTGAGCTCATGAGCATGTTGCAGGTACTTACTGGTAAGAAACTTGAAGGTTCATCGCATTGGAATACAAAGCACATTCTTCTCTCTTCACAGAGGTTTGATTTGCATTGCTGGATCCAGAACCTGGAGCTCAAGTAATCATTCAGACATTGAGTTCACATGGTTGATGTGGGTGAGTGTGGAGAAGGTCTAAGATGGGGGGGAGAGGGAGAAGGATGGGAGAGAGCCCCTGGCTTGGGGGGGGGGGGGGGAATGGCAGACCTGACAGTTTTGTCTTTCTGACATCCCATTTCCCAGGTAATGAGCAGCGTTCCATGGAGTGGAGATCTTTGTGCATGGGGCCAGCAAAGCTCTTAGCTGGAACGGAACGTAAGTGCCACTCCTTGCTGTGGGCTGAGCTGTGAGGCATTTCCATATGGAAATTGAATCCAGCAGCAGTGGTTTATTTTTACCCACTTCAGTTGGATACCCAGCAAAGGTCCCTGTGCCTTCTGTTACCAGTTTGTCTGGATGCCCAGGCTCTACTAAAGGTATTTAAAACAAGTATTTGCAACTTAAATCAGGAAAAAACAAACCCCACTTGTTACTAGGATCATCTCAGCATTTACTCTGATCAATGCCTGCTTCTAAACTGGTGACTACATATTGTTTTTCACACTGTGCTCTCCCACACTAGATTTGTTTCACATAAAAATCCCCTTGGAGCCGATTATGGAGCAAATGGGCTCTTCCTTTACATATGGTTAAAAAAGGAGGCCATCAGTTTCTGGAAAAGCAAATAAACCTCCTGTTAGTGACCTGGCTTCAACTCCTTTGAAGCTCCCTGAATTGCTCCATGGTGAGTGCTGCTCCACTGTCCCAGGGAGGGCTGTGTCCTTGCAGCATGGAAGCGTGCCCATTGCTGGGAGCTGGGAGCAATGTGACGACCCTGTTGTGGTCTGAATATCTCCAAAAGTAGTAAAGCATGTTGCCGTCATGCTGAGAGGGTACAGCTCCCGAGTTTGCATTCCCAAACTGCTTCATCAGGCAGAAATCATAAAGGCAGGAGTTACTTGGAATTGCATCCCTTGGTATATGATGCCATTGTAGACATTTACTCTGCCTCATATATTGTTCATCATTAAGCTTTCAACTCTGTGAAGTGTTGCTGTGCTACAGAGGAAAGATGATTCTATGCTAAGAAGAAACATCCTTGGTCCCTGGTCTTTTCTTGGTCTTGCTCAGACTGACTGTGGAGCCTGGATTAGCCCTTTAACCTCTCATTTTAAAAGGTGGGATAATAATTCAGACTTCCGGGAGATGCTGTAAATTGTACTTCACCTTTGCTTGTTGCCTGAAGTAGCTGCAGGCTTGTAAACAAACCGCAGAGCAGCAGGTATAAAGACTTCTTGTGAAGATGGCTTTTATTTGATCCTCATGACAACTTCTTAGTGGAAAGAATTGAAATATCACTTTAAGTACTGGAGAAAAGACAAATGTCAAGTAACTGTGAAGTACTCAATGATGGGGATGCAGGCTCAGGTCAGGTTTCTGCGTTCTCTGAAAAGGCTTTACCTGAATAACACCACTGCAACGAGTACCTCAAACATACCTGGGAGCAAGGAACTGGCTGTTGATCAATGTATTTAATGAGTTTGCTAGAAAAACTGAATGCTGGACAGATTATGGCTTTTTCAGAGTACAGTGGTGTCTTTTTGAGTCTCCTCAATTAAATTAGGTCTGTTGCTCTCTTGTAAGACAAAGTCGATATAACCAAGTGTGGTTTGACAGGGAGCACTGTCTCACTTCGTATTTTAACCATGTACTGCACAGGGACAGAATGCAGCATTCTCTAAACACTGCGATCAATAGGAGATCAGGTGGCACCGTGGCTGTGGTACCCAGCAAGAACAGGATGCCTTCATCAAGCAAGCTTTCTGAAGGACATAACGGAGATGTAAGACAGTACAGCCCTGTCAAGAGATATGCCTATCAACTCATCTCCAGAGAACTCAAATGTATTAAACACAAAATGTGATCTAGCGGAGACAAAAGACTCAACACTGATTTCTTTACAGATGTTCTTATCAGTGCCAGCAGTACAAACTCAACAGAGAGGGTATGCAGCATTATTATACTCACCTTGAAGAACAGAGGTGATCCCAACCCTAGATGGAAGAAACCAGTATATTGAGAAGTGGTGTTTGTGTGACGCTTTCAGGATAGGAGAACAGTAATTATGAGATCTCCCTGGAGCAGAGCTCCCTACCTGCACATCCCCACGTACCTGACAGATGTGTAGAAGTCGTGTCAAAGCTTTTTGGTAAAGAAATGGATTGTCAGAGTGGGGAAGGGCACTGGACACCTGCAGCTGAGCTTTATCTGCCTGCCCTGAAACAGCCGTGCAGGGGCCGAGCAGCAAACTGCGGGGAATTGTCTCCTGCCCGGAGTCTGGAGTTAGTGATACTTGAGGTTTAGTTCCTTGGGCACACTCACAGGCTGTGGAAAGCTGCTATAGGAAGAAATGAGAAGGACAAGCCGCTATTAATATGAAATGACTAATTGGAGCAAATCTCTGGAGAGAGGGGTAAGGCTTGCAGATAAGAGAAACGCAAGTCTTTCTGTTTGCTCTTCAACTGAAAGACTACTCTTGTTTAAATTTCTTCTTATTGGTATGTGGGGGAGAGCGCAGCGAGACTTCTTTCCTGCATTTTGTTCACAAATGTTTGACAGGGTGACCTTTCAGGTTGCTTAATGGATATGCCAAATATCTAAATACCAATCGCTCCTTTTAATAAAACACTGTTTCTGGTCTGCCTTGCCTTAGGGGAAGACGATTGTTCAGCCTGTTTTCCAGGCAGCCACCAGTGGCTGCCAGCTGTTTTCAAGGACGTGCCCATGAAGAGCACATCTGGGCACGCGGGTGCGATGCTGCAGTACGCTGGAGCTGGAAAAAAGGGATCCAATGAAAACGTTGTATCTGAAAATTCGGGTTCTGGAAGCCTGAGTGTGTGTTGGTCGTTCAGATTAACCTTGGATAGGTGAGAAACTGCTCAGCCGCCTGCAGAAGACTTGTAGCTCTATTTGTTTCCCTGCTCTACAGTGTGAAACTGAAGACTTTTTGAATGTTTGGGAAGAGGGGAGGAGGAGAGACAGCCTCAGAAGGGTTTGTTGCCTGGCAGGGAGGATGTTCAGGTCTGTGATGGGCAGCCTGTGCTCTCATCCCTGTGTGATGAGCTGGGCACAGCAGATCGGGTCGCTCAGTTCCCCTGGAAGTCTCCCTGCTTTTGATCGATACTTTCATCTTGTGGCTGAGAAAAACATTCCAGCTAACATGTAGTTGAAACAGCTTTGTTCTCATAAGTGTTTCCACTATAATAAATCAGCCTTTTGAGGGAGGAATAAATTATATTGCAATTTCTTTGCTGGCGCTACTGTAAGTTCCTCAGAGCAGCAGCTCCTTAGCGCAGACGGAGCTGGGCTCTGGTCCTGCAGCCACTGCAGAGGTTTCTGCCTGGAGCTGCTGCTGGGCACGGTAATAAACCAACAGAGAAGGTATTTAAATGGGATGGATCTGTACTTTTCCTATTATTTTTTAAATCACCATGACCTTGTAAGCTCCAGGCAGCTACATGCAGTGCAGGTGATGAATAGCATTCCCATTGGGAGTTAGTGGGGTTTAAGTGCAATGGAAAAAAGAAAAAAATGCACTCAAAATGCCCAGGTTCCGAGCATTTTGGCCTATCTCCCATGCAAGGGGAGCTGGTTGCTCCTGAATTACATCTGGTGAGAGAAACAGATTTTTCAGCCTGCTGGAAATGCGAGCATCCCAGTGTTGGAATGGAGAAGCAGTGTTAGACAAGCGTGGTGCTGCGGGGCCTGGCTCTTGAGGTCCTGCAAAGGCAGCTGGGACAACCCGACAGGTCAGCTGCCATAAGGCAATTGTGTTTACTTGCGTGGATCCAGAGCCATCAATAAAACTGGAACTGTGGCCAATGTGTGAAGTAGAAAAGCCCATGGGAAAAAAACAGATACCTGTTATTGCTGTCCTTTTCCAGGGGTCTCTGAGCCAGAAGTGCTGGGATCAGCTGGAAAGCATCCTGCTGCGGGAAGGCTCCCTGCTCCTCCTTCTGAGGAGTTTCCTGCCTTTTGTAGCCATTGCTGTCCTACTCACAGTCTTTCAAGCACTATTTCTGCCTACCAACCACAGTATTTTAATGAAGTGAAAATGTGCCTGGATAATCAGGGCTCTCCATTCAGGGGAGCTTTTGTTCCATCACAGCTTTGAGTGCACGTTTGGAGACAGCAGAAAGAGGAGTGGAGTGTGCCGAAGCTTCAGTGGCTCCCAGCATAGCTCTACACAAAGTACAGCTCCATATGGGAGCTGCTGCTATGAATTTATGCAGCAAACGGTGTGTGCACACCACATATCATAGCAGCCTCTTAGAGGGGCCACACGTGGCACTAATAAAATACATTAGACTTCAGATGCAGCACTTTGATCAACCCTTTTCCCACACACAGAGCTGGTTTCAGGATTGTCGTGTTAAGGGTATGCTAAGCGCACATAAACACCCCACCAAATGCACTGTAAATGCAGACAATTTTCTATGTCCTGGAGTAAATGTGATTTGTCAGAAGAAGAGGGATTTGTTGTAAGGTCTGGACAATCTTACCCCTGAATTACAGCTTTGTATGAAACGTGACATGTGGAAACGCACTGATTCACCTCAGCAGTCCTGCTGACCCCCCGAGCCACCGCTGGGAAGAACATTATCGGGTCGCTGCATGACTTGAACTTCAGAGGACAGAACGGTTGAACCCCCCCAAGCCCACGAAGCGTATCTCCAGCTACCAACCAGAGACACACGCTTCAAAGGAAACTGTGTGTTCTTCTGAAGGGAAAGCACTTGGGTGGCAGCAGAGGGGAAGAGATTCTTTCCTTTTGTTGGAAAAAGAGAATAGGATCATAAAGCCAGAGCAGTTTGAAGGAGTTTCCTGATTTCCAGCCCCAGAGACTCGTGTGTGTCTCAGAGGTGGAGCAGGTCACTGACCGTTGTCGTTGGATTATGGGGACTTTATCCTGCTCCCTGTCCACCCAGGGGTTGGGTATCCCAAGAGCAGCTGGTCTTACTATTAAAGGCTGAGGCAGAAGACCCTCGGTCTTTAACAGCCCATTTGTACATTGATTTATCAAGCTTATTCCAACAATCTTCCAGCCAGGATTCACAATCCTCTTTTTGTTTCTCTACATGCTACAGCACACAGATGTGGCTTTCATAGTGGAAATCAATACATCTGCAGGATGCCTCTGGTGCTAGCACAGTCCACAGCTTCTTTGATTAAACTCTACTAAAGCATAATTATCTGGAATGCCTTGCTATTTCCTTGGCAATGCTCATGCAGCTTTCCAACCAGGAAACATTTTATCAGGGCATTAGAGCCCCGCACAGCACACACTGGAGAGAGAAAAATACCATCCCTGGGACAAGAAAACATCGGTGTAACATCCAGCTTTAGTAGCCGATAGGGAAGTAGCCATTCTATGTGTTTCTTCACCTAGCTTGGAGCGCAGACCTTGGCTTCGCTTGGGTTTGGGTGTTTCTACAGAGGCCACAATTATGGGGTTTGCTGGTGATTCTGTGCAGCCCCATGGGGGTGACAGCAAGAGGGGACTTGGACTGCTGCAAAAATCCTGGTTTCTTCTACAGAAGCTGCTGGCGTGTGCCGGGGCAGGCTGGACCTGCTCTCGGAGATGCGGTGCTGCTGTCCCGGGCACTGAGCATCCATCCCCTCCTCAGGTCCCCTGGTGCCTGCTCTGCCCTGTCACTCCACTTCATGCGGTATGGTCATAGTAACCAAACACTTTTGAATGTGACATTATCCTCTGGCAGTCCATGGCTCAGGCTTTCTCCAAACAGGGAACAGAAGGAGAGCTGTCATGTTAACATTTTAGCTGACTCCAACCTCCTCCTTCTTTCTTTTTTCCCAAGGTTGTGTGTAAAATCCGCCTCTTCTTCCCTACGCTGCCAGATGAAACTGCTGTACAACACTTCTCGTAGTATGTGCAAACCCCTGCTTTTCACAGGGAGGGCTTGAGTCACAAATGTCAGTGTAAAACCAAGGCAGCGGGTGAGTCACGATGATTGCTGTGGGCTTCAAAGGAGGTGTTTCAGTCCTATGATGCTGTGCCAAATCAAAACTGTTATCTTGAAAGATTTATATCTCTGCAAAGTGGGCCTATGCTGGCCAGGCGCCAGCAGCCTTATTTCAACCCCTTCTTTCCCTTCTTGATGGTAGATATGATCGGAACTCGAGACATGGCTTTTTCTGTGACAAAGGGGTGAAGATTTATCTGTGGATAGAGGAGGGAAAATTTCCATCCAGGTGTATTTCTACAGCTACAGGCAGCACAAGCAGGATTCTCTGTTATGCTGTTTCAGACCCCTTGTACCCAGAAGGCTGATACCTGTGTCCTCTGCTCCTAAAGACACCAATGAAGGGGGTTTCTGACAGCAAACCCGATAGTGATGCCACTGGCTCAGTGAATGGCTCCATGGTCACAGTGGCACCAGCCCATGTCCATACGGTCCTTTCCAATGAGTGATTCTCCACCCCAAAGTGTTTTCCTCTACCAGAAGGCTTTTATTTTTCCCTTTCTTGGATGAACTTCCCAGCCATCGATGTTCACCTGATGGTGCCTGAATGCTGTGGTGTCTTTAATCACTTGGGAGACAGAGAAGATAGCTGCCGGCACCTCTCCAGAGGCTAGTAGTGCCTCTTTGAAAGCTAGGATGGGAGGATATGACAGACAAGCTCAAAAGCACTCTGTTTCCAAGCAATGAAGATATTCTTAGGCTCACTTGTATTGCCAGTTAAAGAAGGGAAAATCAAAAGCTGTCCTTTGGAATTGCAGTCAACCAGCACCATCCTGGTAAAAACCATGCAGAGCAGCCACCCCCAAAGGGGCCGAACCTCGGAGAGGAGCTGGAGCAAAGGGGCTCAGGCTTGCCTGGTTTGCTGAATGCTCGTGCTGAGCTGGGGACACACACCTTGGAGCAGGGCATGTGGCTTCACTCCGCAGCTCATGCTCGTGCCTGCGGTGTTTCCTCACAGTTGGGGAAATGATAGCTTGGTTTTGTTCTGTGAAAGCGATTCAGCATCAGAGTCCAGGACCCACTTACACTGCAGCCTCCGGAGTCTGGGCCCCGCTAGCGTGATTAATGAGAAAGCTAAACGATGAGCCATAGCAGTTGACTTGTTTTGTAAGCTTTATTGAAATAGGAGATGAACAACTCTGTAACAAACGGCCTTTTGCAGCTGTATCTTACTGCACGAGGTGTGCAGGGATTTCTTTCTTGCTGAGGTTTGCTCATTTCCTTGGACACTTGCTACGTCAGGCTTTCCAAAACCTTAGTGTCCTGCTGAGAGTGGGGCCTGCAGCCAAGAACCAAACCTGGCTGGCTCACGTCAGGGTACTGGAAGAGAACTGGTAGTGCTGATTTTGTCTTTGTGGGCCTTTTTCCGTATGTCCAACAATGATGGAAATAATAAATAATTAATATCTGATGAAACACTGGATCCTGTGGGCTGAGCCTTTGCAATCTCTAGGTACCCATCATTCAAGTGCTAATGACAGCTCATAAAGTTTGACATTTCCTGGCCTCACCCCTCTTCCTCTGTGATCACACAGCAATTGCACAGGGACAGTTTAACCAAGATGGATTTGATGTCCACCAAGGCCACAGCCTGCCCTGGGGGCATGCACAGCCTCCTGGGAGGGCTGAACACCCCGGCTCTCTGCCTGCCTGCTTTGAGCTGCGTCTTCCTCGGGGCCCTGCAATGGAAGAAAGCAGAACCAGCCCAGCCCCGCAAAGCCAGCAAAGTCCTTTGGTTTGCAGGGCAGGCACGGCTGTGTCCTTTGCTGGCTCTGTCCTTTGCTGGCTCTGTCCTTTGCCGGCTGTTTGCAGACATGCCCAGGGCTTCATTTAATTGCTGGTTTAAAGTTCCGTTTCACAGCAGTGTTTTGGGAGGTTTCCTTGTACCGGAGCTGGATTTGTATCGAATGCTGGAATGTGCACACAAATAAAGCAGTCTCTAATCCCTCTGCTATGAAATACACCATAGAAACAGCAGAGAACACTGGGGCTCATGCTACGGCTCCAGCCGGTCTGGGGGAGGTCTCTGCCCTCTGCAGCTGGCAGTCCTCAAGTCCATCAGCCCGGCTGCTCTGATTGCCCTCTAATCACTTTCATCCAGAATGGACCTGTTAACAAGGAGCTGCCCTTTAAATAGCTCGAAGCAAGCAACCCCCTTCCGTTTGCTCCCCGGCCTGTGCCCGAGCAGCTCCAAGGGCAGCTCTGCCCAGAAGAGAGGCAGGTAGGATTGTGTTGAGACCGGTTATTGCCTCAGCTGCTGGGGTTGCAGCTATGGAAGAAAGTTTGTCTTTATGCTGGGGGATTCTTGTACATTCAAACCAAATCAAAGAGCTGATCACAAACTCTTCTGCAGTTTATAATGAAAATAGACGCATAGAGCTGATGTGAATCCCCAAAACCGGCTTTCAAGCAGCAAGAAGTTAATGCAATGTGTGATGTTAAAGTTATAACTGGTCCGGGTCAGAATCTGTAAATCTTGTTTTGGAAGATACTTGTGTGTTGTAGGAGATAACTGAGGAAGATGCAAATAGGAGCTGTGGTGAATCAGCCAAGGTGAAGTTGGCCATTGCAGGGTTCTGTGCTGCTCCCGGAGAGAGGAACCCCACCTTATTGATGGGCTTTATTGATACTTGCATTGCTGCTCTGCATTGGGAAGGGATGCTGTGCTGGTGAAAGGTGTGCTCAAGGCTCTGGTGGGGTTGGTGCTCTGTGACCGAGGCTGCGCTGGTGAAAGGTGTGCGCAAGGCTCTGCTGGGGTTGGTGCTCTGTGACCGAGGCTGTGCCAGCTCACACGGAGTTTAGCAGCTGCTGGCGGCACCCGTGCTGCTTTGCACAGGAAGGGTCACCTGAAGGCAGCGTGGCCGGGGTCAGGGCTGTGATGCTTTGTGTGTGCAGGGTGGGTCTCTGTGCTCAAAGGTCTCCTGTAGTGCTGCTGGGAGAGCTTAGGAGCTCGGTGTAAAGCTTCGCCAGGCTCTGGAGCGGCGGCTGCTTGGCTTCTGCCCTGTGCCAGTGCAGGGATATGGGGGGTCCCCAGCTCATGTCCTGCCGCACTATTTTGTATGGAAATATCCTCCTTACGCTGTCGGCTCTGCTGATTGTTCTTTTCCTTCATCCTATCACCCTTGGAATGGATCAGTGCATGAACACAGGCAGCACGTCCTGGTGATGCTGTCCCCCCGCTCCGCAGGCACAACCGAAGCCCCTGGAACCGGGTTTCTGCCTGCCTTCAGAATGTGCATTTTAGAAGCTGTTTCAGTTCTCTCTTGACCTCAGCCTAGCAGCGTTTTAAGGAACATCAGGTTCAATTCGGGGCCTTCAGCTCTTGAGTAGTTTCCATCTTGACCTTTTGTCGACCCTTTTCTCTTGGGTGAGTGTTACAAAGGGAGAAATTGCCGTTCCTCTCTTCCCAATTTCTCATTGTTCTCTGAGAGCACAGTAAATGGCAAGAAGCTCTCAGCTATTCTCTCTCTAAGCCCTCGAGTACTGAAGCGAGCCCAGGGATAACAGATTGAAAAGGCAACAATTAGGAGAGAAGAGAAAGAGAAACAAAGGGAATGAGGGAATGTAACCAGGCACCAAGTCACTGCATCAGGCAATAGGCACAGCCGGCGCTGCTGGAACAGAAGCTGAAGGTTTCTGAATAGAAACTTAATAAACATCAGAAGTCATCTTTAACTACAAAGCCAGAAGCCATTTCTCCACTCTGCTTTTTTTCTTTGGTATTGGAGCTTGATCCAGCCCCTTCATTCAAAGCCGGACAAACTCTCCTAATCCTTGTTTATGGCTGGGGAAGGAGAGTGCTTTGTGGTATTTATATTTGTGAGAATTTGCGTGTTTGGGTCTCCTTACTTTTACATGGTGTCTGCTGCCCGTTAGAGATGGCCAGAGGTGATTACAGCAATGCAAATGTTCACAGCAGCTAATTCCAATGGCCTCCCAGTTATCACTGGTTAACTTGCATACATCCAAGTAACCATCCCTGCGGTAGACCAGAGCAGTGTTTCACAGCTCCGTGCAGTGAGAAAAGCTCCAGGCGGCTGAAGCTTCAACAGGAATGTCCTTTTCCTTAGGGTAGTGCCCTGACAGCATCTCTAGCACGTACAAGTGCTCCTTGGGGCTGCTGACACGTGGAGGTGACAGCAGCTCATTCCCAGAGCAGCTTCCTTAGCTGGGTAGCATCCGTTTACCACGGCCAAGCTCTGGACAGCCCTGGCCCTTGTGACCAAGTGGTGGGAGCAGCTGTGGGGACCCAGGACCGTGGCTGGGCTGCTCGTCCCCTCGGTGTCTGTAAAGCTGTGCTTGTGCTCCTGGAGCTCAGCTTCCAGGTCCTGCTAAACAGTTCTGTGGGTTTGGAAGCAAAGGGAACCCCCCTTTTCACTGGCACAGTGAATGTCTCTGGAGTGCCTCTCGGGCAGCAAGGGTGAGTCTTGCACTGTAGAATTGCTGCTGCCTGTCTTGGCCGTTTAAGTTAAACACTGCAAATTCGTTAAGTTTTAATCTGTTCTGCCTCCCCTCCCTTCTGCTTTGTGCTTTCTGTTCTGCAATCAACAGAGATTGCAAGACAGGCTTGGAGCCAATACTGATTAACATCTTGATTATTGACCTGCCTGGGGGGACACGGGGTGCCCTCAGCAGCATGCAGATAGTTGGAACACGAAGGGGCAAGTGGGGACTTTGTGAAGTTCAGCCAAGGGAAAGGCTGAGTTCTGCACTGGGGGACGAGCAACCCTGTGCACCAGCGTGTGCTGTCTGTGGGGGTGGTCGGGCACTCGATGAACTGCCCAGAGGGGCTGTGCAAGACGATCTCCAGAGCTCCTGGCCAACCTTGGCCATTCTCTGGCTCCTGTGATGCTGGTGACCAGCAAAGAGGAGCCTGCAGCTTGGATTCCTCCACACTGAGCTCAGTGATCCAGGGGAACCGATCACACGTTCAGTGTGTGGGCAACGGCAGTGCCTGAGCTGCTCCATGCAGAGAGAGCTGCACACAGCGAAGTGTGACTGGGGATGGACGTGGGAAATGTGAAAGGAAATGCAATTGCCTTACCCCTGGTTAACCAGGTGTCTGGGGCATCCAGGTGAGAGCTCAGGTAGAGCCCAGATTTCAGTGGAAATCCTCTAATGCAAGGACTGTTCTCCTGTTGTCCTGTATTTATTCCATAAAGCACCAGTTAATATGTGAATAATGGGAGTGTGACTGTTGTAGGGGGAGCCAGGCAGCTCTGCCAGGAGCACCAGGATTTGTAACTGCCTGGAGAGGGTTTTCTCATTTTGCTCACAATATAAATGATACTTGAATTAATGTTCTTGTTGAAGTAAAATCTGAGGGGGCCTTGCTGGTAAACCAGTGAACAAAGCAAGGGCAAAACGGCTTTTTATGCTGGCATAAAGATGCAAAAGGAAGGAGGGATGAGGAGCTTGTTTCCTTCTGTCACATCTCCCAGAAAAACAGATCGGGTGTTATGCATTTGTGCTTGATTTTGCCTTTGTCCAGGGACATTAATTATCCTCAAACAGCACAACCGGGTGACACACCAGTGAGTTGCCATGTGGAACGTGGGACGGTTAAAGCATAATGAAACCTATTAAAGCAAAAGCCATTTATAAAGTGATCAGAGGGCTGGGGAGGCTGTGTAAATGCCTTACCAGGTACCGGAGCACAGTTAGCCATTTACCATATGGGACTAATGGAGCACAGGCTGTGCAGTGTTGGAATGTGTTCAGACGATCCATTTGCTGAAATGGGGAATATTCACTGTACTGTCTGGGGATGTTTTATGCTGCGGAATAATGACGTGGCCTTTGTTTTCACATGTTTGATGTCTTCCTCTCTCTGCTGTTCTCCTGCATTAGCAGTCTCGCACCGGGAAGCAAAGCGTTCTTGTGCGGTGTTGCTGCTGCATTTGAGCAACCCTGAGAATTCCTGGGAAGTTGCACCAATTGGCAAGCACTCTGTTCTCGGGGAGGATGCTGATGAGCACTACTCCTCCCTTTCCTTTGTCTGTGTGAAAACAAGGGCTGCACGCAGATTAATTACGATTGAGCTCTGTTTGCACAGAGCAAACACACTGAGCAGCTTTGCATATATATGCTGGTGAAGCAGGAATGGTTAACGGGGAATGCATTTGAAGCAACTAATACAAACTGAACAAGGATTGCTTGTCCCAGCTGGTCAGTAACTACCACAAAATGAAAGGTCATTATTAGGAACCTGGATTTTGCAGATAAACGTTTGTTTATTGTATCACATTCACTATAGACTTTAATAACAAGTGCATCGGCTCCCTGTTGTTGCAGCAGAGATGCTGGTTTATCCCACTTTCCTTAGGTAGTTTTGATGCACTCCTTCCTGAGGTATGTGACCCCCTTCTGCATGTGCAATAAGGGAGCAACTGGGCCATGGCCACCCTTTCCTGCAGCTGCCTAGAGCAGAAGTGAACTCATGAATTTAAGTATTACTGCTGAGATTACACTCATGAAAGCAAGGACAGGAGAAAAAATGTGATGGAGAAGGCTTGTTCTGCAGGAGATTGTCCTATTTAGCATATACGCTTATTTTGGTTTAGTGAGGATGACCATCTGCAGTTTTAGACTGGGACAGGTGACCTGGAGGACTGGGAGGAAGGAATAGGTGATTCGCTGTTTTACCATCCCTACTTTGTTTACCCTTAAGGACCCCTTTATGATGTGGCACTGCATTAGGAACAAGTGTCCTGGGCTATGAAGTCCCCACACAGCTCTCATGGGGATCCAGGTTACTTTGCTCATTCACAAAGTTCAGGAGCACCCTAAAATGTGACCCGTTAGGGAGCCAGTTCTGGCCAGCCTGGATGACTCCAGGCATACAGCTAATAAAAGATCTGGTTGCCACTTTTCAACCTGGTTTAAAAAAAGAAGGAAAAAATTGATCGATGCTCAGCCTTTTGGCCACGTGAGAAATCAACTGAGCCCTTGCGCAGGGGAAGTGAGAGCAAAGCAAATGAAGATGCTGGTACTTACACTATGCACTAATAGATCCTTGAGTGGGGGCAAGGCTTAGGACAGTACAATTTCTGCTCTACAGGATAATGACTGTAGGTTTCACGGGTGCACTAAGCAGGCTTAGCCAAAAGCCACACTTCCATTAATTCCAGCTCATAAACTCCAGCATCACAGAAGACTCTTCTAGAGACAAACAGCAATGAAACCAAATGACTGCTGAAGTTTAAGAAAAGCAGTAATGGCAGGAAGAGCAGAAAGCAGTTGTGACTGCCAGGAAATGACAAAGCATCAGGATGCATCACAGCACCAAAGTCAGCTACTCAGTAACTTCTTTAGCGCACGCAGCAAGTGGCTAAATAGCTGGGAAGTGCCACGCAACTGCCATTTGTATGAACAGCCACCGGTGTTCAGTGCACATCACTTTGTTCCTTTATTTGAATGTAGAATGCTTTTGGGTATCACTGCAGTGGCTGGTGTCTCGCTCTGTGCACTGACACGGGGGTTAGCTGTGTTGGGGCAGGGCCACTTGGTCTGAAGGGCGACGGGGTACTGAACACCCAGTCAGGGCACCCTGGAGTGGGGCAGGCACGTGGCCTGGGGTGCATGGATGAGCTATTAGAGATTCCGGTCAACAGGAGAGTGACAGCTCTAGACCTGTGTAAGGAGAAGGTACAAGGAGCAGGTGGGCAGAAGCTGACTTCCCTCCCCAAAGTGGAGGGGGAGAAAGAATCCTCAGGCTTGGGGTGGGGGCAGCCAAAGCCAACATTTCCTCCATGGCAGATGTCCGCACAACTGCTCTGAAATGTACGTGGTTTTCCATCTTCCGGGATTTCCAATCTCAGCACTGATTCCCCAGTGTGTTGTCTCGACTGTCAGAAACCGGGGTGGGAGGAAAAAGTAAAAAGGATAAGAGATGTGACAGGGACCCCCCCCCAGCTGCTGCAGAGCTGCCACTCTGGCCAGGCTGGCTTGCTCACAGTTAGTAGTTTTTCACCTTATTTCCTCAGAAATATGACTGTTATTTTTTCCCTGGCTTCATGAATCCGATTTGCATCCGAGATGGATTTTCTGGGATCTCGGCAGTGATGAGACTGGCATTGCTGCTCTAAACAGAGCACCATATGCTTCCTCTTGGTGTGTTTGCTGCCTCCAAAATACTTCTAGATAATCGCAGTGGCTGAGTACCTGACAAAGTACCAGCAAGGTGTTGGTACACAAATGCTGACACTCTTACAAAAGAGGAAAGGTGATAAATGCTTTACTGTATAAAGAGAAAGATAAGAATGTATTTTGGGCACAAATTGACAGTGGCAATACCTGTTAGCATCTTTATCTTAAGATCAAGAATGTGAGGAGAGGAAGATAGACTATCATTAAATTTGCACTGGGTTTCTTTAAAAAACAAACCCTGTACCTGACTTTCAAAGTGTCTCTTATCAGAGATGGGAAGGAATTGAAGTGTGTTTTCAAAAGCACCTGAAAATGAGGCACCTTATTTCCTTCCACAAAGAGTTAGCAAGAGTTACTCCCAGATCACATATGCCAAACCTAAGACTCCTTGCTTTAGAAGTGGGTGTTTTTGTTTCTCAGTTAAGCAAATAACAATACGAATTTCAGAGCACAGACGTTATTCTGCCATTCTGGGAAAACCAGAATGCGTCTGAGAGAGGGCTTGGGAACGAAAATGCTGTTTTTCAGAGCGCCTGCCTGGTGCTGCATGGTCCTGAATTCTTCCACGGTTCTTGGGGCTCTCGTGTGTGGGTGCTGTGTGAATTTGGTGGTGGTTGCCTGGGATTCCCACCTGCCAACACTGCCTGGAAATGTGATGCAAATAAACATCTGGATCAGCGTTGGTTTAAATTGACCAGGTGTTGCAGCAGAGCCTTCCCCGCAGTACCTGACCTGGGCTTTCAGAACAGGACACAGACTCCACCATCTGACCCAGGACCCTGGTGGTGTTCCACTGAGTCTGGCGTGTTTTTCCCAGACTCCTTGGATGAGACTGTCACAGGCACACGTCAAAGTGTGCAAACAGTGTGCTTGAAGGGTGATCTCGCGCTTGCATAGCCCATCTGCATCTCACAGCTTCACCTACCTCCACCCCAGCTACCCCGGAAGGTTTGAGGGACCGCTGAGCAATAGGAATATTGCTCAATGCATCAACATTACAGAAGCAAATTATGATAAATTACCTTTTGTGCACCCACAGGGAAGGTTTTGCAATGATCATTAGCCCTCAGAAAGTCTTCTGCTTCCTGTGGTGGTCTAATGATGGCACTCTGCTCTCCCAGATAAATCATGGGTGGAACAGCAGGAGGGCCCTGTCACTGGCAGTGCACGCAAAGATTCTTCACAGGTATTGTTATTAGTTTGTTAAACCCTCCAAAAGGAATAAATAGATATCACTTGAATCCCAAAGAACTACTGTGAAGTGCTCTTCAGTGTTCATCACCATTGAGAGCAGGCAGGACTTCTTATTGTGGTGGTGTTTTTCCTCTAGATGATCAGTCCTTTGCTAATTATCAAAGCAGAGATTTACCTCCTTTGTTTCCTTCTGCTCAGCCTCAGCGCATCAGAATCATTTATCTCTTACAAGGTTACTCTCTGCACCTGTCAGGAGTAAGTACCATGGTTTTACATTTGTAATGTGGGGGCTCTCGTCCAATTTGCCTCCTGCTGCAATTGATTACTTCAGGTTGTGTGTTTAGATGAGTACTACAAGGTAAAAGCTGCCCTCCAGCTCTTCCCTCCGAGCCTGTCTGCCTCTTATTCCTAATAACCTGTTCCTGCAGTGTCTGTCATCCCTCTTCAAAGCTGTCCTTGTTTCTGCACTAGCTTGCTGGGATTCCCTGTGGGCACAGGTACTGAAGGATGTTGTCCATCAACATGTGGTCAGGAATGGGCTCACCCCGGTATCGCTGTGCGCTGGCTGGGGGCAAGAGCAGCTACACCCTCTGCATGAAGCTGCCCCCAACCTGGTCCTTAAAGTCACCGGAGAGACAAACGCAGGTGCTGCACAGAGTGCTCTGGGAGCAGAGGAAAATCCCATCCAAAACCCGTGGAACGTGTTTAAATGCTCCCGACTCCCCTGTCTTGACAACAGCGTGTCTCACCTCCTGCTCCTGCTCCTGCTCCTGCCAGCAGCCCCGTGCCCACAGCTCTTCCCAGGCCGCTGTGATTCCCGGCTCCTTGCTCGTAGCAGCAGGGACCTTCATGTTGGTGTTTGTGTTCTGCAGCAGGGAAGTCATGGCTGTGAGTAGAGAAGGAGCCGAGCTTCCTGTGAAGTCTGCTGCTGAGAATGGGACAATTGCTCTGGGGCTCCTGTTTTCCATACAAGAGCTGACATTTGGCCAGGAGCTTTAAAACTGCTCGAGTTTAGGAGTCTGCTTCATGCAAGAAACCCCCTGTGAAGCTCCCTGTAAAGGAGGTGCCTTTGGCTCCGGGTGAAGCCCTGGAACAATGTGGAATTCTCATGTTGAAATTCATTTTCTGGTCACTTTGGAAGGGTCAGGACTCACAATTTCCGGAGTACAGTGAAATTCCTCAGCCCCAGACATTTCAGTTCTCTTTAAAGCTTAAGCAGGGGTTTTCACCTGCCTTCAAACTGACCCCTTTGTAAGCACCAGGAATACTAATGAGGGAAAATTCCCTGAAACAATAGCTCAGTCTCGCTATTAGCTTCCAAATCCTGTGGACAGGATGGTCTGATGTGGGTGCAGACGGGGCTCACTCCCATGGGTCTTGTGCTGACTTCCCTCCTCTGAGGCTTTCCACTCAGTTAACAATCTGGTTTGCTTTTAAGCAGCGGGTTATCATTAAATAAAATGGATAGTTCTCTTTGCAACCATGTGGTGTCACTTCCCTTTGCGTTGTTTAAACCGGCTCTGCTCCTCAGATCAATTTTTGGTTGACTCTTTTAAGCCTTTTTTCCTGAACGACAGGATTATTTTGATGCCTGAATGTAATAGAGTGAGTGAAATGACCTGGTGTGATCCCAGCCAATTCTAAGGCAAATCATTGTTACTCTCTAGCTCCGTTTCCCCTTTGTTCCAGAATCTCCAGTCACATTTATGAAGCATGACAAATGCTCCCTTTTCGTAAGTGCCTGTTTATATATAAATATACGTACACATACATATCTTTATAGCTATGTTTTAGGGTATACAAATCTGTGAGTGTATAAACACACACCTGTACCTTTTGGAAGGAATCAGCCTGCTCTGCAGAGCTCCTCCCTCTGGCACTTGCCTCAGAAGTAAAACTGGCCACGGCTCTCAGGGCCAGAACTGGGCGCAGAGGTTCTGGACGTGAGTTCCAGTCCTTCTGTTGCCCACAACACACGAGCCTCCAGAAGCCTGGGAAGGGAGGAGGGTTTGTCTGCTGGCCTGAAGCTTTTGCAGAGATTTTTTTTTCCCTTACTTAAATGCCGCACAGCGATGGTGAGTAAAGAGCCCTACAAAGCAGTAAGTGCTGTGTAATGCGCTGCCTGCCCAGATGGATCCGAGTGTTCCCTCTTAACATGATCCCTTCCCAGCAGGGCGTTGCTGAGAGCAGTGCCTGGTGAGGGGACGGTGCAGTCATGCTGTGAGCTGATGGCTCTTGCTCTGCCTTCATGGATCTGCAGTTATGTGAGCTTGGGCATCCCTGCCCCAGCCATCAACAATGCAGTTCCTTCCCTAAAATATTCCCATTTCTTCATATGTCCTGTATGAGGCTCCCTAATTAATACCTCCCATGTTCACAAACAGCAATTATTTTCTGTCCAGATCAGTTTGTTTCAAACTGTGTAGTTCCATCTTGGCATGTTTTAGACCTCCATACAGAAACTAAGGTAACAGGCCTAAGAACGAGTATTGGGTAAAAAACAGTGTTAAAATAAGCAAATTTTCTCCAGCTTTGTAGGTAGGGAGGTGGGTGCTAAGCAGTGAGATGGGGTGTAATGAGGACCCCAGCGAGGATGTTTTCTGTCCTAGTTTTGCGCTGCTTACAGTTGCTATCAGGTTCAACTCTTCCTTCAAACCTGACCTTTCTGTTTCCCCATGAGGAGCGTGTCTGATTGAGCTGTTACTGACCAGTGCCAGTAGGATAAAGAGAAAGTCATTTCAGGCACTCTGATGCTTTGCCCGCTTGAACCTCCTGGAAGTGCTGTGCTGTTCAGCACATCCATTTTATTGTGATGTTTACTTTGAACATAAGGGTCAGTTTTTTTTCCAGGGACATATTTTACTCAGGGTCCTCCATTTTAGTAATGATGAAATGCTTTTGCTTGGTCATTGTGCTGCCTTCAGGGTGCTGTTGGGGGCACGGGGAGCTGCAGGGCTCCATGGAGATGTGCTCGGAGTGGTGGGGTCATCCCAAGCCCTCTATGCAGGTCTGTAGCCCCTCAGTCCTCAGAGCAGCTCGTCCAAGGACAGACACAACTTGCGGTCGCTTCCTCTTGGCACAAGGGCATTCAGGGAGATGATAGGTGGGAAAAAGAACAGTTGATCCTGAGGCTGAAACTGGAAGCTGTTTCTGAATATCAATGAGCAGGTGACCTCAGACTGTCCTGTCTTCTGCCTGCTTGTCAGCAGCTCTCCTTGCCGAAGTCCAGCCTTGGATTTTCCTTTGTCCCTCTTCCACGCTGGTACCCTTGTGCTTGTCCTGCTCCTGGCACACACCTGTGCTGACAAGTGTGAGACAATGCAGCTTGTCTAAAATCGGCTGCTCTTCATTCTCCTCCATAGTGATGGGAACGTAGTGATGCCCACTTGAATTCTGCATGGGCTGGCTCTAGGCTTCCCTCGGTTTGCCCTGGGTACGGGCAGTCTGAGGGCTCTGAACCAGGCACTTACCCTGCCATGGAGGTGGGAAAACCGGCCCCTGTGTTGAGATCACCATTCACCTCCCCTTCCCTTCCTCATGTTTTCTTTGCTGCAGGTCAAAGCTCTCAGGGATCAAATCACCCTTGTCCCTTTAAAAACAAGAAGTCTGGCAGCTTAAAAGAAGTAAATTGGTTGAATCCGTTTTGTGACTTTGAATTCAGGTTTTCCCCCAGCAGCAGCCCCGTTTATCAGTTCAGCTGTGCTGAGGTGCAAAAGAAATCTGGGGGGAAATGGGACATGTCTGTGCTGTAGGTTAAGGGAAACCCGGGCACGGGGTGGCAGCGGTGGCTCCTGTGCTGCTGGGTGCTGAAGTACGGGTTGGGGGGCTCAGACTCTCAAAACGTTTGTTTTCCACACGGGCAGCAGCTGCAGGTGGTTGCTGCCTGTGGGATGTTCCCATTGCAAAGCCTGGGAAGCTGAGGATCAGAACTGAGCGTGGGTCAGGACTGTGGCAGGTACAATTAAAAGCTGTTAAGAGGGGGCAGAGCAGATGCTCAGTATTTCACTGGGTTACAAACCCTTTTAAGGGAAGTATTGCATTTCCTTGCCTGTTGTGCACTCGTGTTTCAATTCAGAGGGTCAGTGAGCGTTGTAATGATTCCATTTCTATTAATGGGCTTTTATACTGTGGTGTAGTGCTACGATAAGAACATTTTATCTGATGGAAATGGGATGGTTCTAATGTGTTCTCCCCTCACCCTGCAAATCTCTTTGCGAGTTTGTGCTTTGTGGATGCATCTCTACTGGGATGTGAATCTGTCCTGAGAGGATGAATCTAATAAAAGGAGGATCTGGATCTGCATACACAGGTCTCTCTCCCTTCTCACTGGACCAAATGCATTTGAGTGTTTGGCTTTACTTTCCCTCTCTCTTTTCTTAAATCCCTTTCATCTTGTTATTGCAGAGAGGCCTGTGTCTGGGGCTGACCATCCCCATTAATTTCACTTTTCCCTTGCCTGCTCCCGATTTCTCTGGGTATGACCATATGAGGCTCACCCCAGATGAGTCCCTTTTTCCCCGGTACGTTTAACAGGTCCAAAAGCAGCATCACAGTGGGGATCTGGGTGTTTGTTGTCAACTCATAAAGCCACAGAGTGTCTGCAGTGGGAACCCAGCTTCCCCCGCTCCTGTCCCTGGGATCAGGAGGGATTCCTGCGGAGCTGTCACGCTGGTGCAGTGCCAGCAGTGTCAGTGCAATCAAACAGTCACAATAGTGGTGCTTAATCAGAGCGTACACTTCGGTTTTCGCACAGTAAATTCACTGTGCTCTAGGTCAGTGCTTGTGACACCAAATTCTCCTCCTGGAGTTGTTTGCTAAGCTTTAAACCCCCCCAAAAGGCAAAGTTGCCAGGGTTGTCAGACTTGAGGTTGCAGGATGTCCCTGTCCAGGTTTAGGTGAGCAGCTTTCCAGGGCAAGAGGGGTTGGGTTTATTTCCCTGGCTGATGCTCGCTGTCCTTTGCAGAGTGGAGAGCACAGAACTGTGCTTTTTGCCCCTCCAATGTCATCATTTGGTGAACTGCATTTAGTAAATAAGAAGCCTGCAAGGACAGCTGTGGTCAATAAGCACAGGCCAAAGGAGTAAGTAGGAATATTGATTTGAAACAAAGGCTTGATATAATAAACTTGCTGTCTGGGAGGAAGGCTTAAATACACACCGGGAGTGTGACCTTTTCTGTTGTTCGTGCCGCTTTTCAGAGCTGAGCAAGAAATGATTTTTTTTCCTTTTTCCTTTCTATTGAATCAGTTTGTGGTAATGAATGACCAGATTTTCTGCCATTGCAACGCTCCAGCCTCTGGAAGTAGGACTTTGCACTTCTTTTGCCTTCCTTGGTCTTGGCTCAGAGCACCAGGCTCTGAGCTGTGTTCAAGTGCTTGTGTTTGTCCTCACCCACTTTCAAATTAATCTGATGTGATGCGATAAAACCGGGGTGACAAAACAGCCTCAGCGCTTGCAAACTGTGTTTAATGGTGGTTGGTGAGGAAAGCAAACAGTAGAATTTGCTTTCTCCAGCACAGCTTCACCGTGGCCACTTAGTTTGTCAGGTTGCATTTCTCAGTGCCGTGTCACATTAAGTTCTGCGGTGGGATGGTGCTGAGCTGCAGTTGCCCAACTCAGAGCTTCCCACTGGGGAGCTGCGAGCTCTTTTTACCAACATCCAAAGGGTGTTGAGGAGCCTCTGCGCTTGCTCAGGGGCATTTGCTGGGACCTCAAACACGCATTGGGTTTCCCCTGCTCATCCTGGTGACCCGCAGGATGCGTGGTCCTGGTGAGGGGACTTGGTAGCCAGATAGTTTGCTTGCAGGAGGTGAATGCTGGGGCTGGTGGTGCAGCTCATGGCCATACAGGTGGGGCGGTTTATATTAGTATTAATATTATTAATTGTGCATATTTGCTCAGTGTTTCCAAAGAGGTGTAGGGGCAGTGAGCTACAGTCTCTAAGTTCTATTTTTTCTCTCTTTTTCTGCAAATGCATGTAACACTTTTTCTAGTAAGTGTTATAAATCATGCAAACTGAACTGCAGGTCTCAAAAGGAGGGCCCATAGCAGAGACGGCTTTCTCCTTGCTTGCTTCAGGGGGCACTGCTGGAGCTTCACTATCTCACCACTCTTCTGCACGGAAAGATCTTCAGGAATCACGAGCAGAGTTGTAGGGGACACCAGAGTAGGGCTCAGAGGGCCTCTGTTGCTGGTGTTTTCACAGCTGATCCATTATTACAGCAGCTTGCACTTTGTGCAAACCAATTAAAAGGAGTAAGTGTACTGTGATCTAATATTCAAGTCAGTTTTTGGCAAGCAGTCGTTCATCATGAATGCACATAAAGCCGGGATTCAATTAATCAGCTCCTACAATGAGTCTGTCTCTTGCTATTTTTTCCTAATACATTTTTTCTTTGAATAAAAATATAATTGTCAGTGCAAAATATCAATCCAGAGCCACATAACAAATAACTATGGATTTGTAATTAAACCCAATATAGCCTAAGATGGAGTATAAAAGGCAGAGAGCTAAAATCCAATTAAAACTTATTATGAGAAATACAATGCCGGGGGGGTTGGGGGGGTGGTTCAGGCAGAGACCAGCACACTCTGGTTTGTAACAGAACGCAGTTACTGGTTTTGGTAATGAAATCTGAGGTATGATTTGATGCGTGTGGAGTAAATGGCTAATGGCAAGAGGAGACAGTGACACATGAGGGAGGCCCAGGAATGGCCCCATTATCTCCTCTTGTAATCAGAGGCAGGTTGCAGTTATTTCCCCTCCTGTCTATGGGATGCACTTGACTCTGAGGGAGCAAGTTATTAATTCTTGTTACCCAGGATGGCACCTGATATTACTTGCATTTATTTTCAGGAGAGGGGAGAGATTAATTTCTGAAGAGCTCTGGCTGCTCACGGCAGACACAGCGATGGGTGCACTCAATGGCTGGTCAGAAGGGCCAAGGGAGGCTGTGCCTGTCCCAGCTGCCCCACTTTGAGTGCAGTAAGCACCCACCTGGCCAGAATGAGGCAGGGAAACGGGACTTTGGGTGGGTAGAGCCAAGCCCAGTGTTTTGGGTGGTACCTCCAGGACCAGGGTATGTTTTTAAAGGACCTAAAGCTCTGCCAATCAGTGTGTATCTGCTCACCAGGCTGATGCTCTGGTGTTTAACCTGCTATTGCTACCCACCTTCTCCTGAGCCCAGGAGACATTTCACAGACCAAATCCATCTGACTGTGTCACCAGTGGGGACAAGCGAGCGGGAGGTACAAGGGCTTTCTGGGGCCGGTCTGTCCCTCCTGCCGATTCCAGAGCACTTCCAGGAGCAGGCAGCGCCCTGTGAGCTCACTGCTGCCGTGCGAGCTGCCAGTCAGTGGGGTATATACACGTGTATATACGTGTGGGTCTGTCTCTGGTGCTGCTTGCTCTTGGGGTTATTTATAGGGCCTGGGAACATCACTGGGGATTGATCTTCCAGCCCCTGTTCCCAGCTCTCTTCATCCTCACGACACTGGTCCATATGGGGACACTGGTGCTGAGAAGGGATCAGCAGTGGCTGCCAAGTGTGGAGACTGACCTGCAACGTGGAGGGGGATAGACGGGTCCTGCCGTTCTGGGAAAGAAGGAAAACAAAGCTTCAACCCTGCTTAAGATTAACTTCATGCACTGGTCTGTTTGCAGCAGCCATTTCTCAAACAGAAATGGCTTGCAAATATAAATTGTTTGTTTGTTTGAGGCTTTTTTTTTTCCTCCTTTTTTCTTTCTTCTGTCAGAAAGCTTCTTAGGCATGGAAAATAAATGTTTGATGCTAACCTAGACTGAAAGGAACTGGACTTTGTGCTTAAATTGGAGAAAAAAATTAGATTTCTCTTCCCAGATTTCTCATTGTTACAAAATAACTGTAATTATTCCTTTTTTTGTTCCTGAGCTCTCCCATTGTGTAACGTGTAATTCCCTTAACTAGCACAGAGAATCACACACGTCTGGCCTCGTGTTTCTTCCCGACCCCAGTCTTTTCAAAAATTTGATTATAGGCAGGGCTCCCCGGGGCCCATTTTGTGCCTTTGTGGCATTGATGCTCTACTGAATAATGCCCAGCTGCTTTGTTTATCCTTTTCAGTTTTACTAATGGCTGTCACTAGTTCTGCAGCTCTGGGTTCCTTTACCATGATGTAAATCTGGTGTTGATCAGCCTGAGCAAAGCTGAGGGGGGAGAACAAGATGGAGCAGAGGATTGCTGCTGTCCATGCAAAGATCTTCCCTCTGTATTGTTAGTGTGTGTTGTATTGCTTCTACATCTGGACATCCTTTGCTTTCATGTTTGTACTGTATTTTATATAGGGGTTTATTTTATATAGGGGGTGGAACTGGATGAGTTTTAAGCTCCCTTCCAGCCCAAAGCAGTCTATGTGTCTATGACATCTCCCCTTGCTGCTTGCTCCTTGTGGTGGTGAGCGCTCCATAGGCCAGAGAGGGGAGACAGCTCGGCTTGTGCGCCTCGTGGAGCAGCTGTGTAAAGCAAAAGGCGACTGTGGGTTAACCACTGAAGTCTTCTGCAGCCGGAACTGGAGATGTGTGTTTCAAAGCAGCTCTTGTGTGTGTCTGAAGGGCTTTGGAGCTCTTTGGGAAATGCAGGCACTTATGGCGTGACCTTCAAGCAAGCGTGAAAGAATTGGCAGTCACAGATGCCATGGGTGACCTCAGCTGGCCCCAGTTACAAGTAGTCAGCTCTTAGGGAAACCTTGATTAGAATTCAGGTATAATATAATCTCTCTTTTTCAGCAGTTATTAGCAACAGTAACTGTACCAAAGCAATAGGAAAATGACGTGACTGGTCTCACCAGGCAGAGTAAGAGACAAATGGCCCCTGAAATCAGAGAGGGAACATGATGCTGGGTTGCACGGCTGAGTTTGGGATGGAAAAAACATGCTCTGTCTGGGTAATTTTGTATCTTTTTGTGTTGAAACAAAATATTGAGCCCTCAGCCTAGTGCTGTCAAACATAGTTATTTAAAACAAATTAAGTAGTAAATAACAGCAGCAAAGTGTACAAACACAGCAGCAAGTGTTAGTAAATTCTGGGTAGAGATTGAATCACAGCTCTTGGTTATTTGTGCATTACAGCCATACCCACCCCTTGGACATGTTCTGCCATGTATGAATTCACTTGCTACACAATCTGGCCCTCATTTAGTAGCTTTCACCTCGGCTCATTCCCCTGCTAGTTAATAACACTCCTGTGGAGGGGCTCGTGACACACCATTCATCCTTTGCAGCTCTTCTTTAACAATTAACAGCGTTAACAATGCTTTTAATACTGTGTCAGCTGCACAGTCATCACTCGGGTTCGGTGCTGGGCTATAATTGAAACCATCTGTCTGAAGCTTCCCTTTCTGCTCCAGTTTTGCTGGCGGAGCTGCCGCCTCCTGCTCCTTGGGGTCAAGTAAGAAAGCGGAGTGCTGGAGGTGGCCACATCCCTGGGCTGTTCCCAGACCTGAAACAAAGCTGCACAACCAATGATATATTAATGTATTAATCTATTATTGACCATAATGGCAGCACATGGGTGGTTTCTTGGGCATGGTATCAGGTTGTACTCCCTATTTCCAGGCTCTCCCACTGCTGGGGCAGGATGGGTGCTGCAGCCGTAGTCCCAGTGCACCTGAGCAGCAATGTGCAGGGCTGGAGCAGCATTGGTGCCAGCACTGTGGCAGTGCTCCATGCTCACCCGAGGGGGAGGTGGGTATTTAAGGGCTTAAGGTTTTCATTTTGTGAGCTTTGGTGTTTTAAACTGTGTGTGCTGGACAAAGGAGCTTTATTTACTGCTTCAGCCTGTAATAAAGCCACAAGTCCAGGTTAGGTGTCTGCAGTCACTGTGGGGAAAGTTATGCTCCTGTGGCTGTTTGTACCTGTTGCTAAAACATGAATGTATGGTTCAGTGCCAGGAAACACAACCAGAATAAGATGTATTGAATGAATCCAGACAAACCCAAACTGCGCAGCAGCGCCTTTATCCTCCGCAGTTTCTATGGGCTGCCTTTGGTAACATCTTCTGCCCTTCATGGTGGTCACAATGAATCAGTCATTTCCACTGGCCAGATGGGCGCGATGGTAAGAGATAACTTGTGTAGGTGTTAAGCTTTGAGGTGCTTATATTCTAATTCAAGCAAAGCTGAGCTTGTTTGAAACCATCTGGGTCCCACAGAGACGGCAGCAGACTTGGACTAGGGAAGACTCTAGCAGGTCGTGCAAAACCAACCTGGAGACATGGGCAGATCCCCAGGAGGAGCCCACACAGGGCTTCAACTGTCCTTATTCACAAAGGTGGCAAAGCCTGACCCAGCTGCTGACCGCAGCTCAGGGCATCAGTAGCACGCAGCTGAGTCTTTGAAACTACACCCTAAAATCCTACCCTGACTTCATATTCTCACTCATTCAATTGCCTTTGTGATTTTTCTATGGCTGTATCTTTACACGTAGAGATAGGTTTGTTAATTAAAAAGAAAGAAGCAACTTGGCATTTAGAGCCACCCTGCACATCTGAATCGAGCTTTAAAAAAAACAGGCTTCTGTAGCAGGCAGTAGATGAACTCTTCTATATTCCCTTCCTAAGGGAGAGTATTATAAACTCTGCTGTCAAGATATAAAGCCTCATGAATGCAGCTCAATACATCATACCCATTAGTAAGTGCGGAGTCAGATTTTCCTTGACTTTCGGTCTAGTTCAGACCCATGCTCAGTTATTCCTGCACGTGCTTGGGTACGTGCAGCGGCTTTGACACCGGGATGAGTGCAGAGTCATGCACATGAGCTGCTGCTGAACGGAGCTGCACATGTTTGTGTTAGCATGCAGATAAAGCAGCTTCAGCTAACACAAAGCTATGAAGATGTCTCTTCATTAAGTTCAGTTTTACGGCATAATTGATTTGTGTGGGGTGTGCGTCTGGTGCTTGCTCTGATTGCCTTCCTGACATTGAAGGAATCCACAACAATCACACTGATAACAAGCCATTTACACATATTCAATTAAATTGCTGATAATTCTGATATGGCTCAATATTGCACATGGGTTAGTTTCATTTCTATGTAAATTCTACCCTGATTTAGCAAAGTCTTAATTGTTTAAGAGCAGATTAGGCTAAATGGTTTTAATTGAATTTTATGTGAATTTTTTGCTTCTGCCTTTAAGGAACCCGTTCATAAAGATTTTTCTTTTGGATGTTGTGCACACACAGAATGGGATGCTGGCGCCTGTTCTGGCTTCACTTTAGGCTGCTGTCTTTGCCTCAGAATTGAATTCTTACCAATGAATTATGCACACGGGGGTTGTACACACAAGAAATGGAAAAAGAAAACAGGCAAAAAAAGGAGAGAGGTTCAGCTGCCTCCTCAGGGCCAGGCCCCTGCCACATCCAGATTCAGGTCTTGGATCTGTGTCATTCACACTGTTCGTTTCCATTGCCAGTCACTCGGACCCCATGAAGTGATGTCCCCAAGCAAGGAGGGCTCTTGGACTGCTGGTTTGGCTGTGCTGCTCCTGAGTAAAGCAGAAGAGGTTGTAATTTTCCATGCAGGTTTCAAAATCATCCACATAGTGGATGAGCATTAGTTGAAATAATTGTAGAAAAATGACTGTAGAAACTGCTTCTACTACAGCATCTTTAATACAAATGAGGTACCATTAGCAGCGATACTTATTTTATTACGATTGTTAAGACTGAGCAGCGATTATTGTTGGCACAAATTTCCGAGTAAAAATGCATTATTTTGGTTAAGACATTTAAAGTATCACGCTAATAGAATAATTAAAAGAAAAAGGAGATAAAAATAAACAGAAAGCAAAGCTTAGGGAATCAGTGACCCAATTGTGCCACTGCTCCCATGTGCCGCATGTCCCAGCAGGCAGAGGGAGCTGTGCCCAGCGCCCTGTACCTGCCCCTGCGGTCCTGCCTTGGTGGAGGTGCTGGAGGGAGCTGGGGACAGGGAGGCTTGAGCAGGGTGGGGGGCAGGAGGGTGATGGGGGAAGATGGTGCCGTGGCTGTGAGGATCGGAGGCAGATGAGAGGTGAGGAGTTGCATCTCGGGTGCTGGGTGATGCGCCAGCTGGGGCAGGTTGTGCTTTATGTGCGACATCCACAAATCACATTTTTGAGTGAGACAGTAAAAGCAGCAGAACGTGGGCAGATGTTGTGTGAACTCCTGTGGCCTTTGCATGTGACCATACCATTTTTCTCAAGGAAAAGCATCTCTAGATACCCAAAGCCAGACTGCTGGGGGTTTAAAGGTGAATTAGGAAGGCAGGAAAAAAGGCTTCAATCCCTACTCTAATTACTGGAAAACCCATCAGGCAGGTTTCAGAAGATTCCCCTCTGCACATGGAAATCAGGAGAGGCTGCAGGCAAGGCATTTGGGAGTGAAGCCCACTTCACTTCCCTCAGTGCTGCTGAATGCAGCATCTCCTGGTGCTCTAGGGAATGTGGAGGAGGTCCTGCTCCTCCGGCTCCTCCTGTGCCTCTGTCACAGCATGGGCTGCACCAACCCGTGCTGCCACGTGAAGTCCCAGACATAGTCTGTGCTCCTGATTTCAGCCTTTCAGGGCTAGCAGGGAGCCACATGGAAGCACAAAATTGAGCCCATGGAAATGGATTCTGGCAATGCCGGCTTTCTACATGCCAGTTAGATGCTGTTTCTGAGCAAGCTGTCAGCAAGAAAGAGTTCAAAATTCAGCACATGATCTAAATAATAAAAAAGAAATTCCACAGTGCCAGGAGATAAAAATTACATCTCTTCTTCATTAATACCAAAGGAGTTTGGGGGATACAGGGAACCTGTGTTCCTGTGCCACAGAGACTGCTTTGCCTTCACCTGGCAAACAAACCCCAGGGGCTTGGGCTGCTGTGGGCAGTGGGATGGGAGGTTCTGCAGCAGAAGGATGGTGCAAGGGCATGTGTGGCACCAGCACCCTCTGCTCGGGGCATCTCTTGTCTGAATGTCTGAACACAGGGGATTTGGAGGGGGAATTTGCACTGCTTATCAACCACTCCCAAGGTGAAATCCAGCTTTCTGTGGGGTTGTAACTCTGAACAAGATTTGGCCCATGGTTTTGGAAGGGTTGCTAAAATTCGTGTGTGGTATTCAACACAGAAATCCCAATTACCTGAAATGAGGAACGAATCAGTCCATTGGAGCCACCTGGCACGGAGTGGCCCAAGGAGAGCAGCAGAGAGCGCGTTACTCCCAGCTAAAAGGTCCTCATGGAGGCAGGCAGGGTTTCTGCAGCTCGTGATGGAGCTCTGTGAGATGCACTGGTGTTTGAAGCTGTTGGACTGAGGAGCCCTCTGCTCTTTGGGGTTTGTACCCTTTAAACCTTTCTGGTTTAAAGAGTTGTTTCGGTACCAGAGCAAAATTATTTTTAGATCCATTTAGGAGCATGGTTTTGTGAGACTCTTGTTTCCCAGATCCATTAAAGAGCTTTCTGGGGAAGCCGTTGCACCTCAGTGCTCCCTGAAGATGTTCCTGAGAGCTCCTGGTAGCACATAAAGCTCTGGAAATGAGTGGTTGAGATGATGATTCTGCATGCGTTGCAAAGTGATGAGTGGTGATGGGTAATTGGGATCTATTTCAGTGAAGAGACTCAGGAACTTTTCTTTGACTTGGGTCTGAGCGATCTATGCAATCCCGGCTACCGAAGATCCTATTCATTCATTTAACCTGGTGATTAATGCATTGGGTTGCTGGTTACAAGGAGTTGGCTGAGGAAAAATTAGTTTGAGAAACATATCGATAATAGTTTGAACATAAAATACATCCCTGCAATGTCCTTGGTTTAAGAAGAAAACAAAATAGGACTTTTGAAATCTGACAGTGAAGTCAATGCTTCAGCGCTTTCAAACCGTTTCCAAGAGGCACCTCCTTTTCCAGCAGGTGATCTGCAGCAGCCCAGCTGGTTTTAAAGCAGCACGGGTACAAGGGCTCAGATAAGCCTGCAGATTTAGAGGCCGGAAGGGAGCACTGCATTATTGAGCCTGACCTGCAAGGGCCGGGGGGAGCAAGCAGGTTTTGCTGCTGTTGCAAGGAAGTAGAGAGAGTTCAAGGAGCTGCGCTGAGGCTGGGGGCGGCTTGGGCAGGACAAGTCCTGTAAAATCCTCATCAGAGGTCTAACCTATATAAATAATATTTATTTAGACTTTTTATGGAAGCAGCTGAAATTGGATAGAACACGAATCTGTGCTCTGTCTGCATCATATCCCAAGTCAGAGATGTCCATGGACAGGCAAACTTCTTTCCGATATCATGCTTGTCCCTGTCCTCACACAGGGCTCTGCTGCCGGTCTTCGGAGACGCTATAAAAAATAAATCTTCTTTAAGCACAAGATGCAGCGATGTGGAGGCTTGTAAAGGATGGAAATGGGTCGTTGGGAGAATTTACTTGGGTAATTGCTGAAAGGGGATCTCGGCCCAATGCTTCTGGCTTAGGCTCGTAAATCAGGAGGCGCCGTGTAGTTTATGTGTCTCTGCGTAGCGTTAAGGATCTCCTGTAACCTTCAGAGGTTAACCCAGTCCTAATTGCTACTTAATTTCGTTATCCATCATCATGGCTGTAGAGTGGCCCTGGTGATAGGTGGCTGGGGTTGTGGTTGAGCCCTGCGTGCTCTGTGTTGCATTTGCCTGCTGCTGCCTGATCTGCGCTGCTGGCTCTTGGCTGAGGACTGGTTTATCTCAGCTGTGCTTTCTCAAGGGGAGCCACAGGCGTGCCTTTGAAATGTGCTCCATATCTCTTGCTTTTCACCTCGTAAGCTTTGGTCCTGTACAGGACATTAGCTCGGAGGGAGTAAGCCCATCTGGGTCTCTGCTTATGAGTGCCCTCCTCCAGATGGGAAAGGCTGGAGCATCAGAGCATCAGTCTTTAGTTTCATTGTGAGCCATCCATTGGCAGGGTGGGGTGAGAACACGGTTACATTGGAATATTTGGAGTACACCTGGTGATGCCAGTGGTGTTATTGCAAAGAATTACTGGGGAAAAACTCCCAGACAGCTGCCTGTAGGATGCCGGTGGCGTTACCGGAAGGGGTTAAAGGCAAACTGCAGGGAGGAACAGCACAGGGTTCATGCGGGTTTAATTATGGGCTTACATCTAAAAGACAACACTGACTAAAATGCATTTATTCATTTGTGCCTCAAACTTGGTCAGTGGAGCGTGGAGAAGGAGCAAGCACTGGCAGGAGAACTTCAGGAGGAAACTCGGATACGTGTGAGAACAGATGCTGCTTCAGGACGAGCTTCTGAAAGTTCCATATTGAAAAATGACTGGGAAAGCATGGGAAGTGTTTGCAGCTCAGCAAAGCTCGGTGGGCTGGGGGGAATGGCTTCCTTCAGCAGGAGGCAAAACGTGATCGCCAAAAGAAATGGGGATTTTGGCACACAATGGAAGTGGAGTTAAGTGGGTTGTTCACCTTTCGCTTTCCTTCTGTTTGACCAGCACGTGGCTATGGGAGGCTGCTAGCTTTTACACTGAGAAAGCTGACGGTTGATGCTCAGTCCCTACTATCTGAGATGAAGGTAGGGTCTGAATATGCTCCCAGAAAGAGGAGTGATTATGAAGGCATGCTGGGAGGGAGTTCAGAGCTTGCTTGGTTGGAGTATGATATTTGTGGGGCTGCTGCGTTTGCTGGGCTCTTTGTTGAAAGCTGCTTTTGGGTTTTGTGTTGGGTTTTTTTTCTAGTCATTTTTTTTAAAGCACTAATTGGAAAATTAAGAACATTCAACTCCCACACATCCATTTGTCATGTTCTGCTTTGCCACAGTCGTTTAAGTGAAGGGTTTCATCATTTCCCTGCGATGCACAAGCAGTGTAAACCACAGACCCCTCCCTGCAGCAGGAATGCATTATTTCATTAGAACCACATGGCTGTACTCAGGAAGGCACAGCACCGGAGCGTGCAGTGGCTTGTTTACAGACAGAAATACCCTTCCCGTGGCTGCGATGAAACAGAGCCGTGTAGTTAGAATGATAGAGTTAATTTCTGTACCTTAATGTGTGTGTGAGGGGGGGATCGCAGGGCTGAGCCCTGAGCAGTGACCCTGCGGGCTGAGGGGCTGCTCCCCCCAGGGCAAGAGGCTTTCTGTTTTGTAACTCCACATCCATTACCTTCAGCAGTTGAGTGTAAAGGGGAATTCCCTGGCGGCTCTCTAATAAATTATACATACAGATAACAATGCACCATACAGGCTTTGTGTGAGGGCAGTAGTGGTGATGCGCAGCCACATGCAGGTCACCATTTCTTAGTCTTCGTGTTTTGCCAGAGCCTTTAATATAACTTAATTTGGCCATTAGTTTCTAAAATCTGTCGTGTCTGAAACCCCACACACTGAGAAGGCCTTTGTAATGGTGATGCAGCCAATGTTCTCTCTTCCTTTGTGATAATATCAGAAATTAAACTTAAAAAGAAGCAATTAATGTTATTTCAGTGAATCTACTGGTATCATTAAACTACAAACGCATTCTTATGGCTGCAGAGAGCAGTCGGTATCATTCCCCCCCTCGCACACTGACTGTATCCTTCACTTCAAACAAAAGTTTAAACTATCCACAGGAATGGTCCTCCTCGGAGATTATTCCTCCTTGAAGTGAGCATTGCTTTTGTGCTCCCATCTTGCACAAAGCGTTGAAACTAGTCCTCTGAGCCTGAAAACATCTGTAGGTGTGTGAGGGTGGTTAATGCTCATCAGCTGGGTGGTTTACACTTGCTAGAAAATGAGGGCCAGCCTCTCTGAGTTCCATTAAATAATCTCCCCTTAGAACCTGGCTGCTTTGGGTTCCTGACCTGGCTTCTCGGGCAAGTTTTTGTCTCTGTTGTGAGCGTTCAGCTCAGCCTTTCCTCCCTCCACGTGCAAGTGTGTGTTCTCATCCCGCATCCACTCAGGTGATGATATCAAGGTGAGGGGAGGATGAACCAGCTTGATTCGTGTGGTGAAGAGAGGAGACTTGTGCTTTACTTGCCCTGAGGTCTCTCTATGGGCTTGTGCCTGTGTACGCTTGGGTGTCTAAAAACCCACATTGGGAACGGGTGTGTTTAATTTTCCTAAAGGTATTTATAACTATTTGATTGTAACCCCCCAAGCCCTCCCTCCCTCCCTCCCTCCCTCCCTCCCCTTGCAGGCTGTGTCTGCTGCGGGTGAGCAGAGCCGGGGTGCTCGGATGTGCCATTTTCCAGCTGCACTGAGAAGTCACAGTGCAAGTTTCTTGGTATGGTTTGATCGTTCCCCTTCAGACCTGCACAGACTCTTCTGTTTCCTGGCGCTGGACTAGCGACCCATGTAAAACCATGTGGTTACAAATGCATCGAGGAGGATGCAGCGTTAAAATCAACACTGGACCAACACTGACAAGCCACATGTGGTTCTGTTTGCAGGGGATAAGCTAAATGTTCTTTCCACTCCTCGAGTTGTTTTGCATCTTTACAGTCGCTCTATTCCCTGGTTTCTCTGCCTAATGGATCCTCTTACACATCCTTTGTCCGCTGAGGTTTCTGATGGCTGTGAAAATCAAAGCATTTAAATATGAGATTGGATTAGCACTACAGAAGCTTGTCTTCCAGTAAAGTCTCTGTCTCAGTTGCCAACTCTCCTTTTACTTCAGACTGGCAGAGAATAGCTCTTCTAAGTATTTCCTTTTCACTTTGTGCTTGGCACGCCTGGTTTATTTGATTAATAATAGACTGCATGCAAATCCTTTCCCTCTGGGAATCTTGAAATATCCTTCATGTGCACGGGTCTTTCAGCACGGTATTTTAGAAATGGGCACTTGCTGGTCAGCAGGAGGGAAGGGAGCAAGTGCACTGCCCAGATGGAAAGATAAAGCAGCATCAGTGCAGTATGCTGGTCTCTTCGCTTCAGCCTCTCTGGGGTTGAGAAATGTCTGTAATTTAATATGTTTCCAAGTGAAGCCTGATATTACCTTTAAAAGAAACAAGCGGGTACAACCTGAACAGCCCAATGTCACCATGGAAGTTTTTAGTAATGGCGTTGCTATTCCTGGAAAATAAATGGCCCCCTCAGCACCTTTGCTGCGGGTGACATCGGAGGCAACATCTGTAATTCTGCACCTCCGCTGGCATCGCCTCTGAATTGCTGAACGAGCCACCAGCAAGAGCAGGCTTGTATCAGCAGCTTGATATTTATATCTTGGCAGGGAGCTTGTGTTTGCTGGTATCATTTGTCTCTGAAGAACAGTATCTGTAGTACATGAAAATACATTTTCTACCCTTCTCCTTCGCCCCCGTTACTGATGTCCTCTGCAGCCAGCCATCTCGCAGCCGCCTTCCTTTCCACACACCATCTATTCCTACCCCTTTTGTTCAGTAATACCTGGGGAGGAGGGGGAATCACTGTGGGGTTTGAGCTGAGCCAGAGGTGAAGGAGTCATTGCAGCCTTAGGACAAACCTACCCGGGGTCAGGCAGGGCTGACCTCCAAAACACAGTGCAGCGAGCACTGCCCAAGGGTGAAATGAGGTGCTGGGTTCAAAACCTGTTTCTCAGCCACCTCTAAAGCAAAGGCTGCCAGCCAGGACTGATGCTGCCCTGGTGGCCTGCAGGTCCCTGCAGTGAGCGCTGGGCGCTGGGGTGAGCCCAGGCGCTGCAGTGCAGGGTGCTGGGCTCAGGGAGCACCGAAGCCCCAGATGTGGTTGAATGGACAGAATCACTTCATTTAAACAGCCTGGGCCATGCACTCCCTGTACAAAGCACAGTGTCAACCGACGGGAAAGAACGGTGCGATTGGGCTGGGGCCAGGGCTGACTTTGAAGCACTTTTGGTTTCCTTTCCTCTATTTTAAGGGTCAAATGCACCCATGAAGGGGCTGTGCTGCCCCACTGCCCAGCCCAGCTCCCGTGGCACAGCTCCCCAAAGGATTCCCCATGCGAGTGCACGCTCTGCAAGTACATTGATCAGCACGTTTGAAGTGCTCTCTTGTTCATCTGCTCTGGCTTCCACTACAGGAGTTTTGCTTTAGCTCAGATTAATACTTTTAAAGTACTTCTTGCTTTTTGAAGTGTTTGTGCAAAAGTGAAAAACTTCATTTTAGTTGAAAGTTTTATTTTGGGGTTTTGGGTTTTTTTTTTGATAAACCAAAATTTGAAAATAATTAAATTGCACTTGAGGAATCAAAATTGTCATCTGAAAATGTCAAAACAAACTGGCTTGTGGCTTCTGCAAGATTTCTAATGTTCATTTGGTAAATGTTTTGATCAACTCAAATCTGATTGATTTGATTGACTGCTTCTGCAGTTTTGGGGGCACAAAAGGATAGAAAGTTCTATATCAGTTATTGCCTTCATTCCAGCCAGGATTTAATGTTTCAGTGCCAGAGATCCATAGGCACGTCCAGACACTTCTGTTTGCCACAGGTAAATCTTGGTGTTTAATGTCACAAAAGTAACGAGCCCAGGCAGTGTTCTGTGTTGTGCTGGTTTGTCTGTCTCTTGGCCTGTGGAGCTGCGGATGTGCTGCAGGAAGCCTGGCTTCTGTGGCATCTCCTGCCCCCCAGCCACCTGCCTGGAGGTTTGACCAGGCTGAGCTGCAGCGAGGGGAGGTCTTGGAGTGAATGAGGTGAAAACCAGTGATACCTGTGAAAACGAACAGAGCCGTCAAGAGAAAGGGGAAAATGAGAGCTGTGCACTGAGCTCCCTGTGGAAAGGTGCTGGTGCCTCGCTCAGCGCAGGGCTTTGTCACTGTTCCCCCAGGACTGAACTGAATTAAATGTTGAACTGGTAAATGGGGGTAAATTCACTCCATGCTTGTCTGCACAAACGGTGGGTGCAATTTTGCAGTGATGCCTCGATGCCTTTCCAAGTGGCATCTCACTTAGTGGGGGAAGGAATAGAAGGCAAGGCAGAGGTCAGCAGCACGTGTCAAAGTGTTTTATAGAGCCAAAGGAACCTATAAACCAAAGCTGAAACCCCCTGACAGCCAGAAGAAATGGACAGCCTCGAGCAGCTTGCTTTCTGCCTGTGTGATGCAGTGGGCTGCCTCTCTAAAACCACGTTCTTCCTGGGATCTAAATGAGCCCTGAAAGGCACAGCTGTGTGTTCAGCTGGGAGAGCTGAGAATTTGTGTCTTCCCCAGGTTACCTGCTTTGGGTTTTGGGGTTGGGTTTCTGGGCAAGCAGAGTGCTGGTTGCTGGTGCAGGCTTCAGGCGCCTTCCCTTGGGGCACTTCTTCCTGCGCAGGGCACGGCGCTGTGGAACAGCTTTGGAATCGTGAAGGTAACGTAGTTTTCCAAAGGGACCAGCAGAAAGGTGCAGAGGTTGGGGGTGTGAAACATGGGAATGTCCTCGGCCAAGCGCTGCAGCTGGTGCCCGGTCTCTGCATGGGCAGGAAGGAGGTTTCCTCCCTGGGGTGAGCTTCCCGGTGCAGGTTCTGTGCGGGAGCTGTGGGCATCGGGCAGAACCCAAGACCTGGGCAGCAGCAGCTGGGTCAAAAAATGGGGGCAGGTGGGGAGCAAAGAAACCTGTGGCTGGCGGAGGAAAGGCAATTTGGCTGAGATCTGCAGCTTGTCATGCCGGTAACAAAGGGGGTGGATGGCAGTGACAGATACAGTCCAGCTTTTAATTGCCATGAGAGAGTTTTTCCATTCCCCAACAGATTTTAGTGTTTAGCTGTGGAGAACCAAATGCAGAAGCCCAGGTGCGGTGTTCCCAAGGCCGTTTGAAGAGGGATTACAGCTTCTTGGCTTCTTAAAAACATTTCTATAAATTTAGGCAGATTCATTCCTGGCGTGACTCTATTAACTTACAAGTGCTGTTGTCAAGAGTACCCAAATGCCAGCAAGCTCTATAACAACGGAGCTGGGGACATCCAACAGAAGTGATCAAAGAACTTGAAGAGTTTAGAAGGAAAGATTAAAAGAACAGAATGTTTCAATTGGATAAATGGTGACTGAGAGTGGCTGCGATGATCAGCTACTGGTGTGTGAGGGTGCGGGTGCCGAGAGCATCATTTTAATATGGATTTAGCCAGAGGTAGTGGGAAAAACCATAAGGCATCAATGAGGCTTTTTCCTTTTAGCATTTAGAGCTGATAGAGAAACGTGTCCACATGTTTGTCTCTGGGTGGTCACCTCTTTAGGCACCAAAGTCCAGTTTTCTTTCCTTGCCTTTCATGCATTCTCCTCCTGGCTGGGTTTGGATGTGCCCTTAAAGGGTACCTGTCTCTGCTGTTGGGCAGTAGAGCACCTCAGACATAAGCAGTGCTTGAGGATCCACACCTAAACCAGAGGTGACAGGCTCTGAGAGGCCCAGGTTCAATTTGCACTGGTGGAAATTAGGATGCTGAGGTATAAGTCACCTTTGGGAAAAGAACACTTGCAACTTATTTGGAGCAGAATACCCTGGCAACACCTGGAAAGGCATTTACATTCCTAAGGCCAACATCCAGGCACCACCATTGTCATTTAAATTCCCATTCAATTTTCATGTAATTCTGAGCCTGCCTTAGCAAAAATCCTTACCTAGGAAGTTTGCACTGGCGAGCATGAAACCCTCCTAAAACCGATGCTCACCAGTTGCTCAGTCCTGCTGATATTCTTGTGTAGCCCGAGGCACTTACCCACCCTTCTGCTGCAGTGGTGGGTGAAAGGCAAATTGCACTTTGTGGCAATGGCACTGCAACACGGCTCTGGTCTGCCTTGGAAATCCAGACTGTGTGTCTCTGGGTGGCTTCAGAAATCCAGCCTGGATGAGTCCGAGCTCACTGGGCATGAAGGTACACCATGAACGGCGAAACCTCCTGCAAATGGGTACAGAGACTGCTGGTATGACAGAGCAGGACAGAGCTTTTCACCTCCAGCAGGTGCCCGCAGACAAACAAGGCCAAGCACGCAGGCACCTCATCTCCTTCATCAGAGGTGATGGTGCTCCCATGGGAGGGTTTGCACAAGAGGGGACTGGGCGGTCCATCAGTGATGATCTGAAGTAGTGATGCATAAAACTGCATCTGGAAATGTCTGGACCGTGTTTGTTGATGAAGAAGCCTGTAACCAGCAGCAAAACTCGTGTTTGTTTCACAAATTGGTTTGGGAAAGGGGAAGGAGGGTGTCCTAATTTCCTTCTTGCAGGGATGTGTCTTCCACTCCTCAGCATCCCGCTTTAATGAGCCCTTGTTTCCTGTGGGTCTATTTCAAGGTCAGGGTTAGGTAGGGCGGAATTTGCCTTTGACATAATTAGTCTGATAATTAAAGCTTTGTGAGGTGCTTACAGGAGAGAAGCAGAGAGAGGCCGGGGGTGTGGGAAGGGGCTGTGCTGAAGTTTTACTAACAAACGAGCTGGAAAACAAAGTTAGAGAAGGCCCAAAGTATTTGAGGACTGGAGAGAACCCATGGGGCGTACTTGAGGTGAAATCTGGCTTCAACCAAACCGCTCTGCTTTCAGGTGAAGATGTGCAGAAGCCTTCTCATTGGTATTTTTGTAACAGTTGCCTTCTGCATGAATCTACCTCCTCTCCCCAACCAAGCCAACTAGTCTGGAGCCTTGTGTAAAGGTTGGTAAGACTGGGGTGCACCAGTCTTTTGTTCTTCATGCAGCACCCTGCTTCTGCTCCAGGTGCAGTAAATACTGGGACGGTTGCTAGCAAGAAATGTTCCATTTCCTCATCTCTTTTCTGCCATGAGCTCAGAGGCTGCAGCTGTGTACGGACAGCTGTTGAGCTGAGGCGTTTCAAGTACCTGCAGCTAGCTGTCGTATGCTCTAACGCCAAGGCATAAAAGTGCCATGCCAAAATAGTGCAGTGATATTCACAGGAGGCTGGTGATTCATTGAAAACCGCTGAGTTGCACTAAAATACCATTTCCTACTGATCTGATATACAGTGTTCACCATAAACACCGGTGTGCAGGGTAGAGGAATGTTTTATGGCACCTGAGAAATGACATGAATGCTCCAGTGGAAATCTATTAGATGGGGGGGAGGGAGAGGAGGAGGGGGAATACCCACAATGCCCATAAATACTGACCCATCTGACTTCCTGGTTTACCCAATAGGATCAGTACAAGGTCTGTTCCATACATATAACGTGGCCAGAAAATCTTTCCACTAAATTGGGCGCAGATACTTAACTGAACTGGGGAGGAGGTCGGGATTCTCGTGAAACCCAGCGTATTCACTGGGTGGCTTTTGCTTCCTCAGCGCCTGCTCTGGCACAGTGAGATGCTGCTGGTGTTTCAACAAGTGTTTTTAACCGAAGGGGTCATTCTTGGGCTGGGATAAGCCTGGTACCTCTGCAGAGAGCAGGGCAGAAGCTGTTTGCTTCTGAACGACAACAGAGCACTTCGTAATCCCAGCAGCCAAAGGGGTAGCACCATTTGGCAAAAGGTCTTTTATTGCTTGGTGTATGTTCAAAGGTGTCTGGGACAGATCGCTGGTAGAGCAGGGACTCTTCAAGGGGTTGCTGTGAGGTAAGGTGAGGAGGGGAGAACTTGTAAGGAGTTACAGCTCTTAGAGAAACCTTTTAGAAAGGCCTGTCGTATGGCACAGCCTGTGTGCAGGGCTTGTGAAGCACTGAGCCTGGCAGCCTGCAGCTTGGAGCCGTGTCTGTACCTCTGCCTGCTTCCCAGGGGCACACTAAAGCCGTGTCTCGCTGTCCTGCCAGCCGTGCGCTGATGAAACAGCCCCATGGGCTCATGCTGGCCATCTGGCCACCAGCTGGGTTAGAGGGAATGGATGTGCTTGTTGGAAACCTGAATTAGCACATCCAGGCGTGCTGATGGCAAGAGATCCTTTTACAAACCCCTGTGTTCCCAGCTCAACTCCTTGTCTGTGTTACAGACATCTGCTAGCTTGTTGTTTCCATAGTGGGGAGTTTCATGTGGATGAGGATATTGCAGCTGGCACAGCTTGGTTTCTGAACAGCTTTTACTGAGACTAAAAGTACGTCTTTTAAAACAAAAATGCAACTGTGAGGAAGCTGGTTTTTAATTAAGTTTTTGGTTGGGGTCCTCATCACTCCAAGAGCAGTGCTACCTGCACCACTTGCCTCTCCTGGTCATTTGTTCCTTTGGTTGCAGTAAGTTCTTGCACAGATGAGATTCATGTGATGTCCTGCACAGAAATTACTGGAAAATGTGCCCAGTGCTACTCACTGTGTTTTTCTTTCCTTTACCACTAAGTAATTGATTCTCAGTCCACAAAAGCAGTCACTGACTTACTACTGGTCATGGTTTCAGTGTTCATTCAGAGCTAAGGTATGTATCTACCCATGGCTTTGTTGCAGTAAGTGTATTGATCAGCAAAGAAGAATTGTTTGTAGTGGTGTGGTGTTCTCATTTTGGAGGGGGCTGCATAGGACAAGCTCCACAGATGATACTGGTGGTTAGCAACTGTGAGAGACCAAAGGCTGAATGAGTTTGAGATTGAATTAAGCATGTTCATAGTTTTGATAAGCATTGTTGCAGATGTGCAAGCAGTGGTCCCATTTATCAGCACGCACTTCCATATTCTGCCACTGCCCATCCTTTCCTCCTTTGTCTAGAGGAAGATTCCTGTAAGCTGTCATTTAGTGCTTGTACTAAGTTAAGTATTCAGATCAAGTGGCCATAACAACATGCCTGGGTGAAAAGGTTTCTACTTAATGTAGATTATAAACCCTCCAAGGGAAGGATGCCTTGCTGAATTCATGGTCAATGCTCACGCCACCTCTTTGCACTTTGGGATGCTCTTATTTACACTGGCAAGCGTGAGAGCTGACAGTGCAAACCAGGTAAGAGGTTGAGCCAGGGATCCTCACATGAGTTTGAGGCTCAGTTCATTCAGATGTCTCTCAAGAGCATCATCCTGTGCCCCAGCTGGGGCTGGCTCTGGTCAGAGCCATGAGGCAGGAGCAGTTGATAGGAGACACTGACCATTCTGCTCCCCCAGGATTCAATTTGTCCTGCAATGCACTGTGCTGTTCTCTGCAGGTATTCACTTTCCCTGACCCTGGGGGCTGTCTGTGTGCCTAAAACCATGACAATGTTTGCACTCATATGCATAAGCTCGATTACGTGGCTTAGTGCTTGGGAAGGGAGCGTGGGACACAGGGAGAAGGGTGCAGGGTGGAATCACAGTGAGGTCCAGGCTCTTGTTCTCACAAGTCTCATTATTGTGCCTGCTGCAAAGTTTACTGAGGTTTGGCCTATGGGGTCAGGGAGCTTGACCAAATAAAATCTCCAGACCTGGAGGGATAAGCATGTTCTATAATGCCATAATCAGTTTGGAGAATGAGCTTTCGCTGCAGCTTCAAATTGGGTCTTCAAATGGTGCTGCACTTAATAGGATTTTACACGTGCTGTGAAATTTCTGAACCTGTCTACCCTGTTGTTTGACATGCAAAGGGCAATGCTGGCTTTTCATTAGCAGGGCTGCACGCCTAACATATCTCCCTGCTAGTGCTGTGGGTAGACATCTTAAAAGCAAATTGTAATCGAAATCCTGAGCGGGCTGAGATGAGAATTAGCTGCCTGTCTTGTGCCTTTCTGTTTATCTCCAAATGTCAGCACTCTGCACTGGAAGTTTTGATAGGAAGGCATCTGCTATTCCAGGCTAGAGAATTAGCAAAGGAGAGAACCAGGGTGTGGGGAAGGAGAGGGCTAATTGAATCACCGCGGAAACAACAGCTCTGGAATGTGCTCACGGTAGGTCAGAAGTGACAGGTTGAGATGCAGCAGGAATGACTTGTGCTGGTTTGCAGAGGGGCCACTTGTAGAAAGATTGCATTGCCAAATGCTTGAGACAGGCTGAAGACAGTGATTGTTGTACCTTGGCTGGGAGGGGAGAAGGCATCCTGCTAATGTAGCTGCAGACGTGAGCTCACACATCTTCTGGTCTTGGGCTCAAAGCTGCCTTCCAGAATGATCCAACTTTAGAAACTGTGAAGTCACAGTTTCCAAGTCCAGCTGCTGCTCTCTATTTCTGAAGAACTTCTTGTTCACTGTGTTTTTTCTATGGTGCATCCACAGGTATGCTGGTTTGCTCATCTTTCTGTACTTCAAGCTCCACTCTCAGCAGTGTTCATACTTCAGGTGGCCTATTAGCTACTTGCAGTGCACTGAAAACAGCATGTGGGCTCTCTGGTCTTTCTCTTGTTTCAGAAGCCGCCAAATCCCACTGGAGCTGCTGCCTGTGCATGTATGTAGCTCTGCTTTCCTTGTTTTATCCGCTTAGGGAAGGCAATGATTTGGATTCTGATGTAGCTGCCTGGCTGCTTTCAGAATACATTTGAGTTAAAAAATGGCATTGATGTAAGAAGGCACATTTTTAGAGCGATAGAAGAGGCTGCAGCTGATGGTGTGTTATGTACTTTCATGAGGTTTTGGGGATCAAGCTGTGAGCAGCAGGTTAACAGTGTTCTTGATAGGATCTCTGAAAGTGAACTGAGCTCACCATAGCTCCTATGATGACTAATTCAGCAGGACCCTTTGCATTCCTCAAGACCTTTAAGTGTCACTTCTTTGTAAAGGGCCTCATAAAATACCATATTTCTGGGCTTGTTTTTCTTCTGTTGATGCCAAAGTCAAGAGCAGCACATGTTGGGGCACTCAGGTCTTATCTTTGCTTTGTTGCCGTTCGCACACAGACCCTGCTCCTCAGCCTGCAGCTCTTCAACCCGCACTCCCAGAAGGCTCTTTCACTTCTGCCACCTGCTCAGCACTGGAGCTCCCTCAGGTTTTGCACCCCTGTAACCACACCACCGGTGCCATCTGTACCAGGCAGGAGCTGGGAAACATCAGCACAGGCCTGGAGACTTGAACAGCCCAAGTGTCTGCTCCAATCTCTGCTGCGCCACTGAGCCCCGGCTCCGGCTGCTCTTTTCCAGCTCTGTATTTCAGTATTTGCAACACATGTTTTCTGACCCCAAATCGGCATCTCTCAGTTCATCTGGGTGTGTCAGATGATGCCAGACGGGGAGAAGTCGGAGCTTGCAGTGAATATGGAGGAGAAATATCAGGCCTTCCTCCCACAAATGGGTTTTTAAGATAATTATAATGCTATAAGTAAAATCAGTATCAAAAAGTTGTGGGGCCAGGACAGGTATCTGTAGTTTTTCCAAGTTCAGTTCATTGAAATGTTAAAGGCAGTGAAGAGGTAAAGGGGGACCATGGACATTTTTGATAGTATTTGTTCCATTATTCATCTATTTCATTCCTTATGTGTCAGCCTGTGGCAGAGCTTCTTTTGAAGAACTCATTGCCTAAGATACTGAGCAAGTGCTGAAGAAATGGTGCTGTCACCCTCGGGTGGCTGCAGCAATGCAGAGGCCACTGCAGCCCCTCTGGGAGGAACACAGGGACACATGGTGCTATTTCACCAGGAGATCAGGTGTAAATCTGATGAAGAAGTTGTAAAGAATTAAGCCCTGGTTTTCATTGCTTAACCTGCAGAGTGTGCTTGGCTCGAGACTGATTTATAACAAAGCTGTCATGCAAATGAGACATAAACACGAGTGATGAAGTGCTGCCGGGCTCTCTTCACGTGTGTCAGGTTGGGATCGATGTACGATGACTGATTAATGTCACTGGGAAACTGCAGGAGTGGGTGATGTAGGGGGAGTTTGGGAAGAAGTTTTGTTAAAGAACTAAGACTAAAAGCTGTCTCTGTCACTATTAAGGGGAGCAAAATGAAAGGTGAGGATTGAGGGTTGGTTTGGAAGGGTTTATAGCAGGAGTCTCTTACCCAAGGGGTTAAAAAAGGAAATCAAACAGTGCTCTTCCCATCTCTCACTGCAGTGTCCACTGTGAGTGAAAGAGCTGCTCACGCAGCTGCTACTGGGTGTAAAACCAAACAGACCTTTTCATGGCAGTGCTGTGTAACGCTGGGGGTTTCAGGTCTGCTCCTGCCCACGGCATACATGGGTTCAGTTCGTTAGCTCACACAGTGGGAGCTGTGTTGACCTTTACATGTCCATATGTTGTCTGTGGGTATCTCCATCCTGCCTCACGCTGATGCTATTCCTGGTGAAACTGGGGGGAGCTGTGATAGTTACTGCAGTTCACATTACCTTCCTTAGGGGTTTTTTCCCAACTTGGGGTTTGAGCCAGCGTGTTTTGGTGTCGCTCTGTGGGACCGGCCTCCTCAGGAGCTAAACATCTGGTCAACCATGCAGGCTGGGAAGAGAATCAATTTGAGCTCTGCGAGGAGCGTGTGGCTCTCGGGAGCAATGGGGAGGGAGGAGCAGCAGACTTTTCTCTACCAGGAGCACCAGCTCCTTGCTGCAGCCCAGGTTCCTGTCCCTTTTGTTCTCCCTGGCAGCAGCATGAAAAGGGAGAAAAGAAAAACCTGAATGCTGATCCCCTCCCTCCGCTTTGCCTTTAGGTACATGTTTCAGAACTGATTTGTTTGTGTACAAATCCTGTTCTTTGTATCTTACACTAAACAAAACCTCCAAATAAATTTTAGTTGCTTTCCTGCCTGCCTAATCCTCATGTTTTGGTACAGATAAATCTTGTATAATTAGCTGTAGCTCGGTAGTAGCTGTAGTGCCTGATGAGAATGAAATGAAACATCTCATGGAGCAGCAGTGAGCAGGACTCTGGGGTTCAGCATCCTTTGCCCAGCTCATGTCGGAGCAAGCCTTGGCTAATGCAGCTTTTTTTTAACCCCTTAAACCCAGCAGCAGAAGCTTTGCTTCTGCCTTTTTAGGGTGTATTGAAACTGGTGGGATTTGGAAACTCTTGAAACCTTACGTTTCCATGTGGGGAGAGAAGTCTCTGTTTCCATCACTCTGCTCACCCCCTCTATAGGCAGCTCCCCCAGTGTTCACCAGGAAAATACATACACAGGAAAAAGCAAATCTGACCAGCTTGTACATGGAAATGCCTGGCTGCTGAAAAGACATTCTAGTTGGAGTGTTAAAATGGGATTCTTTGGTTTTCTGTGAAATTAAAGCAGTATTTGAAATAAGAAGGGGATCGGGCGATTTATCAATCAGGCACCTCTGGAGAATCCAGAGAGCTTGCTAAGATACATGTCAGTTTTGGTCTCGTATGACAAGGACCACCTGGAGCTGGGGGCAGTTACATCCGCTGGCTCAGCCCCAACATGCATGATGTATTTTTAACAGATCTTTGATGTGAACTGTGTCTTCAGTCACTTTGTGTTGTGTTCTCTCATTTTTCTTTTAAATCCTTCCTGATTAAACTGGTATTTTTATCTCAAATTAATACTTAGCACACAACTTGAGGGTTTTCTTTCCAAATCACAGGTAAGGTGTCAACCACTCAAATTCATTCAGTGGTGGTTCCTATGGAACAATTACAGGGACTTTGCTCAGCCCAGGCAAAGCTTCCTCCTGAGCTTGTGCTGTGCACAGACAGGGACTTGTTTCACCTTTGTAAATGCATGTGCTCTTTTCCAGGTGTTTCACAGATGTTTTTAAACTGTTTGAGAGTGAGGGGAGGAGAAAGAGGAGGAGGAAAAGGAGAAGGAGAATAAGGAGGAGGCTTCTGTGCTGTGTGACTGAACTAATGGTATTACCAGCAATAGGACTGACAACATGATTCTTTTTGTAAGGCTGAACTTTATGCTGAATTATGTTCATCATAAAGCAGGATGTCAAGTTAACCTGTGTGAGCTGATAGCTTTGCCCTCTTTTATCTGTGTGGATCAGTACATTAACACAGGAGCAGGAGCACTGCAGGATATATGAGCAAGGAGTATTATCCATCAGCCCACTTGCTGATGGGTATTTTACTTGCTAGCACCATGCATTGGTTCTGGTAAAAGAGTTTAAAATGAGCAGCCTTCTGCTCTTTTCATAGTGCAAGCTCTGTGCACTTGCTTCTGTCTCACTAATAGCCACAGCTGAATTATCCCATCACTCGTGTAGTTCTTCATGTAATGGTAAGTGGCATCTAAATGTTAATTCCTCTTGCTGGTTTCTTCCACAGTGACACAGTCCTTCTCCAAAGGTGGGAGGCTTGTGGTTATATATAGAGAAAGTAACAGATATCTGTAGAACTGGTTTTAAACTGCAGAACTACCCTCATCCAAACACACATCAAAGCATTTGGGCATCAAACCAGCTTGGTCCAGAGTTCATGAGAACATTTCCACTTCAAACTAGACTGGAAAGTTTTCTTCTGTGTTACCATATACATGCGCTCCATATATAAGGGACAAAAGAGAAGCATTTGGGAATCAAAGATGCCATTTTTTGTCTATTGAGCAGGAAAGATCAAGTCAGGGTCTGTTCTTTATTCAGGGAGCTTTCTGTAACCCCCATTCTCCCTCTGTAAGGAACATCTCCCACCTCTCCCCTGACACTGCTCTGGCATCTCTGAGTCACTGACCTGCCTGTGTGCCTCTCAAGGGGCACAGAGAGGGCTTGGCTCTCCCAAGTCCTCGGCACCCACTTCACAGAGGTAGGAGAGAAGAGGCAAGAAAGAAGAGCGCAGATTTCATCCTGAGGGGTTGGGACAAGGGTTGAAATAGGAACCAGTTTGCTGGCCCTTTTCTCAAACAGCAGCTGCCCAAACAAACACCCCTGGAATCCTGCATTAACACCGCCTGTGCACGGCATGCCTTTTATTTACTTGCCACCCAAGATGGGTTAAAAACATTCTGTGCCTTTGTTTTGGCGCTGATTGTGTTGAAATGAAAAGTCCTAGAAAGAAATGAGTTTTGTGGGAAGGAAAGGGACCGAATGGAGTGAGCTCAGCTGATACCTAATTCTGTGCTCAGTCGTTTTGGGTATAGCTCAGACTTCATGGAAGAACAGAGAAAAAGGAAATCCTATTATATTAAGAACATGGCAGACTGATAAAATTATTTGAGAGATTAAACCTTCGCAAATGCTGTTTAGACCTTGCCTTCCTTTCCCCAAGTATGGAAATCGATGATGAGGGGAGGACAAAGCTTGCACCCTTTCAGGCTCTTCCCTTTGAGTTTGATTTTTGTTTCTCTGCCATGATGGCCATGGCTTTTACCTGAATTTTAAGAGTTCAGGGAATAAACTTAAAGTGCATTGAGCACAAGTGAAAATGGGGTTATTTAACCATTCCTCCCCTGTGTCCGGCTCCGTGGTTTGGGATGGTCTGAGGTTTTCTTGTTTAGTGCATTCAAGCAGATGATTTGTGTGTCCTTAGATATCTAAGTAAGGATTTCTGTGTGCTAATGCTCCAAAGAAAATGCCCACCATATTTTCTTTACCAGTATGATCCCTTCTGATTATTCCACTGTGGTGTTCTTTAAGCAGCCCGGGAGCAGCAGTGGAAAGAAGGGGTTGCTAAATCTTTAAAATGAAGCTGAACAAAACCTGAATGCATTGCAGCAATAATTGGTTTCTGTACACAGAGATAAGCTGCCAAAGTAACAAGACTGTGATTTGAAATGCTGGCTAGCCTCCTACGAGAAACTGCGGGTCTAATCCGGGTCTAATCCTCAGCTGGAGTAAGCAAGAACGAAGCTCCGTAAGAGCAGTGGTGCTGTGACAGCTTACATCAGCTCAGCACCAGACTCCAGCCGTTCAGGGCATAAAGCAGCACATTGGTGCATGTTTCTGGCAAGCCCAGAAGCTGTCAGTTTGAAGTACCCCTGACACCTCCCCGAGCAGAGCTGGTGATTTGTGCAGGCACCACAGCGGGACCTTGCTGGTTTCTCAGAAAAGGCAAAACCCCCTCCCGCTACCACGTTCCGCCGCCTCGGAGCTGCGAGGCCACAGAATGAAGCTGGCTGAGCAACAGATTATTAGGCAAGCAAATCAGAAACGCAATAAGCTGAGGACATGCCAATGTTCCCAGGCAATTGGAGCACTTCTGCGAGGAGAGGCAGAGGGAATGGGACTTTTATAGCCTGGAGAGGAGGGATCTTACAGCAGCCTTCCAGTAACCGTGAAGAGGTTAAGGCAGATGAAGCCAGGCTCTCTGCTCAGATGTGTAGAGAGAGGAGAGATGACAGCCGTAAAGTGAAGAGGGAAGGTTCTAGAGGATCATATTTTGACTATGAAGATAGCTGGATGCTTGGCCTGGGGGGCTTCTGAAGCCTCTGTTCTTGCCTTACAAGATCCAACCGCCCTGCCTTGAGGAGAAGGCTGGACTAGAGACTTCTGAGGTCCCTGCGGCCCACATGAGTCTGTAAGTGTCATGTCCAGAGGGAAGGGAAAGTTTTACATCAACCTGGGGTCAAGCTCACAGCATATTCTTCTGCTTCCTGATTTTGTGTCCATGGAAGTCCTCTATATTCACTTTGGCATGGACCAAGAGCTTGGCATGAGAGGTTAAAATACGTTGTTGAATACAAGTGTGAATTTCTTCAAGGTCCAAGGCTGCCCAAGGGTTTTCACATGCAAAACTCTATATGCATTCAGCGTAAATGAGAGTTAATTCTGTGCGGATTCAAGAGAACTGCACATCATCTCCCTGAGGCACAATTGCCTCGTTGAGGCAGGGGGTCCACTGGCTTCTGAGCAGAAACCAGCTCGGTGGCTGATTTCAATGTTATTCCAAACGCCAGGAACTTTAAAGACAGGCTATTATGTTTTGATAATCATTTAGCTGCTCTTAGATCAGGCACTGAACTCCCAAGGATCCTCATTTGTGCAAATTATGCCCCGCTGCTTTGAAACGTACTTGTGCATGACCTGGCATGATGCATGACCGGCATGCTTCATCCCAGTGCAGGCCTGCCTCTCTAACAGATGCCCAAAGAACAGGCTGGCATCACTCAGCAGGTCGTTAGGGACACAAACATTCCAGAGTAATTGGAATGATTTTTAAGGATGCAGAGTGTAAGGCGCAGGATGGGAACGAGCAGCTCTTTTTAGCGCAGAAACCTCTGCATAAGAATGGGTTGAAAATACTCAGCCATGCGTGGAGCAGAACTAAACACAATTTGTGTTCTGCTCCCCTATTTACATCCATCCGCTGGCAGTAACTGAATACATCATCCCCAGGAGGAAGGGGAAGCGACTCACCTGCCAGAATTCATGCATTAATTGGGATGAGTATTAGGAGTCTCTCGAGAAAATGCAGTCAGGGTGGGGCTGGGAATAAATGAATGAAGAATTGCAAATACAGCGCGGGTGAAATGTGTGAAACCCTGGAGTCAAAGGCTGTGGCTGTCACGGTACACTGACAGGGGATGTTTACCTTGGCAGATGCAGTGCTGAGTTATGCTGATGTATGTGCCTGTGCTGGGAAAGGGAAAAAGGCACCGAGAGGTTTGTGCAGATGGTATCTCTCCGGGTTCATCCTCTCCTCTTTCTCAGTTACAGGAGGGATGCTGAACGTCCTCAGCCTGCCATGTGAGCTCTTACACTGTTAGTATGTTCCTACTTTAAGGAAAGTAGAATTTCCCTGTGTTTTCATTCTGTGCCACCTAGTCCTAGAAAGTTCCCTTTGGTCTGTTCCTTTGACATGGTTTTTGCTAGTGGAAATCTGCAATCTTGAGTTATGGCAGGGAGAGCCTGAACAACCTAAGACCTGTCACTGTTTCTGTATGGGATCAGAACTCTTCATGTGAGTTGTGAGCAGTTTGTTCTCCCTTTCAAGAAAACAAACCCCAGGCAGTGTTCTCAGCTGGGGTCATGTCTGGAATACCTGCACAGGGAAATTAGGCATTACATCTGCAAGCTGTGTGTAATGTATGGCATGCTGCTGATTGAACTATGGTGTGCTTTTGTCAACTATGAGGTTAATTATGAAGAATCAGTGAGGATAAATGACTTCATGAAGTTGAAATTATGATCTTACTCTTTGGTTTATATCTTTGTTTACAGTGAAGTCTCATATGTGGACCTGTGAAGCCACACACCATGGTAGTGGTGCAGAGCTGCATTTGGTGGGACCAGTGGGGTGATGGGGCCTGGTTTTATGGTGTTCAACCCTGCAAAAGCCACCTCTAATTTGAATGCTCAGCACTGTGTCTCAAGGCTGCCGGGTACCCCGGCTGCTCTGCTCTAACCTATTAATATTCTCCAGGAATGTCACGTTAATATGCATTTTTTAGAAACTCGGAATCTCCAGGAGTGCAATAAAAAGGCAATTACGGAATTTGCACATACACAGATTCCCCGCCCCGGAATCTCATTTTTGTGGTGGATTGCGGCCATGGAGCTGTGATTATGATGATAGAACATCAAATAAATCCAGTCCAGAATGTTTAACTGCAGTGACTGCGGCAGGAATTCACACTGATTGCTCTGCAAAACCTTGTGGTGACTTTATCCAGCTTTTATTTTGCTTATTGGTGTTGGGGTAATTTAGTGAGTGTTCAAGAGAGCTTCAGCACAGAGGCGATTGCAGGAATAGTTGTGACCTTCTCATCAGCTGTGGGCTGGGCTCAATCTCGTGTTCATGTAAAAATGCGAGAAGAGGTGACGCTGGAGCGAGGGGTGAGCCCAGAACATTCCAGCTTTCCTCAAGAAAAATAGCCTCAAAGGCAGGCTCTTCAGGCAGGGTCTGAGCAAGCTTCCGGGCAAGAGACTTATGTGCACTGGAAAGTGGAGACTTCTGGTAAATATTCCAGTATAGTAATTGCAGAAATACCATTTCCGTGCTGGTTTTACAGATGCCAGCTCATGTAGGTGTTAAAATACTCTCAGCTCCTCTCGTAATGCAAGGGACACACTGCTTTTGGTTTCTCTGGCAAAGCAGTTTTAAATTGGATTTTCCCCACCCTTCTCTGTAAGTCATAGGAAGTTTGGCATTTTCTTTGTGCAAGCACTATAATCCTGTAAGGCAGGCTTTAGTCAAATTTCGTCTAATCTGTAGGATTTTTGATGCTATTTAATTATAAAATGATAATCTTTTAACCTTAATTTGATTAACGTTTATGGCGAATCTCTACAGAATGTGCTACAGCTGCAGGCAGGGTTTGCACTGCGTAAAATGCACGTCTTGATAGCTTAGTTAAATTTAGAGCTTTTACAGAGCACCTCAGTTGGACATCCAGCAGCTGAGGATCTGGAGCGTCGTCATTGCTGTGGGGATTTAGAACTTCTTCAAGGTTTAGATCTTTCCTTGGAGCTGCTCTTCACTGGTTTTTAGTGGTGTAATCAATGACAGAGATAAACAAAGTGCAGGAAAATGTAGCATCGATTTTGCAATAGACTTTATTCTTCCCACAGGTTAGATCTGCTTGTGGGCAGAGCGGGTCAGGAGCTCCGTGGCAGAATTGCTTCCATTGAAATGTGGCAGTTCGCAGACACGGAAACGTGGCGTGAAGATGGGTGTCCCCCAGAGCCTGGTTTTATTTCATGAGGATGTTTTATCTCATGTGGATGAGCCTCTCGTGAGCTCCCAGCCCCCTGGTGTGTGCTGCACAAGGGAGCCTCAGAGGTTCACAACTTGCCTGGTGAAAGCTGAGGAAGGTAACGAATGGGATGTGTTTAACTTCCTGTGCTGGCTGCGTGGGGCATATCTCATCTAGCAAGTGGAAAATACGGCTTCCAGCTTCCAGCGTGACCTTTTTATTTCTGTTTAGTGGGAAATAAAAATGATTTTGAAATGAATTGGCACAAAAATGAATCCCCAAGTATTAAAAAGTTGCTTAAATCAGAGACCGAGCTGTGATTTACCGCTTTGTTTATAGTCAAAGCCTATAGATGCTGAAGGCAAGAGGAGCAGAAGCAGGGCTGCTTCCAAGGGGGCTGGCAGCGAGCTGCTGTGGCAGCATCAGTTGGAGCTGGACAGAAACACTATGATTTTGGAGCTTTTTCAGTGTTAGGAGCTGGAGTTTGTTACCTTTGAGGGTGCTCAGGGCTGAACTCCATCTGTTTGGACAAGCAGCACCGAGCGTGGAGAATCACCTGCCAATGCCCAGGGGTTTGGTGGTGCTGCATGGCCCCATCCTTCTCCTCTGCAAGGGAGAGTGCTCATGGCCAAGCCCCCCAGCACTGCAGAAGGCCCCAGCCAGGGGGTGGCTCTGTCTGGATCTCATCCTCACACCCGAGGGCTGCCGTCTGTGAGGCGGCACACTGTGGTGATGGGCTCTTGTGCAGACCTCTTCCATGGACCACCTCTTGTCTCAGTCATTACTTGCTTTTTCATGGCTTGTTGCTTCCATCCCACACAGGACTTGGCTCTCTGAACCGCTGAGTTATTTAATAGAATCACAGAGTCCTAGGTTGGAAGACTTCAAGGATCATCTGGCCCAACCCTTCTAGGCAAAGCATGACCTAGACTGGGTGTCCCAGCACCCTGTTCCGCTGGATCTTAACAGTGGGCAGCATTGGGGAATCCACCACTTCCCTGGGGAGATTATTGCAGTGGCTGGTGTTCGCTCTGTGTAAGAAGCTTTGCTCATTCTATGTGTTCAGTCACTAAGCTGAGGGTGGCTGTCACTTATTTACTGGTTTAAAGATGCATTTTAGAGACCCTGAGAGGAAAATGATTGCTTTGACTAGCTGGAGCCCCATGCTCAGTAATAGGATTTGCAAGTCATTCAGCTAATAATGAGCACTGTATGTGCCACTGGCTCCTTCCCTTAGCTTCAGCTTCCTCTATCAGCATGAATAAATGATGGTGTAAAAGATTAAATATCTCTTTGATGAAGTTGGGGGACAGGAGCTTTGAAATAAGCCCAAGACAATCCGAACACGCTCTCCTTCTTTCTGAAGTGAATTAGGTGCTATTTCCTGGTTGCCTTTGATTCTTAATAATGCTTAGCCAAATATGAAGTGGACTGTTAACTGGGGAATGGCATAACAAGTTTAATCGTGTCAAATCACTTCTGGAGAGCGTAAGTATTTGTGGACTTTATGATTCCTGCATATTTCATTACAAAGTCATGTTTAATGCAGCTGTGTCTTACACAGGTTCATCGCCAATAGAACCAATTGCAGTGGACAGAAGGACCTCTGATTCTGACAGTTAGTCCTCAGCTACAGGAGCAGATACAGAAATCAGGTGTGCCTCCTGGAAGACCAGGTTTGTGCATCAGCTCCTCCGCTTTATTTAGTGTTGCAGAGCAAGGCTGCTCCCAGGGCTGCCTGAGAAGGGAGCAGTCAGAGGGTTAGAGCTGGCGTTTATTCCACATCAGTAAACTCTGCTTCAGCCCAAACGTTCAGGTCCTGTGAATGTGCAAGTCTTCAGGGTCTAAAACAGAAGCACAGACAGATAGTGTCTTCCTTCTTTCATTTCTGTTTTCACTGGAGTGAAAAGGTGAGAGTGACAACTGCAGGAAAAAATGGAGGAGGAGGAAAACTAACTCAGACCCATAAAAAAAATACAGGCAACAGTATCACAGTTGTATGGCTTTGTTTGTTCCAGCTGTGGTGCTGGAGCTGTTGGGGGGGTTGAGAGGAAATCTTGCTTTTATGTATTTCTGCAGAATAAGGTCTCTGGAGAAGGTAAAGACACAGAGCCGGTGCTGTGGAAGAGTTTGGAGGGAGGAAAATGGGTACAGAAAACTGGAAAACACTGTCTAAATGGCATGCTAAGATGATGAGTGCAGGCAGAACACAAAGGACGGCTTTCCAAAGAAGGGGAGTGAAATGAATGCCATTAGGCATTTACAGTGGTATGAGATATTAAGGCACCAACCTGAAGTAGATACCCTCAAACAGTATCTGCCTTCTCCTTCTCTCCTTACCCTCCATGTGCACTTCTGTTTTCATCACCGCAGGGTCATTGTCCACCAGGAGATGCACGGAGCAGTGCAGCTCATCTTGCAGCCCCTTTGCTGTAGTTACCTGCTCTCAGAACGGGAGACGCTGCTTTGATTAAAGTGCCAAACAGTTCCTGCTCACATTGCAATGAAATGTGAACACTGCTCACCATGGAGCGGGGCAGTTTTGTCAGCTCTCCCCTCTCCTCTCTAATAGCAATATCTATCTGCTGCATGCTAGGTAATGTGAATGTCTATTCACATTTCAGTTACAGTGCTATGACTCCTGCTTGACAGATCTCGTTATGTCATTGATCATCTAGTCTAAAATTTACATCGGCTTGGATTAAAAGCCGCTAGGCAGGAGTCTTCCACCCTGTGTGGTTTCAGGGGGGCAAAGCCCTCTCCTTCTGTGTCTCTATTATTAAAAATATAATGTAACACCACCAGCAAATTGCAGAAATGTAGCAAAACCCAACCGACATAATGGGGGTTGTCAGAGGCTGTGACTGGAAATCGGAGCCTGGATTTCCACAGCGCAGGTGAGTCACGGCTGGTCTGAAAACAGTCTCTCGGTGGTTTTAGACCTTTAAAGCAAACATTCTCTCTCATTATCCCTGAAGTGATGCTGTCCCGCTTTTAAAGCCTGCGTTAGTAACTGAATACTGCGCAGACATTGACAAAATGAACGTGCACCTAATGAAAATCCATATCCATGTAGGTAGATTTCTTTCCAGTTGTCACCTCATGAAGCTGTGATTGGCTTTGTCATGGAGGTGGTCGTTTTTATAAAAGAAAGTGCTGGGGTTTTCTGCTTTTTAAATAAATAACTACTTAGAGCAAGGTCTGTCAGTCAGCAAAGAAGTATTCCTATTGGCTTAAAATCCAGCTGCTCCCTTCCATTGCAGTCGTATTGGAAAGAGCTGGGCCCTCTGCAGGGAAGTGAAACGTGAATCCACTGCTGCCTGCCAGCTGCGGTTTACAACTTGTCTTTGATTGTGTTGGAGTAGCTACATATTCCTGCTCCTCCGAGGGAACCAGCAGAACTGCTTTATTGTTCCACTGCTGCCCAGGCAGGGGGTGAGGGTGGGCAGATAGCTTTGTACCTTTGGAAATCTGCGTGCTCATGAGATTTTCTCCATGGGCAGCTCTGGAAAGTTCCGAGTCTGTGCTCAGTCTTACAAGTAGGCAGAACCTTCTCTGCGTGTCCCACCAGGGAACTACTTAAACGCTTCCATTTGAAAGATTTCCAAGGACAATGTAAGTACAGGGAAACGTGAGTGTTTGCCAAGGGTGTCTTCAGGCCTACAGCAAACAGGTTCAGGTCCTGAGGGATGGAGCTGTTTTTTCCACAAGAGATGTCTGTATGATTGTTCTGAAAGTCAGCGCTGACCCACACCTGGTGGAAACCTGCCCCTCTGCTCCTGATGGCTGAATAGAACTTTACATAGCAAAGGGTAAGCCTGTCTTTGACAAATGAGCTGGAATAATAGATGAAGGGTCTTCGTTCTGCTTCATTCTGTATTAGCAGAACTGGTAAATCGTACCCGGGCTGGCCAGGAAAGGGAAGGGGAGATGAAGTGTCTCTGCACGAGGTACATCAATTGCAGTCTGTCTGCTCAGGGGCAAGCTTAGATTAAGTACCCATGTGGCACTGCATCTTTGTGCATCTCTCAACCAGGGTTTGTTCCTTCCAGGCAAATACAGTCGGTGATGTTTCTGCTGACAGAGAACAATTTCAGACCCATCTGTTCAAGCAGCAAGAGACCTTTCTTACGGCTTTGTAAGTCAGCCAGAATTACTTTAAGTTTTGCTCTTTTTTCCCTTCCTTTCCTTGCCCGTTGTGGGGTGCAGGTTTATATTTTCTGTTTAACTTTTAGTTCTTTTCTAGCCTATCCTCTGGGCTGCTCTTTTGTGCCCTTCCATCTCACGCACTAATGAATGCCTGTTCTGGCTGCCACCTCTTCTTACTGTTCTTGTCCTTTTGCTGCAGGAGGATTTTGTTTCATATCTTGTCTGTTGTGTGCTTTTCCAGTAGTTTCTGTTTTTTTTTTCTGCATGATTTTTGTCAGAGCTTTCCAACAGCTCTTAACGCAATACCATGAACCTGCACTTGATTCTTTGGCTACTTAAGTCATTCCACCATGGGACTGAAATTCTTTCATTGCAGTATAAGGGGGGGGAGGAGCTTCTGTTGTTTGTGGTTGACCTGTTCTTTGGAGAGAACACTTTCATCTCAAGCCCCATCAGACTTCTCTAAACACTAACTGTGTTAATGCTAGTGAGGAAAGGAGCTGTGCTTGTGCCAACAGTGGGAACAGGATGTGTAATTTCTCCATTAGTCTCTCAGGTTAACTCGTATAAACATGACTATATTTGTCTGCGTGCATCATGCTGTGTAAATAACAATAATTAAAAAAGCATACAAGGCCCAAAGATGACACCATTACATTAAGGAAGAGCTTGGAGGGTGGTGGCAATATTGAAGCAAACAGAGATGGACTGAATGCGTTAGTGCTAGGGACAGCCTGGACACTGGTGACTGGTGATGCCACTGGGGGGCTGGAAAATGAATGCAGCCCTGGAGCTGAATGTCCCAGCAGCTTCAGTGTCTGCAGTGCTCTGTGCCCAGGAAATGCAGGGTTATGGAAAGGAGAAAAAGCTTTGTCTCTATGGACACTTCTTCTGCAGGGAAGCAGTTTTAAAGAAGTGAAAGACTTTGAACAAGAAGCAGGCTTCAATCTCAACACATTACTAAATGCTTTTCAGAACTAGTACTTTTAATACTGTGTTTCTGGGCAAACAGAGTGGTAACTTAATTCGTTGTCTTAACCCATTAAATCAGTCTGTAGAAGGGAGTTTGTGGTGGTGAGATTCCTGCCTGGAACAGTTTTGGCTGCTCTTCAGGAGTTTCTGTAAGATGTGCTATGTGAAGTCTGAGTAGCTCTGATAGCATGCCAGCGGTGATTTAGAGCACTGTGAAATGGTTGTCACGTATTTCTGTGGTCCTTGCTAAAGGCAGAATCTCCGGATATTGCCCAGGACCTTGTGGGAAGAGCAGGATGTTCCCTTGCTGTCCCAGGCACGGCTGGACCCCCACAAACCTGGTGCGAGGTGATCAGGGAGAGCAGCTCCGCGTGCTGGCAGCCCCAGCCAGCTCCCTGACAGGGTTCCTGGTTGCCATATGGAGTTTTCCCTGGGCTCTGATAGTTCTGCTGAGCGCAGACAGAAAAGGGAAATAAACTGGAAATGCACAGAATGGGATAATTCACCGGCGACACTGAACTGCAGGAATGGTCAGTGCTTTGGCACACGCGGCCGAGCAGCTGGTGGATGAGTGCAGCAAAGCTGCCCCGGGTTTGCAGTTAAAGATAAAGCCGCTGGATCACGGGACACTGAAGGTGTTTTTTTCGCCTCCTCTCTGTTTGCTGCTGTCTCCAGGGTGCACAAATGATCGTGGGCTCTGGGCTCTTGTCTGAAAGAAACAGCATTAAATAAAAAGGAAGGAGAGGAGTGCATGAAATTATGGAAATGCAGCGTAGCAGCATTATGGAAATTGGCGAATATTTGCAATAGTGTCATTTACTTCATGTTGTGTTGATCTGATGATAGCTATATTTCCAGTATGGAAAATGGAAATAATAGAAACATAACTTGATGTTCCTTTATCCTTATTTACTCCCTTGAGACTACCTGATTGTAAAAAAGCCTAGCCTGCAGATGTGCATGTCTATGATTTAAGGGCAGAGGGGACCATAAGAAACCCATGAAGGTCTCATGAGCTGCTGTAACACCATCTGTGAGCAGCTCGGTGCTGCTGCGCGTGGAATAGGAATAAGGCAGTCCCAGAGCTGCAGCCTGCAGAGCATTGCCCAGCTGGCACCAAGGGGGATGGTGACTTCAGAGGCTTAGCAAATACCTGCCTTGCTGTGGCCCTCGTGATCACACTCACAAATATCTGACAGAACTACCAAAAGAGTTCTACTCACAATTGAGAGTCTTCAAAGGTTCCTATTTTGTCTAGGAAGGTTGCCCGATGGCAGCTATTCCTTAAGGATGCTTGTGTGAACACTCTTATTTATTTAGAAATACAAAGCCCGTGGGTGCCTGGGGTCTGCTCTACTCTTTAGTAGTAAGAGTTTCTTACCAGAATTCTTCTAGAGCTCAGTAACAAAATATAGAGAAATATCAGGGGGGGTTTAATGCTGCAGAGCTGGGAAGCCTCCAACTTCACTTGGAAGCCCATAGGTGTAAAGGGTCAGTGTACTTCTGTGGGGTGTCAAAGCATCTCCTATTAGGGACTGTAACGCACTTAAATCCAAATCTTCAAAGACAATTATAAGTCTGATGAAGCAAGTATTAAACATCTGAATATTGTGAAGAGTCAGCAGCTCAATCTTTAATTATGAACGTAAGAAGATTATTGCGATGGTGTGAGATGAACAGTGCTACATCTAGAGGGATTAATTTCAAACTTGAAACACTGCCTGTCTCTTATACCTGGGGAGGATGTAAGGGGCCTCTTCACATAGACAATGTGAAGCACGGCAGGATTGTTTCAGTTCCTTTTGTTCTCATGTTCCAGGGTGGTTGAGGATCCCTGTGCTTGGCCTGTGAATGCAGTGGGACCAGGGGAAGGGGAAGATGGAGATGTCCAGTGCTGCGGCTCCTGACTCAAACCACTTGATTTCTCTGCTACTCTGGCTGCATCTTCCACCCAATAACCATGGCAGCTGAACCCTTCCTTCTGAAGGCATGTCTGTCCCATCCCTGGATTTGAGGTGGTGTTACTGAAACTCAGAGGATGAGAAGACCACAGACAGGTTTGCTGTGCGTACTCATGTCAGCTGGCTTCTGCTTTTGTACACGTTGATTCACAGCTTGGTAGGCAGCTTAGCAAATCTCCACGGCAACCCCATGTGCACCATAAAATTGTGAATTATCTTGTTTAGAAGAGGTTCATTAGGAAGATTAATGAGCTATTATTTTTCCCTCATTCGATGTCCTGATGCAGAGGGGCACAGTCATTTTCCCAGCTGTGCACGGCAGCAATTGGTCCTCTCCAGGGTCCCCAGCACCGTGCGTTGTGATCAGTTAAACTGCTCAATCTCTGGAAGGGTTATTTGTCAGCTTAATTAGCCCTAAAGGAAGCACTCCTTTTAATATAAGACAACAGTTTTGTTTTTCCCGGGGAAGGACACAATGTTTTTTGCAGTGACAACTTGTTTAAATGAAAGAGCTTTTAAGCTGAGTTTTATATGAAGCCCTAAGAATCATCTGGACTCTTTTCCCCACCCCTGAGGTCACCTGCTTGTCCGTGCTGTGCCTGCTGTGAGCTGTCAGCCTCATCCATATCAGATTAGTGCAATTTCCTGGTTCTGCAATGGGTCAGATCACACCACACAGCAAGGAAAGACAAGATGTCTTCGTTGAGAAGATGGGGTAAGCTCTGAAGCAGTCCTGCTGCCCAGCTCCCATGTTCAGCCAGGGCATTTCTTTCTTTGGTTTATAGCAGAAATCTGTATTTCTTATTGTTCTGTTCTTCCAGGGTAGAAAGGTCAGAACAAGCCCTGCAAAGAGCCACAGAAAGTCATCAATGTGGGTGAGTCTGATATTATGTGTGTGCCCCAGATGGGACTGCAAAAACCAGTTCAGGCTAAAAATAGCTAGTGAGGTTTTAGATAGAATTAAAACGTGGAAGGGCTCGGACCTGATGAGCCTCAGTGACCAGATCTGCAGCCCTGTTCCCAGCCTAAGGGGGAGAGCTGCAAATTCCTTTTTACTCAAGAAAATGTCACCTCAGCTCCAGGAGCTTTTGCTGTAATTATGATCACAGTGATTTACTTTTTCTTAGTATTAATCATACTGTGTGTAACAACTGAGTTTGATGTAGGTTATTTTTTTTAATGCTGTGCTTAGAAAACCAGGCTTTCATAAGCTTTTACTGGTCTGTGTTTTCTGTCCTAAGCAATCATTTGTGAAGCCAGCACTCTTGTAAATGAATGTGCCATTTTCAAATGGCACAAGTTGAGGCTGGCTTTGTTTGGCACGTGTTGAAGGGAGAAGGGAACTGTGCAGGGATGCTCTTCAAATGTGGATGGTCAGGAGGAAAATCAAACTCCTTCATGTCAGTGCTGTGTGAATGATGCTTGCTCTTTCTGAGCTCTAAGGGGATGGAGGGCTGGGGGAGATGGGAGCACAGTGCACACTGTGCAGCATCCCGCAGGTGCTGGGCTTCAGCCAGGGCTCACACCAGGCTGGCTCCATGGTGGTGGGCATTGGGCACTCTGGACCTGGCTCCCCATGCTGGGAGCTGTGCATGTTCCTTGCAGCATCCATCAGAGACCAGTGGTGCATCATCACCACTGGGGCTCTTGGGCTGCCTGTTATGCCTGTGTTATGGGAGGACCATGTGCTGCCGATTAATTGCAATTTCAGACAGTTCTCGTTATCACCATGCTATTAATTACTCTAATGATGCATTCATTTAGATTGAAAATATGATACCAGTGAAGTTTAATTAAAGAAATCAATAACTCATTAACACATTATTGCTACACCTACATGCGGCACCATATTAATCTCTGTGTTGGAGGAGCAGTTGTGCTTCAGCTCTGCACCCATGGACCTTTTTGCTAGAAGCGACTTGTTGGTAGGATAATCATGAAAGGAGAGTAAGTCAATCACCACTTCTCTCTTTAGAGACTGTGGGCTGCAAGTCAGATTGATTGTCCCCTTTGGCCTGGGCAGAGCTGAAAGTACCCCAGGTCATATTCATTATTTCTATCTTTATTCAAAAAGACAATGCCATTGGGGTGTTTGCAGCTGGTGGAGGTTTCCTCTTTTCCCAGCGTGTGGCATGGAAAACCACTTTTAATTAGAGGTCACGGTTTTGGGACATGGCCCAGGCATTTATCAGCGAGGCAGCGCACGGCGCTGCTGGGATGAGGTTGCCCTTCTCCTGCTGCTGCACCCCAATACCCAGCATCGGTGTCACTTCAGCATCTGCCAGGCTCTGCCCTGGCACTGGTGCCAAAGGCCCGACAGCAGCTTTCACATGCCTGAGCTGTATCAGATGGCACGACTGAAGGTTTAACATCACTTTTTATATATGAGTTTATATATGAGTGTACATATATATGTGAGCAGAATGATGTTTTGTATTTCTCAGTGGGACAGATGGGAGAAGGAGCAACAGTGAGCTACTGGAAACCATCCAAATGTTTAAATGAGAAGTGAGCTGAAGAAAGAACGTTTCTGAAAATGCATTTGTTCCTTAGTGGATAAAATACACTCATTACTGGTGTGTTCCCATGCATCAGTTAGTATAGTCTTTAATTAAATTATCCTCGACTGATCTATAGTCACAGTCTCTCAGGCAGCAGCAGAGACTTGTGCTGCCCCACAGAAACCTCACCAGGCTGTGGGGACCATCACTGTGCCCTGCAGACCAACAGGTCCAGGCCTGACAGACCAGCAGCAGAACTGGACCGGGAAGTTTCTGTGTCCCAGTTGGCATCCCCCCAACACAAGTGCTCTTCCCTGTCCATCACAAGCAGCCACCGGGAGGAGGTGGGATCAGATTTTAGAAGAGATTATATTAAGCAATGTGTGAGGTTGCTTAAATCTCCAGGCTGCCATTAGTAATCCTGACGGTAACTGATTGCTGTGCCTGCCCCCTCTCCTCTCTGCCCTTTGTCCCTGCCCAGCTGCAGGGAATGTTGCTGCTGGACACTGACCAGCTCTGGTCTCGCTGTTTCCAGTGCTGCAGGTCACCTCTCCAGATGTCTCCTCCTCCCTCTTAGAGCTTTCTTCTGAGGAGCCAGCCTGTCATGGGCAAACTGACCCAAGGTGTTCGCTCAGGTACAGGGTTTAAGGATGAAGAGTTTAAGGACAGATTTTTCCCAGATAATTAATTACTATTTTATGAGATTTAAAAAAAAAATCTGATTCACTGGGGGTTTATACTGCAGGCAAAGCTACATTCCTGTCTGCAGCATCAAAACTGGCTTCGGCGTTTCACTAGACTCCAATTTCTAGATTCTCCACCTAACTAGTCAAGCTTAAGATCCACGGTTCACAAGATAAACCCTTACGGTTGCACCTTATTGCCAGGCATCCAATCACACCCCCCGTTTCCAAAGCTGTAACCCTGCTAACACCACTAACAACAATTCATTATTAATAATTCTGCTCTAGCCAACACGCAGTGCTTTTCATTTGCACTGTGCTGTACGTACATTAACTAATAAATCTCCCCAATGTCCCAGTGAGAGTGGTAAGTGCTGTTATTCTTGTTTTATGGATGGCAGAATGAGGCACAGAGAGGTTAATAGCAAGTCTAATTGGACAATAATTACCCACTTACCACGCTGAAAATTAAGAAATAATCCTCCCATTGTCATTACATCAGCAGAACAAGGCGAGAGCAGCGCTCACGTCCTCCCCAGCCCACCCTTCAGCCAAACAGCTTGCGTGCAAATGAAAGTAAAGGGAGTGCAGGAGCAGATACGTAAATTGTTCTTTTCTAGTTTAACATCTATTTCCCATCACTGAGTCACTTCAGGATAGAAGAAAATTACTACATTTCCTCCAGAATCTATTAGGAGATGATTTAAACCAAAGTAAACCTCCATCTGTGAAACACACCTCTTGGAAAAGAAACAGAACAGATAGGGTTTGGTTACTGCCGTGGGCTGGTTTCATTTAACTTTTCTGAGGAGGGGAAAAAGTGTAGCAAGAAAATTTCCAACTTAATAACAATGGAAAAGCCAGGAAATCCGGAATTCTCCTGTAACAGGTATGCTCGCTGCTGTGTGTGCTTGTAGGGCCTATCCTCATCCTTCCTCATCCTCCTCATCCTAGTCCTGTACTCCCAGTATTTTAACATAGTTGTGAATCACTTGCATAAATTCACAGCCCTGAGGCTGTCGGCTGCTGCCTTTAGTGATCCCCAGTGTGAGCATTTGGCTTTGCATTTGGTATGTGGTGACCTGTTACCACTCATCCCTTGCCAAGAGGAAGTAGCAGCACAGACGTTTTACACCAGGAATAAGTGACAGGAGCCTTTGGGACTTCTCGGGTCCTGCTGGCCGCCTTTAAAACCAGATGTAGGAGTCTGAACCTCCGGGAGGAAACAGGCTGGGCTTTACCAGACAGCACCCGCCAGCAGCAGCCTTCGGCAGCAGCAGCACGGAGCTCAGCAGGTCGGGTGCAATGAAGGGATATGACACGCACTGACAGGTAGCACCAGGTTTTCCCTCTTATCTGAGGCCCCAGAGAGGTGCCGCTAGCATCCAAACCCACAGTGCAGAACGTGACTGTGGATTAATGATTAATCTGCCCACCCCAGGGCTGGGGCTTTCTGATAGCATCGCCACCAGGGCACATCCTCGGTGCTGACTGCGCTGGTGCCGTGTGGATCAGGAGATAAATGTGCCTCCTGACATCACCCTTCCTCTGTGAATATTTATCCCCTATTAAAATTGGCAGGAGGAAGGACTCTTGCATTAACCATATTGATTTTCCTATTTGTTAATCTCATAATTCACGTGTTTCCTTTCTCATACGTCAAAATTCTCCAAACAAGCATCACTGCATAGACCCACAGCTCCCGTAAAAGAAAGAAAAACGTCTGCCAAAGATCCAGGATACAGCTCCTGACTCAGACTGTGTTAACCAGCTTGTACGTTCTTCTTGCTTACATGTGCACAAGCCAAGAGCTGCTCCAGGGGTGTTGGTGTAATGACAGCAGCGTTCACCTCCCAAAGAGACCAGAGCCAGTGAGGATCGCCCTGACTGTGAGCTCAGTTCTGCTTTCCCTCAGGCCTGATCACGGTCTGCAAGTGCTTTGTCCCCACAGAAACTGGCTGGAATTATGAATTTTCAGGACTGTGAGATCAGGCGCAGCAGCTGATGCCATGCAGAGGCCAGAGCTTCCTTCTGCTTCGGTTTCAGAATAAATTACCAGAAACCGTTCCAGCTGTGTCCCCTTTCCAAAGGGGATCTATTTTTACCTGTAATTATTGGGGTTGTATTAAGACTGCTTAAATGACTTTAGAGTTGCGAAAAGGAGATGTCCCCATGTGCGTCTGCATCGTGTCATGCAGGCTGGACCGAGGGAGCACTTGAGCACAACGCAGAGCCCTTGATCCGGAGCTGGAGCTGGAGCTGGACAGCGTCCCCAGGGAGCTGGGAGGTGACTGGAAATGCCTTGACAGAATGTGAAATTGTGACCTCTGGTTTCTGTACAAACCGTCACGATTCTGCGCTCATTCCCCTGTAAGTCAGGCCCCAGCAGTGCTTCCCGAAGAAAGGGAAGGTTGCCGAGGGCAGGGCTGTGTTCTTACTCTCAGGGCACTGCTGTGATACCCATGTGAAATGCGATAGCAGCCTACCTGTGAGCCAGGACCGCTGTTTCAAATAGCATGTGTGAGCTGGTTGCACGTCATCATTCTCATGTGTGTTGGGATTTTTAGCTTTTATCTTCCCTTCTACTCCCATCAGAGTGTTTGCCAACTTGTCCCTTTTATAGAGATTTTATGAAGTCTAAAATTCACAACACTTGGTTGTCATTAGTCCTTTGTGAAATGTAATAACTCATGATCTTTGCAGAAAGCTTTGCACTGATTTAATGCCCTAGATATAAGGGATGTGAAGGGAGTTTTTCCACAAAGCCAGGTCCCCAGCAGAAGTCAGCCAGGGTGATTCGGGCAGGTTCCACTTTCAGTAATATTGTTCTATTTAGAAACACCTTTCAGTTTTAGGTGGTGCATATCCACGCGGGCCTGGGTGTGTATCCTTAAAATCTGTGTTTAGGTAAAGAAATACAACAGTGCCTCAACCCGCTGCTGGAATATGCCCTTAAAATGGTTCTGCTAATGTGAGTTCTTACACAAGCAGCCTGCTGCAAACATCTGGAGCCCTGTCTCATAGAGAGCTTGCACTATAAGGCTTAGTGGGTTTAGAATGTATAAAAGTAAGTGCTCAACAGAATGGTAGAAATACAGGTTTAAAATGGAATAGCTGCTGGCTGAGACCAAGCGCAGCTGATAAGAAATGGTGATGAAGCTGGGTTTAATGGACACTTCCTTTTTGTGGGCACTCAGGGCATTGATATTAAACTCTGACTCGTTTCTTGTCTTTTTATTAATGGTTTTATATTTGACGTACAGGAATTTCATTGCAGCTTCCATGTTAAGCTGATTGACGCTTCGTTTACTGCACGTTCCCATATGTCTGCATATGGATATGCAATACATGTGAGTATGCCAGTTCACACACTAATGTTTAGCCAATAAATAGAGGGCTATATATAACAGTGTTAATTATCCAGCTCTGAACACTGAAACTGAGGATAAATGGGATTAAACTGCTTACTTTTTCTCTCCACACAAGAGAAAAGCTGGACGAAACAATGGTTTGCACAATCGCACCTATGCCCAGATAGGAACATGTCTGCTCTGGAGTTAGTTTTCAACAGAAGTACTCTGTTAATTCTTGGTTTCTTAATGTTCACTCTTTTTCTACCAGTCATTGAGACCATTTTCCCAAAGGCAGTCACTGTGTTAGTTCAATATCCTGAACGTTAGGTCTTCGGTGACTCCATTCAGAACTAAAACTTTTCTTCCAAGTCAGCATTTCAAAAGCTGTTTTGATGGATGCTGGAACTCAAATTTCAGTGTTATGAATGAAAGATCATAAGATATATTGGAGACAGTGTTTTCTTTCACTGTGGGTTAACATTTGAATTGACATCTTTTTGTTTCCAGCTTTTAAACTAAAATGCCTATTTGGGAGATGGCACTTAGAAACCGATTTGTGATGAAAAGCACTGATTTAGGGTTCCCAGGGGAAATGAGAAATTCAGCTTGAATTTGGATTTCGGTGGGTGAGCAGAGGGGCTGCTGCAGATGTGACCAGGTCCTGCCGTGCGGGGGGGAAACACTCCAGTAAATCATTTGGAAGTGATGTGACACCAAAACGGTCTTAATGATTTTCTTCAGTGACTCCACTTAATCCATAATGGAATAGACTGTAGGAACCTGATGTTGGGCACATCTGGCTGTTTAATGGACTGCAGCTACATGACTGGGGTTACGCCTTTCGCTGGGGTTCTCCTCTCCAGTGTAGCTGGAGCGCGAGGCCAGTGATGCAGGAACATGGGCAGCAGCTCCCAGCAGCACCTCGGGGCTTGAAGGGATATCTTTCCACCTCCTCTGGGGGTACGAGTGGATGTGGTCCAGCCCTGTGGTCAGGCTTTGTGGTTTGGGGCTTCCACTGAGTGCCAAGTCCAGCGTGGTAAGCACCTTGGGATTGGAGGCACTGCTCAAAAATAGAGCTTTAAAGAGCTCTACCAGACCCAAATGTCAAAACCAGCCTTGTCAAGAATATAAACTCACAGACTGCTCTGGGTTGGAAGGGCCCTTATAGCTCATCCAGTTCCAATGCCCTGCCAGCTGGGGACTCCACAGAGTCCCTGAGCAGTTGTTCCAGTGACCGACTGCTCTCATGGGAAGAAAAGCTCTTCCTTAAATTTATTTGAAGTTTCTCCCCATGCAGCTTGCACCCGTAGCCCCTTGACCACATGGGCACGATTTCCTTTTCTAACAACAAAGAGGCAGGGGATTAGTTGAAAGCAGTTTCGGCTATCTCTTCTTGATCCAAGCAATTATTCTGGCTATTTCTCTGAGCCAAAACCATGTGCTTCTATTTATCAAACTACTTTGCTTTTATCTGAAGGTCAAGAAAACCACTGATGGAGCACCAGAGATAAGTGGGAACTAACACTAGTGCCCAGTGCTTCCCAGTACCCTGCCTACTATTCTGGCAGCTGCCCAGCCTTTCCTCCATGGACCTCCTTCCCTCTTCATGGTATGTTAGAAGATGCACTTTTTGTTCCAGTTTGATTTCTGGTGAGTATGTTTAGCTCAAGAAAAGGTTATCTAGGTGTAGTTTTATATCCGGATCAGTATCCAGATACAAAACTGTATGCTGTGCACTCAGGCTGGAGGACATGGTGTCTTCATGCTGGGGTGGCTGGATGTTTTCTCCTAGCCCAAGGTGAGAGTTTATCCTTTTGTGTTGCCATTAAGACACATTATGTACACCCATCCCATGGGATAAGACTCGAGTCAGTGGATGGGAGCTTGAAGGTACCCAGTGTGGGAGCAGGATGGGCATGGAGATGGGGATGACCAGCACACCATGCTAACCCATAGCACTGCTCCACTGTGGTGCTTCACCGTGGTTAGAGGGCGAGTTGTTCCCATTCTGATGGGTGAGTGGAATTATCCTTGAACTGGTTAATGTGAGTCAATCTGTTCAGCACAGTGCTGGAAAGGCAGGGCTGCCACTTGTTTTATTTACACTGGTGTTGCTTTTCATGGGGAAAATGGTAATTTTGGTGTATAGATTTTAATGAAGTCTGAAAGAAGCTTCTCAAAGAGGTAACCAAGATTGGATGGAAAAATGAATGTTTCTGAGTCTGAACTGCCTGCTTCAGTAATTTGGACAGTTAAAATTGAACTGGAGGTTAAAGACACCAGATTGAACAAACAGTCGAGTATTTTAAGTTATATTTAATGCTGTCACAAGTAGATTAAACAAGTGGCTGGCACTTGTTTAAGCAACGTTGCACCTTCAGTCCTGCTTTCCAGGGGCTGACCTGTTCATTTCCACATTAAACATCTTAACCTGATGTGGTGTTTGAAGCAATTCTGAATTATCTGCGCAGGAAACCCACATTCCCATGGTAATGAATGGTTACCTGTTGCCCTCAGTCATTTTTATGTGACTGAGTGCAGTTCAACAATGAAAATGTAGTCACCTGCAATGAGGAAGGGTGGAACCCCGAAGTCCATGAAGGGCAAAAAGGAGTTGAAATGGACTGAGCGCCAGCCTGCCTCTGGATGATCTCACTGCAGAAGTGGTGATAGCAATCCTCTGCAAGGCTCGTGGAGGTAGCTCTGCAAAGGAATGCCCTCTGTGCCTTGGGGAAGGTGCGGGAGCCTTCTGAAGGCAGCGCTGGGAGAAACAGACTTGTAAACATCTGTCAGAAGCATCCCTTCCTAATAAATATTGAAATGCTCCCTTCCCGAATTCGGCACTATTAGTTCTGGCGCCGCTTCAAGCCTGTCTCTCATCGAGTGATTGATTTCTTTATTTCTGTTCTCTCCTGCCAGCCCCTGGGAACGTGATTGAGTTAAATCTGGAGAACCTTAAAAGCGCAGTGAATTTGCCAGGGAAGGAATGAGGATGCTGGGGTGGAGGAGGATTTGGGAGGCAGGACAGCGTCTCAAGCTCTGCATTTGCCCAAGTGCTGCAGAACAAAGTCCCATTTCATCTGCTCATTTGGAAGAGGCTGGGCTGGGGTGTGAGAGATGGGATTATTGACCCCGGGGTGGGGGGTTTATGCAGGGGTATCTTAATACAACAAAACTTCAGTGCTTGGTAGCTGGTCATCAGCTGGTTCCTGCCACTGACCTTCAGAGCCCCCTTTTCTATTTTTATGGAGGAAGGTGGTGTAGAGCAAGGCTGCTGTGTCTGGCAGGGTCTTTTCATATCCTTAAACTGGATTAGGCTGTATGTAACCGTATCTATTTATTGCTCATTCTTTCCTCCTTAGACTGTTATGCTCAGGGGGAGCAGCAAGAGCCTGCTGAGCTCTGGGGCAGGGAAGATGACTACCTGGTGCTGCGGATACACAGAGATCAAGATGCGCAGGTGACAGTTCCTCATCAATCAGCTCTTACCTCGTGGCTTCTGCGTTTCAGTTACAGAATCTGAAATTTAAATCGCTCTTGTAATGAGCACGGTGCCACAGCAGAAGGCAGCGAGCACCAGTGACAATGGGCTCTATTTGTTCCTTGTGCCAAGAATCTAAATGTAAAAGCGGGTGCTGCAGCAGTGGCGGTGGAAGGAGGTTGAGTTGCAGTTGACAAAGCACAAAATTCCTCAGAAGCAGAAAAAGCCCCACAAGCATCCCAAGTGGCACCAGGCAAACCTGGAAGAGCACTGTTTCCTTTCCGACCGCTTCCGTTCAGACCAAGACAATCTCACCAACATCTCCCAAACAGCTCACGTGTTGGGTTTTCGTTCACCCTTGCTTCTCCCAGAAAAGGACAAGCTGCCGCCCGGCTCTATCTGCGCTGGCGCAGGGAGCATTATCTTGCCTCAGAGCCTGCACAGCGTATTCCTGGAGCAGATACATTAGAGGGGTTAGTGACTGTTATTTACATACGTAATGGTTTTGTTTCCTCTGCACATTCTTTGTCACCAGATTTAACCATCTCGGTAACTGCAGGAGGCGGCTCTTGGCTGACACTGGTGCCCTGAGCCGGAACTGACTGCTCAGAAATGCGAGAAATAACCAAATGGGCACAAATGTTTGTTCATGGGCAACATGCAAATTAGTTCCTAAATTTAAGCATTTGGCAAAACTGCCCAAACCCAGTTAAAGTCTTGGTTATCTCACAAAGCACTGGTTAGCAATCCTCCTTTGTTTTACCTAGTGATTTGTTCTGTGGTAACCTGGGATTTTTATACCTCACAAGAACTACAGATGTGTTTTGGTTGATTCTCATTAATGTTTGGGTCAAGTTCTTCAGTCAAAGCACAGCTCTGTGAGGCACAGGATGTGCTTCCTGGTTAACCGTTTTCTTGCTTGGACAGACGGTGCCTCGGATGGCAGCTACCTGCCAGTGCCGGTCCCCAGCAGCTCTCTGCCACCATGGACTGAATCCAGCAGGTTCAGCCAGACACGACTGAGGAGCAGTCCAGAAATATCCTGTGGACAGAAGGGATAAGGGCAAGGTTACTGGCTGGGGGGTTTGGACTCATTCCCATCGGCTGTCGAGGTAAACCATCTCCTAACCTTGCAGAAAGTCGCACATCTCCAGCAGAACCAGTGTGAAGTGAAGGGGTTATGTGCAGGTTAGCAGAAAACTGCATGGTGCATGGAGGAAAAATAGCTTTTAATTTTATACTTGGTTGTTATTGATCACTTCAGTTGATCTCTCATTCGATACCTACCTAATGATGGGTTTAGTCGGGTTTTGTCAATGAAGGGCTGAGCACTGGGTAAATCTCTTACAAATGTGATTAAGAAAGTACAAAAATCAAGATGACCACCTAATGCTGCACTGCTCAGCTGAGAGAGCAGGAGAGACAACAAATGTTAAATGCAATCGAATACGCAACAAATCTCCTGTATACGGCATCCCAGTGCATCAAGAAATTTTTCTTGTTTCTGGCCAGGAAAATGTCCTGTTTGTGTTGCTTGGAAAAAATAATTACACTGCTCGTGCTTATTTACACATTCACAGCTTGCTGGAGAAAGGCTGATTTTCCACCCTCCTTCCCATGGTTCTGCGAAGAATTCCTGCTATTTCAGCAGCTGCAGCAGCACTACTTGTACCTGCTGGGGGCTCTGGTAACCACGAGAGCACAACCTGAGTGATGGAGGACCAGCAAAAACCTCACAGGAGTTTACAGACCAAAGCAGGATTTTACAAGGTATGTGGAATGTCGGCGCTGAGGGAAGGGCTGGGACAGCAGACACCAGAGAGGAAACTTGTTCTTGTGCATGTACCCAGTAGTTACGCGTCGTCTTCTCTATCCTGTTCGTTTTCACCCCGAGGTTCTCTCAGTGTGCGCATCTTAGGGATGTCCCTGCATGTCAGCAAGAATCCTTAAAGCCCTGGTGCAATGTAGAGAGCTTAGGTCAGGAGAGGCCAACCTGCAGTGGTGAGAGCAAGGCTCAGCGGATGGGCATGGCTCTTGCTAGGGACTCATTAACTGAAGCCACCTGCTGGGAAGGGGAGAGCGGCTGGCGCAAGGCAAGGGAGACGTTCTCTGTTCAGCATGGCTTCCGGGTGCTAAACCAGGGACCCTGCCCCCCGTTCCCATGTAGGGTTAATGCAGGTTTTCACATCTCACACAGGAATATTAAGAAACCAACCAGCCTGGAACCCACCGTCAGTCGTAACCCCAGCGAGGGTAACCCCCAAACAAACCTCTCCCCATCTCCCCACCAGGCAGGACAGCGCTTCCAGCCCATCAATCACAGCAGCTGCCGCAGCAAACTGCCCAGGGCCGCTTCCTCCAGGTTTACAGGAACGGCTGCTGGGTGTTCGCGGGCTCCACGTGGTGTGGGGAGTGGGAAACCGTCAGTCAGACAAACAGCACCGGGCTTTGCATTGCCCTGATAAAGATCTCACGGGCCTCCCAGGCAGAGCTTCCGCAGCTGCGCAGCTGGCGCAGTCAGTGCGGGGCAGGACTGGCATTTTGCACAACTGATCTTATGCTCCCGAGGCTGTCAGCCCCTGCCCCTGGGGCTGTTTGAGATCATAAACCGATGCAATGGGCTTTGGCGCGGCTCATGTCTCAGTTCTCAGTTCCAGCCAGGGTGGAGCTGGACAAAACTACAAATTACCATCTGCATTTGCCTTTCCTAGCATGCACAGCTCAGGCCCATAATAAAACCTCAATCCAATCCCTTCTCTGGGATCCCTCTGCCGGACGTGTCTCCAGTGCACCAAATCCTGTAGGACAAGGACACCCGTGACTGCCTTTGGTGATGAGACCCATATGGAAGTGGAGGGGAGTGCTGTTCAGTGTAACATGGCTGATAAGGTTTACTCAGGGACTTGACTGTTTGTGAGTTTTGCTGGCAATTACTGGAGTGAGATAAAAGTGTTCCAGGAAGAGATGAGCAGGAGAAAAAACCACAACCAAATAAGCAGAGGCGTATCTTAGTTTTACAGATACACACAGCATCAATCAAAATGCCACCTGCACACCTTGGCTGGTACCCTGAATTATACAGTTTCCCTGAGCTTATAGGATGCATAAAATATGTGTTTAATGAAGCAGTCACCAGTCTGTGGATCCAGGAGGCATAAGAAGCGCAGTACAGGATATGTATGTTCAATGCCTGCTCACAACAGATTATTTCAGAGCATAAGAGGAGAAGGGATCCATTTCATCCCAGTAATTATCATTAATTTTTACAACTCAGTAGGTGGCATCCCAAAGTGTTCAAAGTAAGTTCCGATGCTATCTGGAGTCTGTTGGTGACGTGCAGGTCCTTGTAGCGTATTTAGTGAAGCTGGGCATGCTAAGTAAAGGTGAATCACTTGGCAGCATACACCAAGGCCCTAACCTGCACATTGAGGTGTCAGGCGCTGAGCTGAGAAGTCACGGCCCATATCCCCTTTACAGGTGCCTGCATCTCCTCATTGACTGCACAGGAGTCACAGGATGCTGTGCTTTGTGCTTAGATGTCCTGGGCAGGATGAGGCCAATCCCAAGTCCATCTGTGCAACTCAATGTCTGGCAGGGGGCCTCACACACCAGAGGGTTAAGATGAGTAGAAAATGGAAGTAAAGAACAGGCTTTTTTGGATACGATTTTTATTTCAGTGTGCATCAAATCCTGTTTTTATAACTTATTAATGATAAATTGATCCCAGGAGATACTAACTCTGTATTTACAGAGTGTTCAGACATGCTGGGGGCTGTTTTAAATGTACCAGCTGCTCAGTGCTGATTTAAGTACACAGATGTTATTAGCATAACATTCAAATTTGATGCCCTTCTTATCCGCATCCTGCAAACGCGCAAACACGACAGCACCAGCAGCACAGCAAATTCATGCAGGAAAAGCCTTTTCTCCCCCTGGGACCTCCACGTGGGCTGAACTTGCAGCAAAGAGCATCTCGATCACCCCATTGTCCCTCTCTGGGTCCTCTCTTGTGCACAGCTCACCCCAGGGACAAGAAGCGTGGTTCCAGCACGGAGAGGTGCCTGATGGTGGTGATGGGGCTTCTTGCAGATGATACGGTGAAACCGCATGGGCTCAGGGCTGGATATGCCTTGGGTTACATATGTCATGGAATAGTTTGGGTTGGAAGAGAGCTTAAAGCTCATCCAGTTCCAACCTCAGTCTCCCCTCTGGCAGGTTAAAGCCATTCCCCTTGTCCTGTCCCTACAGGCCCTTGTCTAAAGTCCCTTCCAGCTTTCTTGTTGCCCTTTTAGGTGTTGGAATGCTGCTAACAACTGACAACGGAGGTGACCCTCTGCTTGGTTTTGTACCTGTGCACTCTGTTGCGTCTGTGTGCTGTTTGCTGCTGAGCTTTCCAGCATGGGGATGTCTTTCAAGCTTTGCTCTTGCCCTTGCTTTGTATTTTTAAGGCATGAGCTGTAATGGGAAATAACGTTAGTGATCTTTGAACCAAAGGAGCTGGAGACAGAAACAGCAAATTGCTGTCTGGCTCCAGGAACTGCACGTTACACAAAGGTGCCTGAATCACAGTTCAGGACTGGAGCACAGCAGAACTGAAACGGTGAAATCCAAGCCTGGCGTGCCTCTTTCCTGGCAAGTGTTGATGTTGCTGGGAGCAATGTCCACGGCTGGTGACAGCAGCAGAAACCTCATTGCAGCTTCTCCGAATCCTCCTGGAATTCTCCCAGGCCTTTGCAGTCATCTTCAAAATTAAAAAAGTTCATTTAAGTTTTCTTCCCTTATTGGGTATTTTAAAGTCTATTTTCTATGGCTAATCTTGATGAAAATGACAGCCATTATGACCCGCTTCTAAAGCAAATGCTATCGCAGGGGATATAAAGCCCTTTCACAAAGGGGCTGTTCTCCCCAGGCAGCAGAGGTGTGAGAGGGCCTTTTAGCTCCTCATTTTCAGTTTTTCATTTCCAGTCCTACGTTGTTTCCCAGAGAAAAAATAATATCTTTTTATTATTTCCATCCTGCCCATGAACAGGAAGTTTATGGAATTTCACCAGGAAATCTTCATTCATTTCAGTTCAGCCTCTAAAGCCACCACACTTCCGTGGCTCAGGAGCACATGAGGAACACAGAAAGGGAGGTTCTTTGGCAGCCCCTTGATATCTCCATAAGGAACATCCAGCTACACAGTAAAGTACAAAGTAATGACAACAACAGAACTGCAATAATTTCAAAGTCAAACTGTTGTCTTGTGCAAGATGAGGGTAATGTCACAAAGAAGATATCAAAGGCTCAAGGAGGATTTTCAGAGGCACATTGTTACAGAAGTCTTTACCACCCCCCGCAGAGGCAATCAGGACTAATGGGGACATTAGTACAGCAGAGGACTACATATCAAAAGAGTCCCTGGAGCAAATAACACCCGGTAACTAGAGCATCACTGGCAGCGTGCTCCAACCCACCCCCCTCTGCCACAGAAATGAGTAAAAGGGTCATAAACAGCAGAGAAAATTTTTGCCTGGTGACTGCAAATAAGCACCCAGCAGAGCTGTTAAAAGTTGCTTGCTGGAGAGAAAAATATGATTCTCCCAGTTTTATGGGCCGGGTTCGGATAGCTCTTACTCCTCTCCCATAAATCCAATTTTCACATAGATTAAAAGGGAAGCCAGCACGGGCTCTGCTGAATGATGCTCTGGGTTGTCCTGCCTCTGGCGCGTGATGCACTGCAGCAACCCACTGCCACGCTCACGTAGGGCTTGCCAGGGCAGTGCAATGCTTGCCACTGTGGACACTTGGCTTTACAGCAATGCTTGCTGCTCTGGGTATGAGAAATAGCCCAAACACCCTCAGAGATGTCCATGCGGGACCTCAGTTCTGCATAAACACTCACTTGATCATTTATTTAAATGTTGTCAGTTAATTACAAAGAAAAGCAAGGTTATGATAGCATTTAAGCTTAAAAGGGGGGGCTTGGGCAATATCTGATTCCCCCAGGAGAATGCTCAGAGGTAGAACTGGGTGCAGTCACCGCAGTGTCCGAAGGTGAGGATGAAAGCAGGTAACTGCATCTCACCGTGTGGCATTTCTCAACAGTTTTGAGAGCGTGTCTTTGTGCTCTGATGGCAGCAGCTCACCAGAGCTTGAGTTCAGCTGCTCTGGTAGACCTGGAGCCGACGACTGCACCTTTGGGAACTGCTGCTTGGCAAAAAGCTTTCTCCAGGTGTAGCATCAAACGCTGGTTCCCTTCTCCAACCTCACAGTATCCTGACTGGGCTCTCAGATACTCTGATGTTTGCTGATATCGCTGTAAGTGTGAGCAACAGAGCTGGAATCTTACTGATTTGCAAGAATTTGGGAATGTTATGAATCTGAAGCGTGCTGTGCAGGGGAGCGGGGTGCCACATGAACTGTGCTGTGTGCCACGATTAACCCTAAATGGAAGGAAATGCCACCGACTGATGGGTTTTGAATAAACAACACAAGTGAGCTGATGCACGAGGGGTTCTGGGGTCCCCCTTCGCTGTATTTGGAGCATAGGAAAAGATCAAATCTCCAACCAAATCCTGCCCGATGTACACGAGGTAGCACAGCGGATGAGGGGCAGCTCCTCGGCCATTGGCTGCTGGCATTTGGGTGGCTTTCCTAATTTTTTGTCCCTTGAGTTTTTCTGGGGCTCTGGGAAATGGGGAGGGATCAACACGTGTGCTCCACTGCTGGCCAGTGTGAGACAGGGCCCTGCAGCCCGCTCCGACAGCACTGCCATGGCTGTCATTTAATCCTCCCCTGGCTCAGCAGCAGCAGGGTTGGACTCATCTGTCGTTCTGCATTCCCGGCACTGCTGCCGTTGGTCTGCATGCTTTCTGTTGATGATGATTGTGTACCAATTTGTTCTGGCACCGACTGCTGGTCCTCTCTCATGTTTTGCTGGGTGCAAGTGCACCAGGGAGGATTTGCCTGTGTGCTTGTTTTGCCATTTAAAATGCTTTATGGAAGGGCTCAAAACTCATCCCTATTTTTAATATTCACATCTATGTGTTGAAATTTATCTTCTCCTACTAATGCGAAGAGCAAAATCCCAGGCCCATTAAAGTCACTGGGTTTGAGGGGTTTCCTATGGCTGCAGTGGAGCCAGGCTTTCACCCAGGATTGCTGTACCCTTGCTCCTAAGCCGTTCCTACAGCCGGTGTCCCTGAGGGACCGCTACCGCCTGCAAATGGAGCAGGGCAGCCGCAGGGCAAGTCACCTTCTGCAGGAGAGCTCTGCAGAGGGACCTGCTGGAGAGCCTGCTGTTGTGTGCCCTCCGCTCCGGAGCGGAATACCAAACGTGTTTGCCTAAAGCGGGAGTGAGCTTAAATGCTCTGGACTTGAATCTATGTGAAAATGGGGAGCTAAAAATAAACCTATAGAGATTCCTGGAAGCAGCTCCGGGCTGTGGGCGGGAGAGATGGGCAGGACGTTCTGGAGATGTCAGCCCTGCTCTCACTCAGCTGCGCTGAACAATTCAAACTCAGAATTTTCCTGACGCAGAATCCAGCGTTACGAATGGGAGTTCTCAATCAGAGCATCCCACTTAGGTTTCATCACACCGTAATTTCTTCTGGGTTTTCCTTGGGGCTGCTTTAAACCAGAAGTGAGCAACAGCGTCTAAAATGTAGTCGCTTCAAATCAGATTTTTTTGTTCCCCGAAAAATGTTAGGGATGCAACAGGCTCGTCACAGCTAAACCTCCTCACACCAGTCCCTGCTTTACTGAGCTGAGTTTGCCCAATAATGATGGGTTTTTCACAAAAGGGAGTGGTGCACAGAATGCATCAGCAGCTACGCAGTGCTGCACGTTTCCCATCATTTGCTAATCCCTGAGGGAGCACCTGCACCATGGACTAGAAATCTCTCTGACATCCCTGTTTGGGGTAAAGATGTGGGCACAGGTGATGGTGTTCAAGCACATTGACGAGTCCCTTGTGGGGTCCCTGGCTGGCCCGGGCTGGGCTGGCGGCTCTGCTCAGGATGACTTTATCCAGGTAATAATTCCAGTCGGATGCTGACAACTGGAATCAAACCTGTGTGGGGACACTTGCAGGAGGGCGTGTTTTATCGCGGTGCCATAGGGAAGGCACGGTGCATCTATAAATGTTTTATGCTGCTCGGATTGCAGTTCAGTGCAGAGATTAAAAGAGCAGTGCAGAGCTAAACCTGCTGTGGCTGTGCCACGGTTCCCCTTGCCTGCTGCTTCCCTTTCCAGCCAGCCCCAGAGCTGTCATCAGCCCCTTTCCCTCCTGAGCAGATTTAACCCTGTTTCTCTCTATCACCTTCTCTCTCTCTTGCTATTAGGACCTAGGCTGCTTCCCTGCTAATTGCACCACCTTATGGGACAAAGGTGTCTTCATAACCCCAGCAAAAGCTGCTTATTACTTGACATGTGATTTCCAATCTGTTGTCAGAACAGTTCCTGGCATCCTGAGTGCAAGGCACTGACGGCTGGATAGCTTCATGCAAGTTTAATGAAGCACAAGGTAAGTGGAAATACAATACAGAGAGGGGGGTCAGCAAAACCAGTTAATTAAATAAGATGGAATAACTTAAATTTCCGAAAGGGAGTGTTATTGCTCTGGAAACGCACCCAAGCGCCAGTTCAACTGAGAAGTGACACCGGAGCTGGCATTTCGGGGCATTCCAGGAAGATCAAAGTCTCGCCTAGCCTGTGGCAGGAAACATTCCATTTCAGATGAGGCAGTCCGTGTGTGCTGGGTGGTGCTGGGATGTGTGGAGCACAGGTAAAGCTGAGGGGTTTGTAGGAGAGACCCTCCAGCCTCCCCTGCCTCCAAGTTCTGCTGCTTCGCTGCAGGGGTTAATTTGTTTTCACACTGTTGTTCTCATGAGTTATGGGCTGACTCCAGCCAGCTGAGTGAAAAGGGGATTTAATTTTGCAGCTAAAGCATGGCAGATGTGTGTGTGGGAGGGCTGGGAGGGGAGCAGGGGAATGTTGTTGTTTTTGAGGTGACCAAAATCTGGTCCACCGGATTGCAGCTAACCTGATTGCAGCCCGTGAGCTGGTGGAGGCTGGCACAGAGCTCTGGTTGCGGCAGGGACACAATGTGCAGCCAGGCGGGGATGATGGGGTCCCACAGCCTTGGGGCTGCGTGGGGCAGAGAATCATAGAATCCCAGCCTGGTTTGGGTTGAAGGGACCTTAAAGCTTCTCCAGCTCCAACCCCTGCCACAGGCAGGGACCCCTTCCACTAAAGCAGCTTGCTCCAAGCCCCTGTGTCCAACCTGGCCTTGAGCACTGCCAGGGATGGGGCAGCCACAGCTTCTCTGGGCACCCTGTGCCAGCGCCTCAGCACCCTCACAGGGAAGAGCTTTTGCCTAAGAGCTCATCTCAGTCTCCCCTCGGGCAGGTTAAAGCCATTCCCCTTGGCCTATCCCTACAGGCACTTGTCCAAAGCCCTTCTCCAGGTTTCTTGTAGGGCCCTGTAGCGTAATATCTCATGTTAATCAAAAACCTACAATAACAGGACAGTGTAGCCTGTTATTCATAATTAGTCCTACCTTGAACTGGGGAGGCTGAAGCTGTCCAGAAGAGCAGCCCTAGCTCTGGGTGAACAAGCCATCCCAATTCACAGCACAGCAGGATCCAGAGCTGGTCACTGAGGGCCAGCTCTGTCCTGCTGCTGTGTTTCCTACACAAGCATTGCTCCAGGTTGATGTGCACCAGCCCCTCCTGCACCCATCATGTTTTTCAAGCAGCCAGCGCTGTCCTCCTCCTCTGGGAATGGCAGGCAGCAGGGAACTCCAGGGAAATGCAGGTCACAATTTCTCTGGGTTTGTAACGCTCACCCAGGAACCTACATTTCAGTGTTACTGGTAACAGCTGATTAGCAGAAAGAAGAAACCAGTGATCAAGGCTCTGGCAGTGAAAGAAACGTGACGTACTTTGAATTATTCTGCAGAGAACGCAGCCTTCAAAAACATCGTTTTCTTTTACACTTGGAAATTACAGTGTCTGCTTCTGAGTTAGTGCATGAGGGAACAAGAAGCAGCATTTGTGTGATGACAGAAAGAGACGTTTCTCTACAATGTACAAATGAAAATTCATTACAAACATAATGCAGGAACAAAGAATGCAAATGTGCAGACACGGGTAAATGGCAAATAAATTCAGCAAAGAGAAAGAAAGACTGCGTAGTTAGGTTTCATACCTGTTTGTACCTGTGAAGCTTTTCAAAGTCTCCATAGGTTTGTTTGGAGTCATGCACTGCAAGTACATGGTACCAACTGTGGTACCATCCCCTGACTGAGCTGTACCCTCATCCATCAGTATGTGCTCTGTGAACATCCTGACCATGATGCTCCACACTGGGGCAGCTCTGGTAGGTCCTTTCCATGTGTTGGAAAGGTATTTTGGTTTTTGCTTTAAATCAGAACAGGAACTGCTTTTGCACCATTGTGATGTACAAACTTGCCAGTTGGAGGAGGGTTTTCTCTCTGCCCCTTTTACCTTCTCTGGTTTTGCAAATTAAAAGAAATTTTCCCATCAGATTCAATTTCTACTTCAAATAAATAGCATTTATGCTGGGGAAACACTCTCCAAACTGCCCAGAAATTGAGCAGTAAATCAATGGCAGCTTCAGTGATGCTGGGAAACTGAAATGAAGTCATGGGCTGATGGGAAGCTTTTTAGAACGACACAAGCTGAACCCTTTCAGGTCAGTCTCCAGATCCAGTCCTGAGGCTCCGATCCTTCCTGGCTGGCTCAGAGACTCCACACACCTCCACGAGAAGGCAGCTCTGCACTGTACACGCAGGCTACCCAACACAAGAGGTGTTTAAGCACACTCCAGGTATAATCCCACTGCCGGCTTGCCTCCGTGCCCGATACCGAACATGTGCTTACCTGCCTGGGTTGAGCCAGGAGAAACCCCTCCTTCTGCTTGTTCATGGGTACTATAATTATGTAGAAACAGAACATGTGGAAAACAGCTTTTAGGTGCTCTGAGAGCCAGCTTCCAGCCCCAGGAAAACTAAATATTTGGGGCTGAAGATACACAAGGAGATCCACCGCTGGTAATCGGGGGTAATGAAGCATTAGGAAGGCTCCAGCTGCTCAGTGAACAGACCTGCACGGTGCTGGAGGAGCGAGGTGTGCCCAAGGCACAGCAGCTTTGCTCTGCCTCCTTGTCTTCTTCTGCCTCTACCTTGCAGCACTTGTGGCAAATGGGAGGGGGGAACTGACAAAGGGATCTGAGTCTCGGTTTGATGGCCATGGTGTTATGTGTGGGTTTCCCCATGCAGAAAGCACTGTGATTTATCTCCTGGATTTTTAGGGTAAAAGGACCATTGAGCAAAGATTAACCATCCTGGAGTGCTAACGCTGCATGAAAAGACATCGGTGTCTTTGGCAAGTGCTGCTTGCTGTCAACAGCAACCTGTTATGTGACTGGTTATTTATTTTGGTTGGATGAGGGGTATATTTCCATGCCATGCATTTTGTAAGTGTTAACCAGAGGAGTGGGATATTTTTCAGGGGACGCAGGGGCTGTTACCTGGTTTGTCTGTCTGTTTAATATGTACTGCTCATCACTCCACTTTTTCATGTTGAAGCCTCTTTGGAGTGGCTGGCACCCTGTGAGTGTAGGTCAGGCAGCAACAGAAACACAGGTTCCCTGAAGTACCTCACTTAGGAGCAGGATATGGAAATGATCCAATTAATCATCTGCGATTTCTTGCAAGCACATTAGAATAGGATCACAGTGTTCATGCTTAAAGTTGTTGAATAGTCTCGGTGCTGTCACAGCCTGACTCTCCTGTACCTGGCGGTTCATGCTCAGGCTTCTTTTGTTCCCAGTCCCATCAGCCAATTAATCCTTCTTCCTTACACTACCCCGAAATGTCATCTTCTGCACGGGTTCAACGTGTCTGTTTTGTGATTAATCTGCCTCTTGCCTGAGCTCTGAGCCCATTTAAAAAGCCTCGGCAGCCTGGGACTTCCTACAAGGTTTTCCATTTCCTTTTCTTATTTACTGTAGAAAATTGCTGATGGAAGGAAAAAAAAGTTCCCCTTTCACTCATGGAAAATACATCAGAAGCTGAATACAGCTTCAAGGAATAGCTGAGGTCCATCTGGCTAAAACAGGAAGGCAGAAACAAAGCAGAGAAGATGAGAGTGAGAGCATCTGGATTCTGGTCCCAAGACATCTGTGTAACAGGCTGCAGTACTGAACTGCCACGCTCACCCTGGTGCATGTGGGCCCTTGGGGAAAAAGAGGGATGGAGCAGGGATTATCAGAACATGAGCTGATGTCAGGTTATCACCAAGATACCCGTTTCCCACAGTGTCTTCTCTCCTCCCATCCTGACTCAGGTTATTCTGAACCGCTCGCACCGGTGCCGCACTGCAAAGCTCCAGCTCCTCATGATGCAGCAGGGTCCGTTCTTTCTGGGGTCAGCAGGTGCTGGAGCGAGTTTCTGTGGAGCTCAGCCTGGCTCTGTGACCTTGGCAAGTCCCTTCAGGCGTCTCTGTCCTTCGCCTGCGAGAGGCCGGTCCCACCGAGCTCCCTCCTGCTCTGGCTGCCGGAGCCCTCGGGGTGCAGGTGCTGCAGTGATGTATTAGAGAAAAGCAGTGATTTATATACAAGTTTTCTGCACTGAAGGACTTGGAGGTGACTTAAAAAGCAAATGCCTTAATGTTGGTATGGTTGGGTGTGTTTACTGCTGTACCACAGCAGTATCTCATGGACTGAGTCATGGCTACAGAACCACTGTGAGTTTAGTTGACATGTTTTGTGGCTATTCTCTATTTTTCTCTCGTATTTTCAACTCCCGAGCTGTGCCATCCTCATTTAGGAGCCCCTGAAGCCCAGCATGGTGTGCACGCCTGTGCCAGGTCAGAGACAGGAGAGGGCTGCCCAGGCAGGCTTGTTCCACATTCCATGGCAGAATTCAGTCTGGGTGCCCTGTGGGAAGAAAGGTTTCAGGATCAGGTGAAACACAGTAGCTCACTTTTGAGCCCTGGGGGTTTTTAGGTGTGCAGAGCTGAATGGATTGCCCTTTACCTAAAAGTGTAATTTCTCTAGTACAGAAGAGTCGCATTTGGATGAGCTGTAACCTGGGTAGCCCCCGCGTGGGCTCTGACCGGTAACAGTGTTGTGGGGTATGAAGGCAGCAATAAATTCTGTATTGACACTGAGCAAAATTCAGCTTCTGCTGCATTTTCCTCTGTGTAGGAAGGCACTTACTGCAAGGTAATATGCTGGCAATCCTCAATAATTCAAGTAGCCAACAGCACTTGTAGATCCAGACACACGTACTTAGACCTGCATCCCTTCCTGAGATCCCCTTTTCAGCTCATGAGGATGTGGTGCACATAGATTATGAAGCTTTACCTTCTCCAGCCCGTGATGAGGTTACCTCTGCCTTTACCCTGGAGTGCCAATTAAAGGAGAAGCCCATGCGACCCTACAAAAGAGCATGAAAGTAAACACTGGAGGCTTGTCAGGAGCGGTCCCGTTCTGTGTCATCCCACTCACCGGGCATGACAGCCCCTGCGAGCTGCAGGCAATTGAAGCAGGTGATGTATTAATATTTATAAGCCCTCACTAAAATCCTACGTGATCTGCTCCTGAGAGATGCTGCATGTGGAGCACTTTCTGTGACCTGGCTCTCCTGTGCCCTCCCTTCTCCCGTGCTTCTTGTGCACATTATGCACATTGCCAGTGGAATTTCGCATTATTCATAACTTGCTTTTTATATCTCAAAGAGATGTCAGGGTCCCTGTTCCCCCCTCATTTGGCCAGGGAGCCTCTCGGAAAAGGGGCCTCTGCTCAGACAGGCTGGAAATTAATAACCCGAGCATCAGGTCTGTGTGGCTCACGCTATGCCACAGCGCATGTGGGAATCGACACTCTCGGTGCCAGCAGGGAGGAAACGCCATTGCCCCTGTGTGTTTCTACCATTCTTGGGGTTTCCATGAGTGACACCGGTGGGAGTGTTTGTGACCGAATGCAGCCAGGACAAGACCGCAGCCCCCGGCTCCATCTGACATTCTGCTGCTGTAGCAGCCTGTAAGCAGGCACCAGTTCTTTCCACCATGTCATTACTGGGCCGTTAGCTGCCTGTGAACTGTGTAATTGAGACAGAGCAGATTATGCGTACACACGAGACATTGCCTCATGTCCTCGCCTTCTGCTGGAGCTGCTGGCACGTGTCCTGCTGGCACATGTCCTGTGGCCACGGCCACCTCATCCCACAGCACTGCCTGGTCATTGACGCTGGCATCACTCAGTATTATTTCTGCAGCTGGGGCCGAATGGGCATAAAGACAGGAGAGTAATGAAAGGTGAATATTGAAATGGCTTTTCACATGAATTCCTACCAAACTCTGTGAGGAATGATGGATAACTTTATGAATAGGTGGCAATAAACCAAGCACTCATTTAGCAGGAAACAGCAGAGCCAGGTGAGCCTTAATTCCCTGACTCCTTTTCACTGAAATATCAATGATCCAAGTATTTTTACTGCATTTTTTTCCCCTGGCAGACTCAGAAAAGGAAACCGAAAGGAGCCACTGTGAAGTCTCAGCTGATCTCTCAGGAGCACAGGGACAAAACACTTCCAAGGCAGCCCTGCAGCGCCTCGCACACTGTGCTGCAGGACTGGAGGGTCTAGCTCGGAGGGGAGCTGCCACCCCAGAGCACCCGCTCACACCATGGGGTGGGAACATTGTTTTCTCATTGCAGCGGCAGTAAAGAAAAGAGAACAGGAATGGGAAGCCTGGGGACAGATGGATGGGAGCATTGAGAAGCATCCATTTCAGAGGCTCGGAGAGTAGCACGGATGTGTGGCAGTGTCTTGGATACGTGCTGAGACCTTTTCCAATCAATTATTTTGTGGCAGTAGGATTCAAGTGTCTAAACACAGGTGTGCCTGCAGCTCACCACATGCAATGATGCCTTCTGGTCAGCCATGGGCCAGAAAATGGAGTTAAAATAACAGTGCTTGCAGAGCAGTGCTTTCCAAATGGCTGCTTGGGCATTTAAATAATTGGGTCTGGGAATTCCTGCAGGGAATGACATGTCAGGGTGCCTGGGAAAAGCTGGTCAAAACATTCTTTATGAAAACAGGAAAACTCCATTGCAGCACAAATGGATGTGGTTAATAACCTCCTTTGACATGTCAGCAATGAAAGAAGCAATTCCCGTGGAGGAGCACGGAGCGTTTCACCAGACGGTTGGGTGGGCAAGTAACACTGATTTGTTTTGTTGGCTCGCTCAGTTTCTGGCCCTTGTTCCATTCCTGTCACTTCGTGGTGACAGTAAACACCCCGGGAGCTGGCTGCAGGCTGCAGGCTGAGGCCCCAGGTCCTCCTCTGCTCCTCAGGGCACCATTACTGCGCTGACCAGAGCCCCAGGTCCCCCACAGCTCGGGAAGAACGAGGCTTCCCATAGCAGACTTGTGCTTAAAGACCCCCACACCAGTACAAACTGGTGCTGCTGGTGAGATCTCACCAGTTATACATCCCAGGAAAGGCATCATATGGGCAAAGGGAAACTCTTTCTTGGACATGCTCAGGGAAGTGAATGCAAAAGGTGCAAATGGAGCTAAACTGGCACTAAAATCTATTTTGAGTCTCCTAAATGAAGGTAAATTGAAGCAAGGTCCCTTTGATTCTGAAACCATTTTAGAGCTTTAATGCTTCAGCTAATTGTTTTGCCTGATTGATAATGCATAATTCATCGTGAATTTAAGCTCCGCAGAGCTCAGGTATTTTTTTTGGTGTGACATTTTAGTTCTTTGCACTCAGGGAGGCATCACACGGCTGCAGAGAGGCAGAGAGCCAGGGCGAGATCAGCCTGCTGCAGGGTTTGCAGCAGACCTCGAGTCAAGAGTCCCTTCAGATCCGTTTTGATTCATTGCATTTTGATGCTCTGGGGAATACTGTAGGGGTCGGCAGCGGGGGGGTTCTCATGTGCTGCTGGTGGTGCCCCCTGCCAGGGAGGTGGGTCGGGTCTGTCCATGCACAGACCACAGCGCTGGGGGGTGAGACCCAGGCTGATGATGATGGGGGCCCTGGCACAGCATGGGGCAGCCCGTGGTGTGTCCTGCCATGACCCTGCTGCTGGGAAGGGAGATGCTGCTGCCAACCTCTCCCTGATAGCAATGGGACTGAGGCAAAGGCTCATGCTATTAAATAACTCCCTTTATCAGGCTCAAATCCATCACATGTAGAAATACCTGTTCTCTGTCCACTTTATTTTAAAAACCTTGGTGAGTTGTTTGCTTATCACAGGGGAGCACTGCACTTATGGGAACAGGGGTTTGTCTGCACTCAGTTTACTCTTATAGGCTTCAGTGTGTTCTTGTCCACCTGGCACTGCACACCGCTGCTGGCTTACATCAAATACTCCAGAACAGTCTTTGGGATGTAATTGTGCTTTTCTTTTCTCCCACAGGTGCCTACTGGCAGCAACAGCAAGATTTCTCCCTACATAAAACCAAAGGAGAGATGAGCAGATTTGTTCTGCCACTGTGGTGATAACCCACGAGAAACCAAGCTCCATCTGCCAGCCCCAGCAAGGCAGATCTCCACCAGTTTTCACATCTGAAGCTGAGACCAGCAGCATTGCTGCACTATGTGGGCAGGGATGAGCCAGGGAGACATTTCCCAGCATGGGGAGAGCAATTCTCTTCCTTTCTCAGGCAGTTTTTTAAGTATTAGCAACCATGGTAACTGGAGCAGAAGTGTAACCAGTCCGTGGTGCTTTCGGCTTGACACAATTATCTTTGCAGAACAGTCATGTTAAAAATAAACAGGACTTGCACCAGATTCCTCAACACCTCACTCCGTGCCATATGGGAGACCTGCCGAAAGCTGGGTGTAGTTTGGACCAGTGCATTGCATGCTGAGGCCCATGCAGTGGGTTGGCGTTGATGGCATGTCTGCCCATTGCCATCCTTCCTCATTGACCTGCACCTGGGGAAGAAGAAGATGACCTTGGCAGTGCTTCCATGCCCACCGGTGTGGAGCCTGCCAAAGCAGGAGAGGGCTTCGGGGTGGATGTTCCCTTCTTCAATGAGGAGACATCAGGATCTGGGGGCAATGGGGCAGCAGAATCCTCCATGTGCCTGTGGTGAGGTAAGAGCTGTGTGTGTGAGGTGGGCACCCCCCTTTAGGACTGTTTTGTGGCAGCACAAAGTTGGTCGAAGTTAAACCCAGTGTAATGAAGGCTCTGGGCATGGTTTTGTCACTTCAGCCCTGCAGCTTTGGCTCTGCAGTCCAGCACACACAGGGTATCTTGCTGGTAAGCTCTGTGCAGACCGAAATACCTCGTGATCTTTAAATGGTTACTTCTGGTTTTATTTCATTCTTATGTTATTTAGAGAATTCTTTAACATGCATGGAAGTTATTGGTACACCAATGCATTTGCCTCAGCACAGCTGGTTTTCCATTCAGGACTGCTTTTGAAGAACATAAGTACTGTTTTAGCAGGAATTACTGTATTTCATATGGCTTATGTACTGCCATACTAAAACATCTGGGATCAATGTGTGCTCTTATAACTGCTGCCCTACATCAGCAACAATTCAGATTTGACTGACGAGAGTGCATCATGCATTAGCAGTAGAGCAAACCTTGGATAAACAAAGGTCTTGCTTTGGAAATCCGAGGCAGGAGTAATTGAGGATGCACAGGTTGTAAGTTGTGCCTTAAAATAATTGCTATGAAAAGTTTAGGAAGAAAAAAGGATTTGGATATGTCACTTTGTCAATGAATATATTGTGATTAAAAACTCAGAATAGTTTGGATTTGATATCTCTGCTTCACATCAGTACAGATTGTACAAAGAGATGACAGAAAATGGGGAAAAATCATTATCAAATTGGTCTTGTCTGAAACCAGCCATTCATCATCAGCTTGTGCATTTCAAGCTGCATTCACACTCAGTGCTGCACATGCAATACAAGTCCAACGTGCTTTTCGCAGTTGTAACGTCGTGATCGTTTCCTCCTCCACCTTCAGCGGATGAGTGGGATTGGAAAGATCCATGTCAAATACTCCCCCGGTTTTGTTCACAAGCCCAGCACATTGGGCTCCTGTGCTTTGTCAGGAGCAGGTCGCTGAGACGTTCAGAAAACACAAAATAGCACAACTCAAATAGCTACCAAGGGGCTGTGCCCATTCCCAAACCCACAGAAGCTCCCTGCATTTGCACGAAGGGGGTGAGGTCACCCAGAGTGCCTGCAGAGGGATGGAGGGAAGAGTCTCTGTGTGCCACATCGCTCCTTGTCTGAGTGGCAACTAAATCATCAAGCAAAAGCGTGTGGAAAGAGGGAAGAACGTTTGTCCTGGGCTCTGTCCCAGCCTTACAGGAACTATGATTTTTTTCCCTTGCCTTTTTGTGGCAAGCAAAGGACAGGCAGAGATTGCAGGCTCTTAACCAGTAAAGATTTTTGTAAGAGTCATTTCCACAAATGTCTTACATCCCATATATAGATCTTGAGCCCATGCTTTTAATGGCCTGACAAATGTACAATAACCCCAGATGACTGTTACTTCATTGCTTGGCTATACAGATAAGAGGAATGCTTTCCTTTGATTGAGATCTTAAATCAATTGTTCCTTTACCCAGTGTCTAGTGGTTATTATCCACAGAGAAGATAAAGTTCAGATGGTAAATTGTTAATATTGTAAGAAAAATGTCTGTTGTGTCCTGCTTAAAGTTTCCTGTCTGGATGAAATACTTTCTCCTATAATATTTAAGATTGTGTGTAATCCATCAGAGTGCAGACTTGATCAGTGGCTGCATTCGCTTGCTCTGTGCCTGCACTGGCAGGGTTTTACAGGGTGGTTCTGTGGAGCCTGCCCACACCCTGCACTCAGCAGGAGCAGAGCCTGGATCCCCACGGCTCCCCACTCTGCTCTGCTGTGTCTGGGGTGGCTGCTGGACCAACGGACCCTTCGCTCTTGAGCCATCAGCACTTTGAAAGTGAAGTCCTTAAGATGCTTTCCGGGATTATTCATTGCTTTTCAAGTGCCATGACTACAGTAATAAATGGAAACCATTCAGATGTTCTTCCTTTATATCCTTATGTTACCAAAGATACCAGATTTCCTCTTGAGAACTCAAAATACGCAGTCTCACATTCGCTTCCCAAATGAGCAACAACTGTAATTCCTCACCTACTCATCCCTGATTTAGTTTGGGTCATAATATTTCATACCAATTTGCTGTTGAATTTTCACCTCGTGCCATTGAGAGGGGTAGTTCTGTCATTTTCTAATCGTGACTCATGTCGCACCTTATGAACTTTAACTAGTCTCAGGGTCATTCTCGTAGACAAATTGCTTTAGGCTGCTCAGCCTTGGGAAGATGTATATACTTTATGGAATGTAGCCTAAGAATAAACCAATCTCACTACTAAAATGTCTGCTCTATCACTACAAGATTAAATACTTGTCTTTTGACCAGTTCATTCTAGTCCTTGAGAAGCAGTGACCTAGGGAAAAGCATGGAAATCTGCTCCATGAAAAGCTACCTGTTAGAAAGGTACATAATTCGTGTGAATGTATAGAACTAATTCTGACAGACTTCATTTTATTTTTGTGTTTCAGATCTGACAGTGATCACCAAGGAAACTGAGAAATGCTGGTGGCTCCTCACATCTCCAATAACTTGAGTTGGGTGCTCCTGGCTGGGGACAGTGCACTTTGCTTGGGTCAAGGAGCATCAAGTGGTCCCAGGTAATGGCTTTCCTACTTGTCTCTCTCTTGGGTTTAAAAACTCTCAAGCCCCCACTGTGATCTTGGACCACTGTTGTTGAATGGTGACCTGTACCTCAACCAGCATGGGACTGAAGGAGGCAGACCTGGAACCCCAGTGGCTTTTCCTGGCCAAGAGACAGGTGCAAGCACAGATGGTATCAAGCAAATGGGACTCTGGACCGGCTGATAACTTTGGGTGCTGCCACAGCGAACGCTGATGGCTGAACTCTTGGTTTATTTGTGCTCCCACACACAGGTACTGTATGTCCTCTGCTGCGGTAAGCAGCTAGAGCAAGTGCTACACCCTGAGCCTAGAATGTGGCAGCTGAGCTAATTAAAGGGAGCCGTAGCTTCACCAGAATCAGTAGAAAACCGAAGGAAAGCTCACAAACCAGGGTTTGACCCCAAATTTGGTGAGGAAGCAACAAAGTGAAAAAAAATCTGCCTTAGCAGCCTCTGCTTACTGCAGCCACAGAGCCCGGTCCCATGGCAAAGCGAGACCCACATGTACGGGCTGGATCCCTACCCTTGAGTGCTGCTGCTGGCTCAGACTCAAGGCCTTTGCACAGAGGAGAAGCCAGGTTTCCACACTGCCCTCACAAGCCCATTTCATTCCCGTCTCCTTAACCCAGAATTTGTGGCAGTGTCGGCTGCTGCTGTTGTGACAGATGCTGGAAGAGGCTGGCAATATTTCTGGTGCTAAAAGCTGTGCTGCTTTGTTGACAAACTGTTAAGAAAAAGATTTACTGTTATGGGGCTGTTTCCCCTCAGGGTCACTTTCTAGAGGGAATAACTTCAGCTCTGTCAGTTGAGGCCATGGGGGGCACCACACAAGGGAACACACAGAGACAGAGCCCTCGGGCAAGGACAGTGTCCTGCACATCACACAAGAAGGTCAAAGCAGTGATGAATATATCATAGAATCATAGAATAGTTAGGGTTGGAAAGGACCTTAAGGTCATCAGTTTCCAACCCCCCTGCCCTGGGCAGGGACACCTCACACTGATCCATGTCACCCAAATATGAAATGAGGTCTCCTCATTTGTCCTCCCCAGAAGCAAAGGGTGGGTTTCCTCCTGGTCTTCTTGATGTGCTCATGATGAACAGTGTGTGTTTAATGAATGTGTGGCCAGGGTAAAGGTCTGGGTAAGGGGCACTTCATGGACATCATGGTGATCTCCTCTTCCCTGCCCCATCCTCCAAGCAGCCTCTGGGTTTTTTTGGTGGATCACTTGGAGGCTTACCCTGCGCAGTTTGTGCTTTTCTTGCTTTGGGAATAAATAGATGACGGTGTCAATCCAGGACATTCCCCCAGCGTTGACTGCAATGGCTTTGCTTCTCCAAAGACACTTTGGGGATTTTATATGATCTTTTTGACTGTCATCAAGAATCACGGAGCTGTGCAGCTCCATTAAAGCTTTGCAAATATTCAGCTACAATAAGTGTCTCCTGCCTCTACTGCATTCTGTGGGTGTTTTTTGCTATTGACAGGAATCAATAGTATCATATATGAGGAAACAGATAAATATATATCTAGCTAATGAGAGGTAAATGGCTCTTTGGAGCAAGTTGGCCTCATAAATTTCCCCTTGTTCTGCATTTTCTTATTTTCTGAATAGACATTCAGCTCTGTGCGTTATCCCACTCACCTTGAGTGCTCCTGAAGCCTCCAGCCTCTCTTCAGTGTGTTTTCAGTGTTCTGCAATGTCAGATGTTGCTTACAGCTGTAACGGGAATTATCTTTTGTACTTCTTTAAAGTAAAAGCAATTTCAAGCATTTACATCTGCAAAACAGTAGCTCCTTGTGGAGTCCAACACCCAAGAGGTGCTTGTTTTTATACACTGTTGGGCTACATCAAAGGCAGCATTGTTGAGTAGTTAATGATCGCCTCTTATGTCAGTTCTTAAACGGTTTGTGTAGTGTCTTTATTATTCATACCAATCTGTCTTTCAGATCATCTTCCATAGACACTCCAGATTAAATTTTCTTCATTATCATTATAGAACTAGATGAATAAGTGGCACATCTGTTCATGAAGTGGTTTATTATCTGTTCTGATGGGGTTTTGGATGAATAGTGGAATGACTTAAATATGGAGCAGAGAAACACATACAGGTTCATGCATAATCTTGAATTCATAACCAGTAGTGCTAAGTTGAGGCATCTGATTTTTACACAGAAGAGGTAATTATTAATTAATGATCTGGGCCAATTTATCACAAGGGCCAACTTAATGAAGGGACAAGACGAGACAGAAAACAAACCTGCGTGTGAGACACTGCTAATGAAGACCCACGCATTGTTTAACTGGTTCCTGCTCCATCACTGCGAAGGAAAACTCTATAAATATTTTATAAACACGCCGTTTTCACCATGTAAAACCAAATTGCACCAATAAATTTATCTATCCAGAAGTTATTTCCTAATTTCTTACAGCTGCATCCTTTACAAAGGAGGACGTGGATCATTTGTCTGCCAGAGACAAAAAGGCCAGATTTTCCACATCCGGACGGTGGTGGTTTCCATGGACCAAATGGCAGCCCCCATCGCTGCACCATCCCCTTCACTGTCAGGTCTCGTAGTCCCATGGGGAGGCAGAGCCCTTGGAGGCAGCCCAGGCAGCCGAGCAGGTCAAGGCTCCCTTTTGCAGGGCCTGTTTTTCTCTTCCATCCCTCAAATGTTCCTTGAAGCCCCCAGGAAGGGGCCCCAGTCCCTGCTGGGTGGGATGGGAGCAGAGGGAACCCTGGAGCAAAACATTCCTGCCCCACTCGGGTGCACTGAGCACTGCTCGATGCCCAGAATGTTTGATGAGGCACTTTATTGCCCCCCTGCAGAGGAACGCAAATGAAGCCTCAGATGTGTGTATGACCTTTATCTCCTTATTTGGGGGATGTGAAAGGTAAGCACATTGTGTGTAGAACGTGAGCCCGGGGCGGGCAGCACCATTGCATCTCGAGCTCCAAGTGAGAGATCATGGAGCTGCAGGAGCTGTCGCCATGTGCAAGGGTGCCAGGAGCAATCAGTGGAGCCCCAGCCTTGCTCTGCACGGCTCTTCAGCTCCTGGTGTGGAACACAGGTACCACCAGAACTGCTGCAAAAACTGAACACTGCAGCGTGCCCAGTGTGGGCAATGACAGCAACAGCCAACGCTGTCAGTCCGACAGGTCCTGGCAAAACATAAATCACAAACTGTGCTGTTGTTGCCTGCATGGGGCTGAAAGGATCACAGTGAATGGTGTTAGCTCCCAGGGAGCAAGACATGGGGAATACTGTGCAGTGCTTCGGGAAGCTGAGCTCCCCAGAGCACACAGGTAATGCAACAGACACAAAGATGCTCATTATTAGAATGGCTTCATCCAAGTAGAAGTGGCCACATTTCCCCTTCCACTGGATGTCAGTGGAAATGGAAACAGAACGTTCAGCTAACCCCACTTGAAGGTCTTCTGCTTATCCAGAGCTGTGTGAAAACATTGAGCTTCCGTCTGAAAATAGGTAAGGAAAGTTAATTTAATATAGCAATTAAAGAGCAGATTTTACACTCAAATCTCTGCTGTTGATAAGGCATTAAGAGCTTAATTTTGGGCTTGAGCTTGGACCTGGGAGCAAAGAGGCATTCTCAGTTAACACATGTAGTACTTTTATTAAGTAATTAAATAATTGCATGGCAACGTCTCCAGAAGCTGCAGTTTGCCCCAAGGCTGTGCTAGCTCCCCACTCCTGCCGGCGTTTTGGGGGGATTCCTCGCTTTTCTTATTTATTTCCCAGATTTTACAAGTCCAAAGGCTCTTTGCTGGAGAGGAGCGAGTTCAACCTCATCTGCTCCTGCAGGAGCTGGAAATGCTGGTTTTGAAACGTTTCACACAGATCAGCTTTGGACCATTGTTGTGATCCATCGTGCTGGCAGATACCACACTGAACGTTTCCATCTGCTTCTGAAGATAGCATCAATCACGTCTGTTCCTGACAAGCCCTAAGGTGAAAAACATTTATCAGTATCTATTAGAACAGTCTATAAAAAATTCCCGCAATGACATTTCATAGAGGGGTATGATCCGGTTGGAAAATAGCAGGAGCTTGATGCTTTCCCTCAGAAATTCTGTGCTGCCTCTCTATATAGCTGCTGTCATCACACCATCCCCACACCTCCCTCCTCTTATTTTAGCAGATCCTTTTTATATATTTCCACGTCATTCCAATGGAGGAAGATTCCAAAATGGGCGAGCAGGAGGCCAGACCCTGCTCCACTGCCTCCAAAGCCCCCCGCAGCTCTGAGCCTGCAGTTTTCCATTGGCTCCTGCTCCTAAATCCCCAAAGCCAAGCACTATGGAGGGATCCCAGGGGCTGTGTCCGGCAGGGTGTAGGACCCAGTGGCATGCAGTAGCTGCAACCCCTGGTAGCATTGGGGTTGAGGTGTGTGTCTGTGGGAGATGTGCTTGTCCCATGTGGTACAAGAGTGGATTTTGGGGGTCTTGGTGTCCCACATCCCCTCCCGGAGCTGCCCATGTGCTGGGGGAGCAGCCCCAAGTGCAGGTCCTGCCTTGCACAGTGGTACCAGGGGACGTGGGGCTCTGCTGTGGCTTTTATTCCCCAGGAACAGCTAGCAGGAGTCAATGGGATCCTTTCTGCTGCTCCTTCAGGGCAGGGTGAGCCCTGCGCCCTGCACCCCATCGCACTGGGTCCAGCCCGGGCACAGTGATGTTCTTCCCCCTGCAGCTAGCACAGCTACGGGCACGCTTCTTCCCAGCAGACAAGGAATTTGCCCAGGAACTGTCGAGAACTTTATATGCTTAAATTTGACACCACATACATTTACCTGTAACAGTAAAATCAGTTGGACCATTAAAGCAGATTATGTGCTAATAATTATGCAAATATTCCTTCAGTGAAACTATAAAAATCCCATGAAGATTTAGCACATGGCTATTACAAGGAGAGAAATATGTGGAAAATGAAAATGAAGATCATCATTAACTTTAAGGAGTTAGGGGAATTTTTTTGCTATCATTTCAATACTTGATTTGGGATGCCTTTGCAGGTTTAACCTGGAGGAGGTGATCAGTTATAACAGTGCTAAAATACAGCTGCAGGATGAAAACGTGGTCTGCCTGGAGAAATGATGGCTGGAAAAGGAGCGCTCCTGTTCTGTCCTTTCAGAAAGAGCTGGAACACGGTATTAGGGCATTCATGAAAAGTATCTGTATTCCTAGCAGGTAGATCTAATGGGAATATCCATTTTCTTGTTTCAGGGCATAGATCACTGGCTGGAAGGAACTGCAAAGGGGGCTGACCCCTGCCCCTTACAGTGCCCCTGGTTTGAGCTCTGCCTGGAGGAGCAGGGACCTCCTGTGCTCTGGTGCAGGAAAAGGACAGTCACTGCCTGCCCCACAAGCCACAGCAGCTTGCTGTGGGGCTTGATCCTGAGGTCCCTTCTAACCTGGTGTTCTGTGATTCTATGATATTTCACTATGGTCCATGTTACAAAATGGTGTAATATTCGATGAAGAGACCACCCAAAGAAGCAAATTCAGTTTAATTTATTGAAACATTGAATTTATTGATGCTGACCCGGTCAGCATCTGGGTCCTGATATAACTTCATTATATGTACTTCATTAATTTTAAACACACAAGTACTGCTGGAAGTGTAGGGACCACAGTGATAGGTGAGGGAAAAAAAGCTTTGCTTTTTTGTTATGCTTGGGTATGTTGAAGTTAGAAACCTAAAGTGTGGTGTGGGCCCAGCCCCGGCCTGCCCATGTTGTGCCAGGGTAAGGAGCCAGCAGTGCATTCAGAGTAGGAGCCTTGGGGGGTGTTATAAGCACTGTGCCTCTCTGGGATGCTCCGGGTGTCCAGGGAGATCAGCAGGAGAGGGGAGGGTGCTGCAGATGGGGCTGAACGCATCACTCAGAGTCTAAAGCTGAAGAGCTCCCTCCTCCCCACATCAGGTCTGCAGTGCCAGGTACACAGCTGCAGCAGATTGCCTGGTACCTGGGGAAGAGGGGAAGGAAGTGTTCTTGGTCCTGTTTTGTTTGCTGGGGGAGCATCTTGTACAACTGCAGTTAAACTGCTGGGGTTTGGCTCTGCAGCGTGAGCTGAGTTTATTTCCCAGCCCTAGTGCTGGAAACACAAGCACCTTTGTGAGTTAGAGATTGGTGCTAACACTGCGATGCTGCACATGGGGTGAGGCAGGAGCAGGGGTAAAGAGCAAGGGAATGTTTTCTGTCCAGTGCAGCTTTCCCCAGCCTGAAAGGAGGTATTAACTGCGGCACAGAGACGTGAGTGATCAGAAAGATACGAAATTATGAGGGACAAACCTTCAGTCTTTGGTGTTGGCTGAAAGCTGCAAAACGGCCCAAAGAGGCTGGTGGAGGCTGGAGTGATTGCTGTAGATAATTGGATCAATATCAGGGTTTGTAGACAGCTTAAAGAGCTGAATGGGAATGTAGAGGCAAACGTGGCAGGAGCTCTGTGGGGATAATCCAGGTGAGAACAGCCTCAAGCAGGACACAAAGCCGGGGGAAAAGGTGGAGACGTTAGGGCAGGGGGAAAAGCGTGGCTGAAGGTATCCAGGTTCTGCATTTTAGGGGTCTTCATCTTCTTGCTGCTGCAATCAGGGACCGGTTTTCCCTTGAATAACGATTTTACCATGAAAGAAGAGACGGAGTTGGGTTTGGGTGGGTTTTTTCTTTTTTTTCCTGCTGCTGTTTTGTTCTGTTTTGTTTTATTTGGGGTTTCCTCGTGGTTGGGTTGGGTTGGTTTGGGGTGGGTTTGGTTTGGTTGCTTTTGTTTGGTTTAGGGTTGGGTTGGGTTTGGTTTGGGTTTGGGTTTGGTTTGGTTGGTTTTATTTGTTTGGGTTTGGTTTGATTTGGTTGGTTTGGTTTGGGTTTGGTTTAATTTGGTTGGTTTAGTTCGCTTTGGTTTGTTTGCTTTGCTTTGGTTTGTTTGCTTTGCTTTGGTTTGTTTGCTTTGCTTTGGTTTCCTCCTACAAGTCTGCACAGCAGTGACAGTTCTCTGATAACCCCGCAGGGGCTGTGGGACCCACCACAGCTCTAATTGCCCAGAGCAACAGCAGAAGGATCCCACATCTCTCCTGCAAGAGCTGCCAGCGCTCAGGAGATGCAGATGGGTCCCTGGACATGGAAGTGGATTTTGGTCCCTGTTAGCTCAGGTGGGAGGTGACCCGGTGCTGGGGGCTGCTCCTCTCTGCGCATCAAACAGCTCCATGCCCATGTCCTGCAGTGGGGACCCTCATGGTGGGTACGGGAGCACCCAGAGCCGCCTGACGCTCTGCCCTGCGCTTCTTGGAGCTCAGGAATGGGCCCATGGCCAGGCAGCTGGGTTGAACGGGTGGGCGGGCGCCTGCGGGCTGATAGTGCTGTTAATTGAGGGATTATTAGAGTGGAGACGTATTTTAATCCTTCTGCTGCTGCATGTGTGGGTTTTGACCTTCACTGGCACTGCCTTAGGTTGTGCATCACACTCTAACTGGGTAATACCATAGCCAGCAGCCTGGCTGCATTAAGTGCTGGCAAGGATGTTTCCATCATCATCATCATCATTATTACTATTATTATTATTATTATTATCTGCAGCCTTGCCTGCATCCTCTGCAGTCATTATCAGCTCTCCTAAAGCCATGCTATTTCAGCCTGTGCTCTCTTCAGCTCCCCCAGGTTTTGGTTGGATTAATTCAGCAATGCAGGAGGCCGGGGGAGATGGGGTGGCAGTAGGAAAAATGTTCCTGTCTCACATGGCTCCATCCCATGCTCCATGCCAGCCACACACCACATGTTGCCCCAGCTCTGTCTGTCTGTCTGTCTGTCTGTCTATCTATCTATCTATCTATCTATCTATCTATCATCTATCTATCTATCTATCTATCTATCTATCTATCTATCTATATCTATCTATCTATCTATCTATCATCTACCTACCTATCTGTCAAATATATATCTATACATCCTCCACCATCAAGAGCACAACATAAGCAAAACACTGTGGTCATTCACAATGCTCACAGTAAGAGAGATTTTATAGCAAAGGAGATAAGAGCTCAGATGAAATGATCCTAATGAATAACTCCAAATAGATCAGGACCTGTTCTTTTGGGCTAATGGTGAAAAGAAAAGCTCATAGCTACATGAGTAGCACCATTTCTTTTAGCGCTGGTAATATCACTAAAGCACACACTATTCCCAATGCATTCTGTTAAAATTACACGTATTAGATGTCTTTATTGGATTTTAAAAAATAATTAGAGTAGCTTAATAACAACTGCAAGTAACGCAGGCATGATCAGAGAGGAAGCAGAAATGACATTTTATGTGTCCACGAGTGCCTCGGTCTTTTCAGGGGCCCTGGAGAGGGGCTGTGCCAAGGCAGGCTCCTCATTTCATAATTGTGGCTAAACACAAGGTAAGGAAACGGATTTATCCTTGGAGGTAGAGCCAAGGTGATGGCTGTTGCATGTACAGGCCATTATGCACTGGAGCCCTTTATCTGTTACTGCTCATCCATTATTGTAGCTTATTGTCATTTAATATTGGCTGATAAAAAGGGAACACCCAGCACTCCAGCAGCCAGGATTTCAGGCTTACAGATGAGGTCCAGGATGTTGGGGCAAATGCAGAAATAAAATCACAGAAACAGAACCCCAGCCTGGTTTGTGTTGGAAGGGACCTCAAAGCTCCTCCAGCTCCAACCCCTGCCACGGGCAGGGACCCCTTCCACTGGAGCAGCTTGCTCCAAGCCCCTGTGTCCAACCTGGCCTTGAACACTGCCAGGGATGGGGCAGCCACAGCTTCTCTGGGCACCCTGTGCCAGCGCCTCAGCACCCTCAAAGAGCCCCCTCACGTTCTGCTCAGCAGCTCAGCAAGTCCATTGCTGAAAAACATTTACAGTGAAATGCACTCAAGAATTTTTGGCAGGCCAGCACTGTCTGGAGCTCTTTAAATACTTCCCAGGTGGTTCAAGGGGTTAAATCCCAAGCAGTTTCTTCCCGCATCCTTTGCTTGCCCAGCTCTATTTCACGGTAAATGGCCACTCTCAGGAATGCAGGCATCGCCTCCCGGTTCCACCAGCACTAAATCTTGAAATCAGGAACGTTTTGCTTCAATAAAGACTAAATAAAATCTGATAAAGGGTTTTAGATTCGGCAGCCTGGAGCAGCACAGGCACGCCTGACTGCGAGCTCGATAAGATGAGATAGTTTTAGTACCTCTTGGCTACTGTTTGCTGTGATCTCTGGGGCAAAATGATCCTGATAGCTGCACCTCGCTTTCTCCTCCCATAAAATGGGCATAATAATAAAAGTACATCTGGAAAGATGCAGGCTGATGGCACAGAGAGGTGTTTACAGTATTAATGCTTTTAGTGATTTTTAACAAGTCTCTGATGAACCCATTTTTCTCCAGCTTATCTTTGGGATGCAGCTAATTTACATGCAGTCAAATGGCTTCAAGTTGTGTTTGTCTTGCTGTGCTTTAAAAATCCCAGTATTTTGGGATCATTGTCAGCTATTAGTGATATTTCTGTCATCTCCATCCTGCTCCATGACTAGAGTTACAGCAGCAGCCCCGGGGCAGAGCAGGACTGACACCACCCTCACAGGGAAGAGCTTCTGCCTAAGAGCTCATCTCAGTCTCCCCTCGGGCAGGTTAAAGCCATTCCCCTTGGCCTGTCCCTGCAGGCCCTTGTCCAAAGCCCCTCTCCAGGTTTCTTGTCACCCCTTCAGGCACTGGAAGCCTTTATATACATATAGTTATTGTTTCTTTTGTGACAGAAAATTCTGGTTTGTCTTGAAATTCAACTTCTGCATCTTACTTTTAACTTTGAATGGGACATAGACCAACCCCAGCAGAGATGTGGGCTTTCAGGGATAAAAAGGGAATACCCCAGTGCCCTTCTTGGACGAAGAGCCTCCTCCTTCCCTGCAGCTCCCTGTGCTGGTGGGATCAGGGAAAACACACTGGGATGACCACAAGACATTTCCTGCTTTCAATGCAGAATTCCTCATTGATTCCACAGGCTTTGGCTGGCCGGGTGACAGGGGTGTGTTCAGCTGCTCAGTGGTGTCTGTCCATTGAAAAGCTTTGCAAAGACATCTCCCGAAACGTTAACCTGGACTGTGTGACCCAGGCTGTGCTCACCAGCCCGGTGCTGGGCCCAGCACTGACCTGGATGCTGTGAGGATCAACCACCGGGTAACCGGCACCCGAGGATGGGGTCACCCCCCAAGCCCCCACGCAGAGGGTGATGCTGGGTTGGAGCAGGGGCAGGTACTGTCCAGGTTCTGTAAGAAAGAGCACGCGATGGGCTTGCTGCAGGTCACATGAATGCCAAACACCTTTTTTGTCTTTGGTTGATTTTTATTTATCAATAAAACATTACTACAAAACATGGGAAACATCTGCATTAAATACAGATCCGCTGTTACTCTGCCAGTTTTTAACCTGCTGTATTTACAGAGCTCTCCCTGCAGATGCTGGGGGAAGGAGCCTGGGGCTGGTCTCCGCAATGGGGAGAGCAGTGGAGCAGGGAGCGAGGCTCTGCTGCGCCCTGCTCGTGTTCTGAGACAACCTCCGTGTCCCAGTTCCCTGCAGAAGGCTCCTCCTTGCCCTGCCCCTGCCCTTCATCAGTGGGGAGAGGCGGGAGGTGCAGGGGCTGTGTCCTGAACACAACGGTCCCACCAGCAGTGGAGGGATCTTCCTTCTCCACTGGATACCGCATTCCTCCTCCTCTGGGGGCCCAGCAATTACGTATTCCCAATCCTGCCAAGCCTAGGAATGATGCATGGTGACGCCTCATCCTGCCTGTGGGAACTGCTCTGCTCAGCGAGCAGGAGGGGCAGCAGCCTCCCCATCCCAGACCTTCTTCTCCATATGGGAAGTGCTTGGGCAGCTGGTCACTGGGGCGTTAGAGCTGTGGACAGGCAGCCTGTCCTCTGACAGGGTTTGAACAGTGATGAGGGGGTGCCACTCTTCCTGCTACCACTTACCTATGTGGTACAGAGCTGGCCTGGTGCTGCCCACCCTGACCACTGCAACTCAGTGAGGGAAAGAAATACTCATATGTGTGTGTATATATATATATATATATTTCTATATATATAAGCTCCTTTAATTATACAGTTGTAAGGCAGATTAAAGTTATTTTCTCATATCAACTGGCACCAAAGGGAAGCTCTCCTGCTTCCCATGCACATCGCACAGTGCCGAGTAGGGAAGGTAATGAAATCCTCAGTAATTATCATGCAGGTATTGTAACCTGCATTATCTTACCGGTATTCTAACCCGAACATCCACTGCTCTCACATCAGCCCTCACACGACAAGAGGACCAGGCACTAGTCACAAGTGCCAGGACCAGCAGTGTGCAGGCTCCTGCCCTCAGAGGCGTGCGGGCAGCACGGTGCTGAGCCCTGCTCGGGACAGAGGCTGTGTGAAGGGGGAGATGCAGAAATGTGTGACAATGGCCACATGGCTGCTCCAAAACTGAAGGCTTGCGACTTGAGTTCTCATTTTTCAGTTCAAACCTGAACTAATTCAAACAAAAAAAAAAAGAGCAGAAATGGGTATAAGAAATCATTCTTCATTTCTGTGTTGCTTGAAGCATTTCTTTCATTGCAGCTCAGACAAAACGATTCTTGTAGTTTCACATTAAAAATCGACTTTGTTTTTTGTTTGCTCCAAACTGTCGTTAAAAAGCTCTGATCAGTCAGCGCAGGCAGGATCCAGCAGTCACAAAGGTCTCGGGCACACACACCTCATCTCCTGGCGCCAGGCACAGTGGGTTCCTCTGGGAGCCGCAACAGCAGCGTGGAGCTGGCAGGGCCCCACTGCTGGCCCCGCAGGTCCTGGCATGCAGCCGCCCATGCAGGAGGCAGACGGCTGGGGTGGGAATTGTGCTCTTGTGTGGCTCAGGGGCTTCCAGTGCCGTCCATCTCCAGGCTGGAGCAGGGCGAGCATCCCACTCACCATCTGAGGAGCCTGAACCTCCGGCAGCGCTTTGCCTTCCGTATGCTTGTTCAGACACTGTTAACGTCCGAATCCCTGCGATGGTGAAGTGCCATATGGGGAGAGCTCTGCAGTGCCGGGATCCTTCACCTTCTCTCGGGAGGGGGCCACTGGAAAGGGCTTCTTCTGAGGAACAGCCGAGTGCCACAGATTAAACTGAAATTAGAGTCATTTGGGGCACTCAGCCCCCAGATGAGCAGCACCTGGTTTCTGGCTCTTTCAGACCCAGCCTGCAGTGACGCTTCCCAATTCGAGTGGGGTGACTGCATACGGGGCCAGAAGAGTGATGTGAGCCGGACGGGCACTGAGCCCTGATCCCACTCCAATGGCTCTGCAGAAGGGAAGCAGCTGTGACAGTAAACCCAGCTGGTGAGCCTGTCATCCCAGGACAGCACTGCTGGGGGAGAGGATGGCAAATGCCTTCCTCACACCCTCAGCAGCCGTTCCCTCTTTTCATCTTTGCAGCAGCCCTGAAGGAACGTGGAGCCTGTTCACCAGGCATCATCTGTGGATGGACGGCATGGGGACAGCTCTCCATCTCCAGAAGAGACACCCCAGCTTTCCTTCTGTATCCTTCTCCTCCTGCCGTGCCCTGCGCTTTCTCCACTTGCAATGAAGCCAGCACCTTTGGAACAACACAGGATAAAAGTGTTTCAAAATATCCTCGGAAATACCCTGGCAGCTGGCCCCTGATGCAGCGATGGCTTTTCCAGAAGTATTGCTGCTGGTGACAGTGCTCTGAAACCACGGAATCAGAAAATCTCTCTTCAAGTCAGGAAGGCAGAAGAACCTCACCCTGCGACCACCAACTGGGTGCCAGCCCAGCCCAGAAATAAATGAGACAAAAACAACCCCATCACCTTCTAGAGAGAGTAACCCCCAGCCTGCAGGAACTGGTTAACAGGAACCAATGCTAGATCACAGTGGGCAAGAAAGCACGTATCTAGGTATGTATGTATGTATCTATGTGTGTGTGTATGACAGTTGAAGGATACCGAGTTACTTATTCTTGTCTGTGCTCTTATAGTGCATAAGCACTGATTTATCTGGATGGCAGGACACAAATTAGCTGCAGTTTTCAATGCCCCAACACTAATGGCTGCACTTCTCACCAGCACGCTATGTAAGGCCTAACTAGCACATGGGGATGAGGAACACCAAGCAGTTCCCTTCACCCATCAGCACTCTGAACACAAGGTCATCTCTGCCACCAGCACCCCCCAGCCTCTAGAAACAGGTCTTTTTTTAGCAGCTGAATCACAAGTACCTGGCAGGTGCCATTGCAGGAATGACTCCACACAGGTCACTATGACACGGTTGGGTTTTCCAAGCTGTTCTTTCTTTCATGGTGTTACTTGTACCAGGGAAATACAGCAGGCTAAAAGCTACATGGTTATTTTCTTTTTTACATACCACAGTAGAAACAGTTACCGAGTTACATTTGTCAGAGTCACAGTAGTTGATGCATATTTGCTATTCACAGACTGCAGAATATTGCCAATAACCTCACTGGTGGGGACTGACAACACAGAGATACATGCATTCATGTGAGACCATTACCAATGATGCCTATACTGTATTAAGCACATTCATTTCTTTAAACACCTTCCAGTAAAATCGATTCCTTGAAATTTGTAGTTAAAACTTTTTGTTTTCTCCACAATTACGCACAAAATAACCTGTAAACAGTTTGACATCACACGTATGTACAAGTGAACCACGTTGGAAAGTAGAGAGGTAATTCAGTGGGTGCCACTTAATCTACGTCAATGTGCAACAGACTGACTCAGCCTCGGCAAAGTCATCGAGTGCTTGTATGAGGTCCGAAAATGTACCAGAAGCAAGGCCCCGAGTAGGTGAGGACGTCTCCAGCCCCCCCGCTCTGGTGCCGTGGGCCCTGCCGCCTCCTCCGAACCTTCTGCCTGCTCAGCTCCCAGTTCTGCCTTGTCCCGTTTGCTTTCGCATTGCTATAGTTTAAAATCTGTAATATCATAAACTGATCCTCAGCTAAGTGGTATTGCTGCCAAGAAAAATAAAGAGTGTCTTTTTATAATATAAATAATTTAAATTTAAAAGTGCTTTTTTTTTGTTCTTTTAATCTACAAAACCCCGCTGGGGCATAAACTATCCATGAGACTGGACAATTATCTTGTACCATGATACACATGGGGCCTTATGCATAAAGTACTCTGCAAGTCAAGTCCACCTTGTACTCGCAATGGTGGCAAGGGCTTCAGGCCAGGGTGAGAACTTGGGGGGTGTTCTCCTGGGGCTTGGAGAGCTGCGTATGGTGCAGCTGAAGGGTTCTGCCATGTTATGGTCATTGCCAATAAAAATCAACCTTGTTTTCTCCTTCAGCTCCCAACTTTGCAAGTAAAATTAATAAACGGACTCACAAAAGTAGGATTTCAACCCCAAAACATTCTGCAGAGAGCTGTGAGGCCTCTGCATGGTGCGTGCACGTGATTTAGGGAAAAGTAAAGCAGTCTGGTCCCCACAGGTCTATGTAAATCCCATGTTCTCCCTTGGTCTCCCCCTGATGCTCTGAGCCCTGCTCAGGTCCCCCCCGTAAGGCACTCGCCCACCGTGTGCTCACAAAGGGGCACATCAGCCTCCCCTCACTCCTTCAGCTCAGTGCCTTAAGCAAGACTACAAACAGACCATGGCAGTGAAAGCCTGGCCACGCAGGAGACCCCTAAACACCAGACCTCTTTGCCATACACAGAAGTGATAAGAAGCATAAGTGGATGTGAGCTTTACTAGAGCTTAATGGCTTCCCCTCACCCTCACTGGTGTAAGTGCCCGTTTTTCTTGAGAAAAGGTGTTTTAGGGGGGTCTCAGTCCCACTGAAGTCAATGTAAGTTTCAAATTAGTTTCAACAGAACCTGTATTTGGTCTTTGTTGTGTGCAGAAAGAAGCTCAACTCCCGTTTTGCTCCCCAGCTATTTTAGAAAGAATAAAGTACTCTGTTAACCGAGTTTTGTTCTGGCTTGCTATCGCTAAGTGACCAAATATGTCCTAGGGACAGACACAGGTTCTCTCACTGAAAGAAAGGAGAATTGACCTGAATATTCCCAGAGCTCCAAACCCAGCTACCTTACAGACAACCTGTTATTCCAGCTTCAATTCCCTCCACTGCGTTGCCTGTCTCCCACCTTTCCCTTATCACCCCATTTCAGCTGTAACATTTCCACACCCACCTAGTACAGGAATTTCTCCCACCCCTTCCAACAGTCAATGGTGCCACATCCTGAGACAGGGGAGAGCAACCATGCCAGGAAGGCAGGAGTGTTTGCCCTCCTCCCACGGTCATGTATCTAACTGTAGGTATGGGTATGGACTTGTACTGCTTTGGGGAAGAGGTCTTCCAGAGTTAACACCTTCTTGCCCTCCTGTGATAAGAAAACCTCTGTGCCTGGGCAGGGAGGGGACCATCAGCACTGGCACACGGTCTGGTTGCTCTTTCCTGACCTGCTGCCACCCACAAGTGAATTAAGGGGCTCTGGAGAGCAGCATTTCCCATGGCCATGGTGCCTGTCTCTGCCCCTCGGCAGGGTCCAGTGCCCAGCTGATGGTGGCAGAACAAGGTGCCCAAAGCATGGCTCTTTGCTGGGGTGCAGTTCTGGCAGTGGGGTACTGGTGGTCCAGAGAAAAGCAGCAAGGAAAGGAGGGGGAGAAGGGGACTTGGAGCAGCAGTAATGGATGCTGTGCAGCATCCAGCAGCTGAGACCCACTGGAAAGGGAGAGAGGGCTCCCCACCGTTGCCCAGGAGTTTCTTGGCAGCAGGGACTCTACCACCTCGAGCCTGCCAGCACAAAGCCTCAAAGCACAGCCCATAGCTCCTGTGAAACAACTGCAACATGACGCTGGACCAGAATGAGATCCCTGCATAACACAGCAGCACAAGAGCGCATGAACACCCACGTGTATCCCCATGCCCAGGCACCCGCTCTCCTCTGGCCCCATCCTGGTTGTGGTTCCTGGCAGGTTGGGCCTGCCTGTGATTACTGCAGTTTAAGACCTTTATTTCTGTAGCACTGGAGAGTAATAACCATTTCATCTAAAACTGAAGACATGAAGGCCACATAAATCAAGCCCATTCGGGCACGTTTCATTTGGTCTAATTTTTCTACAGTTATTCATCATGGCGCAATCCTGTGCGCCCTGAACGTCACTGGAACACACACACACACTCACACACACAGTGCCTGCTCTTCCGCTGTCACACATTTCAGAGCCCCAACAACTGTGGTATTAAAAAGAGAAGGGGATGATCTGGTGTGGTGGGGAGGACAAGGTTTTAGCTGCAGCCTGCTGCTGAGGGGTGACCTGTCCCGAACCACACACAGCTGGAAACTGAGGGTGAGCCCTGTCTGTCCCCCAGTTCTGTTTGCTCGGTGATGGGGGGGGGGGGGGGGGGGGTAGATGTGGGAAATATTGAGTAGGAAAATTAAAATACTCTAAACCAACCAACAGAGAACTGAGAGCAGCCAAATCCACGGGTCTTGTGCAAAGCGCAGATTTCCATGCAAAAATGAGCAGGTAAGCAGAGGGCTGCAGCGCTTCAGGCATGAACTGGTTCTAGAGCCTGATCCCAAGACGTGCTGCATTTTCTCACCGAGCCCTGCGCTTCCCAGGTCAGCCCCCGCTTCACAAGCTCACTCTGTTACCAGTGCTGCATGCTCACTGCAGGACACAGCACTCTCCTTGTGTGTAAGGCCTCAGCAGAGATGATGCCAGGCTGCCACATCCAAGCCCCATGCTCCAAAGGCTGGGACATGCACTGCTGGGGGGGTTTTCCCCCTCCCCACAGCCAGCTCATGCCATGGATCCCTCTGGACAAGTATTGCTTCCTTTTCTGCTGGTAAAATCTGCACCTCACAATAAGCACAGCTGCAGCTGCACAGTGGGTACGAACCTCTGCACGTGCAGACCCAACACCAGGGCCCCTGTGGTGTCCCAGCCAGGCGTGCGGGCACGATGGAGCCCTGCAAGGGTGAAGACATCACCTTGCATGAAGAGAACAGAAATCACCTGTGCAGACTTGACTTCACCTCCCATAGCAGCTTCTGAAAGTTAAGAGGGGGGAAGCCCTGGAACCTGCAGGACACTAGAGAAGTTAGAGTCAAAGTGCTTTGTGTTACCAGCACTATCGCTTCCCGTACTTTTACATATATATAAAATATCTCCTTCTTCCTATGCCTTTAGAAAACAAATAATTTACCTCAAATACTGCAGCTGCTTCGTACTCGGCTATGGACAAAGCAGGTAAGTGCAGTAATTCAGTTTTCCATCACTCCATAGCTCGGCAGCCTGAGCTCACCCCCAGCCTGTGCCTGCACCGGGTTTCACCAGCCCTCTGTCTGGGACCACTTGCCAGCACCCGGCACCCTCCGGCCCTTGCTGAGGCGCTGCCTGGCACTGAGAGCCTGCTGCACCCCATCGCTCCCATGCCCCGAGCTCTGCACGCCGGGATGTGATCCCTGTGATCCATGCAGGACCAGCCTTGCCCATGGACCCCAGCCAACAGGAGCTCACGGCACTGTTTGCTGGCTCCCGCCCTGCCACGGCCGTGGATGGGAGCGGCACAGCCGGGGTGTCTGCGGGCACGGGAACACGGGTACCTCCTCCTGGGCGTGTGCTGCCTCCTGGAACGTGCACGACTCCCGTCCCGCAGCGAGGATCCCCTGCCAGGCACTGCACTGCACTGCACATGGCTCCTGTAATCCCTCGGGATGGCTTCTGTGCAGAAGCTGGGGCCAAGCACGCCTGCAGCGCTCCACCATCCTCACCAGCACCGGCAGAATTCCTACAGCTTTCCAACTGGGATCAGCACGCATCCAACCCACTGGTACCGGAGAGCCTTGAGAAACACGACAAGAGGCGCAGGGAGGACACAGGGGGAACAAGATCATCAAAAACAAATGGAGTATTTTGCTGACGGCAACAAAGCCCCACACACTGCTCCCTGGTCTCCACTGAAATGCGTTTACAGTCTCAGAGAAGGAGGGGGAAGAGGGAGAGAGGAGAGGGCCCGTGGGATGGGTTTTCTATTGTTCAACCCTCAAAGACCTGAAGAAGAAACAGAACATCCACAGACTGCTAAAAAATGCTCTTTTTGGAGAAAGTGCAGTTATAAGGAGAGAGCCAAAAAATCTTTAAGCAATATATATTGATATATATATACATATATATATACACAGAGATATATATACACACATATATATATGCACATATATATATATACACATGCTAAGGTAAACTGTCATGGCATAGCTTGTTTCTGTGAGCAGTGTACAACCCTCCAAACAAACTGTGCACTACGAGGAGACGGGGGGAGGCAGCAGCCACGGACCAGGATACTGCCTGCCCATGGGCCACATCCACCACCAGCAGCAGCAGCAGCCTCCCCTCCCCAGCCGAGCATCCCTTGCCCTCGGCATGGATGTGCCCTTAAGGTATTCAGCTTGTGTAAGACTCAGAGTTTACAAAGAAAAGCGTTTGTCATTGTGCTTCCACGACTGGAAAAATCTTGTTGCCCTAGGACTAGAAATGTTAAGGTGAAAGAGGCAAATTAGGCAGTACCATAGAGATGAATTCTGTTTCGTTTGTGACCTAACAAATAATTATGATTGGGAATTATTTTCGTATCACTTAGAACCCTGCTCTAACGGTGAGCAGGTCGTGTGCTTCCCCCGCCCTGAGCCTATAGGTGGTACTTCCGCAGCAGTTCGGATTGCCAGGGATGTTTCCTCTCTGGAAACCTGTCTGGGATTTTGATTTTGAGGAAATCCTGGATGCATTTTTCCAGCTCCTCCTCAATGGAGAGCTTCTCCTTCACCGCTTTCTTCTTGCTGGAGTTGGACTCGCGGGAGCCGGAGGTGAGAGTCCGGAGCAGGTCGCTCTTCCTGCGGATCTCGGACTGCTGCAGCAGCTGCACCGGCCCCTTCTTGGGCGGCCGGTCCAGAGTCTGTATGTTGGGCTGGCGGGTGACGGGGCCGCAGATGACGGTCTCCTGCGGGGAGCTGGCCTCAGACTGGCTGTCGCAGCTCGACGTGGACAGCTCGTTGCAGGACGTGCCGCTCTCCCCCTCCTTGTCGCCTTTGCCGTTCTTGCAGCAGCAGTCGCAGTGGGACGAGGACCACCGGGAGGGCTCGCCTGCAAGAGGAACAGACCCGGGTTAGCGGCGGCTCTGACACCCCGCTGTGCCCGGGGCAGGCTGCTCACTCCCACTTCCCGGGGAGCATTCCTCAGTGTGCCCACAAACTGACACCGAAACCTCCACCGGGCTCGGCTGGGAGCCGATCTCCACTAACTTGGGAGCTCCTTCACCCACCCCTCTGGCCTGTGTTGTTCAGCTCCCTCCAGGGTCCCCTTGGCTTCCAGGACTCAGAGAATCACAGAATAAACCCCAGCCTGGTTTGGGTTGAAGGGACCTTAAATCTCACCCAGCTCCAACCCCTGCCACGGGCAGGGACACCTTCCACTGGAGCAGCTTGCTCCAAGCCCCTGTGTCCAACCTGGCCTTGAGCATTGCCAGGGATGGGGCAGCCACAGCTTCTCTGGGCACCCTGTGCCAGCACCTCAGCATCCTCATGCTCTGCACACCTTTAGGCCACAGGCACTCACCAGATGTAATCCCACAGCCACAGGGAAGAAGAGGGGGTGCAGTCCCTCATGCCATGCTGGAGGGACAGACTCTGCTCAGGGGGTGCTCTATGGGCTGGGGGACACCCCAGCTGCCATCAGGCACATCTAGAGTGTATACTTCATTACCACAAAACAAGCCTTTCATAAGTTAATTAAGGCCTAATAGATGCTAATTTCACTTAATGAATATTCACCAAGGATGGGCATACAGTGGGTGAGCCGGGAGGCAGAAATGCATCTATTCATGAGGTGGAAGAGCGAAAACCAGGCGAGATCTGGGTGCTGGAGACAGCGGTGGGTTTGGGAGGTTCCGGGGATAACCTCAGTGCCACAGATGGGAGATTTCACCGAGTTTGGGTCTGAGGCAGTGGAGAACCTTTATTCACCATGGGATGAGTGGGAAGCCATCAGCTTCAATCCCCAAAGGACCTGCATCTCGTGGGGAACCTCACAGTTCCCAGTGCTGGCATGGGTCTCCTCATCCCGGCTCTGGGTGCTGTCAGAGGGGCAGACAGTGCCCTGTGTTTTGCAGTGAGGGGAAGTGCCTGCAGCAGCACCAACCCATGCAGAACCCGTAGCTGAGCAGGATGGGTGCTGAGCCCTGGCACCAGCCACCATTCCCGCAGCAAACTGAACATCGCACTGATTTAACCACTGAATTCATTAATTAATGTCTAAATGCTTTGAGATTCTGAGATAAAAGGGGCTAATTAATTCTGGCCTGGCTTTCCTGGCTTTCTCCCTGATCTCAGCACATTCGTCTCCCAGTGCCCTAATTATAATTATTATTATTAGAAGCTTCTGAAGAAGCAGCAAAGACTCTGATGTATAATTGACACACAAACCATCAGCCTCCCAGTTTTTCTGTTCTCCTCTCCCTCTTCCACAACAAACCCGCTGCAAGCAGGGAACAGGAAATCCCTGTGCAGGGAGGCTGCTGGTGTGCAGAAAACCAGGAAGAGAACCGAGACAGAAAATCAAACGGGCACAGAACCTCCCCACCAGAATCAGTGAAGTCTCTTTGTTGTGAGAAGGGGCGCACAGACCCTCACCCCAGCCATCACAGATAACCAGCTCGCTCCAAGCCCGTGTCCAGCCTGGCCTTGAGCACTGCCAGTGATGGGGCAGCCACAGCTTCTCTGGGCACCCTGTGCCAGCGCCTCAGCACCCTCACAGGGAAGAGCTTCTGCCTAAGAGCTCATCTCAGTCTCCCCTCTGGCAGGTTAAAGCCATTCCCCTTGTCCCCTGCAGTTTCCACAGCCCTTTCCCTGAGGCCTGGGGTTGGTTTGGTCTGGGGTTACTTTAGGGTTCTTGTTTTTCCCAGGGGAAAAGCTCTGTGTGAGGCCGGCACAGGATAACAAACAGCGGGTTTGTTGCTACAGATACGGAGCTAGCAACAAACTGCTCATCAAGAGGCACTGAGATTTTTTTACTCGAAGGGAAGGGACAATGCAGGGCACAGAAGTTTGGCACTGAGTGCTCCTTGAGGCAGTGTCCAGACACTCCTTACCCCCACATGCATGGGCTGTACCAACCTTTGTCTGTGAGCATCCTAATTCGAGCCACTCTGTTTTACTGCTTTCAATCCAGTCTCATCCATTTCTGTTGTCCTTGTACTCTTCTTACTGCTTCTTTTGCTCTAGAGCCCTAAAGCTGTTAGCTTTAGGTTTCTATTTCCAGTTCATATTCCCTTTCTTCTTCCCTGTCCCTCCACCTTTAACCTCTCAACTGTTCTCAGGCTTTGTTGATTTCTCCACACTTTATCTCTTCTGCTGGGGCTAATTGCAGCAAATGACCCCCACCTGAGCAGTACCTAACACCACAGCCAGGACTATTGGCAGGTGGGAATGAGTAGCTCCTGCTCTGAGCCAAGCAGCCTCTGAGCCACCCTTGGCCAGCCTCCATCCCCTCCAGCCCATGGGGACCTATCCATGGAGCACCTGAGGGGCTGATGCCCTTGCCTCCATGCTTCCCTTTGTTTGCAACCTGGTGAAGCAAATATTTTCCCTTCCACACCAAAAACATTGAAGAGTTCAAGCTTTCAAAAATACTGCACATTATTCATATAGTAAATAAAAAATGGATTGCCTCTAGGTCTGAAGATAAGGTGATGGTGGTGAAGTGACAATTTGATTTAGATCACTCATTCATGCGTGCACAACGCCTCTAACAATTTTGGCATCCATGCATGAATTAAAGGTGTTGTGATTGATGAGAGACCAAGGTCTAATTGGTGTTTTAATAAATATATTCTGACTTGGTAATCGAGCCAGATTTATCAGCAGAAAATGCCCCTGTCTAAATAAAATTACCAAGGTAAAGCTTAGGAACAATGACAAATGCCATGCAAGTAATTGGCTCGGGGACGTGTGCTGGCAGCAGGACGGGTACGAGGCAGGTTTATTTGCATTTGGGATCAAGTATCTTCAGTCAAATTTCAGCAAGCAAACAAAGCCAGGGACGGACTTGACAGTAAGGTTATTGCTTTGAACTCTCCCCTATGTTCAAAGGAGGCAGCGAGAGGGAAGGAGGGTAACTGATGGAGCCAGGACGTGAGCTGCTCTCCTCAGATCCCAGCTTCCTTCCTAGCCCAGTCTACTCATTTAATTCTTCTATTTTAAAGGGTTTTCCATTTATATTTTCTTAACTTGCCAACCCAGTGTAAAAACCAGAATTATTTGCCCATGGCCTCTCTGTCTGCAGAGGTCTACGCCTCGTGCAAGAGAACTTGTCCCCAGCCAGCACATACACTTCTATCAGGAGGCTCTCTCCCAGCACTGTCATTTTAGCAGCGCTCCTGTGATTTTCCCTAAAACACTCAAATCTGGAAATGAACTTAGGTAAGAGTATCAGATTTTTTTGAAAATAAAAATAAGTTCCCCAAATGGTGGAGAAAATATGAGACCCGGTGTTAACATACCAGAAGGCATATGAAATGAGCCAAAATATTTATATGTGGATCTTTCTCAAAGTAACATGTGATGAAGTTAAAATTCAGGGTGGGAAGGGAAGCACAAAGTGTGAGCAGCAGTGTGGTAAGAAACAGAAAAGTGTTTGGAGAAACTGCTCAACCATGGCCATTGGCGTGGTCAGGCATTCCTGACCATTGTGATGTACCCCACGGCATGCAGGCTCCTCCTTGCAGTGCATAGCAAAAGCCTATTTATCAAAGGAAAACCACTTCCATGGTCAATTTGGTTTTTTGGGCATCACTTTTCTATGCAATAAACACCCCTGACTTCACACTGAGAACAACCAGCCACTGGAATAATCTCCCCAAGGAAGTGGTGGACACCCCAACACAGGACACTGTTAAGATTCGGCTGGACAAGGTGCTAGGACATCTCATCCAGGCTGTGTTTTGCCTTGAATCATTGGAGCAGATGATCCATAAGGTCCCTTCTCAGCTGGGACTCTATGATTCCATGATACCCAGCAAACCCACCCCAGGAGGACCCTTCAGCTTCAGGCATCTCCCACCACAACAAGCTGTTGGCAAGGGTGGCTGTCCCCACTGCAGGAGCAGCCTGGCCTGTCCCATCAGCATCCTTCCCAGGATGGGGTGATACCTCAGCAAATGTCTGTCATTGACTCAGGACATCTATCAGATTCTAATAGTTTCTGATTATGGTCTCTTCAAACCAATCTTTTTTTGAAGCCTCTATCAGCCTAACCGTAGCTGTCTGCTTCACCAGATCCTCCTCTGGAAGGCTGAGCAATACCCTTCCAGTTCTCACCTGCATTCTTCATTGACAGTTTAACAAGCATTTAACCGAAGAAGAGAAGGAAATGAATAGCCTGGTTTGCAGGCTGAAGAGGTCTGACTGTTCAGCATTCCCAGTATAAGAAGTAATTGAAGGATTAATCCAGTGCTGCTGGCCTCCTTGCTTTGTACTTCCCTTTCCAAATACTGTGATTAGAAACAATATTTGGCCATCAGGACTGTGCCGTTTATCTTCCCCTGGGAAACTGACACTGATATAAAAACGGAAGCAGAAGTGTTCTCCTGCCTACAGTGTTTGCTCTTTCCATCTCTCTGTCAAACATCTCCAGCTTGTTTAAATTGAGTGCACAGAGAACGAAGAGCTGCCACTACCAGCATCTTCCTCCTTCAAGTCCAGCCTTGACCCCTCAAATGTAAGACTTTTCTGTATCTTTTTGAACTAACTATTGCTGTATTTACACCATATCTTAATACAATCACTCCTTGGACCTTCTGTTACTTTAAATTTACACCCAAGAACTTGGAAGTGGTATGACTGAATTAAGCCAGCCCTGGTTGAAGAGCAAGGGTTTTCCTCGTCTTCCCTGAGCAATCCCCTGCCATTACCATGTGGGGAGCTGAGATCTGTGTCACCTTCTCAGCAGGAAAAGACACAACCCCCCTGGTAGGACATTGAATTGACCCAAACCCAGGGAGCAATGCAGGTGATTGGGGATTGACACCCCCCCCCCCCAAGCTGTTCTGCACTGATGTATTCCTGATGCTTATAAAGAAAGAAATTCCAATCGCCCATTAATTACAACACAGGTATAAACCAAATTAGCCGGAATCATCAGAAAACACGTCCCCTCCCAGTGCCCTCATTTTAGCATTACCCTCATGAGCATTCCTGCAGGCTCCTCAGCAGCTAAAGCAGAGAAACGGAATGAGATGAATGTCAATGAAGCATCAGTGCCTCAAGGCAAAGCCAGGGCAGCTTCCTCAGCTAGGGCAGGAGCGCCCACTGTGCTTTAGATCCACAGCTCCACACAGCTCTGGTCTGGTAGGAAAGACCTCAAGATACACGCATCTGTACATTTGCACACCTATAGGTAAGCCCCACAGTTTACATCATTGCCACTTGAGCCCTGGTTTGGACACCTCTTGTAGTTAGTCAAGCCAAAGCGTGTACTGCTCCTGCTTCGTGAGGATGTGCTCTGGAATGTGCTGACAGATGGTTATGGAAATATGGAGCCATCACGTTTGAAAATTAGAACTCATGAACTCAGAAATGCTCTGGAGATACGAAGCTATCGTGTCAGCCTATGTTGTTCCAATTAATTGCAATCAATTGCTAAATGAGAGCTATTTTCAGACTTGCCATTACTCTGAGCATAATTTGTGTGCTCCACTTTGCCCCCACCACAAATGACATTGGTGCAAAGAAATCTCAGGGAAGAGAGTGAAGAAGAGGAGCAGAAGCCAGATTCCTGATTCTGTTCTGCCTTTTTGGCAGGTACAATGAAACTAGGAGCTGCAGATTTAAAAAACCTACAGGACAAGAACTGAAACAAGGAATCACAGTCACCTGTTGGGGCTTCACCTCTAAAACCTTCCAAAAAGGCAGCTCTGATATTCCTGAGTACAGCCATTTGCTTAATCCCTGGATTTACAGACAGTACTGAAGTCTCATTTGTTGAAAGCAATGTCTTCAAAGAACACTGCACCTCAAATCCGAGCTTGGATACAGGCTGGAAGGGGTTTGGAGCAACTTGGCCTAATGGAAGGTGTCCCTGCCCATGGCAGGGGTTGGGACTGTGTGAGTTTTAAGGTCCCTTCCCACACAAACCAGCCTGGGATTCTATGAATAATGGTGAAAAAGTGTCAAAGGCAGAAGGCAAAGTAGAGCCCAGCCTGTATACACAAAATTGTGTCACAGGCTCTGGAGAGGACTTGGGAAATGTGGTTTTACAGGCAGCAAGAAGGCAAGCTTAAACCGCACCTGATTAATAGGTTTGCAAGAGCATCACTTGCACAGGAAATGGAGAAGGAGAAGGAGAGGTGCCTGGCAGCAGGGACGCAGGCAGAAAGGTCTGCACGCATGCCTCGTGTTAGTATGGTCATGCTTTAAAAACAAGGGCACATCCTTAGGGAAAGGAGGAGCCGGTTGGGATGGGTTCATGGGCACACAGCAGCTTGGGCTGGGTCTTCCCCTGGACTGGCTTTACAACAGAGGGCCCCAAATCCCAACAGAGTTGTTTTGACATAAGAATCCAATGCCCTAAAGAACTGCACAGCGTTCAGCAAGAGGCTGGGTGCTTCCTGCCAAAGCTGGTGGAGCAGGGAAATCCAGTCGGGTAAGAGGCGTTTACAAGCAAGACCAATGCACTGAGAGGCAGCGGGTCTGTCACTCAACAGCTACATTCAGACACGCACCAGCTTGACAAGCTATTTCATGATGTCAAGCAGAAAAATCCCCAGGCAAGGAGATAACTAATTCTTAAATGAGGAGTTTCTGCTAACGGTGCTGCTTTCAACCAACAAGTGAGATTTTATTTTAATCAACTTGCAGCTCTGCTGTCTTTTCATTGTATTTTACTATGGCTCCAGTTGGAACAAACTCAGCTCTCCTTTTGAAAGACCCAAGTTAAAATTGTTCTTCCTGATTATTTAATCACCTATTCTCTTCCCTTTTACTTCCCACCTGGTCCTAATATATATATATCTATCTCCTTGGATGCTGTCTGTGGACATTTACAGTTGCCATCATCACAGGGATAAATTCACCCCCTTTCACCTCACATTTATTCTGTTCTTGCAGTCTCTGTTGCTCCAGTTTCTTCTCTCTCATCTCTTACTCTCAGTATCAAGTGATTTGCTATTCTTGGAGCATCCTCCCATTGTCTCTTTGTCTCTGCTCCGGTGCTGCTCCCAAAAGTCACCCTTCCCATGAACTCTTCTTTTGGGGCTCCTCACTCAGATCTCCCCCTGGACTCTGCTGTCCAGTTCTCCTTTTCCTTTGGGTTACCACCTTCTTGCCTCTTTTCTTTACTAGTCTTTTTCCTTCACTTTACTCACTCACTGCATGGGGGTTTAGGATGCTATAAATTAGTAATTGAGCTGTAACAATAGGCAGTGAACTGCTACAGCTCAGAACTGAAATCTCTCAGTTGAATAAGAGGTGATGATGAACCTAAACCCAGTGTTACTACAGGTTCATTAACACATCCAGGCTGCTCATCCTTGCAGAGCTGAACCTCCTCCCTGGGAGAGGGGGAGCAGCCGCTGGTTCTTGCCCTGCCCCGGGGAACCTGCAGACTCCGAGCAAGATCCTACATCCATGTGGACACCATGCACAGGATGGGAGGTGGAGGGAAGCAGTCCCTGAGTGCTCCTCAAGGCCCTGCCAGCGGTACCATGTGCCTGGCAGGGAGTCAGTACCACTGGGACAGGCTGAAGCTGCCTGTTGAGCACTGCTGAACATCACCTGGGCAGGAGACAGCGGCGGCAGCAGCACGGAGGGACCAACACACAAGGAGTTATTATCCCAGTGGAGCCCCATCTGCCAGCGCTCCCCTTTGCACGCGTGGCACTGGCAGAGCTGAGAGGAGCAGCCGCTGGCCGGGTGGTGAATGGTGACATGATGGATGTCATTATTATGGCATGAAATGAACCATGGCTTGTGCACCTGGGCCAGGGGCAGAGCGAGGGGAGAGCAACAGCTCACACCAGAAATAGTTCTGCTGAGAGATCCAAGGGAAAAAGTTACTTATTGAAAACAGGCACTTTGGAAATCACTTTCTTCTTCAATGCTTAAAGCTATCACTAACCTCCTAATTTCCATGAGATGGCTTTTGTCTTACCTTTGGCTCATTTTAAACACTCTAATATCCTTCACTTACCACTCAGTGTTGTGTAAAATGTCCCTGCACACCCATTGCGGGGACACCAGCAGAGCTGCCCAGTGGCCACAGCACCTCCTGACCACAGTGGCTTGAGCACCTTTCCTCCATCCTAAGGCAGCATTCCAAATGAGGCTGCAAATTAAATCCAGAGTTACCAGGAATTAATGCTGCAACAGCAGCACAGCCGAGTGCTGTACCTGACCAGTGGTGTTTGCAGCACAGTCCCTGCTTAGGACAACAGTGGCATTTCACTCACACTAACAAACAACTCGTGTTCTTTGCTGTAGCAGCTTGTTTTCAATAGCATTGACCCAAACCTCATTTTCCCCAAACAGCTTCTTAAGAAGACCACTGCTTGGTGCTGGCAATCAAAAGCACAGACTGGTTTGGGTCTGAACTCACAGCCTGGGGCCTAGATGGTACCGGTGCTCTGCATTTCTGGAAGTATCAGATATCCCTTTCCATAGGGGCAGATGCTTGTTTTTTACCAGCTATTGAAGACACTCTCTCTGGAAGTTTTCCTTAATTATTTTTTTTCCTGTCTGAACTTTATAAAACAGCCTTCTGCTCCATAGAGATAAATTTGATTTACGTGAGAGAAGCATTCCCAGCCACAGTGGGCTTTGCCTTAAATCCCGTATCTCGCTGTTCATTGTTGCTGCGGCTTAGCCTGGTTTATTTTCTATCCTTTAAGTGGTGAATTGAACTTTAAGAAATGAATGGTTTGGTTTATCAGTTTTACCTTCTAGACCAAGGTACTTCTGCATCATATAAATGTGTGCAGTGGAGATCCTCCAGATGCTGCTTTATTGCAAACATTTTTAGCACCAGCTCCAAGACCAATTCCGTTACCCATGCCTGGGCAGTCCTAAATGCTCTGGGATCATGAGCTTTGCTCTTCCATGAAGTTGAGAGCCTCAGCAGTGAGCACTGCAGTGGGGCTTGTCCTCCTGTTCAAGGCAGGTCTGTGTAGGTCACTCTGGAGCACTCTAGCACAGCATTAGCATGAATGAAATACCTGACTCCTTCTATTTTGCAGTGTGGGCACTAGCGCGGAGGGGCACGAGTAATTCCAGAAAATGCCCCAGTAACATTTTTGAACCTGCTCCGTGCGAGTAAATCCAAGTGAAATCTGGAATGAGTGGCACTTAGTGATGTAAAACAAGGCACAGCCCCATGCCTGGGTGTGCAGGGGTGCGCTGGAACGCCCCAACCAGGCAAAGCTTGACTGGGAAGTGGAGGGGAGATGGGCACAGAGAGAGGCAGGCAGGGATGTGGCATCCCGAGGTGTCCACAGCCCACCCCATAGTCCCCAGGGCAGTGACATCCCCTGGCGCCAAACCTGGAGCTACCCGGGATGTTCATCCTGCAGGGAGGGCTCCTGCCGCATTCCGAAGGTTTGTCCCTAACTCGTCTGCAGGATGCTTTGACTGCTTCAGGGAGGGCACACCTTGGGCTGGGTGGGTTTGGGGAAGAGGCACTGAAGTGGGTTTTGACCCCACGGCTCCACCCTGCATTTGCACAAGAACAAATTACAGATTTTGATCCTGCTGGATCTATCAGACTATCGGATGTTTCCTTCCATACATTTCTAAAGCAGAACGCAAGAAGTCCTTAGAGATGTTACTGGTTTCTATTACACTTCCCCATAACAATGCAGAAAGTCTCAAGGATTATGAGTCCAGTACCTCTGTGGATGAAAACCACATTCACAGGAGATCCCACGGCATTACGCATGTATCCAAAATAATAATAACAGACGGATTTTTTACATGCTGTAATGTGGAAATCTGTCAAACACAGAAAAAATTGGACTCTCTGTCCTTTGACCTAGAAGAAATGCTGCAAACGTAAGTAAGCCCTCAGCTATGGCAAGATGTATCCTAATCCCTCTGGAAATAGTAATGTATTTCCACTGACTGACAAGGATTTCAAAGGAGCACCCCAGCAGCATCTGCAGCATCATGGTGCACTTCTGTGTTCTTTACCTTACAGAGTCTTTACTTCTTTGGAAATGCCTCCATCCCACAGCTACCCCAAAGCTAACAGGGCAGGTTGTGAGGGCAGGCTGGGCGCACAGAAAGCTTCAGAAGGACGAAGTAAATACACACACACAGAGTGAACTGCGGGACTGGTCAGTAAGGCTCCCCAGCCTGCCTTAGGGATTGCTCCTCAACACGGCACCGAGCAGCCTGGTGATGGACTGTGGTTCCATGATAGCCCATGAACACAGCCCTTGCCGAGGCAGACCCAGCCCAGCTGGTTGTGTGTCTGGGAAAGGACCCAGGCTGGTTTCACCCACTCGCACCCATCACAAAGGAGAAACAGGATCTGCAGCAGAACTCAGGACCCCCCCCAAAGGGAGAAGCAGCCCTAACTCCTGCAGGTGCTCGAGCCCAGGCTGCTTCTGACCAATAGCAAGACGTGGGGTTGCTTTTCTAATTAAACCCATGGGCCTGATGTCCTGGAAAGCAGCTCTGTAGAAGAGGGAAAGCAGAGGCATGTGGGAAACTGGGCTGCCAGAATTCAGGCTCAGCTGTAGACAGGCTTCCTTGGCTCCCTTCTATAATGTCCTAGCACCGCTTCCCAGCAGAATGAAAGTAACTGGTACAAAAACACTTCTTTAAACACAGAATTTTTTTGGCTTGTTGAGCAAAATTTGCATTGATTTTTTTAATTGCATTTCAAAGAAAACAATCACCATAAAATCCACTTTGGAGGAAAAACCTGATATTTCACTTAATGTAGGAGTGTCCGCTGACGGCAGAACTAAGAACTCACTGTTGGCATTGTGACTGTCTGGTGGGCACAGCTCTGAGCTGAGGCATCGCCATGCCCAGGTACACGAGGGCTTTCTGCAGTAGTAAACCTCATGTTTCTGCTCAGCTGAAGGCAGAAACGGGCAGCACGGTTGTGCCAGCAGCTCTCACATGCTGCCTTCAGCTGCCCTGAGAGCTGAGCTGGTTCTGCTGCAGTTCCTGCACACACCTTGCATTGCCTTTCTGAATAGTTCAGGTTGGAGGAAAACATAACCCCCATCTGCCAGAAAGACTCGGAATAGAACAGGCACAGGAGGGCTGGGTTTGCATCTCTCTTTTTTGCCATGTATTTAGCTCTGGCAGTGTGAAATCATTTCACCTCTAGTCAGAGCCTGGAAATGTCACTCACCACCTCAAGCAGCGCACTTCTGTTTCTCTGCTATAGGTGCCACCCCATTCATCCAACAAGTTGGCTGGAATAAATGCAGGGTTTATGCACTCTCTGGGGCTTAATATTACATTTCACACTCCTGAAGTTCAACCTATTGCCTTTGAAAGAACAAAACAAACTTGTATTCAACATGGGAGATTAATCTGTAACCACAATGTTTAATTACTACAGTGAAATTTCATTTCATGGGTACTTGCATTTCTGCTGTGATAAGCATTAGTTAGAGATCAGTGTGTCACCCAACAGTGCCTAAGACAAAAGGATCGTTCGTCTGTATCGCAGTCGAGCGTAACAAACAACTAAGCAGTGCTTTGGCACAGCTCTGTAATGTTTGCTGTATTAGCCCTCTACGTGAATAATTTACAGCTCAAGGCCTGTCTCGTTGCCACCATCAGATCACAGGACACTTGCACTGGTTATGATATGACAGTGACATCCTGCCTGCTCCTCCTCCAGCACCACCAAGCCCTGTCCCACTGCTGGTCCCCTGAGCAGAGGAGTGAGCACCGTCCATTGCAGCACAGAGCCATCAGGACACCAGGGAGGCTCTAGGGTATCACCACATCCCAGTACTGCTCAACTCAGTCCCCTTTGGTGTCCTGCCTCCCAGTACTAACCAGTCCTGCTGAGCTCAGAGACTCGAGACTGGGCTGTGCCACTGCTCTGAAACACTCCAAACCACAAGAAGACCGCCTGCCTTTAACACAGCACCGCTGTGGGGGGGATGTTTGAGGTTGTTCTGTAGAATGGATGCCTGGTCCTCAGCGAGGGGGAAGGAGGCTGTAGGAGCACAGGCTCACGAGCTGCCAAGCCTCAAAACCATCCCAGAGTTTACTCTTTAAGATGTTTTGTCACTTGGAAAGCTCCACAAATCCACCAGCAGTGCAGTCAGAGTCTCATGTTCACATTAAACCTTTTCCTACCTCTCTTATTGCATACGAAGGCCATAAAACAAGCAGCAATATGATTTCCTCATGCTTCAAGGCCCCTTTACAGAGCCAAAATGATTTATGGGGCCTCTGTGCACATGACCAACAGACCCTTAATATTTAACAGCTGTAGAAACACAGCACAAGCGCTTTCTGCATTACTGAGTCACTTCTGGCCTACACACACATTAGGAGAACTCTGCACACATTGCAACTGGGCAAATATTAATCACTGAATAATTTATCCTGTGAAGTGATTTTATTCTAAAAAAAATCATTCAGCAGATGTATTTGTCCACCCTAGTGCAAATACATATTTATGATATGGTTATTGCCCTAATATATGTTTTCTGGCATCCTCATTCCAGGATAAACATAATAAGAGTTAAATCCACCCCTAGGAACAGAAAGGAGGGACTGTGAGGAGTTGCACACACAGGGCTGTGCTCGGCGAGCTGCTGCTGCCTGCATCCAGGGAGCTCTGGAAGTGAGCGGGGGCAGCCTCTTCGAATCTGGATGGCTTCACTGGGGCTGTTATGAAAGCGCTGGAGAGAGGGCTGGGGACGATGCCAAACCCCAGCACATGGGGCAGCGCCCGCAGGAATCCCGGCATGGCTACATGACAAGAGGGGCCACCAGCACCCCGGGACCCTCCTGCTCTGCACCTCCCTTCCCCTCTGCACCCACAGAACAGGAATTGCCCAGAGAAGCTGTGGCTGCTCCATCCCTGGCAGTGCTCAAGGCCAGGTCGGACTCAGGGGCTTGGAGCAAGCTGCTCCAGTGGAAGGTGTTCCTGCCCGTGGCAGGGGTTGGAGCTGGAGGAGCTTTAAGGTCCCTTCAACACAAACCAGTGTGGACAGCTTTGAGGTGACTCAAGCGTGAGCATCAGCCCATCTCCAGGAGCAGTGACTGAGAACTGCCTCGAGCTGTTGCAGCTCAGCGAGCGCCTGCTTGGCTGCCCTCAAAACACCCAGACAGGAGGAGCTGGACATTGAGCTATTGAGAAAGAAGTTTGGTTTCTAGCAAAGCGTGCGAGTTCCTCCAGCTCCCGTCACAGCATCACAGCAACGAGCCTGACAGTTTGAGGAAATATACACTGAATTGTAAAACATCTGGGAAATTCCGTTAAGTGATTTATCATGCAACTGATGAATCTGCAATTTAACATCAAAGCCCTAAACAGCATTAAAGAAAGCCTCATGTGCTCAAATTAACAGTAAAATATTTGACAGTGAAAATTATTGTAACAGCAAACCACGTTGTTCTCCAATTAGCCTGATGTGGTGCAGACAAGGATCCGCAGGCGCCCTGGGATGCACACACTGGGGTTAGAGTACGAGGCCATTCAGTGCAGGCAGAGGAGGGCTACACATGATGCTGGGGCACACATCAGCACCTCTGTCCTGCTCCATCCCAGCCAGCTCCCACCTCTTCACCACATCATCCTCCAAGCACAGAAGCTGTGGCTGCCCCATCCCTGGCAGTGCTTAAGGCCAGGCTGGACATAGGGGCTTGGAGCAAGCTGCTCCAGTGGAAGGGGTCCCTTTAAGGTCCCTTCCAACCCAAACCAGTCTGTATTCTATGATCTCCTCACAGCGATGCAGCACCCAGCCGGCTGCAGCCCATCTCCTCTGTACCTCATCTCTGCAGCACTGCAGGCAGGAGGGGGGATTTGCAGGAATTTGGGTTGCAGAGAGGAAGGAGCATCCTGCAGGAACTGTTTGCTGCAGCCAACAGCACCCATGGCAATTCCCTGCACTGGGACATGAGGGGCTGGGGCAGCATCAGGCCTCAGCCAGTGCCTGCCTCGTTGGTTGACACTGTCTCCTCCAGTACGTGCCAGTGAGATCCCACTGATCAGATCAGCAGCGAGAAGAAAAATCTCCTTTTTGTTTCTTTTTCTCAGGGCTGCTGGCAGCTCGGCCATGGCTGAAAAGCCCCTTTAGCCCCACACCAATGTGCGAGGGCAGCGGGGAGGGCAGGAGCCAAGCACCTGCATCCCCACTGCCGGATGCTCAGGTGGGTTCAGCATCACACACAGCAGGGGCACGCCTCCGTGAGCCCAAGGAGGACAGCTCTGAGTGAGGCCCATGGAGCCTGCAAGCCGACTCCTGCAGAAAGTGCCTTAAACAATGGCCTTGGCCCTGATTCCAGGCTGGAACTGAGCTGAATGGAGCAAGCAGAGCATTTACTCACTCTTGTGTTTCTTCGCATCATCCTCAGACAATGCCGAGGGCTGCTCTAGTTTAGGGAACCTGGAGCAAACCTCAGCAGCAGCCCCAAGTGCAGGGAACAGTGGCAGAAGCAGCTGGAACCATCCCACTGCTCCCTCCCTGTGCTGGAGATGCACGGGCTCTGCCACAGGGATTCACATCTGACAAGGAATGCAGAACGGAGGAAGAATGCCACTGCCTGGAAATGTTTAGTTTGGAAAAGGGATGAATGGAGGGGGGAAGGAAGAAGAAATCCATTGGTAGATGGTATTTACTTATCCTGTGAAAGGAAACAAAGACTTCCCAGGGCTGAATGGCTCAATTAAGCACTTGCTGGAATGACAGATTTAGTGCTTGCTCAACAAATACATTTCAAACCAGAAGCAAAACCAGGATGAGAGAACTACCCGAGAGGGAAGGAGAGCCTCAGATAACCCAGGCCAGAGCTGCCACGCGGCACAGGGAGCAGGCGCTGCACAGCCAGCTCAGGTGATGGGGTTTGCAGCTCTTCATCCCTCGGAGGGAGGAATCACCCTTAGGAGATGATGCTGCTCCCCAGCCACAGCTCAGCTGGGCAACCCCAACAGCCACGGGGGCCCAGCCGAGCACCCCAGCCCTGGGGTGCCCACCACAAGGGACTGCAGCCGTGGCTTGCTCTATCTGGTTAAGGAAACATTGATGATAAAGCAATGACTTGATGGTTTTGGTTTCATTGCTTACCTGGGACCGGGGCTGTGATGGAGCACACGGGGCTGTGAACACACCAAACCACCATGACAAGCAACGGGCTCATTCCCTGTTCCTCCAGTCGCACACGGGCAGAGCAAAGCCCTGCCCAGGCTCTGCAGCTACATCTGAATGAGTACTCTGGTAGTTACTTAAACCTCAAAAATGAGATGCGAGGCCTTCAGTGTAATAGGAGGTGCTGGATTCCGTGTCCCCCCAGGGGCAGTGAGGAGCGTGCTTCTTATTTTGGGCACTCTGCTGAACAGCAATCTCCAGCTCCACTGAGGAGGTTTTGATTAAAGCAGAGGATCTCCCGCATTAGTTAAGGTAAAGCTGCTTCCAGCCAAGCTCTCTGGCAGGCACGTTTTATTTCAGCAAACCAGCAGCGATGGCAGGAATTCAAGATTTGCAGGTGCCCAGAGAGAAGCTCAAATCCTCCTATTGCTAAACCTCCATGCAATTATAGCAGACAAATAACTGTCCTGTCCTCATTGCCCAGGCTTAGAAAGGATTCGTGGGTTTTCCATTTCAGGCAGACTTTGAAAGGCACAAAGGACTGATGTGTGTAAAACTCCCAGTGATAATCAATGACAGTTGGGTCCTTATCCATCATTATGTTCTCCAAAATCTTCACTTTTGTGATTAACATATTGTTCCTTTGGCTCTCTTCTTGATTAACAAGAACCACAGAGAAAAAATTCTGCATCCTATCATTACTTTCTAAGGGAGCTCCACAATCACATGCTCTAATTAATATCCTTGTGCATTTCACAGAAACTTTGGGATAAGTCTACTTTTTTGGCACTCAAACCGCATCCATACGTGGTTTGAGAGCTTCCCCCCGCAGCCTGAGAGGGTGTGAGTGATGAAGACTTCCTTCACAACAACTCTTTTGTCCTTTTTCAAGTGAAAATTTGGAATTTAATCCAGCACAAACAGGAATCCATTTCTCACACCCTGCCTTGCAAAAAGCTCCGGGTTTGAGTGTAACAAACCCACCTTTGCAGTTTTTGGGGAGGTCACCATGACTTCCACCAGAAGTCATTCATCAAAGACATCTCCAGTCAAACCACAGACCCACCACCACCACCATCACCACCGCACCACGGAGCGTGTTTTAAGCTGGTTTTCACTTATGCTGCACATGGGTCAAAGTGGATCCCTGTGGACCTGGGGCCTGGTTGGGTCTTGGCCAAACGCTGTGTTGCATTATCCTGGCTGCAGGTGGGTTTCTCAGAACTGGGATGTGAAGCTGAGCATGGTCAGGATGTGGATGATGCTGCAGCTCCCACGGGGGCCACCTTCTTTCTCCCCACTTGGACCATTCCCCTTCCTTCTCACCCTTTCCCTTCATCACTCCTTTCCATGGCTGGCTTCTCTCATCAGCCTCTCCTTTTGCCTTCCAATGGGATGCAGGGGGAAGCGGTTGGAGCTTTGCCCTCAGCCAGCCCGGCGCTGCAGTAACACTGAGCACAGGATCCTCCTCTGAACCACATTACACAGCTCATCTGTATTGCAATCTGCTGTCATAAATTCTCTGCTCATTCGACACACTGATTGTACCAGGAGTCCCATGGAAGGAACAATTGCACAAAGCCTGTCAAGTACCAGAGTGTGAATCAGAAATAGGAATTTTCCCTGCAATTAGAAGCAAAATGGTGCTATGACTTGCCTTGTGAGAGGGTGTGCATTCAGAAGCAAGGCAAGGAGGAAACGATCTTAGTTTTAAAATAGGGGAACATTTCTGTAGGGAAATAGAAAATGGTTTCAATTCTGAAATGTCATTTTTTTGCCAAGTCTTTCTATGTGAAAAATTACGGTTATCTCTGCTCTGCTCTGCCTCCTTGTACCAGCAAAAATGACCTGATGCCTATTGCCAATTCCAAGCTGAAGGTTGTCAGTGCTTGGATTTAGGATCCAATTTGTCCTCCTGGAAAGTGTGGATCACAGAATTTGCATTTTGGGCATCCCCAAGATTCAGAGAGAGATTTTCATCCTACATGAGAAATAAGCCAAGCAACCACTGAAGCTACAAGCGATGTTCCACACAGGCATCCTTTTCACCCTCAGCCTGCAGGCACTGTCCCCTAAGCCTGTGCCTTTGCCTTGGAAAACCAGGTCAGGGGCTGAGGGAAGCACTGCTGTCCTCTTCCTCGCAGCACCAGGGTGCCTGTGCACCCTCCGAGCCCTGCTCCCCGCCCGTGGCACCCGTGCCAGTGCTGTTCACAACCAGTCACAACGCGACGAGCAGTTGCTGATTGCTTTGATCTGTGCTCTGCCGAGACCCACAGAGCGTAATCATATTCTTGCTTTAAAAAGAGCGCAGAAGAAAGGCAGGCTTTATTTTGATGTTTTAGTGTTTGCTTCTCTGCAATATGTGCTTAAAGGGAACTGGGGTAATTTATCTTTCCAATGCCTGCGTTCTGCATCGGGAGGAAAAAAAAGCAATAGCTGCTGTACATTTGCATTTTTAGCTCGAGCAACTTGACAAGGATTCAGTTAAATGAATCGGCACAGTTTGCAACGAAAGCAGCTGAAGTAAATAAAACCTCCAGGGATGCTGACAAAAAAAGGCACTAAAACCAGGACCTGTTCTCTCACAATGAAAGAAATCCAGCAGCTGGGGTATGATAGGATGTTCACTGAGCCTCCCATCAGCTCCAGCAGGCTGGGAGGACCACAGCCCCCTGCGGCTGAGGCCACAGTTCGTTCTGGGACCAAACTAACGCTGGGATCCACTGCAGGGGATATGGAGATAAGCAGTGAGCAATGCCGACAGTTCAGGGGAGAGCCTGAAGAACCAGAGGAGTGGAGGGAGCCCCGCAGCATCCCACACCAGCAGAGGGGAGGCGCGGGCTGCAGGACCCACTGATGGGTGTCTTGGACCAGCACCACTCCCGCCGAGCCCCGGTTTTGTTCAGAGTTTCATCAAAGAGCATGAAAAACACCTTCATTTCCCATTCACTCAGGAAAGAGGAAAAAATATTGGCCAGCTGCACTTTTTATGGGCAAGTTATGAGCTCTGATCTTTGAGAGCTGAGAAATATGGTGCCGCTTTGGCATAACAATGACGTTCTGTGGTTCAAGAGGATGCTCCCTCGGCTGCCTCCTCACTCCAGGCCACACTGCTTTCTGCTTTCTCCCGGCCTCCACCGCTGCAGCTCCGCTGCCTCCAGCCACACTGGCAATTTCCCCAGTCTGAGGCTTTTCCCCTTTGTTTTAACCCCGTCTTTGTGTGAAGGTCACGGGGCTCGCAGGGAGCTGGTTCAGAAGCACGGTGGATGTGGCTGGTGCTAATCCCTGGCTCCCAGGGAAGCGGATGCTGCGTGCTCTCACAAGCCCTTCCCGAGTCCGTATTATCTTGAAGTGCAGCGTGCTGGAGAGGCTGAAAGCAAAGGTGGGGCTGATCTGGCTGCCCCTGTGGGAGCTGAGCTGAGCAGTTTCATTAGTGAGGCTGAGCTGAGAGAGAAAGCTTTCATCCTTTGATGCAGCAAAGAGGATGCAGCAGAGCAATGGTTTAAAAGGTGCCTGGTGCCCTGGGCGGGCTTTCACTGGGTACCGTTCCCTTTGTTACTCAGGTCCTTTTGGTCCGGTGAATCTGGTCACTCCAACGGTTTACTTATTTTGTTTGAAAGAGCAGGAGGAAAATCCACCCCTGCTACAGGCTTGTGGCTGGTTGGATCAGACCCAGCAGCAGCTCCCAGTCCCTCAATACCTCTTTCCATCACAGCTGCCCAAGGCTCCCATCTTGGCCAGCAGAGCTGCAAGCAGCAGCCATGGTCAGGTAAAGGCTCACAGGGAAAAGTTGTCACCACTGGGTTTATTCCAGGACAAAACAGCAACAGGCATCACCGTAGACGTGTCTTTGCCACCTGTGTATCTACATCACGGCCGGTGTTCCTGCAGCTGAGTATCCACAGCACCCACCGAAGCAGCACTCGCTGTCCCAGCTGGCTCTCATGGGCTTGGGCTCTAACGTTCATCCCACAAAGGGTACGTGCTCACACAAACTCAGCTGCTTTTGAGCTGTTGGCAGCGAAGCCTGAGCACTCTGAGCACAGGGCTGTCATCTCCATGGCATTCCCAAGCACCCGCTTCTTCCTCAGATCTCACCTCTGTCTCTCCTCTGGCAGGTTAAAGCCATTCCCCCTTGTCCTGTCCTTACAGGCCCTTGTCCAAAGCCTCTCTCCATTTACATAAAGATTCCACTGCAACCCCCTTAGACACAGAACAACACAAAATGTAGAGCTCATCTCAGGACGGTGGTTGGGACAGGCCACCACGTGCACAGTTCATCCAGGCAGGAGCTGTGTGTCAGCATCACCCGCCATTCACACTCCTGGTCACCCAGTGCCAGCATCCTCTGGTCACAATAAACCTTCCATGGCTGCTGGATACTGCACAGCTCCAATCTCAGTGCAGCACTCGTGCACCATCCACATTAGCGAGAATCTCAGCAAAATGCTGCCATTTTCTGAACAGGAAGAGACAACATCCCAGCATTTTGTTTTACTAAGAAAAGCTTCACACAGGAGGGAAAAAAACCCAAGCCTATTTCTGCTTGGCAGTTGTTTCCCTAGTGCCAGATGAGGTGACACAAGAAGTTATAAATACTTTTTCTCAGAGAGCACCTGTATGGACATTTTCATCTGAGACATAAGGAAGGAAAGGCCTTGGACACAGTGTTTGCAGTGAAATATCTCAAGAGTACTTTGAGCTAGAAATGAATACACAAGCTCCCCTCCAGCAACAGATTGCTTTCTAATTCACGGAATGCAAATGCAGATGCTGTTCTTGGCGCTTAACCAAATTATTGCACAACACATTTGTTTCTAGAGTAGCAGCATTTAATACAGCACCAGTAAAGGGAAAATAATACCTGGCATGCCCTGTATTTGCCTGTATTACCTGTGTTTTGGTGGGGATGCAGGGGAAGCATCTCCTTCCCCAGGCAGAAGCCCCCACCTTGGGCAGCTGGCTATAACCCCCTTTTTTCACAGGGTAAATAAAGCCTCCTACAGCTCCTTACACTCCAAAGCAGTTAAGTGTAGCAGGTTTTACATGCAAGGATCATCTTAATTAGGCTGCAAGTAACATTTTGCCCCTCAAAACAAGCCCATTTCTCCCCACCAGGTTTCAGCCAACAGCCTCCATCAGGAGAAACGTTCCCTCTAAAATGATTTGGGAATGTGAGGGATTACCGATTTGCTATCAGCTCACACAAATTACATCTTATCAAAGAGGCACTGAAGTACATAATACAATTACTCAAAGAACAATTCGCTGGTGCCAGACAGCATTTTACATGTGCCACTGAAGGTATGATGTAAGATTAGGTACTGTCAATGAGCACCGATCCGACGCGCTTCCCTCCTCTGGCTTGTTCCTTGCTTCCTCTTACTTGTTGTAGCCCCAGTCACTCACTCACATACAACTGGAATGACTGACAGGCTAAGGAGCTCCAGAGAGACAGGTGCCCACACAGGAGCCTGTCAAAACCCACTGGTGCTCCCCCAGTGCAGGAGATGGAGCAGTGCGGTCCATACGCTGAATCTCATGGTCTTTCCCACCTTTGAGCAACTCAGCTGCTCGGTGTACTCCTTGTACAGTTCTACCTATTTATCTGGATTTATACACATACAACAACCTTATTTACCTAGACAGGATGCTGTGTAGCATGTAAGCAAATATTTGATGAGCATTATCCGAACTTTAAATGTTATTAGTAATAAAAATGTCAGCTTGAAAATCAATTAAGTCCCATGGAACCAGATTCTCAGCAGAGATGAATCAGTTTGCTTCTGCGGAAGTCAATGGAGTTAAACTAATTTACACAGCTGCTAATGCCATCCAGATTTCTGAACAACAATAAATAGTCTGTTCCTCCCTCCATTTAAACAAAAGTGTGATGCTTGTTTTAAAAGAAAAAAGCCTCACCGTGAGAGCTGCTGAGCTTTTCACCCCGAAGAGATCTGCCTTTTCCTTTAAGCCAGAGAGCCAAAACTGTCACCTGGGTTCTTTGCTGTATATAATATCAACTTCACTTGACACAACCTTGATGAAATCAATATCAGAGGCGAAAATGCATCCTGCTTGGGTCTCAGATGGATTCTGCTTTGTTCTCAGAAACTCCCACCTATGTCTTTGAGCCTCTTCTGTAAGGATTGCATTGGGTTTGCCAGCAGAGCCGAGGACAGCGGCCGGGGTTCTGCAAGGAGAGAGCCTCACAAAGACTGTTTCATGTCACTAATTAAATCTAACAAAACCTCCCACATTTTACGGCCCTGTGAGGTACCACACAAGTATTTCATGCCTAGTTTACTAGCTTGAATTACGGACACTGACAACATGATTTAAGAGGACAAACGCTAAATGCTGCCCCGCTCCTGGTGAAACGGCACACGTTCTGACAGAAGACATTGAATTAAGAGCAACAACTGAATTAAGATCCCTGCTCTGTGCCCTGCCTGCTGCCCCCTCTATGTTCTGGGTTCTCACAGTTGGTGCCAGGCTCGCGGCTGGTCAGAGTCCCCAGTTCAACTGGAAGCCTTGGATGGAACAGAACCCAACGCTGCCGAGCATCACCCCCATGGGGCACAAACCAACCCCATCCAGCACTGCGCTGAGCTCTACACCTCTATAAGCCAGGTTCTCCGCTTCCTGAAAACATATTTCCTTTCTGCTGTCAATATTTTATATAAATATCAACGTGCTGTACCATAAATATTTAATTACAGGTAACTGATGAAAACACTGCAGTTAATAAAAACCTCCAGGTAGCATGCAAATAGCAAGGAACATTTCCACAGATAAGTGAGAAGACAGCGTATGCTCTGGGTAAAACATGCAATGCCTGCCTAACTGAATTCATGCAGGTTAATTAAATCCTTCTCAAATAGTTATTTGTTTCCTATTTGTTACAGAACACAAAGCAAGTCCCTCCACTGCTGTGTGCTCAGGTATTACCCACAGATTTTGGTAACTGTTTTGTCTCCTATGTCAGATTTTGTTCAGTCTTTCTAAACTCTTGCAAAATACAGGAGTGAGAATTTGTTTCCACACAGACCTTTCAGAAGCCAATCTTGGTTTAAAGGAGAGTGCAAATGCAAACCTTTGAGTGCCCCTGCCCGGGACAGAGGGTTGGAACTGAATGAGCTTTAAGGTCCCTTCCAACCCACACCAGTCTGGGGTTCTATGACTCTTCAGTGGGCTACAGTACAACCTAATAATGGCTCCTAAGATGAGGTGCTACACATTACTTTGATCTTTAAACCACTATCATAATATGAAGCGATTATCAACACACACTCAGAGCGAGAATAATTAGCGCATTATCACTAATAAAACAGGGTCATCACATAGAAGATACAAGATGATTATATAGCATAGCCATGGAGCTGAAAAGGCCCAGAAAACAAATGGAAAATCAGCTAAGACCAAGGAAAGATGAGGCTGACTGGCACCAAGGTGATGTAACTGCAGTGAAACCAAGCAGATGTCACTGTCCTTCCTCGAGGCAGCAGGAAAGTCACTGTCTGTAATTGCACCCTGCGTTAGGGAAGAAGTGGCCTGTGATCTCCACCATCCCCTCCCTGCAGGACCTCCTGCGCCCGGAGCCTGTCATGAGCAAACGCGCACAGAAAACGAATCCATGAAATTAATAACTACCAGCAAATTCCCTGAATGTGCAATTATTTCACCCTGAAATGCTCCTGAGAAACCAAAGACAAGATGGAGAACAAAGCAGCTCGCACAACTCGTGTAATGCAATAGTTATTCAGGCTGTAATTGGCACTCTGAAAAAGCCCTGTACCCAGGACTGGCTGGGCAGAGCAATACCTCCAGTGCTGCAGAGACCCACAGACACATGAACCTGCTACAGCCACACACACCCAGGGCATTTGCTCCTCCACACAGGCTTGTGCCCACATCCCATTTGTTTTGCTCATTAGGGAGCAGCAAAGCGGAGCCAGCGGGAGCCGGGCTGATATCAGCTCTGGGCACTGCAGCACCGGGCAGAAAGGATTGCTGCTATCTCAGGATACGCTTCACCGAGGCTTCTTCAGCAAGAAAACTCCAACAAACAAGAAGATAAATCACTCCTGAGAGCAGTGCTGAGCATCAGCATTGCCCCCCTTTACACTACCTTCTCCGGCTGCCCTACCAAGTGAGGGCTTGCAGAGATCGTATGGTTTTGAAGCAGTTCACGGGCTCATCACCACATCGCCATGAGCCACCCATGAGCTGGTTCTTACACAACCTCCCATTTCCACTTCCGTAGCTCCTGGCTCTCAGGGCTCAAGCATTTGGTCCATTTGTAACAGGACCATCTTAGTTTTGCTCCAAAGAGAACCTGGAGTAAAAGCAGCCCGGGATTCTGGAGGCAATGCTGATGGGAAGTCATGAACCCTGGCAGCAGGGAGCATGCTGCTGGCAGCAGCTGATTGCCCAACAGAACCTAAATGTGGCTTTTAAAGTGCTTCTGATTTTACCTGTGTGAGTATAAACCCATAAACACTTATGTGGATACAAGCAAACACCTCTCTGCACTAAATGGGTGGGTGGAGGGAAGCAGGGAAGGAATGCAGACCATAGATACCATACCCAGCTCTGCTTAAAAGGCTGCTTTTACCTGAGCTTGTCGGCTTGCAGAACCACTGAAACATCTCTTCCCTGGCGTCCTGACACTGCCCCTGCTGGCTGCACGCTCACAGCAGCACACACCAGCCCCTCTCACACCTTCAGTTTTGCACTGAAAAGGGAGATGAAGTGGAGCCAGTAGACACAGGCCGGGCAAGGGGTGGTTTTGACTACTGCCATGGCATGAAATTAGCACTTCCAACCCTGACCACCATTATATGATCCTATGAAACACATTGGGAGAGTTACAAATCCATTGCATTTTACTCAGAAATCCAGACTGGAACTGCAGGGTGGACATCACCAGCTCATGGGGTATCCGTGGCCCCCAAATGACAGGGCTGAAAACAAGGAGCAATTGCATTGGGCCATGGAATTCCCTGCTGCCACCCAGGTTCTCCGTCCTTCTTCTGTCCCTAAAACCAGCTTTCTTTTTTTCCCCTGGAAGGACCCATAAAAACAGAAACACTAAAAGGCTGGTGGGAATTGGGAGATATACGACTGCAGCCATGCTGGGAATGTCTTCACGTGCAGAGCTGCGGCGTTCAGAGCACCTCGTCTGGGAGTCAGATAAATCACAGGCTGAAAGATGATCTCAGGGAAAGGACTTTATGGAGGAAAGGCAGGCAGGGAGGATAGGACCATCAGGCTGCTGGTGCAGTGGATGTAATGAGTGCAGGAACAGCAGCGTAATAACATAACCCTCACCCCCACTGAGCAGGGGAGCCAAGAATCCCATTACGTGCATATACCTATATTACCTTGGGATGAATTACACTTGACAAGATGCATTTCTACATCCCTTCGGCTTCTATCAGCCCTCACACACACATCCCAGCATTACCATAACCTATAATGCTTCCCACGGGCAATACATTACATGTATCATTCATGCTTATCATGTACATAGCACTGATTTCCACAAGCAGGGACAAGAATGAAATCACCCCATTTCAACAGAAAATGAGTTTAGGAAAATCTGTTCTCATTTTAGGGCTGGCTCATCACTGCTATGTGAACAGAGAGTTCCTGCGTGTACTTATGGCAGCCACAGACATCAGTGCAATGACTGCCCTTGGTAATGAGCTCATCTGCCCAACAGGGCTTCCCCTTGGGGCTGGTGAGACCCTGCCAGGCACCAGGCAGGCATGTGAGCATCACAGTGTGTGCACCACAGGGTTCACAACACCCCCATTCGGGTCAGAGCTGGCTGCCGGTAGCACAGGTTGGGATACGGAGTCATTCCCCTTGAAGGCATTAATGCAACTTGTCCAGAATCTGCTTCCAGATCTTGAAATGCAACCACTGCCGAGGGCCACAGCCCCACTTAAAGCCAAGGGCTTTCCCCAGGGCCCAGGGCAAGCTCCTTACCCTCAGAACTGCTGTTTGCTTGGATGCAGCCTCAGGGCTCAAACTCTTCACTCTCCTGTTCCCCAGATTATCTCCTGTTACACCTGCATTTGCACAGGCCTCTTCACTGGCAACATCAGTTATCCCAGATCATCGCTTCTGAACTGCACACTTCTAAAATAACCTACTTTACACTACCACCACTGTCGTGTTTCAGAGGAATGCATTCATACAGATATTACAGTTATTCAGATTAACTATTCCATTTTAAATCCTTAATCAATAGCCCAGGTCTCGAAAGGGATCGGGGGAGTGAGCAGAGGGCAGCAAACCCTTCCCAGCTGCTTGCACCAGGGCAGGATGCTCCATTTGAAACGACCGAAGCCACAGATTCGGGGGACCAAGGGAAAGGCAGTGCCCTGTGGTGACACTGGAGGTGGCTGCAGGTACCAAAGTGGTATTTCTGGCTGTGAATGTGCACCACTGCTGTGGCACCGGACTGTGGTTGATGGCAGTAATGCCTGGTGCTGACCCTGTCCCAGGCTGGGGTCCTCACTTAAGGTCCTTAAAATCACAAGCAAAGGAGGGAACAGAATGGCTGGATGGCATGCGTGCAAAAAGTGGGCCTGAAATGCAGGGGGTGTTATTACAAGTCTCTCAGCATCCTCAATGTATTTTTAAGCATAAGGTCTCCTGCGCTGCTTGCAGCCTTTCTAGAGTAACAGCTAACAGGCATTGATTTTCTTTCGTAGCTCCACTTGTACTGAACACTTGCTTTGGTTAGAAAGGCAAATAAAAACAGGGAGGAAAGGAAGGCAGCTCGGGGTTAGCAAACAGGACATACACTGACCTTGGCTGTACTGACCTGGGCTCAGCTGGGCTCTGCTCCGGAGCAAGGTAACAGAACGCTCGTGGCCTCTCCCTAGGGACACCAGCCGGGGACCATGGACTGTGACCCAAAGCAGTTCAGTGTGGCAGGGATTTAGGAGAGCACAACCCCAGGACAGCCCCTGGGAGTGCACCATGCTGAGGCCCTGCTGCTACCCCCTGCCCTGGCCCTGCAGGGGACGGTGCCTGGGGAAGCAACAGGGCTGAAAGATGAGCACGGGGAGCAGGAGCAGACAGGACGTGTGTGCACCGGCTCTCAGCCATGGGCTGTTTGCAGGCAGGGGGAACAACGCTGGTGACGATGACTGCAACGGGAGATCTCTTCCTACAAGCCCCAGTTTCACACTTTCCCACAGGCAAGGCGGGATGGAGGTAAATTAAAAGCTGTTGACTGATGCTGCAGATGGTGCTCGGCTGCAGCACCGAGGCAGAGGAAGCACGAACGCTGTAATTGGAAGGTGCGAGGGAGCCGTCGGCACCAGCAGCTGCTGCTTGAAATTAATCCTGGTTTTCTACTTTGTTACCCTATCGGTATTCCCTTTTTAATGTCGGAAGGAGCAGAACAGGAGATCCCTTGGCACCATTCACCCACAAGGCAGAACACAGTTGAAATGCAGCACGCTCCTGCCTGGCAGCAAATTTCTTCACCTCAAGTCCTGAGCCACCTCTTTGGCTTTCAGCATTTTCCAACATAATTCCATTTCTCCACTGGCACCAGACTGGTCACCTGCAAACCCAGGTCAAGAGGATGTTGTCATCATCTTGATTGTACAAGTAACTCAGCCTCACAGTTTGGGATCATCCTCATCTTGGGTCAGTCCATGTCCCCATGTCCTGGCTATATCCACATCTTGCCAGTTCTTCATCCTAATGATTAATGATGCATTCTCTGCCCTATTTCCATGCAAACCAAATCCTCATCCCCATAACTGCAAACCTCTTCTCTCTGGCTGCTTTACCTTCCTGCCACCAGAAGGTCCTGGGAAAGGTCATATCCCCGAGTGTCACTTCATCCACATGAGCCTGCAAACCCTTCCTCTGCCTCCCCTTCCTCACAGCCATGAGCTGATGCTGCTTCTCTACCCACCCTGAAGCGGCATTCATGATGCCCATGAGACCCCTCCAAGGCTGCTGGGGAACAGGCTCTCATCCTGACACCCAGCAGCAGCACAGCCCAGTTTAGCCCTGCAAATACCCCCTCCAACCTCCAGCAGTTCTGCCCTGGGCACCATCAGCTGAGTTATCTCTGATCCTGGATGTCACCATTCATAGGAAGCAATGGGGAGAATCACGGGCTCTGTGAGTGCGCAGGGGGTGCGTGTGTGTCTTCACCTTTATCCCATGCAAGCAAAAGGAAAACGAAGCTTTGGCACCTCGAGCACTCAGAGACCAGCCTCCAAAGGGAAACAAACACAAACCCATGATGTTTTCCTTGCAGCAGGGAAGGCTGACACAATGAAAAGAGATGCCCCAAAACGCAGGAGACCATGAGCTGCACTGGATGGCTGAGGAGGCTGGGAAAGGAAATGGAAGGAAAGCTGCGAGTGTCAAAAGGGAACCAGGGCTGATGCCTGTTCCTTGTAAAACTAAACCCCAAACCCCAGAACCTCTTCCAGCACCGCCTGGGTTTGCAGCCCGTGCTGTAAACAGGCTCATAAACACGCCAGATGCCTTTTTCTCTGCTGTCCCTGCTCATTAGGAAGCTGCAGCCCCCTGGGAACAGCACTGCCAGAAGTAAATGATGAGAGAACATATTGCCTGGTGCTGGCGCTCACCTTCCTCCAGGATGGAAACAACCGTGGACATTTTGATTGTTAGGGTGAGAAAACCGCTGATGATGTGTTGATGAACACAAAGTTAATTTTCCAAAACATCTCCTGCAAAATGTTTCTTCAGGAATTCTCCTTAGAGCCCAGAAAGCAGCTTTAAAGAGCTCAGTACTGGCGGCTGCTCTGGGATGCCCACGGAAAGGGATTTGGGCAGCATTTTTCAGGGCAGGGCGTGATTTCTGTTTGGAAAAATGCCTTTTCTACCTCATTAAGGAGGAGGGGGAAGCAGGGCGGGCTGAGCTGGTCACTGCTCATGTGTGGTTGGGTCTTCCCTCCCCCAGAAACCTCAAGTAAACCTGAGGACAGCAGTTTCCCAAGCAGTGAGTGCAAATTCAATGGAAATATCCCTCACTGCACCCCAGGGGAGAGCAAGGAGGAGTCATCAGGGAGGGGAAACAGACCCATGCAGAGGTGACTGGGACCAAACAGATCCCAGGGAACAAAACCAAGTGAAGGACAGAACAGGAGGTACAACGTGCAGGGTCCCAGGAGAGGAGCCTCTGCTTGGCCACACGGACCTTTCACGGCCCCAGAGCTCACCACTGCGAGCTGCAGGTTTCCTTGCCAGGGTCAGCAAATAAATAAATGTTAATAATCAAGAATAAATAAACACAAAAGAATCAAAGGCATGAAAAAGATCTGGCAAAGTTGCTGCACGGAGCAGCTGGGGGTCAGTGCCGAGAGCTCCCACCAGTGCCCAGCTGGGAATGCCCAGTGCAGATCCGTGCTCACCGCGCTCCCCTCCACCCCCAGCGAGTGGAACTGGAGCGAATGCACTGACAAATGCTTAAGCAGCACTTAAAAGGGAGCGTGAGAAACATAGTCTGAGGATGAGAAATTGAATTCTAAGCCCATAAAGCAGTGCTCGAGCGTGGCCGTTCCCAGGCCCTCCCGGCTCACAGAGGTTCACCCATCCCCAGGCTGCAGCGGGTGGTGATGCTCGGGGGGGTGCTGAGCCTGCACCCCACAAGGGGACTGTTTCTAGGAATTTTGACAAATTCCTGATATCAAAAGACATTTCCAGCATTGGTGCAGGATATGGGAGCCTGAGCAGGGATTCTTTCTATACCTAAAGGGGCTGCAGGAAACCTGGAGAGGGGCTTTCGACAAGGGCCTGTAGGGACAGGCCAAGGGGAATGGCTTTAACCTGCCCGAGGGGAGACTGAGATGAGCTCTTAGGCAGAAGCTCTTCCCTGTGAGGGTGCTGAGGCACTGGCACAGGGTGCCCAGAGAAGCTGTGGCTGCCCCATCCCTGGCAGTGCTCAAGGCCAGGTTGGACACAGGGGCTTGGAGCAAGCTGCTCCAGTGGAAGGGGTCCCTGCCTGTGGCAGGGGTTGGAGCTGGAGGAGCTTTAAGGTCCCTTCCAATCAGTCTGCGATTCTATGAAGAACACAGTTAAGCTCTGCACACCCAGTGTACAGCAGATATTCTCCACACGGATCTAAGCACCCACAGCATCAGGTACTTTGCATTTCTCTCATTTTCTGATTAAGAAAGCATCAACTTCACAACATGGACAAATGGCTCAAGAATAACACAGTTTTCCAATATAATTTGTACCATACACTGCAGCTAACATGTATTATGTTGAGGGATTGCCACTTCCCTGATTTTCCAGGCTTCTTAAGCCCATAATACAGAGCACATGTCAGGGATTTCATCGCCTGCAGTCAGTGGCAAGAGTTATTCTTCCTCGCTGCCTAAGAAGGTAAGGCACACAGTTATGCTCTTCTGCAGTGTATGTCACTGGAAAATACAGATCTCTGCTGTAAATTAAGGCCCATGGAGCAATACATCAGTTCAAAACCCAGCAGCACGGGGAAAATGGCTTGATCCATCATGTTGTATGCAGAGGTTGTGGTGTCAGTCTCCTTAACCCTGTGGCAGAGGAGGGAGGGATCCATCCCTGCACCCCCACATCCCCTGCTGGAAGAGATGCACCAGCTTCCCACAAGGGCCAGACACAGCAGAAACAGGCACCCGGCTCCTCATCAGAGCCACAAAAGCAGGAGGGGACAGACCTGGCTTGCATTTGCCTTGTTATCGGCACCAGTGCCATGGGTGCAGGCAGCCATGGACCATCACCTGACAGCTACAGTTCATCATCTCGCTTTCCATTTACCCCAACACAGAAATGCTTGCAATAAAGTCTGGGGCAGAGATACATAACCCAGGAGCATGAGGAGCTGACAGGCTTCCCGTTCTTTTCCTCCAACACTGACACATACCAGCTGCAGAACGTTTTGTCCTTGAATCACTCGGGCATGACATTTATTTTCATGTATCACAAACTGTATATGGAGGATGGAAAAAAAACAGATTCATTTTGTACTTTGGATTCAACCACACTTAGCACATTATCTGTCCAATGCCCCATGCTGGTTTGGTTTTGGTTTTTAAATAATCATACTGAAAATACAGAAAACCCCCACTTTTTCCTTTAAAATTAAAATTCACTGATGAAACACACTCAGCAGTAAAATAGTTCAGTTTTGCTCGTCATCATCAAGAAGCATTTGAGTGACAGAGTTAAGTTAAAAAGCCCTGATTAGCACATGAAATAACATAAAAGCGCCAAACAAAAGCACAGCTTCAGATCCCTCAAATACAAATGCCCCAAATAAATGAAACCTGGGTGTTGGCAAAGCTTGTTTGCAGGATACACAGCTCATGGGAGTAAAGAATCCCCCTTTTCTTCCGGAGAAACCTCAGATGGCAGCACCTCTTCCTCCTCTCCAGTTTCCTGAAGGAACTTCACAAGCACAGCAGAGCAAAAGGAAGAAAGGGCCTCATTTAGTCTTGCAGGTATTTAAAGCCTGTTGATCCTAATGAGCTATCATACTTCAAACCAAAGCAGATGAGATGCATTCAACTGGGCTGCATCCCCGAACACCAAGAGCTTTTAGAGCTGACCTCAGAGCACACCCATCAGAACTCCAGCAGATAATTACCACCAATTTGGCTGGGGCAGACCTTTGACCCCGCACTGCATAATCTGGGGGAAAATCAAACCCAGCTGTAGCTTCCTCCTTGTTAAAGGTGTTTTAATGGGCTCTTCTGCTGCCTCACATGCTCCCACTTGTATTGCCTGGGTACTGATGAGTCCAGATCTGCATAAGCCCAAGGGCTCTGCCTTTGCTTCTCACACGTGTATTTTTATGTTGATGACATCCTAACTGGACAAAAAGAGGATCTCATGCCATCAGGGATACTTCACTATAGGTGCCAGCTGGGCTTTTGCATTCCACCAGTCCAGATCCACATCAGGAGCCTTTGTCCCACCGAAGATGAGTTGTGGCCCCATGATCTCCCCATGGTGCAATAGGAGCTCCAGGACACAGCACTGGGCCCCATCCCACCCTCTTGCTCCCCAAAAGGCCAGGCCAGTGCTCCGCAGAGCTGCCTCCTGTTTGCTGCCAAGGTGGCCCTGATTCTACAGACACATTTAACCTGGTCCCATTTTAATTTCCGCATGTGGATCCGGTAATTGTTTGGATTTTCACAGTGAATCCACGTTTCAGTGATTTGCATTTAAATGTGTTGTCAGAGAACTTCCAGAAATCTTTAATAAGCCAGATTTGCATTTTAATGTGCACTTAAAGAATTTCAAGAAACCTTTTCATGTGAAGAGTGTTATCTGAGCGACGTTCACATGTGAGGGGGACGAGAGCTGCCGAATCACTAACCACAGTTCTACCGTGGTGACACAGCCCAGCCCTGCTGGACTTGGTGTAGGGAAGAAAAGGTCTTCCTGAAGATGTGCTTTACAGGGGGGCTGGAGAGGAGGCAGTGGCACCTGGGCTGGTGCAGGGGAGGCTGAAGAGCAAATCACGGCGGGCTCAGCCTTCACCGTGACCAAGAGCACTTTAGAGAGGCCTGAGCCCATCAAGGGCTCCTCAGAAGTCTCCTCCCCATGGCCACAGCCGTCTTGCCCAGCCAAGGCTTCCACGGCAAAAGGCAGAGACCAGGACACGGACAACATCCTGCAGCCTTCGGAGGAGATGGAGAGCTGCCCATGGGCTCAGGGAGCGGCTGGGGCTGTGCAGATGTTTTGGCATCTCTGGCTGACATTCCTCCCTAAATCCACAGAATACCAGCACATGTCTCCGTTACGGTAATCACTATGAGCAGCATGGTTTAAGCGCTAGGGAAAGCATCTGTGCTTCTGCTGATCAGCTTTATCCCATACTCATTCCTAAGCAGAGCAAAACTCTAAGCCGACGTGAAAACAAGTTTATCTTTCCATCTGTAACAGCAGTGAAGAAACGGCTCCTCCAGCTTGGGCTGTCTTATGACAGATTTGTACATTCCTGCAGATTATTTTAACAGAAAATTAGGTTTCTACGTTGCTCAGGTTCGTTATGTTCTCACTTAAGCTCCAAATAAATTCAATATGCAGAATCACTCAGCTGATCGTGCAGTTAAATCATGCACTGAAGTTTCACTTTTACTGAGTTAGCTTGGGTGTTTTCAGATTACCAGAACAGACACAGGACCTTGTCTCTACAGAAAAAATTCTCAGGCCAGGTTTAGCTTTAAAATCAACCAGTCTAAAAATACATTTCTAAGCACTCAAAGCAGCGGAGAAGCCACTGCTCCAGTGCTCTCATGTCCTCACATGTCCCCACATACCCCTCACCAATGCTCTGCCCTCTGCTACGCCCCCAGAGCCCACCCCTGCAGATAAATGGGCTTCACTTCAAACCCAATTATAGCTGTACCAACAGAAGAAGTCGGGCTAGGGACTGTTTCCGATAGGTAACTGACAGGGTCATCACCAGCAACAAGTGGAGGAACTCAGAGACTATTGTAAGATTAAAATCTGCTCTTTTAGGCCCCAGGAGTTACCAGCAGCTAAGGCAGTGCCAGTGGAACGCAGGAGCCGTGTCCTGCTGCTAAACCAGCGCAAGGCTGAGGCATTTCTCAAGACCAAATGAGTTCAGGAAACAAAGACCAGGCTGTGCTCAGGTCACGGAACTTCACTGTACCGGTGGCTCAGGCTGTTTCGTCACCTCCTGGGCACTGCTCCTGCCATCACCTGCAGGCTGCACCCCAGCGCTGCGAGAATGAGCTGAGGAGCTGGAGGAGGAACCAAAGAGCTCGGACCCAGGCTCCTCTGCCCTCCTTTCCCCGCTGAGCCTGGCTAAACCACAGAGCATCCCCATGCTGCGCTCAGCACAGGTACCAGTGATGCGAACACCGGCACGCTGCTCCCCGTGCGGAGCTCGCAGCTCACCCTCCACAGCCCTGCCGGGTCTTGCAGTGCCATCAGGACCTTACAAACTGCCATTAGCAAGGCGGAGGCACTCGCAAGGAGCCAGCACAGTAATTAGTGCAAAGGCAACCGGATACTTCGGAGTTTAAATTATAGAGCAGATAATTGGGGCATAAGTAAGAATATTTGTGTGTTTACTCGCGGTGGGGTCACCGACTGCTTCCAGAACAGAGCTGGCATTGATAGGAAACCAAAAGGCTTCTGCTGCTTCAGCCAATTATTTTCTCAGCACAGATCAGAGCCTCAATGAGAACGAACAAATACGGCAGTTTCTGATCAGCTGAAACATTGGGTATGTGAGATTTTTATCACATTCTTTATTGCAACAAACATAAACAGAGTGTTGCAATGCACCAGCACCGCCAGCTCCGGTGGGTTTTCTGAGCATCTCCTGACAGCTGATGTTCAGCCTCCAGCTAATGGTGTTCAGCATCTAGAGATAGGGTGCTCTGGGCATGGGGGACCTGGGGGGTCTGTAAGGTAAGTACAAGTGCTACCTGAGGTTTACAGACCATCAGTAAGCTTGTGCCTGGGGCAAGGCTACTGGTGGGGGCATTTTAACCCTGTCAGAGGCAATGCAGCTGGCCAAGTCACGGGTTTTACAAGCCCAGGTTCCTGCTCCACTCCTGCCTGCCCAGGCAGAGCAGCCGGGAGGGGAAGGCTGGCATGCCAGGAGGACACGTCTTGCTATGAGCAGTAAATCCCACACTAGTACCAGGTGGAATTGATCCTTCTGCATTGTTTTAAAGAGCTGCTGGTCCACGTCACACATCCTATTTGGGATGCTGGTGATGCATTCCTAGGGAAAGCACAGTAATAAGCTGTTAAAGAGAAAGCACAATGACAAGAGAGGTTTTGCATCATCCTACATTGAAATGGTGGTTCTAAGCACAAGGAAACCTTGTTGTAGAAGCTAGCTCTGTGTTTCTGATCAATTTGGGAGGGTCCAATAAATACACGGGTTATTTGGCACACTGGAATCGGGCTGTGCATGCACACCAAACAGAACTGCAGCTACAAAGCCTGGAAAGAATGTAAAGGTCTCACTGAAATCATCTGAACAGTGCTGGTGAAAGGGCACAGCAGCCCTGCTCCCACAGCCACCAAGGCCTTCACGGGTTTTACTCAGGACCTGTGGGTAGCACATGTCAGCTCGAAGGGCTGATGAGCAAGAGCTGTCAGATGGATCTGGTCTCCTCCGGGGACAGACGTGACATGTCCCTGTCCTGCAGAAGGGGGTTGTTTTATATAAGGGTATATCCAGGTGGACATGTTCAGAGCAGCTCAGTAAAACTGTGACTCCTGTACACGCAAACAGCTTTTGGCAAGCCACATCTCCATGAATCTATCAAACCTGACCTGTCTTCCCAAAGTGGCTGTGTTGCTGCACACCGAGTTGGTGCAGAAGATGATGGGGCGTGTTGTGACAGGCAAAACCACGGATGAGCACTTCACCACATACACAAGCATCCCCTGGTCTGCATTTTCAGATAGGAGCACAAGAAAAGGCTTTAGGTTGAACACGGTGCTGTTGAGGTCCATGGCTCCAGCCTGCCTCCCCTGAGCCCTGGCAGCCGCACAGTGCAGGGGGGCACAGCAGAGGCCAGGGTGCCCCCTTTCAGCACAACCCTCCCACCCCAGGCCCATGGAGAGGAAGTGGTGGGAACAACCTCTCCTGAGAGGCTCCTGAAACATCCCTGCTTTGGCTCAGGCATGTTTCTGTATCGGACTTGAGTGTTGCAGTAGGACACTGATAACCACGCGCTGGCCATGGACAGCAGTGAGAAACACAAACAGTCTAATACCTAATAACCTTCTGCAAAGCCGATGAAAGGAAATATGATTTTCCCTCACGGAACATTCTTTAAGGTTTAAGTTAATCTGTTCTCTTCAGTTACTTCATCCCTTGGGAATAAGCACATTAAAACACCGACGAGCTGTACAAGCAAGAAAAGGCATTACAATGCCATTATCAATACAAAGCAACTTAAAATGCTTCCAATATTTAGAGACGAGCCCCAGCATGACTGCAAACAAAATCTCTGATCACTTTTTCAAACAATACTTAATCTGTCCTATAGCTATTGCTCTGGAAAACTGCATCTGCAAACAAAAACACAGCGTGTAACTGAAGTTGTCACTACAGCTGAGCAAACACATCCTGCCTAATAGTTTACTTGTTGTGCCATACACTTTACAGACCATTACATACTTGCGTGGAAAGAAAAATGACTCCATGCCATGGAGAAACACGGCAGGGTGAGGTGCAGGAAATCTGGGTACAGGAAGATTTCCCTTTCACCAGGGCAATGGTTTATGTCACCAAATGGTCCAGGGGAAACTTGGAACACAACACTGAGGTTCAGGTTTGGTTTTATGGCTATATTAACACAAGCAGCTCTACTGACACTGGTTCCAAGGCTGGGTTTGATTTCAAGCCATCTGGGGTGTGCCACAAGGGGTTCAGTGCAATGTGCCTGTCCTTTCCCCTGCAGGTAACCGGGGAGACAAAACCACGCTGTCTAAAGCAAGGAGGCAGCTGTGAGGATGTGATGGAGCTGCTCTCATACACGGTGCTGCAATGCTTCCCCATGAAATATTCATCACTCATCCCCGCTCACCCTGTTCCCATCAGCACTCGAGCAGCCGAGCAGAGGAGAGGCCGAGCGGCAGCCCCGGCACTGCGCACAGCCTGCCTGGGACTGCAGGGAAAACCAAACCAGCTCAAAGCCCTCTGGCTATGGCACGGCCTTCTCGGTCAATGTCATCCTACCCAGGATAATTATGGAAAACACTAATTATCAAAAACATGTGGAGCACTTTTCTGTGCTCCAGGGATCCCAAAAGCCCTCTCTGCATCAGCGCGGCCGCCCCAGCAAGGGGGGACATACCAGCCCCATGGGCATCTCGCTCCAGCAGCGCTCTGGTCTGCAGCTCGCCCCAGTGTCCCTGCGGCCCCCAGCCAGCCCTGCTGCTCCCTCCAGCCCACCAAAGCCCTTCACATCCTGCACCAGCTGCCCAGGAAGCAGAACTAACTGGAACCGAGGGCCCCATGGAGGGAGCTGGGGTCCCTGGGTGCCGGCTCCCTGGGTGAGGGGTCCCTGCTGTGGGAAGGTGCCTCCATCCCAGACCCACTGTGGTTTAAGGATAGGAATAGTGTCTTCTAAACCACTGTGGGCTTGATGAGCAGCAGGGAGATGGGTACATTTGCATGCGAGAGGAATGAGTAATGGCAGCAGGCACGAGGGAGGAATAAATGAACCTGATTATACCTACACCTGCAACTGGAGGCTTTGCCCTTCTGCCATATGTTTGCAGCGTGTTTCATGGAAACCCTCCCTGCAGTGGCATGGCCGGATGAACACGTGGAATGCATCCAGGACAGGTAACAGACCAAGATTTATCTTTGCTGGTCCAGTCACTCGATCACAGTCAGAGCTCAGAAACAAGTTCCCTTATTAGAAGCAAGCTGGGCAGATGCTCACTCAATGATCTAACCCTTGGGAAACGTCTCCCCCAGTCTAAAGAGCCCAGATACCTGCAGTGTGTTTCAGAGCAGGAGGCACTGGGACCCTCTGCTCCCTGGGCTGGGCTCCCAGTTAAACCCCAACACCAGAGGCAGGCACGAGCTGCCCTGTGCCCACCTGCCCGCAGCAAACAGCGCAGAGAGGAGGAGCAGCAGCAGCCACGTCAGCCTCACCCCCGGGAAGATGCCCCAGTGCAGCCCCCGCAGGCAGGCAGCCAGAGCAGGATGGAGCTGGCACACAGGACACAGCCTGGAACATATGGTCACAACCTCCCTGAGTGTGGTACATGGGGTGGGAGAAACAGCACAGAGAATGTGTGCAGGGGCTCTGTGACACTGGGGTCTTTACAGGAAAATCAGTGCCATGCAGTGGGTGTGAGGTGCTCACACAGACATTGATGATTTGAAGCAGCAGAGATCTTTTTCTATTAAATTAACCCAGAAATTTCAGCCTGGAGAAGAGAAGGCTCCTTAAGGGGAGACCTTAGAGCAGATCCAGTGCCTGAAGGGACTACAGGAAAGCTGGAGAGGGGCTTTAGGAACAGGACAAGGGGAATGGCTTTAACCTGCCCGAGGGGAGACTGAGATGAGCTCTTAGGCAGAAGCTCTTCCCTGTGAGGGTGCTGAGGCGCTGGCACAGGGTGCCCAGAGAAGCTGTGGCTGCCCCATCCCTGGCAGTGTTCAAGGCCAGGTTGGACACAGGGGCTTGGAGCAAGCTGCTCCAGTGGAAGGGGTCCCTGCCCATGGCAGGGGTTGGAGCTGGAGGAGCTTTAAGGTCCCTTCCACCCAAACCAGGTTGGATTCTATGATTCTATGCCACAGCCACACACATAAATGCACACACGCATGCAGAGGGAAAGGAAAAGGACAAGTAGCGCGATAACAACAATAGTCAAAAAGTAATTTGTTCTTAACCTGTTTCAAATAAAAATAACAAGTGTGCAAGTTCACTCCTCGGACCATCTGCAGCTCGAGCTGAAATCCTGACACCATCTGTTCAATTGGGACTTTAATGCTGTACCAGTATGCCAAAGCACGACCACGCGAGCAGGGACGCAGCCGCCTCCTGCACCACGCAGCTCGCTGCTCTGCTGGAATGATCTGGGGAAGGAAAAGCAGCCAACCTGGAGCAAACTGCACCGGGGTGTTCGCTGCTCCCCGCGGGGTGCGGACACAGGCCCAGGACATTTGTGCTCCCAGGGCTGCTCGCACAGCCCTAATGTAAAGAGGCCGCTTGGGCAGGACATCCAGGGAGTGACAAACAAACAGAAGGAACCCCGTGGGCTCCCGTGGGATGTTTTGTTCTCAAGCACAGCAGCACGTTCGCCATCCTGCAGAGCTGGCAGCCCCAGCAGAGCCCTTCCAGAGGAGGGATTTACCACTGCTGGGATGAGGATCAAGTCCCTTGGCACGAGCCTTTGCTGGGCCATGGAGGTGGCTGGGACTCGCTGGTCCTTTTGCACCTCTGTCAGACCCATGGGGTCACCCCCTGTCTGCCTCTGTGATGGATGGAGGAGGAGATGCTGAGATCCCAGCAACACCCGGGGTGGTTGGGATTGTGAATTCAAGGATGAGTTTGGACTCAATGGCAAAAAAACATCTTGTGAAGTGTCTAAAAAAACCTACCTTGCTAAATTAGCCTTGCAAGATTCATACCCTCTTTTAACTAATTATAGCTGGAGAGGCTGTTGAAAGCCTCTGCTTCCTTTTTATTGGTCCTAGTGGGAAAAAATCCATTTTGAGATGGAAATTAATATAATATCTGCCCAGCCTTCTTTAGTCATTTCTGTTTGGGTTTTTTTGCTTAGCAATACTGTAGAGTGACAACCCATACATCATGTCCTGTGCTGATTAGGATCAATTTCCTCAAGAAAGAAAAACAGAAATGCATTTCCTTTCCACTGTAGGATATAAAGCGAATGTAACTGAGGGAGGGGAGGAAGACAATACTGTCAAGCACTTAAATCTTAAAGACAGAGCATACACCCTTTTTTTCCTGATCAATGGAACTACGTAGGCATGTTCACAAAATGTAATTAAGTTTGTTCCCAAGAAATCTATGTGCAATATTTCCCTGCAATTATTTATTTACTACCTGGCAGGTAGCTTTTAGATTTCATCCAGGAGAAGACTGGCTGTGCTGCAGGAGATGCGCAGCAGAGTGCCTCCATGAGGGATCGTGGGGAGGTTGGCTCTTCCTTCGCTGTTGGGAGGTTGGCCATCTTCTTGCAAAGAAAAGCTATTGATGCCTTTAGACACAGCTCCAGTACGATGCTGTTTGTACCAGAGCCACCAGCCACAGCTGGAACAGGAATGTAAAGTGAAGAAGAGCTGGTTCTGCTCAGCAGCAGTGAGTGCTGCGGGAGCCGTGGTCGTGCCCAGATGTGGCATGATCCCCGGTCTGCTGCTGCTGGATTGGGAATACACAAACTCAAACCTCTGCTCTGGAGCCAGGCTGAGAGAGCTGGGCTGGGTCAGCTGGAGAAGAGAAGGCTCCTGAAGGGGAGACCTCAGAGCAGCTCCAGTGCCTGAAGGGGCTGCAGGAAACCTGGAGAGGGGCTTTGGACAAGGGCCTGTAGGGACAGGCCAAGGGGAATGGCTTTAACCTGCCAGAGGGGAGACTGAGATGAGCTCTTAGGCAGAAGCTCTTCCCTGTGAGGGTGCTGAGGCGCTGGCACAGGGTGCCCAGAGAAGCTGTGGCTGCCCCATCCCTGGCAGTGTTCATGAAATGGTATCATTTGACTTCTGCCTTCACTCCCAGGACTCTAAAGCAGCAGATTCTTTAATCAAATCTTTACTGGTGAAAGCACTTTTATCATCATTTTTAATATTGTCTGTGGAATAGAAGTAAGGCAGGCCAGCTTTCTACCTGCGCTCTGAATTGAAGGAAGGGAATGATTTAATCCTCACGTAATACAAGTGCATTGACTTGAGAGAATGGAGGATTTGTTCTCTTGAATGCTCACAAATGAATGGAATCAAGAATAGCTAGGAACTCCTCTGCTCCCAGCTGGGAAACACGCTTTTGCATCCTGATAATTGTGGCTTCACCAGGGAAAGTACAGACAGGCTCGGGCTGCCTGTGGCTTAGGGGAAACAGCATCCAAAGGAATGACAGAATTCATTCGAGCCATGGGTACAAACCATCTCTAACCTACAAGTCCTGTGCTTTAGGAGGTGATGGCAGGATTGAGAAAGCTCTTGAGGACCAGCTCCCTGCACCAACCTTGAGATCACCTAAAAACTAGAGAATAAACTAAAGGCAACATACTTCTGAAACAATCAGCAACTCATCAACTCCCTCATTACTGATCTTTTTGTGGTTTAGATCTCATTTTCTTCGGATGCCCCAGTCTTCCTGCTCCTGCCCAGCCTACGCTCATCTGCCATATGATAACACACTAAGGCACCGACCCTGCAAGAGAAAATCCTGTCAAGGTTTGCCTGAAAGCATCCACTGTCCATACAGGTGTGACCAGTACCTTATTGATGCAGGTGTGATCAGTGTGTTATTAATATGGGTGTGATCAGTACGTTATTAAAATGGGTGTGATCAGTACATTATTGATACAGGTGTGATCAGTACATTATTGATACAGGTATGATCAGTACCTTATTGATACAGGTGTGATCAGTACGTTATTAAAATGGGTGTGATCAGGACATTATTGATACAGGTGTGATCAGTACATTATTGATACAGGTGTCATCAGTACATTATTAATATGGGTGTGATCAGTACATTATTGATACAGGTGTGATCAGTACATTATTGATACAGGTGTCATCAGTACATTATTGATACAGGTGTGATCAGTGAATTATAGACAGAGGTGTCATCAGTAATCCTGCTGTCCTATGGGCACGCAAGCAGTAAATTTGCAAGAAACCCTTTTCATTTCCCGGTCCCGGGATCAGCCTCCGCAATCCTCCTGGTCCTTTAGGGAACAAAATGTTGGACTTGCCAGCACCACCAGAGAAAACTGTGAGCTGAGAAAAAGTGGTAAAATTCCTTGTGTAGGGGCACAGTCCCATTTCCCCGGCTCTCCAATGACATGCCTTTGCTTTTGCCCACTCAAGCTTTGCTCTCAGTTTTTGGCTTTGAGAATATTTAAAGTGCAAAACTCAGTCAAAATCAGCATGATCCACTGGGTTCTATTTCAGCCTGATTTAATTCTGGTGTAAAAATACACTGTGATTCAGTTTGATGGAAATTCAAGATGAAGTCTTCAAATACGTCTCCTCCAAAATATGCAGGGAGAGAATTTTTCCTTTAAATTTGGCTTTCAGGCCCTGGCCACAGCCTAACACCCAGCAGCAGCACAGGGGCTCCATTCCCATCTTCAGCCCTGGCTCGGAGCAAGGACGAGCATCCCCTGGGCTGTTGCTCCCTCAGAGTGATCCTATTCCTCTAAAAACACACACCAAAGCGTGGGGTCATTTTCCTGTTTGGAATGAGAGGTTTGGGGATGTTGCAGTCATTTTCCAACAATCCCCAGAGCCCCATAGCACAGCGACAGGTCTCCACAGGCAGACTTAGAGCAGTTTGTCTGGAGGCTTTCAGGATGGATTGCGAACCGGGGCTCTCTCCACTCTATTTTCCGCAGAGGAATTTTTTAGCTGCCTTAGCAGCTAATCAATGAGCTCCTATAAATCACTGATCACTTGGTGAGTAGATTCAGAAGCAGCACAGGAAAAATCTTCAGTGATTTATGAGCCAGCTTCCTACATCCAGGGGGTTGCTGGAGCCGCGCAGTGCTCAGCCCAGCACCGGCCCATGGTTCTACACAGCTGATAGTCAATGCAAAGTGGTCAACAGGAGTGCACTCTAAGTGAACACCGTATATTATGGGTGTTTCAGCAAAGCTTATACCCAGCCATTGAAATGTAAAAACTATTCTGACTTCCAGACTTCCAGCTTTCCTTTAAACATCATTAGAAAACTTATTTAACAGGCTAATGTGGGAAAACTAAGGAAAACAGCCTACGCAGTACTCTGATGCTCAGTGTACTGCTGCTCATTCTCTCTGTTACTGACCCAGATCCTACCAACAGAGACAAAACCAACGGACATTCACTCATGAAGGAAAGCCCAAGGTTCCTGGGGCAGCCTCAGCAAGGCCATTAGCACAGAAATGAACACCAGCCTCCAACACGAAACAGCAAAGGGAGACCTCACCTCATGCACTGAGCCTTTATACCATGCATCAGCCACCAGAGCTGCCTCTGCATGGACTTCAGAGGCATCAGCCCTTCCCAAATCAACAACACATCATCAGGGCTGGAGCCTGAGCTCCACTGCTCCTTAAGCAGTTGGGTCAACATCAGGAGGCAGAATAACAGCAGCAATGTTTTATGTATTCCAGTACTAACTAGAGCTTGTCTCCTGAAAGTAGCACAGGGAAACCACTCAGGCAGGGTTCCTTGGCCAGCTCATTCATCACTACTGAAGCAATCCCACCAAGCTGAGCTACTCCCTTCAGTCTGTTTTCCTCCTTTACAAAAAACCATACATATCCGGACAAGTTTCATAGCCGGTTCCTCTTTCTCTTTGCAAAGATGTAATTCTGAGTTTGCTTCTTGTCTCCATTATTTACCGTGTGTCAGACTTGAACTTGAGAAGCCGGGAAAAAAAAAGGAGAAGAAACTGAGAAAATGTTGTGGTTACAAATTTAAACCAATGCAGGATGGGTGGACAGAAAAACCCAACCTGCTGCAAGTGTCCGTCTGCCTGCGCAATATGTTGCTGCTATGCAGTGAACGGCAAGTATCTGTGCTGTGTTCTCGGAGTTACGCTCCTTTGCCCTTCCTGGGTTTGGTTTCATGAGAACCACAACCACATTTCAGCAAGTTTTACAGCAGGCCAGACCTGCCCAGGCCGGGGAGAGCTGCACCAACAGGCTGATGGGAGCCCCTCCATGTGGCCACCACTGCTGTCAGGGCAGCAGACTGGGCATTCCCGCTTCTGCACCTCCCAACTGGAGTTGCATGCATCTCGCCAGCACACACGTACATCACAGCAAACCCCTCCTCTGATCAGCCTACCAAAATGGTGCTCTGGGACCTCATGTGCATGGAAAACATCCAGCTCAAGGCTGCAGTTCGAAATACATTGAGTTTTTCCTTCCCCCCTAAGTGCCAGCCCTCCCTGGTTAATCCTTTATTCCCCACGGCCCCTCCTGGATCACCAAGCAGCAGCAGTGCTGGTGTCCCCGGTGGGGTTCTGCCCCACAGTGCGTGCCCGTCTGTCCAGTAGCAGCAGGAGTGGTGGCCAGGCACAGTGAGGATGTGACCACAGCCCATGCCCACGGCCAGGCCCCCACATCCCTGAACCCTGCACAAGTATTTCCAGTGCCCGCCGATGCCTGCAGTGCACGAAGCACCCGCAGTGCTCAGCACGGCTTGGAGAGAGAGGGAAGACGCAAGCACCAGGTCAAACCCCACTCAGCACCCTCCCCCGGCAGCGCTGGTTTTGCCTCCTGAGGTCAGAGCCCCCCTTGCACTGCAGAGACCTCCAGGGACGCAGGGCAGAGGATTAAGGGCTTTCCTTGGCAGGAATCTGCCTGGCTGCTGCGCGGCTGTTGCGCCAGAGGGAGGGTCTGCATTGCCAAATGGTATTTGGGAGCAGCCAGGCAACAGATCTGTGCAATTATGCTAAATATCTATCCCAGATATTCAAGTCAATGAAGATCATACCCAAAGGGCTATGAAACAATCAGCTGCGTGTGAACACCGGAGAGAGACAGAGGCCAGTACCCAAATGCCATCCTTGCCGGCTCCTGAGCATCACTGTTCATACGCTGCTAGAATAAACTCCGAGCCCTACATCCAGCCAACTTTTAAACCAAGTTTTGCTTCAGTTACCCATTGAGATGGAGATTCTTAGACTTTTCTACCTGTCAGATTTGACACTGCTGGCTTCCAATACATAACAGCACTTTTCATCTATGGAATAGCCCTAATCAAAAACTGCAGCTTTTCAGCCTGCCATGACAAACTGGTTAGAATTCAGCTGCTGCTCCAGTCTGAGCAGCAAAGCTGAGAGCAAGGTCCTTCTGACATGAATGTGCTGACAGACTTGGCTGGTTCCAGCCTCACCGCCTGCAGATGATCATCCCTGTGAGAGGAGTTTTGTTTGGCAAGATGGACCAGAGTCACTGATGATGACAATAATTACCTGGAAGCAGAAACATCTCCTGTCCACAGGGAAGACAGCTTGCATTATCCGTTGGATTAGACATTATTTTGTTAACTTTTGGGTCATTTTGGTCTCCACTGATTTAAAAACAGACAGAACCAACTACTGGAACATATGACAGTACCAGTTCAAAGAGAGGGGAGAACAGGCAATGTTCCTCTTCCCCACGTAACCCATTTGACAGCACAGCTGTAGGTGTCACTGTACAAGAGCATTCAGTTTTGTTAGTCAAATTTCTACCACACAATTAATTTATGAGTCAGTGGTAGGTACATCAGAATGGGATCTTTCAGCTCTGTTCACACATGCAAAGTGACAGGCTGCGGCTGGCTGCATTAATCCCAAGTGGATCATCTTGTCTAAAGAACACCAGGATCATCCCAGATGTACATGTCCGATGGACGGCCATCAGCGCGCATTCACAGAGGGTTTCACATCTCCTTCCTGATGCACATCCCCACTCAGGAGGATTCTTCTGTTTATGCCAGGATAATCAGAAACCTACTTCAAGAGCCTCCTACCAGCAAGAGGAAAGCTCTCCCAGTCAGCACCTCCTTGAAAGAGTACGGTGAGGCAGCCCAAATTTACAACTGTCCCTAGTGCGAGCAGAGGCAGCAGCACATGCCCTTGAGGAGCCAGAGCCTGATCACTCATCTGGGGCTTTCCGAGCTACAGAGCCAGGAACATCTCACAGCAACATCTGCAGGTGCTTGAGCTGCTCCCCATGTGCAGACATGCAAGTGGCCGGCGCAGGGCAAGGTTTCAGCAAATCAGACCGGCTGTCCTGATTTCCTCATGCCTGCTCAGACTTCAAAGCACGGCCTTAGGAAGGGCAGGAACAGTTTATCTGAAATCCCTCTATTCTTTTCTGCTACTGAACCGGAAGGAGAATTTGTCAACCCCTCTCCTCCTATAGGAAAACATTAATTCTGTTTCCAGGTAATTATTGTCATCACCAGTGACTGACCTCAGAGAGAGCAGGGACATGGCATCAGAGGCTTGGGGGCAGTAGCACTATGTAGACGGGCTGCTGTGCTGTTTTCCCCACGCCATCCCACTGCCATGTCATGCGGTTCCTCACTGCTCCACAGACACAAGCACCCAGCCTGCCCTGTCCCTGATCTGCTCTCTGAAGCTAAAGCCTTCTCCATTCCCAACCTGCTCGTTTGCTCTTCTGGCAATCACAGCATCCACGTGCAGGGCTGTCACCACAGCCTGGCAAGGCTGCAAGACTGGAGCGAGGCAAGAGGAGCTGGTTTGTAGGTTATGGGAGGCGGTGAAAAGGAGTGTGCTGCTGCAACGTCAGGAATGGGGCCAGGCTGCAGAAGGCTGAGCCAGCCCATATGCTTTAACACCCCCCGCCCCCAGCACCACATTTACCAGATGTTCAAGTGCACACTTTTGATTCATCCCATTGCAAAGGTTGGAAACATGTAAAGACGAAGATCCAAGCACAGGCTGTCACCCTCTCCAAAAATGAGAGTGTTTGGAGATGAGGTTTTACTTAAAGATCATCAAACCAGAGGAGGGGGCAGCACCCACAAAATGGTTCAAGTCTGAAACGCAGCCTTTGCCAGCATGGAGTTTGAGTAAATGTCTTTGACATAGGAGAAAGTGGAGGGAAAGCAGATGCCTGAGCAGAACCTCACCTCCTTTCTTCAACCCGTATCCACCTGTGAGCAGGATCAGGCTGTGCCTCCTGCCCACCCACCACGCAGGAACTGTGCGTGCCTCAAAGCACTGTTTGATTTCAGCTGTACCACACCAGCACCGCCTCCCTCCAAACCCTGTTTGAAGCTTCAGTGGAGCAGAGCAGCACTCCGAGGACTGCAGTGTCATCCACAGCCCTTCCCAGCAGCCACGCAAAACAGCTGTGGGTTCCCTGCACTGGGCTCCCTGCGTGCCCTGTGCTTCGGGAAAGCCTCCTCCCCAGAGAGCTGGAAGCTCCATTAGCCTTAATAGCACCTAAATTTGAACAAGGGGAGAAGGCGTCATACAGCATCCATCGTGCCGTTCTGTTAACAGCCCACACTGTACCCATGTGAGCCACTGCAGGTTCCAGCCCCTTTGGACCAGCTGATCTGCTTTTAGAGGGATCTGCACATGAAGAATGCTCTTTGTCTTCATGCCAACCGCAGGCAGCTACCTTCTGAGCAGCTTTTGTACAATGTATTTGGTGCCTCAGAAATATATTCTTCCCTCTATTATTCCTCCTTCCTCTCTCTCTTCCTCCTCCTTCTCCTTCCTTTCCCATCTCTGAAGACTCCCTCTGGCCATGCATCTCACAGGAGTCATGGCATGGCTCTGCACAGGCCACCTCTGCATCTGCCTAACCACTTGGATAAGACACCTCCCATGCTTAGGCCCATTAACCTGCTCACAACAGCCTGATGAATTAATGCTTCTGTAGACACAGTTGGCAGCTTCTAATTAAGTAACTATGGCTAAGCAGCTGCAGAGAAGATGTAATGCCACCAGAAAACCAGATGTCAATTTTATTGGTCCTCAAAGTTCCAAATGACATGATCTGGGGAAATTTGGTATGAACTGACATTGGAAACTTGGGAAGGGGGCTCTTTCCCTCCCGGAGCATTCTGTGCCGGCTCTCAGGCTGCAGCCAGACCCCGGGCACGCGGCTGGAGAACCTCGGCAGCCCACCAGCAGCTTCAGAGCCAGCAGCCATGGCACAGAGCGCAACAGAGTGAGGAGCATAGAGCTAAGAGAGTGGTTTGGCATCATGGTCGCTGCTTTCGCTTTTACCTGGGGAAGGACCCTTTGGAAAACCCATCTCTGAAACTGCAGCAGTGTCAGAAGTCCACAGAACTGGCATGAGCCAAACGCAAAGCCAGGGTAAGGGTTTCCAGGAACCTGAATTGGATCGGGCTTCCCCTGCACTAGTGAGAGAAGATTTGTGACACCTACTGTAGACTTCCGCTCTCCAATGCTCCCAAGGCACCTCTGGGTACCCGGCCCTAGCTGGAGCGATGTGGGAGCAATCCCTAAGGGTAGGAATTTGAGTAACACACAAATGGAGCCTGTGTTTGCTGACTCATGCAAACCCCCCTTCCATCCCCCTTCAATGAGCAAACCCTGGTGCCCATAAGGAACTCATCTGTTTTTCTGATTTTTATATATAAATGCTAACACAATTTATCCTAATCCATTCCTTTAACTACAGTAATTCTCCTCCTAAAACTTGTACAAGACACTGCGATTTCAAGCAGAAGAAGCCTAATAACAGAACTCATCCATCCCTGTTGGAATGTAAGCGAATCCATGACCTTAGAACCATTTTGCTAAGAAATCCAGCTAGAAAACTAATTTTAAGTAAATCTATGCACGTCAGAAATACAGATGGCTTCAGGATGCTAACTTAAGCACCATTACATAAGCAGATCAGGGCTGCCTGTTGAGCCCCGACACCAGAGTAGATGGTGCTGACTCCGGTATCACACACAAACTGTTCACTTCCCAATACATCTTTCATCCCAAACTTTTGCCATCTCTCCTTGGTACCAACCTGGTCCCAGTGAGCCTCGCACACAGTGCCCATGGCAGAGCATCACCTTCCCCAGCCCCGCTGCCAATGCAGCTGCTGCCTGAAGCCCATTTCTACCAACGGGCTGGGAAATGCCCCATCCTTCTCCCTCCCGAAGTGAAAATGGAGGAAGAGCCGCATGAGCCTCTCAAATATTTAAGCACAGCAGTTGTGGAATGACGTTCTGGTATGGAATTATAGAATCAAAATTACCCTGGAGTTACCATTAGTAACGGTGCCTCCACCTGAACAGCAACTTAGGAAGTTAATGAGCCTGCCAGAGCTATCAGGTGAAATCACCACAACAGCATACGATCCGCTGTGACTGCGGGAAGCAGGGCAGGCACTTCCCATTCCGAGGCCAGTTTGGTTCTCACAGGCATGTTGCATAACACGGCACAGCAACCGCATCCTTCTGTTCCGAGCCCTCATTCCAGAGCACACCGGCTGGCTCCGAGGAGGCTCCCTGTGGAAAAGCAGCCAGGGACGGGACTTTGTTTTCCCTTCCCTGCGGGCAAGCGTGTCAGCTTTGCTGACAGATGGCTTGGCTGACTGCGCCTGACTATTACCAAGCAGCCATTACCTTTGTAAATGGAATCCCATCTGAAGACTTTCTGTAATTAACTCTGCAGTGTCTTCGCAAGGCTCAGGCTCCATCCCGCGCCGCCTCGAGAGCGTGCGGGGCAGTCAGAGGCGTGATTTACACCGCCGGAGGCAGCAGCACCCTCCAGCCACAGGGCTGGGAGCTTCTGGCAGTCTGTGCTGCCACCTAGCCAGGACCAAGCCACCGGGCTCGGCCTTGCCTTACACTGCGAAAGCTTAACCTGAAGCGTATCCCCAGACCCCAATGAGCCTCAGAGCGCGGCAGGCAGGAGGCAATTTGCACTCTGGGCTTTGAGAACTGCACGGCCAACAGAAGGCAGCAGCTTAAAGCAGGTCGTATTCCCCTCAGCAATGGCTTGTACTTACGGTAGAAGACATATTCGGTGTAGCTGGACCAGACCTTGTCATCTGTGTACTGGTTGACAAAGGAAGCTGTCACCGAGGAGTTACAGGCCACCATGTGGAATCCACACTCAGATAACATGTCGAAAGCCCTTTCCAGGTGCTTGAACTTGAGATAGAACCGGGAGGTGTACCTCTCTGGAGCCCTGTCTGGGTCTCTGCTTTCATTCAAACTTTCTCCAAAGACCTCTTTGACCAGAGCAATCCTTCCACAAACCAAAATCCTTGGGACCCTCCTGAATTTGGCGTCTGCTTGGCTCTCCCTGCCCACAATGCAGGACCCCCGGTACCCGATGGTAATGAATCCCCACTTGCGATCAGGCGGTAAGAGCGACGAGGGTGGGCATATTCTTGTGTCACTGCCTTGGGAGACCTCTTCATAGTCACTGTGGCAAAAATCATCAGGGCTTTGCTGCTTGTCATCAGGAGTCAGGAGTTTGACCAAGTCTGGGAGCTGGAAGTACTCAGCCTCCCTCTTGAGCCTGCCCTTCTCTGGGAAGTGGTCAGGCAGAACCACTTGCTTGTCCCTGAGATAGTCCAGAATGTAGCGGAAAAGGAAACCGTCTCTGTCGATGAAGAATCTTCCCTTGGAGTCCTTGGCCAGATCATTGGCCGTGTCTCTCTTTGGGGTGAACATCTTCCAGAGCAGGGAGTGAGGGGTGCCAACCAAGGTGGAATGGCGAGTGAAGTAAACCTGGCCACCCACATTTAGCTCCACGACCTCTGGGAAGGAGTGCAGCCCCGACCCCTGCTCTCGAGAAGGAAGGTAAGTCCTGCAGTTGCCACTCAGAGCCATTGTACTTCAAAACAGAAATCAGCAGCAGGAAGCAGCAGGACTATCAATCACATTAAAGGGTAGAATAAAGCTTCCAACACTGAGGAGAAACAGGGGGCAAAGGGGAAGTGAGAAAAGAAAAACAGCCAAAAGGTTTGTTCAAAAAAAACCCAAACTGTCCATGAGTGACAGGGAGGCAGAAGTGGCTTCTACCCTAAGCCACAGAGGCTGGAGAGCAATCACTTCACAAAACGCGATCACATCATTACATCTTCCAACAAAGCCATCAAAATCAAGGTCAAGCCAAGCCTATGGTCCTTCATGGGTCTGTCAAAAGGGAAAACAACACAGGACACAAATTACCCTTTTAAGCATCACAGAAGCTGCACCAGAGAAAAGCAGCTCGGTTTAGAAAGCCAAGCCAGGTCTCCTGCTAAATGGGTCTGGCATCTTGCAAGTTCTACACTGCTTTTTCACAAGCACTAATCAAGGGAAGGACCACATATGACTCCACCGATTAAAGGAAAATACATACTTCATCTTTAAGGAAACATCTCATTTAGACATGCACATGAGGGAACAAGAACAGCGAGCCTTACCTTGGTCACAGTCAATGCACAGCTCTTGGAAAGGAAAGCAAAATCTCAAGACACTCAGAACACACAGACAGGCACACAGAGTCCAGCGAGTACGAAATCCGATCCCAGCAAGGGACAGCAAAGGCAGGAAAAGTGCTCTTAGCAACATCCGTGGAGGTCTCAAGAGTTAACCCGACTCACAAGTTAACCGTGGCAGGTGACGACAGAGACCAAAGCACACAGCACGATGGGGAGAGCAAGAAAAAACCCCGCAACGACCCCCGAGTGAATCAGACGGGGCTCGGGGAGCTCGGGCCGGGGGGGCGCGCGTTCCGGCAGCCTCAGATGACTTGCAGAAACCCCGCAGCCGGCGCTAAGGGCTGCGGGGCTCCGGCGGCTCCGCGGCGGGCGGCACAGCCATCGCTCCGCCGGGGCCACCGCGGCCGGGGCCGCTCCGCCGGGGTCCGCTCCCGCTGCCGGCGCTGCGGGGCTCTGCTCGGCTCCGCTCAGCGGCGCGGGGCCGGGAGCGCGGCGGCCGATGCCGATTGCATCATCTTAAAGGAGTCGGGCCGGGACCGGGCGAGCGCCGGGGGCAGCCCGCGGACAGCGCCAGCACCGAGACAGCGCCTGGCCGCGGCCGCCCCGCTCACTTCGGGTGAAGTTCGTCCCGCTCCGCTCCGCCCGCTCCGGCCGCCAGCGCCCGTCCCCCGCCCGCCCGCCCGCCGCCCGGACGTGCCTTTGCCGGCTCCGCGCAGCCACCGCCGCGGTCTCAGCCGGCGACGCGGGCGGGCGGGGCGGGGGATCCCGGCGGGAGGGGGCTCCCAGCGCGCCCGCCCGTGGCTGTGGGGCAGGACCGTGGGCTCCCCCCGCTGCTGGCGCTCCGCATGTCCCCGGCGAGGGCCGGAGCCCTCCGAGAGCCGGTGCGGGGGCGCGGCGGGAGCGGTCCCGCACCTCCGTGCGCTCTGACGGGAGCTGGGGACCGGGGGGGGGGGGGAGCGGTCGGAGCCCGGCGCGGCCCCCGGCCCTGCGCGCGCCGGCAGCGCCACCTGGCGGCTTTGGGCGATCGCGCAGAACCGTCCCGGCGGCTCCGAGCGGGAGCGGAGCGGAGCGGAACCGGGGAGCGCGGGCGGCGGCGCCGGGACCCGGCCGGTAACGGCGCAGCCCCGGGCCGGGAGGCACAGAGCGGCCGCCGGAAGGAAGCCGTGAGGCGCGGTGAGGGGCTCCCCGCATCGCGCCCGCCTCGGCCCCCGCAGCCGGTCACAACCGCACCGCACAGCCCAGCTCTGCGTCCACACGCTCCGGTTCCGGCAGAACCAGGTTACCCGCGGTGATAAAGATGGAGCTGCTCGAGCAGTTCAGAGAAGGGCACGGAGCTGCTGCGAGGGCTGGAGCAGCTCTGCTCTGGAGCCAGGCTGGAAGAGCTGGGCTGGGGCAGCTGGAGAAGAGAAGGCTCCTGAAGGGGAGACCTGAGAGCAGCTCCAGTGCCTGAAGGGGCTGCAGGAAACCTGGAGAGGGGCTTTGGACAAGGGCCTGTAGGGACAGGCCAAGGGGAATGGCTTGAACCTGCCAGAGGGGAGACTGAGATGAGCTCTTAGGCAGAAGCTCTTCCCTGGGAGGGTGCTGAGGCGCTGGCACAGGGTGCCCAGAGAAGCTGTGGCTGCCCCATCCCTGGCAGTGCTCAAGGCCAGGTTGGACACAGGGGCTTGGAGCAAGCTGCTCTAGTGGAAGGGGTCCCTGCCCATGGCAGGGTTGGAGCTGGAGGAGCTTTAAGGTCCCTTCAACACAAACCAGTCTGGGATCCTGTGATTCTATAATAAATACAAGCGTTTCACTCAAACCCTAACCAACAGCTGGAGGGGCAGCTTCAGAGTGAAATCTGCATGTGAGGAAGCCCCTGTGTGCAGCCTGGCTTTGCTGACTGCTGAAGTTGCAGATATTTCTGTGAGATTCTTCTGAAAACATGGCCATAATTAAAAAGAGTAACAGTGAACACAACCTGCTGGTGCCACAAGTACAACTTTTAATGCTAAGGCAGGAAAACAGTAATTTTTACTCTCGCAGACTTTTCAAATTCAAATGTGAAAGTGGAACAGTCAATCACACCCTGGAGTTTGACCTCAGGGGTATGGTCAATGAGGGGCTTTAACACCTACAATGAGTGGTGAAACACCGGCTTCCTTTGAGAGCTCAGCTCCCTGGTGCTGCCCCGTTCAAAGCAAGGAGCATCGCACCAGCTTTTCAAATCCTGAACGTATTAATGCTAGTTAACATCCTGTGATAATATGTGTATCAGTTTTCATAAAGCCAGGGATGCCACAACTGGCAGGGCTTGAAGGATCTGCCCAGTAAAAACTGATCCTTGTTCAAATACACCCCTTGCGAGCCCACGGAATGGTCATGATCCAAACCACGAGGCAAAGAACAACCTGGCAGAAGGCTTGAGGCCTGAGTGGAAACCTAATGTACCTCTAATGTGCAGATGGGAGGTCATATAAAACCTGTGATTCCTGATGAGCTTGTGTGCAGCATCCTGACACGTGTGAGGGGCTGATGCTGCCAGATTGAAGCTCCAAGTCTGTTTAAAAATTATAACCCTTTGAAAAGAACAAAACCTGTGGAATTTTGATCACAACAGTGTTAGAAATGACCTGCACTTTTCAAATAATAAATGAAAGGAATTCAACACCTGCTTTTATTTCTTTACACAGGACGTTCCCATCATTTTACTGTAACATAATTTCCTTTGATGGAATTACTTCAGTAATAAAAGCATCCCATAATGCTTCCCAGCTCAGTACAAGCCATTGCCCAAATCCATCAGTGTTGCAGCTGCAGGAGAGGGAAACCGAAACACTCTGTGCCCCACAGGTAAGGCACATCAGGACCGTGCAGCCGCAGCTCCCACGCAGCTCCATTGCAGAGCTCTGCGGCTCCTTTGGGAAAGGGAAGCAGCTCCCGTGGAGGGGAAGGTGAACAGATGCTGTACTACCTCCAGCACAGCAAGGGGAATATTCAGCCTCCAAAGTCAGAGCAGAGCTATCCTTACACCTGGTGCACCAGTGACGTGACATCATTCCCAGGGCTGAGGTCACTCCTCATGTCAAAGTGCTAAATTAGCACCCGTGCTTTCAGGAATCATGGCACAACTGACTCCACTGCGTTCCGTGGGTGCTAAAAAAAGGCGTCCCAAAAGAGGCAGCGGTGAGTGTTAGAAAGCAAGGGGAGTACCCAGCGAGGTGTGTAGTAGCAAGGCTGTGTGTGCACCTCCCTTCCATCCTGCATATGAATACACAACCTATAAATACGATCAAGTCGCCCACTTGTCATGAGCAATAGGAAGCTGTTTATCAGCATTTAGCAACTCCATGCAGACGCTGAGGAGCTCCAAGCAGCACCAATTGGAAGTACCAGAAACTGAAGGAGTAATTCTGGAAAGAAGAAAAAAGCAATCTAAGTTGGATTTTGGACAGAAGATTTCAGCTAAAAAGCCACATGGGAACTTTCATCACTCTGGGTGGATTTTACACACAATAATTCACACAGAAAAGGAAGAAAGAAAACCCATACTCCCAGCTCTAGGCTTCCGCTTTGGATCAGAAATGGTTTGAAGGTGCCACCCAAGGATCCTCCAGCCACATCTGCTGTAACAGCCAGCTCTCCTCAGCAGTCTCCAAGCTAAACATGGGGCCAACACAGAGCTACGAGCCTTCCTGGGATGGAGCAGTCTTCCCATCACTCAGGTACCCCTGGAAACCGAGTTCCCACAAAAGGAGCAAAGCAAGTATGATACTGAGCTAAAATAGCACATTGTCCACTGATCCAGCAGTGTGAACTGCACACAGTGCACACCCCGTCTGCTGCAGTCCAGCAGCATGTGTGAGTCAAAGCCCTAACACATCCTCGCTTTGAAGAAGAGGCATAGAGAAACACTGAATGTGAGAATCTCCCTTGGAAAAGGATCTGCTGGCAAAAGAGCAAGTGCCACAAAGCAGTGCTTATTAACAGGCACATAGTAAAGCATTATCCAGATTTGCCCTTGATCTTTAATTCATAACTCAACTGGATAATGCATTTCCATTGCAAGAAGGCAAAGGCAGAGCAGAGCTCTCCCAGCTGCTGCGCGCGTGAGCACGGGCACGGCACGAGGAGGCGAATCCAACAGGACACACGCGACAATGTGTTTTCCATCACGCAATGTACAGAGTGTGGGCACAGCTCCTGCCAAGGAAGCTGTCCCCTCCTTCTGCCACACACCAAATGCACAGCAAATGCAGTGTGCAGCGTTCTAGGCTTTCAAAAACTCACAGCAAGGGAAAAACCCATGTTCCACCCATTCAGATCACGATTGCTGGACATCCGGTAATGTTCTGACCCAGAACTGAGATACCCAATGCTGACAAATCCTTTAGAATTTTACAGGCACTGTTCAACAAAGCCTCCCACTGTTCCAACAGTCCTGGGGGGCTCTGGCACTGCAACAGACCCAGCACGTACAGGGGGACAGAGACCTCGTGCGCTCACAGCAGCATCCCAGGACTAAACTCAAACAAATAATGGTTGTTTTCAGCCACCCGTCTGTAAGGGAACCCCCTTCCCTCTTACACTTTCTGCCATAGCAAAGCCTGTTTCAGCAGACTTCCTCCTCCCTCCTTTCTCCCTTCTCCCACACTTCCAGAGTTGTTTCAATGACACTTTTGCTCACAGTCCGGTTCAAATTATTCTCTTATTAACACTGGTGTAATTTGAATGTTACAGGTAAAGCAAAGTTTGCACCTCCCTGGGTAGCACTGTCATGACCTCAGCACTGTGTACCCCATGTTAGGAGCATCTTTACTCTTCCCATCTTGGAGCCATTTTGGCCTTTTGCAAAGCCAGATCCCCTGTGCAGGTAACTGTTTAACTGTGACACCGCAGAACGGAAGGACTGGTGCCTGTGGAGGTTGTACCTCGTCAGGCAGGGCTGGGTGATCCCGGCTGTCCATTGACACCCTTCCCGGGTCCCCAGGGAAGGCAGCAGTGGTGTGGCTGCAGTGTCACAGCTTCCCTTGAACCCACAGGCAGGTCTCAGGCTGCACCCTGCAACAGGCAGGTACAAATTTGTCCTGTAAAGCTGGAGCAGATGAGACCCTACAGCAATGCTGAGATACCCAGCGCAGAGAGGACTCAGCCTAAGCTGCCAGTAAAATCTGGTCATCTACACAAATCCCCCCAGATTTCCAGCCAAAGAGCATTTCACGAGCAGATCAGTTACAGAGCCCACTGCCTGCACCTGGGCCTCATTTTACTGTCCAGTGAACTGCAGCAAAGTCACAGGGCTCAGCAAAGGGCCACCAAGTCATCAGCATCACTGCATGCCCTACAGGGCTGCACCATGGAATGGGTTCTGCAGGAGAGGCTTGGAACAGGCCCACAGTGACATACAGTGAGCTCACCGGAAGATTAAATACGTGACAGTTTGCACCAGAATAACTGTCCTGTGTCCTGGGCCAGAATGAATGGAAACAGAACAGCAGCCATCACCATGCACTCGTTCTGAAGTGTCAGAAACTGCCCCAGCCGGGGTGCTCCTGGCCCAGAGCCCAGCAATGCACACTTCTGGCTTCCTGCGCCCACCACAGCACCTCAAGTACTCAATACAGACAAATTCTACCTCTCAGTCTGAGCACAGCTTCTGCCCTGGCCCTACATGAGAATATGGGAGCAAAATGGTGAAACCAGGGGGATAAACAGTGAGTGACAAGGGACTGTGAAGGAGCTGCTTCACGTCAGTGTCCTCACAGTCCCAGTCATTCTTCTCCATTCCACAGTTTTCCCAGCAACTACAGTTTATTTGTGAGGGTGAGGCAACGCCTGGGCTTTAACGATGCCATGCAGATCCATGGCTGTAGCACATCTTCCGCCTGGCCTCAGGAATCCCTTCTTTAATGAGGATGTGTGTAAGGATAAGGAGGGCTAACGCTGATTGCTCGCTTTCCCCTCAGCCTGCTCCATCTCCTTCAGTTTCACATCAACGCTCCCACGCTGCTGCCTCTGCATCCACACCGGTCACGGGGAAACCACTCCCATGGGAACACCACGGGAGCTGTGGCCTGGGGATAAAGCCAGGGCACCTGACCGCAGATCCTTGTCACTCTTCCTATGGATCACGGGGCTGTCCCAGCACACGAGGCAAAGCAGGGAACAGAGGCACGGGCTAACGCTGCTTTAGTGCCCACACAGATACGGGCACAAGCTGATTCTTTACACGTATTTTACAGCCAGGGTTTTGCTTTTCTTCCCATTTCGGGCAGCGCACCGGGAGGCAGCGGTCACGCACGCCACAGCCTCAGCAGCACCACGGTGAACAGTGCAGCGCGGGGGCTGTGACCGGACTGACCGGGCACTCGCACGGGCCGGGGCAGGGCACTCCCGGCGCACCCCCCACCGCCGCCATCTTGCCCCCGCGCCAGCGCCACGCGGGCAGGGGCGGGGTCTGCGCATGGCCGGTGCGGGCGCGCCGCCCCGCTGACCCGGAAGCGGTCGTGCCGCGGGTGACACGTCGCAGGGGCCGCGGCGGCGGGAGCGGAGCCGGGCCCGGGGCTGTCGGTGGGTCCGCGGGCGGCTGCCCCGGCCGGGGGGGAGGCGCGGGGCGGCGGCGCGGGGCGGCGGCTGGGGCCGGGCTGAGCGGGGGGGGGGGCGGCGGGGAGGGAGGGCCCGCGGCCGGGTGGCGGAGGGCTCGGTGTCCCGGGGCGCTCCCCTCGGGCCGGGCCGGGCAGCGCCGCGAGCCCCGCTGCTCTGTTGCAGATCCTCTGCGATGTCCGGGTTTGACAGCTTCAACACCGAGTTCTTCCAGACGAGTTACAGCATCGATGAGCAGAGCCAGCCCTACGAGTACGGCGGGAGGCCCTACAGCAAGTAAGGCCCGCTGGCCTTTGAGCTCGTGTGCCGCTCGTGCCCTGTGCAGAGCCTGAGCTGGGCTGGGCTGGGCTGGGGATCGGGGTTGGGGTTGGTCAGGAAAGGGTTAGAGTCCGGCCACCCGCTGTGGCTTGTCAGGGGCTTCCTGCTGCTCTGCTCTATGAGCAGCATAACTTGTGCTCTGTAAACGGAGGAATAAAGCAGTTGTGTGTTGAGTACTCTGCCTTCTGCCTTTTAAAGCAAGAGATTAAAAAATGGCAAGAAAGGGTACGTGGGCTCTCTTGATTGTAAGCGTAATCTTTGGGAAGGGGAATGTCAGTGTTCTGTAAGTCCATCTGCAGGCAGTAAAACCAGCTGCAGTGTTCCATAAAGGAGCTGGCAATGTCAGCGGTGGTTCCTGGGCGTCAGCAGGGAAGCGGGGCCGATGTTCCTCAGCCGGGGCAGCTCTGAGGAGGCTGCTGGGAATATCCAGCCCCAGTCTGAGGGTCTGGGTCAGGTACATGACCCGTGGGATCCCTGCAATAGATGGAGCAGGGCGATGCCCATTGGTGACCTGAAAGGGATCTCAGTGCTGTGCTGAGCTCTGCTGGAGCAGGGAGAGGAAGGAGAGCGAGATCTGGATTTTCCTTCTGCATGTTTATGTTTTCACAGTTAAATGTTTTGGAAACATGTACCAGAATCTCTGTAGTCAGACTTGGAAATGATTAATGGTGAAGATAACTTAGGAGTTTGTTTAGGAACAGAGGATAGCTTTGATTTAGCTTAGACATACCAACATATATATTTTTATACATGCAACATTTATAATAGAAAGTATTCCAAAGGCAGGATAACTTGATTTGGTAGTACTTAATCAAGACTATGTGAAATAGAAACTGAAAATCCTTGTTTTATCCTCCCCTGCATCATGTCCTGTAGGTCATCACATGGTTAATGTCCATACCATTCTTCTTGTATGCCTGACACGCGTGGTGCTCAAGGGAAGGAGAAAACAGCTTTTCTCTCTATTGATTTATTTTTACTATGTTCCTTTTTTAAATATGGTGGGGAACAAAAGTGTCTTTGTGAAAAGCTTCCTTCTCTGACAGTGAGCTTGTAAACAGGCTTTCTAAATAGCAAATCCATGCTGGTGTCAGATGTAAGTAGTATTTTATGGCCAATATCAAAATAAGTTTGAGACACAAAATTTTACAACTCTGTTACAACCTGTAGTAGGGATTCAGTCAACGGATAATGCTCGTTTCTCCAGGCCTCCGACTTGAACCCAGAAAGCAATACTAGTGCGTATAGCAAAAATCATCTCATTTAGGTTAACAGGGAGGGTTCGAAAGATGGATGTGACTGTGTGCCCAGAGAGCCTGGATCCAAGTAGGGGATCATCTAATGTCACTTTATAAAACAAAGGAAGGATTGGTTGCTGTGAAAAGAACCTTTGCTTTTGCAGGGAGGTGTTTAAAATACAGTTCTGTGCCTGTCCATGATCTGATGTCATTCCTTGCAGGCAGTATGGAGGCTATGAGTACTCTCAGCAAAGTGGATTTGTCCCTCCCGACATGATGCAGCAGCAGCAGCCTTACACAGGGCAGATCTACCAGCCAACACAGATGTACAGCTCGACTTCAGCACAGTCTTTTTATGGAAGTAATTTTGAGGATGAGCCTCCTCTATTAGAAGGTATAACTTATGCTTTATGGCTGAAATCCAGAACTCTTCCCAGTTTGGGGATAAGCTGAGTGAAGCAGCTGGGAATGACAGGAAGGGCAAAACTGAAATGAACGTGCATAATTCTTTTCATGTAACTTGTAGAATTGGGGATCAATTTTGATCACATCTGGCAGAAGACGCTAACAGTGCTGCACCCGTTAAAAGTAGCAGATGGCAGCATCATGAACGAGACTGATTTGGCTGGACCAGTGGTCTTCTGTCTAGCGTTTGGAGCCACGTTATTACTGGTAAGATACTAATTGCCAAAGATTCCTGTTTGTGTGTTAATATTCTTGGAAACACGGGGGGGGGGGAAGCCAAATTACCTGGCACGTCAGAGATGACTTTCAGTATCAAGAGTCAGTCTGGTGAAACACTTGTAAAGTAAACCTGCTTTCAATTGTTTATGCCTGTTACTAGGTCAGCAGCTTTTTTTAGTTGAGCTTAATTGAAATAAGATTGTACTTTAATGACTCAGAATTATGAAATGACAGAGCAGCAGCAAACGTCGTCTTTGTCACTGAAGTAGTTATAGCTATAGTTATAACAAGCTCTTTTCTCTGAATGTCTTGAAGCGCCACATTTAATTTTTGCCAAAAATTTTGCATTGCTACAACACGAACACAGTGGTTTGGTACCAAGGGGCCTTCAAGCCTACTCTAATAAGTAACTTTATTTATGGAAACTAGGCCAGTAAAGTTAATGAATATGTTTCTAATAGATACATTGAATGTTCTTTTCCTAAGAGATTATTACTTTCCCTATGTTTCCCATAGAGCTTGAGGAAGGAGAGAAGTGGGTTATACATTAATTTGATCTGGAAGTAAGTGGATAACAGAGCTCAAAGCCACACAAGGTGGCAGCTTCAGTGGCTGCCTGGTCCTGTGTCCCTGCAGGGTGCATGCTGTTATGTCAGTGCAGTTTGGTGTTAGAAAGGAAGCAGTTTTAGACTTCAGCTCTTTTTTTTGTTAAGAAGTCCCCAGACTGCAATTTTTTGGTCTTTATACCCTGGTTCTGTAGGGATTATAATGTGCAGCCCACATGAGAAGTTAGTTGATTGAATCCTGAAGAATTTTTAGGCTTTTGGAGCTCAGATCAAAGCATAACAATTCAGTCAAACTCTGTTCATCAAGACACATGAAGTGAGTCTAAATGTACCTCTTGATGGCTAGAACATACAGGTGTCCTGGAATTCACGTGGTGGGATGTCCAAATCTTGAATTTAGATATAGGTGTGGGGGACAAGGGAGAAAGTGCAGATGCTCTGTGAACACTCTGCCCTCATCCCTGTGTTGGTGGGAGGTGTTACTTGTTCTGGTGACTAACCTGCATTGCTCTGCTTGACTTTCAGGCTGGTAAAATTCAATTTGGCTATGTGTATGGCATCAGTGTAATTGGATGTGTAGGGATGTTTTGTCTCCTGAACTTAATGAGCGTGACGGGTGTCTCATTTGGCTGCGTTGCCAGTGTCCTCGGATATTGTCTTCTACCAATGATCCTACTTTCCAGTTGTGCAATTGTGTTTTCCTTGCAGTAAGTACATAAACTTTATAATTTGGTAGTAGGTTCCTCTCTTGTGAGGTGGGGAAGGAAGTTATTAAAAGGAATTTTCGTAGGCAGTGATGAAGCTGCATAGAATTTGAGTATGACAGGAGCCCTTAGTAAGTGTAAAACCATAAATATTGACAGTCTCCAGGTAGATAAACGGTAGGTGAATGCTGGCTTTGGCTAGAAGTCAGTTACCAGCTTTTAAATACGTAGACTCAAATAACAATATCGAGTCTGCTTTCACAGTTCTGTATTCAAATCTGTCAAATCTGAAAAGTCTAAAAGTAATCATCCTATAAGGTGCAAATTTGAATTTGATGGACAGAAGATTGGTGTGATTCCTCATAGCCATGTGAAATTGGGGACTGAAAAGAAAGAACTTGCACCAGTTACTTTACTCACTGCTTCTACATTTCATATGCACGGAGTTAATTTGGGGCATTTTTTATGCTGTCATAACTGAATAATATCATTCTGAAGTCTTTAGTGAAGCTATTTCATTTAATGTCAACTATGAAAGCTGAAATTTGTCTTGGGATCTGTAAGAGGTGTTGCGAGGAGCCCAGTTACAGCTCCTCTGAGCAGGTATACACAAGGTTGGTATGAATTGTTTTCACTTCTCTCTTCAGGGGAATGCTGGGGATTATTTTCACATCTGCAATCATTGGCTGGTGCAGCTTTTCTGCTTCCAAAATCTTTATCTCTGCCTTAGCAATGGAAGGACAACAGCTCCTCGTAGCATACCCCTGCGCGCTGCTGTACGGGGTCTTTGCTCTCATTTCCGTGTTTTGAACAGACTGTCCAAACTGCTGGACTCCCGTGGGCCAAAATGGAAACATCAACTTGGGACATGCACCTGGACCAGAAGCAGCTGCAAACAACTGTGTAGTGTTGCTGTCACGACACTTAGACCTGGTTTGAATCATCTGGAACAATGAAAACAAATGTCTCGTGTTCACTTTTTTTAGGACTCTGAATACTGTTTTCAATTGACCTGAGGTGTCTATAGCTTTAATAAGTGTCCATGCTTCTCAAGTTAATGTAATTTCTTTCCCATTCCTCTATGTTTAGACAAGTAACTTTTGGTTATTTGAAGGCTGTGGGGTTCATTTGGGGAGGGGGGTGGTGTTTGTCTGGTTCGATTTGTTTCTAGGGGGCTGAGGGAGGGACAATGGTTGCAGTTATAAACGGATAGATTTTCATCCAAAAGAGTTACCAGAACTGCAGGTGCTGTAGATCTGGGGTACTCTGAATAAATCTGCAGTAATAAAGGACCTGTTTCCAGTCCCCTCTTACCAAGAGCAAAATGCACAAATGAGCAGAAGCAATTAGACTATTTTCTATATTTTAACAAAGGTCCTCTGAAGCTCCTTGGTCTCATTTATTTGTTCATTTGATGTGGTAGTATTTCAGGATTTAAAATACTTAAATTATGAATTAGAAAACATGGTTAAAAGTTAAAGGGATCTGTAATTCTATCACACTTGAAATAAGAATACGTTTGGATGTCTGAGTAGCTATATGTTACCTTGGATTTCTGAAGGTGATTTCAACTAGAGTTTCTTTTCCTGATGGTGCACATACTAGTAGATAAAGAGTAATCTCTTTTGCAGTACTTCCAAGAAAAACACCATTTCGAAAATGTAACGCTTGTCAGTATTGTAGTTACTGTATAATAATTTAAGGCATATTGATTAAATTTTCCTTGAATTTTGAAAAAGGTGGTTTGATTTTTTTCTATCTTTATTAATGGAGTTCAGTTACTGAAATAGAAACTTCATTACTGAACCAAATATCTGTTTAAAACTCTTCAGTTAGTGGATTTGGTCTTTGCTTCAGTCACAAACGAGAATTATAACCTGGTTTGGGATGTTAGTCACAAGAATTGTTTGAAGTGTGGGAAGTGGGAGAGCAAAAACAGTTCTTCTTCACATGAGCGCTCCATCTCATTGACTGTACCGCAGGTGTTAGTCTGATGTTCCTCTGTCACATCCATGGAATGATCTGTTCACAGACTCCAGGAGCTGAATGGCCGGTCAGCAGTGTTACTTTAACACCTTCTGGTAAGACTCGAGGTGTGGGTGCTGCTTCAAAGGAGAGCTTTCATCTGTAGTGATATGGGAGTGAATGATTTCAATGGCCCAGCACATGTTTTTGTTCACTCTTCCCTTCGTCCTGCACCTTCTCCTGAAAGCACCTTCCTGGTGCCACTGGAGGTTACTGTCAAGGTCCAGAGCCAGCTTTTGCCTGTGTCATTGGGAGCTGTGAGGAGTGTCCTGGGTCTAAAGCCTTTAAGAACCAAACACTGATGCACAGAATGTTTCTGACTTGCACTGTGTACTATAACTGGTTGTTACAGTGAATTGAACAACTCACACACAAGGAACATCAATTTCCTTCCAGAATGAATTGAAGAGCCCAGATAATTTTCTACTTTGGTACGTTATTAAAAAATATCATCCTAAATAAGTGGTGAGTTGGTTTCATTGAGCAGAACGTGCTTTATCACTTAGCAAAATGGCAAAATGTGTTGCTCTGTACTTGGTAGGATTCTCCGCATTGGTGGGCCACCTCTGCCCTGGTGCACAAAGTTCTTACTCTTTAATGAAGAACATTACCTGCTGGTGGAGCACAGTGTCCTGTGTTTGTGCAAATACATTACAGTGATTTCCAATGAGGCCTAATTAAATACAGAATTGTTCTTGTAGGTGTAAAAGCTCACATTCTTTCTCGAGCACACTGGGTTCTAATACTCATATTCTAGTGAAGCAGGCTCATTAAGCTGACCTTGCATAAACCAGTGTGGTTTGTTTCTTAAAGCCTGCATTGATGCTGTAGGTGGCTTCCACAGTGATTAATTACAGGTTAAACCACTGTAAAGAACCTTTTCCCTCGCCACAGCACGAGCAAACAGTGTGCAGGAAGACTAAAATTGGCTTGTCTCAGTATGGCTCTGGCAATGCAGCTGCTGAGGCTGTCTGAAGAAGTCTTTATTTACTCAGGTACATGCTCACAAAGCCCTTGCTCTGGCAGTAGAGGATGCTGCTCATCCCACTCAAGCAGTGAGGTTTCAGGAGTGGTTTGTGTTCAGCTCATGCTGTGGAGTTTATCAATGAATTCCTGACTGGTCTCCTGGGGCAGAGGAGAAGTGGATGGGAGTAGAAGGGGTCAAGCACTTTAATTCATAGAGGACCTAATAAATCACAGTGTTACATCTAGACTGGTAGTTTTAAATATCCCGTTTCTGGTACATTAATTAATATGATGCCATTGACTCTGTTTATTGCCTTTTCAAAATCAATTCCATTGATTTTTCTGTAATAGTGTTTTGTCCTAGATCTTGCTTCAATTTTAGTCCCATTTCAGACAATTTAATCTTGCCATTGCATGGCATGACAGGACTGTGCTGTAATTCTTCACTCCCACATTTGCCTTTCATACTTCATAGGACATTTTTACTTTCTAAATCTGACCTCTCTGCCACAGTCTGTTAACATAAGTGTTTTTATCTGGTTCTCAAGTGAAATACTAACATTGTTTGATTCCAGCCTGCATTCTCTTGACATTTCTTGTTACTCAGCCTAAAGCATTCAAATACGAATGCTGGTGTTGCTTATTTAAAACCACTTTTGTCGTAACACCGGATCTTGAAATGACTTCCATTCACAGCAGGTAAAAGGTACTTTCCCAGTTTGTCCATCTTGTCGTGGTTTGTGTTTTGACAGTGGCTTTGTTTTTCAGGTCACTAGTTTGGCTCTGAGGTAGCTGCTGACTGCAGTTCAGTTTGGTTCTGTAGCAACATTTCTGTGGGTACCAACAAATGGCAAAGCCTTTACTGGAAAGCATGTTTCGTCTGTGCTCTTATGCCTTCACTCTGTGTCTTCACCGAGATGCTCTGGAGTCTCTGCCCTTAGTGTTACACATTGCATCCTAACAAGACATGAAGGAACGGAGTAAGTGGGGCTTGCTGTTTCCTGCTTCTCCACTGGGTGGGCCTGCAGCATATCCCACGTGTACCACACACCCCATGCACTCCCATCACTGCTGCGCTGCATCACTTCCATGTGCTGGAAAGCAGGACATGGGTCTGGCATGGCTCAGCAGCAGGAAGCCTTTCCCCTCCTTGCCTGTCTCCCACAGCATCAGTAGCAATCCCATTCCCAGGTAGTCAAACCTCTCCTGTTGTCAGGTTTCTGTTCCCTGTAGCAGGAAGGGTTTTTTGCAGTCATGGCCTGTCCCATCACAGAGATGCTGTGTAGCCCTCCTGGCAACAGGAAGCCTTGCCATAAAGCTGTGCTATTTCTGACCAGCTGCTTTGGTCCCATTGCAGGAAGCCTCTTGGTTTCTGTCTGTGCTTGAGGATGATTTTCTCAGTCCGGTGTTTCGTCCCAAGTAAAAATTACTGGTTCAGACAAGGGGAGGGGATCTTCAGGCTGCAGGGTCTGCACTTAACTAACACCACCAGCAGATGTCACGTTACTTACTGCTCTGCTTTCTTACAGATTCATTCAGCCAGATTCTGCCAAATGGCCATTGGGTTTATTTTAAAGCCCTGAGCCAGCAAGGTACAGAATTACCTTCAATTGTTTTATATGGGATTTGAGAGACTTCAGCACTCCTTGAGGGTACAAAGAGAGGGGCTTATCTTTTGGATTTGAGAGTTCCAGGAAAGTCAGATGGGGCTCTCTGCACGGCAGATCCACCGTGAAACCACAGGCTTGAGCCTGGCCTGTCACCATCGCGTAGCACTTGGCAGATGATCAGTCTAGTGGCCTCTCTCGTGGAACTCTATCCAGGTTAGGTTAGATGGGAAGTGAGGGCTCAAAAGTCATATGGATGCCCTGTTTCATCACCTCTTGTGAGCGCTTAATTTGGTTCTCTGGGAAGCTCCTTTCTCCAGGTCTCCACGGTGGGGCTAGGGTGGGCACATGCAGGCAGGCAGTGATGGAGTCCCAGTCTCCACCATGGAGAGCAGGCTGGGCCTCAGCTGGGGCTGCACGAGGAGCCCTCCAGTGCTCTCTGGTGTTCTAATGCTGCCCATTGGATTACCCCCTGTGCCTTGTTCCCTTGGCCGCCTCCATGGGCACCTCCTGTGCCTGCTCCCACATCCTCCTCTGCTCTCGGCTGTGGAGAGGACTCAGAGGAGTCATCACCGGATGTAAAGGCGAGATTATTTCTGCCAAATAGGTCTGACCTGTCCTCTAGAACTCCAGTGGGAGGGAAATGGCACAATCACTCTTGAACACCTTGTCTGTGCTCTGCTAACTTTATGATCAGAAAATGGTTCACAATGTCAGGCTTATTTCTTCCTTTTTTTTCCCTCCCTCTAATGCACTTTGTAATTACAAGTCACAATAGACATGAAAGACAGTTCATTCTCTTCCTTTTGGCAGCAGCCTCTTACATAATGGTGAACTCCTCCTGATTTCCCCTGTCATTCTTCTCTTTCCTTGAACAAGCCCTATTTGACTATCTGTTGCCAGCCCCAAACCCTCTCCTGCACAAACGCTGCTGAGCCCTTGGTTACCTGTCTTGCTTACAGGCATTGACATTTCTTTTTTAAAATAGCATCGTGCGCTGGGCTAAACTCCATCTGAACAACTCACATCATTTCTCCAACTTTGCAGATCAATTTGAGCTCTAATCCCATCTCCAAAGCTTTCCACTTCCCGTCTTTATCTTCCACCCCCAGGCTGATCAGAGCAGTCAGTGCTGCAGCCTGAGGGTGGGCTGTATTGTCTACATTCAGTAGCGATGCAGTCCCAATTGTGCGCTCACCTATAACCCTTCACAGTCAATGTTTCTGAGCCCTGTTTCTTGTCTCAGTATCACCTCTGCTGCTTCCCTGTCTTTGGTAGGACCAGTTAGGTGTGGAAGATGGTAGGTTTGCAGGTTTGCTGAACCTGCTTTCTCCAGTACAATCCCATATTGGCTGTTCGTTGTCACCTCATTTTCTTCTGTATATTTATGGATTCTTTTCACTGTTTTCCAGCCTCCTTGTAGGCATGAACTTGGGTCCTTGGTTCCTCCTCTTATAAAGTGTTTTATTTGTCCCTCCATCACTGCAGCACTCGCAGCCCCATCCCCGTGCCTGCTGTGTGTGTCCTCGAGATGCTCCCAGATGGCTGAGCCGGATCCCCGAGGACCCTCAGGTACATTTCACAAGCCTCCACAGACACACAATGTACAGAAACAGCATTAACCTCATCGGGGTTCAGCCTTTGGCCGCAGCTGGTACTCTGGTGGGGGGCACCCAAGGAGGGCGCGTTAACCTGCCTGTCACACAGCACTTGCTGCCCTCCCCTGCTCGTGTTCTTGGCTTTTCCTTTTTGTTCTAGTATATTCACAGGCACTTTTGTCAGTCTTGTTTGCAGCTCTGTTCACTGATCTCGTGTTACTTCCATTCTACCTCAGCATAGGCTGCTTATTTTTTACTTGTCTTTGCTAGAAGAGCATGCATCCAACTTTGATGGCTTCATTTACCACCATCAACCATTGAGATGTTATTTAGAGAAGAAGCTGAAATAACCAGACAAGAGTACTATAAAAATAGCACTCCATCTTTTAACCTTCCCAATGCCTTTCAGACACAATTTCACCACTGAATATTTTGGGTCTACTTCAGTCTTTAAATACACCCCGAGCAGTGGCTGTGAGTGCTGCTGGATTGCGCAGCACAGGAGAAGAGGGTCCTTGGTTGCTTTGAGTCGTTGTTTGGAGGGATGCTTGTTCAGTCCTCCAAACCAGGTGGCTGATTTTACCAGTCAGCCCTTAGTTAAACAACTCTAGAATCCACTGGGCCCAGTTCAGGTTGATTACAAAATGGGGTTGCAAATTCTGGAGCTGCAGAGACCTGTGGAGGAGCAGGGGGGTTGCTCCAAGCAACCGGAGCAGGGTGAGCGCTGCACCATGGGTGACTCTGCTTGTGCCCGTTACCAGCCAGGGCTGTGCCAATGGAAAAGTGCACTTTGGTAAAGCATTGAAATCATCCAATTACATTGGCTTTGAAGAAGAGCTCAGCGGTTGTATTGTTCTTAAAAGCTTAACAATGAGAAGGGATCTGTGAACATAATCTCACATGGAAGAAGAACGCCCTGGGTATGGATTTCAGAGGCTCAGTAACAGGGACATCAGCTTGATGAGCTGCGATTATTGGCTTTGATGTTTGCTCTGGCCATTTTGTGCTTTCCTGGAATTCTTACAATCTAGCTCCTTTTATCTAAACTAGACGTACTTAACTATCTTGTAATGGTAGGTTTGATCTGGAGATTGAGAATTCACAGTTTTGTATGTCAGTAACAGCTTTGAGAGACGCAGATGTTTCATGTTAACTTAATTTCAGTGTCTTTTAGACCAAATGCATTTATTTATTCACATGTTTACGCAGCCAAGATAACAATTCTGATGCCATGGGGTAGTTTATTTCTGTTCCTCTATTTAGTGTTTAAATAACATTATCTGCTTTCAATACCAAGGTTTGCATGGAGGCTTTTTGCGTTTTTTTTTCCTTGAACAGGCCTCTCTTCCTCGTTTCACTTCTTCATCTCTGGCGATTCCACTCATCTCTGAATAAAGCAGAGCTAAATCTTACCCATGCATAGTGTCAAAGACAAGAAGATCATAATTACAAATGATGGATTGGCCCAAGCCCACGTCATGGGATTAATTCTTCACTCCTTCGCACCACTGTTAATTTGGAATAAATTTGCAGCAGTCAAGCGATGATGCTCGGGTGGTAAGTGTGAAGATTGTAATGTTCTGCCTGAGCTTTAAGTGAGCTTAAAAGGCCTAATTCTGCCTCAGTTCTATTCTTGCTTGCTGCGGTGAATACAGGGCTTCAATTAGAAAGCGATCCTCCTGTTTGCCCATTACTGGGGCATTTTCCCACCAGTGCTTCCATGAAGGCACTCAGCTTTTTCCACAGCCACGTAAGGAGCTGCCGGGGGTTCCCAGCAAATCACCTGAACATGTGTGAGCATGGAATGGGCTGACGTTTGCCACATGTTGCTCCTATCACTTCTCATGAGAGCATTTGTGAATATACAGTGATTTATTTAGGGAATACCAGAAGGAAATAAAGCCACAAAAGGTCTCAGAGCTTCAGAGCGAGCTAAGCAGCAGGCTGCGGTACCTCTAACAACTGAAAAACACAGGGAGGGCGAGAGCAAAAATCCATCCCAGCTGTGAAGGTGTTTAAATGTAGGAGGCAGGAGCACTGTTCAGGTGGGAGTGTTCTTGGCTATTCCCTGCATACATAAATCATCCCAGTGTGCAGTGAATGTGGTGGCATGGAGGAAATCCTGTCCCTTGCCCTGCACTCCCTCTCATGGCACCAAACCCTGCATGCTGCCAGGCTGGAGCCAGGCCCCAAGAGGGTTGCAGCCCTGGGATGCTCCTGCTGGTATCTGTCTGTATCTGTAAATAGGATGCAGAGGATAAATGGTCAAAAATGGTTGTTCTTTGCACTGTTTATGTTCAGTATCCCTCAGAGTTTAACAAGACATCCAAAATTTTACCCTGTAAAAACATAGATTGGCTTGATGAGGGAACAGGGCACAGAAAGGGCAGCGGAGCCTTTCCTGTTTGCATGCACACAAATGGCAAAGAAAACCCTTTATTTACACTCATTAAAAACATTGAGCTGAAGCTTTGAAACCTCTCTTCTGTTTACACAGGGATGCGGCTGGAAGCGTGTTCTATGGGAGTCTTTTCCATGGAAACCTGAAGTGTAATCTCCCAAACAGCTCACTCTAACGTGGATGGGCTCGGTGTCTAGATACCACCCGGTGCTGCTGGTCTGGTTGCTATGGTCTTGTTGTCCATAACCTTTGATGACAGCAGGGGCTCAGGCAGGCGTACGGATGCTCCCCGGAGCGCGCTGGGCACGGATGTGCTCACTAATGCACAAACACTGCTCCTTTCTTCCAAGAGCCTCTGGCAGTTCAGACAGCCCAGCCTGCGCTTGCACAGCGCCTGGACCCCTCCACTCCACTGCAAGATCTCTCCCACTGTCACCACTCGGTGCTGGAGCCTCTCGCAGCCCGGCTGCATTGTTGGGATTTGCAGCCCATCCAGCCCCTGGCAAACCAGGATCAACGTTGCCTTGAGCAACACACACACGACAGGCTCCAGAAGCCTTTACCAGCTCAGGCCCTTGCCGCTTTGTTCTGCTGTCATCAATTTGCTCTTATTTACAGCCTGCAGTAAGCAAGGTGCAAAATCTGCAGATGATGCATCTTGGCAAGAGGGTGACATTCAAGCACAAGAGTAACCCATGAATGCAACACTTGATGAAGCTTAGAAAGCCAAAAAAGCTTCATGGATTAGCATTCTGCTCCAGTTTTCTTCTGCTATAAAATGCCTTTTCCTTTTTTGTCAACCCATTCTGCAAAGATGTCAGTTAATTATTATCATTCTATATCACACAGGGAGAAATGGAGACGTGGAGAAGAACGATTTGTCTGGAGGTCACCGAGCAGGCAAAGCTGAACCACTCTCCAGGTCCCCAGTTCTGCTGGGAAAAACGAACCAAAACAAGAGTGTATCTCTACCTTTTGCTCATTAATCTATACCATCACCAGCAACTCATCCCCATCATTCTCTGAACCAGTGAACTGGTTTTAACTGCTATATTTATAATGCTGTGGTTCTCAATACTTCTCACTGCTTTCAGCCTTTATTTCAACTCATGTGCTGTGGGATTTGCCTAATCACATGGATATCATAGAATCCCAGCCTGGTTTGGGTTGAAGGGACCTTAAAGCTGCTCCAGCTCCAACCCCTGCCACAGGCAGGGACCCCTTCCACTAGAGCAGCTTGCTCCAAGCCCCTGTGTCCAGCCTGGCCTTGAGCACTGCCAGGCATGGGGCAGCCACAGCTTCTCTGGGCACCCTGTGCCAGCGCCTCAGCACCCTCACAGGGAAGAGCTTCTGCCTAATGTCTAATATACATTTATACATGTATGTATACATACTACAATACATCTGTAACGCAGATGTAGTCCTACAAGTAAATCATTCAAAGCTTTGCAGGCAATGGAAAAAGATGAGCTCTATAAGGCACTTATCTTAAAGCAGACTGCCATAATAAGTTAGATGAGTCACACCCTGTGACAGGAGATGTGCAGATGCTGGTTACCGAGGCTGGCTCGTGTAGAGCACACATCCAGTCTTCCTCATGGGAGCATCCTCAGCAGCTCCCAGCAGCCGAGGGTGTGCAGGAGCTCCTGCCTACAGTGAACCCCAGGATGGGCAGCACTGACCCAGTGCTGCTGCTGAATTCAAGCTGGCTGCTGGCAAGGGCTGTGTCCTGCAGGTCCACACGTGTGAGGGTCTTGACAGGGCTGCTGGGGTTTCCCTAAACCTGATGTAAGGTGTGGGCATGATCAGAGCATCCCTGACCTCCGACCAGTGTTCCACGCAGAAGTGGCACCAACAGCGAACCTTCTTCCCGAAGGCACTCTTTAGCCTTACTTTCTAGCCAAAGTATCCTGAAACTTTCAAATACAGGTTTCATAAAGGAAGAAAGAGTGGATATTATGTGACCTGGGCACTGCCACAGGGCCAGACCGTTCCGGAGCAGCCTTGTAGCAATAGTTTCACTCGCTGAGCATCTCCCGCCAGCAAAACTTAAGAGAATGAAGTTATGAGGCTCATTTTCAGAGGCCACTAGATGGCAATCTGTGTATACCCACTTCTGAGCTGCAGTAACGTTTGGTAGACCATGGGATCCGCTCCTGGGACACGCCGATGCCGGTGCGTGGGGCCGCACCGAGGACCGCCTGGTTCAGGTTTAACGGGACGAGGGTAACGTTCAGCTGAATCAGTTTCCTGACCCCAGGCTTGTGTCAGGGCCCCACGAGCACTGCAGGAGGGGACCCTCTCCAGCAGCACTGGATGACCGCAGGGCCCAGCACACGGGTTCCAAGCCGCGATGCTGGTTTAGGAGCACTCGCAGGTATTCCGGAGCAGAAGGGAACAAACCCTCACTTCGACCTGTGAGTTACCCAAAGCTCCGCTGGCCCCTGCAAGGGGGACTCTGTTCTCCTGCCCGGGAGGGGTTCCCGGTTCCACCGCTCCTTGCCCGCGGAGCAGACCCCGGTGAGGTCTCCAGGTGGCACCAGGTCCCACGAGAGCCCGTCCATGGCGTGGGTTCGCTTTCAGAGCCCGCCGTGAGCTCGCTCTCACACTCGGAGCGCGGCCCCGAGCCTGCCCGGGCCCTTTCCTCCTCCGCTCCGCCAGGAGCCGAGCCCCGTGTCGGGATCCGAAGGGGAAGGGGCGGGGGAAGGTAGCGAGGTTTTGGCCAGCAGCCGCTGACGGCAGGGGAAGGTCGCTCGCTGCCCCTCGCCGTGGCCGCCACAGCCGCTCCTTCCACCGCTCACCCTGAATTATGCTGAGTAATGCAAAAATTCCCTGTGTTCTGGGAGCAAATCCCCCCGGCCTTTGGGAAACGGCGATCCAGCGGGGGCAGGGAGGCGCCGGTGCCTGACGGCGCTGCCTTACCGGCTATTTTTAACTGCATTTCTCCATCTTCCCTGTAAAGGAATAACTCCTCTTCATCGCCCCGGGCCATAATTAATGTGCCATAACTCAGGGCCAAGAGACGTTTAAAACCAGACCTAATGCAGAGCGCCCGCTCCTGAGCACAGCAAACAGTTTTGGGGCAGATCGGTATCTTCTGTACATAAAACTCTTTTTACTGGTTTGAATTAGAGTCCTTCAGCTGCCTGAACACGGAATGTGCTCTCTGCAGCCACGCACTGTGTGTGAGCGTGCCCATCGCCCCCTGGACTGGGTGCTGGAGCCTGGTTTGCCACAGGAGCTGCCGCCAGCAGAGCTTTTCCCCAAGGATTCAGAGGAGCAGGAGTGTCCAGGAGCATTCACCTGCTGCCACTGCCTCTGGTGTGTTTTGTATGAGATGATACTGCCGCTTCTGTTGCAGAAAATGGTAAACAAGAGCATAAATATCTGAAAACATGTGAAAACTGCACTTAGCAGCCATTCTGCTGCCTGAACCGGCTCAACATCCCAGCTCCCTGGTGACCAGGCAGCTCTAGGGAAGCCGAGCGCTGCTCAAGCAGAAGAGATGCATTTCAGATACGACATGCTTTGAAACAATAAAGCAGTTTCTGAACATGAGTAACCCGGCGAGGCTCTGCCTGCTGCCGAGGGCCCTGGGGTGCCGAGGCTGGCAGCAGCAGACCCCACCACAACCACCCCGTGCTCGCTGACCCGGGAGCTGAGCACACAGGGAAGGGGTTACAGCCCCAGCTCTTGGGCAGCAGGACAAGCTTTAACAAGCCCCCTCGGCCCCAGCTGTACGCAACCAGCACAAGAGGCACTCTTGCATCTCCTCCTCCCTTGCTGATGGTCTTAGGTCATTGTGGCTACAGCAACAACAGCATTTACCAGCAAAAACAGCCCTTCAAAAGGTCACATGCAATCAGCACGGAAATGGGGAGACCCACTAAAGCCAGCTCCCAGCCACGGGCCAGGGCAGGGGGCACCAGCAAACAGAGCCCCTCATTCACCTGCAGGCTGGGCAGGGGGTGTTTAAAAGGGGCAGAGCTGCAGGTGTGCCCCATCCACGCAGGCAGAGAGCAGAGCAGGTTGTATCAGTTGGAAGGGACCAGTAATGATCATCTGCACCTCAGGTGTGCCCATCCACACAGGTGTGCCCCATCCTGCAGCCCTGCTTATATGTGCAGCCAGCGCAGGGGCTCCTCCTCTGTCGGAGGGTCCCTTTGCTTGCAGACAGGGTGCTGGGTACAGGTAAGGGCTTCTCTGGGCTAGGGGGAGTGGGGTGTAAGAGGGGGGGATTCTTGTGGGCTCTGCAGTAGCGATTGCTGCTCAGACAATGGTTGTTGGGCTGCTGTGTCTGCTTCTCTGGCTGCTTTTGTTCTGTGTGCCTGGGTTGCTGTAGGTGCAGCCCAAGCTCCCAAGTTTGCTCTTGCTGGCCATTTGTGGTACATGAATACTTTGCATTGGTGCTGTGGGTGCCCTGGAGCAGGGGGGCATCCCTCCCCTTTGGGATAGGGGTGCTGCTCTGGGCTCTGCTGTGCACAAAGAGGAGCAACAAACTCATTGCAGTCTATGCTATAGAGTAAAAAACTTTATGTTGTTATGGCAACTAAACCTCTAAAAATAAACCAAGGAAAGGGATGTACATCAAAATGACCACGTTTTATTTCAATGCTGAGGCTTTTTAAAGTCTTTTCTTTGTGAAGAGCTGAAGTTTTTCAGTTTCCCTTCTCTGTTGCTTACAACCCAGAAGGAGTTGGGCACTGCAGAAGCTGCTGAGTGACAGCTCCAGTGTGGCTTTATCTGCAGCAGCCCAGCCATGGTGCAGCTGGAATATAAAGGATAGAAACTGAGCCTGTTGGGGGTGCTGCTCAGAATGTGAATGTTTGAAGCTGTAAGTCTTCATCTGGGAGAAAAGAAGTTGGAGTTTCCTCTTCAGGATAACTTAAAAATCATTCTGTGCAGAAGGCTGTTGGTGGGGTGAATATGGCTTCTGGGCTGGCTGTTGGGTGGGCAAATAGTAGCAATTGTCAGGCTCATCCTAGTACTCACATCGGGTACTATAGGTAACCTTCATCCTGTTGTGCTATCCCGCATGGGCTGTGTTTGCCCTGAGCTGAGTGCCTGCCCCTTGAGCCCAGGTCAGGAGCTTTTCCACTAGTGCTGTCTTGTGAAAGAGCATTCTGGAAAGCAAGCCCATTGTTTGCTCTCAATAATAATCACACACTCTTGCTTTGGTGGGCTCCATAAATATAGCTGGTTTGCATTGCAAAACCTCATGCCTCTGCTCGATCAGAAAGAGAGCCCAGTGTTCAACCGCTGCCCGGGAGCTGCTATTGGGATTGCAGTGCAGTGAACTCCAGTCACTCTTGGAACAACTGGAGAAGTGAGTTTTGTTATGTCACAATCCAAGCTGCAGCTGCAAACCCTTTGTTAACCGTAATTAAGCTTCCATGGGGCTGCTCATGGAGCTGCTGGCTGGGGCAGGCGAGGTGGCTCCTTCTGCCGGAGCTGGGAAGGGGGGTGCAGGGAGTTGGGTGCAGTGTTTGCCAGAGCAGCAAATTCGTGCTGAGGATCAGGGATTCCATCCTTACCCCTGCACGCTGAGGTGATCCCAATGGGAGCCTTGGGGTTGGTGCTGCTCCTGGTGGCTGAGAGCGGCAGCTCCGTGCTGCAGGATACGGCCCAGCCCCTGCCTGTGCTCACACATGTGCTCGGGCTGAGCCCTCAAGGTCTCGTTGTGCTTGGAGAGGAACATTGATGTGCTTTGCCTGCCTCACCTAGAGGTCCCTTATGAGTGGGGCAGCACGTGCGGGCTCCCTGGGGACAGAGTCCTGGTTTCCGTGGATTTCACACCTGCCCTTTTTTGGGATTTGGTACAGAAAGGAGGGAGCGGGTGATCTGCTGCTGGTGTTTCTTGACCTGCGATGCTGGGATCACACACTTCCATGGCCTTGCAGGTGCGGTGAGAAGCAGCTTCCCAGTGTGGGCTGTCCTCTTCCAGAGGCAGACTGTGAGCTGCTGATGTGGAAGTCAGGAAAACCCGTGCCCTTCCTGCTGACAGCAAAGTGTGCATGGGAGAAGGGGGGGTCAGGCTCCACTGCGGGAGCAGAGCTCAAGAGGGAGGTTTTCAGGGGTGCAGTGCCCATGGCAGGGCAGGGGGACCCGCTGCACAGCGCAGGATAGGACGGTGCACCCTGTGGGGTGCCAGTGGGCTGGTGTGGTTCATGGCACTGGTTTCTCTGCAACTGGGTTAATGCTGCCCAGCTGCCAAAAGGCAAACTTCTGGAGCAGGGGCTGCAGAGAGGAGGCCTCCCTCGGTGTGGAGGCAGAGCTGTGAGTGTGAGCTCGGTGTGTGTGTGGAGAGTGGGGTTTAATTAAATAGTGTCAATAGAAATATGCATCGGCTTAACGTGTGCCATGGAATGAAGGCGCTTCCAGAGAGCAGGGAGGGGTGAGGCCATGCACACAGCTTTACCTCTTGTATCCTGCCTTCCAGCAGGAGCAAATTAACTGCCGAAGCCACGCTGCTTCTCTTTATATGTATAGATGTATAAATAGGGCACATGTGTGTTTACTATGTGCTGTAATTTCTTAGGTGCTATAAATTTTGTGCCTCTTCCAAATATTTGAGCACTGCGCTGACCTTCTAACCAAAACACCCAAAGTAAACTGCACGGAATCTATATGTACAGTGGTTGTCGTTGAAAGCTAACATTTACCCATAGTCACTACTGTTTACATTGCAACAGCATGAAAAATTGCAAGTATGGAGGAGAGAGGCTGCTCCGGATTCCCAGCACTGCTCTGAATCCCGGGAAGCGATGGCCGGGCAGCGGGGCTGCGCTTGCCGCAGTTGGGCTTTTGCTGCCCTCCGGCTGTTCTCCTGTATGTGTTGCCCCACTGAGGAGCCCCCCCGGATCGGGCCTCTGATTCCCTGTTGTTAATGAGTGTTTGAGCCATTGCTGATGCTGTGTCTGTTTGGTGGCTCTTCAGAGACTGCAGCAAGTGGCTCCCGGTTGTTGTAGTCATTTCCTTTGCTCCTGTGGATGTGGCTTCCTGGGGTAATAGATGGTAAAACTTGAGATTTGGGCAGAAGGTTCTGAAGTCTCCTGTTGATGATGCCTGCGCAGCTGTAGCAGTGCTCTGTGCCTCCTCGTCCCTCGTCTCCTCTGTTTCTATGACTGTGTTAGGGTGGAAGGGCCTTGTGGAGCTGATGGCAGCACAGGGGCAGCTCTGCTCCAGGGGTGCTGGGCATGGGGAGATGGGCTCAGCCCTGTGCCAAGGCAGCAGAGGCACTGAATTGCCCCCAGTGTTTCCTAATGGCCCACGGTCCTTCCTCCTCCATGGGCAGCAGCAGAGGCTCTGGCAAGCCTGTGCAGAGCTGTGGGTGCAGCACCCAGCCCTGGGCACTGGAGCCGGAGCTCAGGGCTGTGTGAGGGGGTAAAAGCAGCTCCTGGACTTCTGGGGCTGCTGTTGAATGGGGAGCTCAAGCTCACTGGAGACCGAGTGTCCTGAGAGAATCCAGCACCATGGCACCAAATCCCCCATGGTCCCAGTGCTGGTCACTGGGGGCATCCTGTGGAATTCCCTGGGTAAAAACCAGGGAATTGTCCTCTGTCTCATCCTGTAAATACCGGAGCGGGGGTTATCCTGGGTCAGTGCTTGCACGTTGTCACTTGCTGTGTCAAAGCAGGCATTCGCAGCTTCATTGGCACATGAGGGGTCTGTGCAGAAGGCTCTGGCCACCCTTACTGGGGTGCATGGAGTGACTTGTAAAGCAACAGATTCTCAGGGTTCTCCAACCTTGTGTTTCAGCCATGAGGCTGTTGTTCTCTAAAAGCTTTACTCATTTAACAACCTCTGGCAATGGGCGCCAGCCTTAGCCTATGGAACTGTTGACAGCTACTTTCAAAAGGAAGCAACATGAGATATAGGCACTTGGTGCACCAAGGAGAGGTCAATAATGCAGTGGCCTCTGCTTTGCAGTTCTGTGTAGCTACATAAACATCCAAAGAAATGGCAGAGAGCCACAGCTCTAAGCCAGTGTGACACTTCATGCTGCATTGCAATGCTTGCATTTTATGCTGAACCAAGAGGCTGCTTGAACTATTGCCCTGTTTACTCCATCAGTCTTCTCTACCAAGAGTGTTGTCCGGAGCAAGGCTTGTGTCTCCAGATGGTGACCCTTCTGTCCTCAGGAGCCCTCGCTGGGCAGTAATACATGTATTGGAATATAGAAAACCAGATGGATTTAAAACGAACATCCAGTAAAAGGTGGTGTTACCTTTAGGACTGCGCTGGAAGCCAACAGCCTGATGGATGAAGTGTCACTATTTAGCAAACAAATGGGCTGTTAGAGCTGCCAGGGAAGGCTCTTGATGTGGTACTGAGGAGTTGGTACTTGAATGCAAAGCTGAAGCTATTGAAATACGGGGTGGAGTAGGCTCAGAAGTTGCATATCCACATGTTTCAGCTGGTTGCTGTTCTGATAGCCTGGTACTGCTGTTGCTACTAATGATGTGGATAGGGCTGGGAAAGCGGAGCAGCCCCGTTTGTTACCAGCCGTGTCTGGTGTTAGCTATATTAATATGTTCTGTGGTGTGGGGTCTGGTTCTCACGTTCAGTGTATTCATCTGAATAGATCTGCATCTCTTCAGTAAGCTTTGGCTATCCTACAGATGTGCTCAGCTGTTCGGGACGGGCAGGAAGGAATAAAGCCATTGGGATAGTATGGAAGAGCACCACGCAGTTACCAGAGTACATGATAGGAGCTATTACACTTCCAATTACCAAAGTAATCATGGCATTTCCTTGGTGTGTGGCAGTGTCCGTGAAATCCTTATCACCTTCTTCCCCTGGAAAACATTAATTTATTAAAGCCATTCACAGAAAGGTTTCTTGTGAGTCTTCTAATTTGAGCTCTTGCAAAAGGACCTTTGTCAAAGTGACACGTTCAGTTGGGTGCAGGGTTTTGTTTGAAACCGTGAGCTTGTACTGCATAAAAGTGAAAAGGAAAAAATTGGAACTGAAAAGAAACCTTTAAAATGTTGGTAATGAGATGTTTTAGTGACTTAACTGTCAGAGGAAAGGGGTGGCACAGAGGTGGCTGTGTAGGAGCCCCGGGTTTCTGTTCATGTCTTGTGAAGCTGTGCTCTTTGTGGTGTGTGCAAACTGTGTTTGATACAGCTTTTTTCCCCCTAAAATGAAGGAAATTATATTGGATCGAGAACACTTAATAGGCGTTAAATTAGATGTTAGATGTATTAAGAAGACAGGACATCTATGTAGACAGCTGTGGGAGGAAAAGATTAGCTTTTCTGCCAAGTGGGAATAGGTTCAAGTTAGTCCAGTGTTATCTATAGGCTATACTTAAATCAGTGCTTGGAACGCTGTGGGCATTCTGAGCTATACCTTGTTTTCCTTGGCCATTTTTTTGGCTAAATCTCTCCTGACTTTGGAGAAAAACTTGGATTTTCCTGAGGTTGACAGCAGTGTGCATGTGCTCACTTGGGCTTTGCTGGTATTCCTGAGCATGTGTTTCTGTACCCTGCAGACCCCAAAGTGCCAGAAACTGGTAAATCAATGTAACATTTTGGGAACTTAGTGCTTCATTGTTCTCCTAACTTCCCCTTCACCACTGTTCCCAGTTCTTTACTCCTTGTATCGCTGTGTTCAAATAAGATCCATGTGTTGAGTGAAGTGAGAAGAGCTTGTGGACTGTAAAGAAAGTGCTCACTCAGTGCTACAACACAGCTTACTCAGATTAGAGATGATACAGCTGTTTCTCTGCTATCGAGAATACAGATGCTCTGCTCCCCCCCCCCCCCCCAAGCTTAAAGATAATGAGAAAGGGATGGATTACTTTTAAGGAAATTGGGGACCTTGGTTTTCTCTCTTTCATGCTATTGGGGGTGAAATATCCATGCACCAGGATGAAGTTAGTCTGTAAAGAGCTGCCAGCATGCAAGTGAAGCTGCTCTCTTAACAGTAATTGAAACCATGGTCTGGCTCAGCTTTCCCTGAGTGCTGCCCAGAAGGGCCTGTGGTGTTGAGGCTGCAATCAAAGTGCTGGTTCTGGATGGAGCATCATGGGCCTGGGATGCCTTGCCCGGGAAGGAGGTGCCTCATTGTGCAGACTTTGAGTTTCAAGGACCTGAGCATCTTGTTCCAGTTGGGGGGGGGGGGGGGTAGAAAGGGGGGTTTGATCTGAAACGAGCTCTTCTGTGCTGCTGCAAGCACCTGTGAGCTCTGTAGGCCCAAGGGAGGATTCTCTGGCAGGGATTTAGGGGCTTCTGGACAGGCTGAAGCCAGACAGCCTGGGGACAGGGAGTATCAGAGCTACCCAGGACTTTGTGCCTTGGGGTTACTAAGGTGAATGGTGCAGTAATGTGCAATGATGCTATAGCAGTGTAACTTGCCTCTCAAGGTGTGGGTTGACTTCACACCTAAGCCAACCAAGAAGCAGATTTCCATCAAAAAACCCTGTCTCCAGCCCTCCCCTCTGGACAGTGCCTTGCTGCCTGCTGCCTTGTGCTGCCCTTCCCCTGCAGGTGCTGTTTACCCTGTGGCAGGGTGAGGTCCTTTTGCATTAATCTTCAGAAGATTTCTTTACCTTGGGAAGGGGATGCCAGTGGTTTTAAGTGTGTTCATTGGCTTGTACTTCAACAAGAAATACTAAGGAATATCAGAAAACTGAGATGTGTATTGGTTGCATATTAAACCTGCACTAAATAGACACTGCCCGCCGCTTGGTAAAACAAGTGGATAGGTAAAAACATTAATAGCAGCAGTAAATTGGGCTTCTGTATGAATTGTTTTGTTAAGATAAAGTGGCTTGGTGATGAGATGTCAAATATAAGGATAATATTCTCTTAAGATGCTAAAGGAAGCCTTAAAGAAATCCCATTGTGCATCTTCTAATCCAGCCCTGTCAGCAAAATGCATGGCTCTTCCTCTCCCCGCCTCCCTCCTTTCTCAAAGGAGGCAACACCTACTGCTGCATGCCAGAAAGTCCTGGGTTAAACAGGAATACCGGGCCCATAGGTTTGTTTCTGATGGTGGTAACTTTCTGATGAATCACTCTGAAAATGCAGAGCACATTTGTATCCTGGCCTTGGGGAAGTGGCAGCAGATAGCCTGGGCTGTGCAGTGCTTGAGAGGTTCTTCCAGGACAATATAGGCTTTGTGCTGTAGATGAGGTTTTCTTACAGTGAACTGAGCACAGGATGACTGAAGGCCATCCACAGCCTTGGAAAGAACTGGAGTCACCCAGCCCCAGCTGAACAACAGCATAAATTCCATGCGACAAGAGATTTGGGAGGCAAAGTCACTGCAGCCAAGCTATAGAAATAGATCACCGGCAGTCTGAAGTCTCCACCAGCGAGTAAGGGAAGCTTTAGTCCTAGTCCATCAGCACATTAAAAATACGAGATGGCAGCGTCTACTGTAACAAACACAAACCAGTTGTTGGCACTGGCAAGGGCCGCGTCCTTCAGGAACAGGGATTTCTCCAGCTACGAATGCGTGGCTTCCAAATTGAACCCAGAACAGCAGAGATGTGGTAGCTGCAGACCCTTCTGGAAGAATAGACTGTAAAGAGAGGATGAGAATGCCCTGTCCCTCAGCCCGCCCTGGGTGCACTGAGAGGGGAGCGATGCTGCTGCTGCCTGCCAGCCCCTGCTGGGCTTCAGCCTCCAGGCTGCTGCCAGGCTCGGGGGGAGAGCGTGACTGAGTGCAATGGATTCAACACTTTCCCTCTGAGGTCTGAGTCACATCTTTACCTCCTGCTTTACCCGTCTGGCTCCTTGTGCTGTCCCAGTGACTGAGCTCTGCTGGCGCTGGTTCAGAGCGGGCTGTAAAGCTGCAGCTTGAGAATCCGCTTCGGAGCAGCGGGGGGTTCCCACGGCCCAACATGGAGCAACCAGATGGATGCCTCTCTGCAGAAGCTGCTGCCACTGTAAGCTGATGTCATGCTGTCTGCTGGGAGAGGCCAGAAGGGGAGGTGTGCAGGATGGTGCGTGTCCCCGCAGCAGCGGGACCTGAGCCACTCGGCAGCTGTGCGGTGCGGGACCAGCAGCGCTCCTGGTCCTGCTCTCAAACAGATCTAATGGGACACAAATACATTAAAATTTGCTCTCAAACAGAGATCTAATGGGACGCAAATACATTACAACCAGTGCAGTGCCTGTCTCCTGGTGCCAGCTGCTGAGGATTCCCAAGGTCCAGTGGAGCTCCGTTGACCTTTAGTCACCATCTTTCCAGCCTGCGCATTAGCCTGCAGTTTGTCGCATCAGGGGCTGGGGCCAGATTTGTCGGGGGGATCAGACAATGTACAACCAGAAACAACTTGTTAGGACAATGTGTCAAAGACGCTCTCTTGGAGCAGTGAGTGCGAGCCCATTTCAAATGCTTTAGTGAGGAACATATGAAATCCACTCCATGAACTGGCAAGAGGAGCTGTCTCGGCTGGTCCTTGTGTCATCCAGCGTGCTGAGCTGCCAACTGGCTTTCAGTGGGCTGAGCAGGGGATCCAGCTTTCCTCCTGTGCTCCTTTCCAGTTCCTTCCCATTCTGCTTACAGCAGCTGTGGCCCATTGTTTCAGAATTCTTCCTTGCTTAGCTCCTCCTTGAACTTTGCCTGGTTTTGCCCTGTTTCTAGCATTCCAGAAATGTATTGTCCTTATTCCATTGCTCTTGTGTCAAACTTCATCCAAGCCACTTCTGCTCTCCCCATTTCTCAGCCATTAATGAAAAGTATTAGCTCAAAAGTGCTGCTCGCCTCCTCCCACGGCAGACGTTCCTTTCCTGCATGGTTTTATCTCCATTTCCTAATCCTTGGGAATCGCCTGCTCCAGTTTAAATCCTCTGCCCAATGCCTGCTGCTCCCCTGACTCCATAAGGAGCAAGGCATTTGCTCTATCCACTCCTCAACTGCTGAGCCTGTGCTTCCACATGTTACACTGGCTGGATGCCCTGGGTCAGAATTCCATCCTTGCTGTCTGGAAATCCTTGGTGCTTGTCATTTAATGAACATTGTCTTATGGTAAATGAGTCCTTTCCTCTGTCAGGAAAACCATGTAATCCAATTCCTCTTCCTCCCCAACCCCAACTTTTATCTATGTAGATTTAGCTGCTGCATGCAGAGCTGTTAACGTCTGTATTCTGTAACGTGTCAGAAGAAAGCCAGCCTACCTGGGAGATAACACACCTGAGGTACTACAGATGTCGTGGTGAGCTGGCAGGAGTGCTGGCCAGAGCTGGGGTTTAAGTTAACGACAAATAGGCAGGAGTACATTTTGTGCATGTGGTGTCTGCTGATGACTCAATATTTCAGCTAAACATATTTACCTGAATATTCATAGTCACTTAGGAGGTGGCTGCATCTCCTGAGCTCAGTTAATCATTTAAATGCTGTTAACTGCACTGCTTTCCTCCAGCCCACAACGCTGCCACTTGCAACCTGTTTACCGTGTACCCTTTAGCTTCCCAAAACACCCCAACCCCAGAGGCAGGGTGGTCACTGGTGAGGGAGGAAGGGGCTGGCTTCAGGGCCATGCAGCTGCCAGGGGACCAGAGCTAAATCAGGTACTGCTGGAGACGGAGGGGCTCGGTGTCCAAGTGGAGATGGGTAATGACTGGTGTCCCTCAGGGGTCGGTGTTGGGGCCGATCCTGTTCAACATCCTTGTCAGAAAACATGGACAGTGGGATTGGTGTGCCCTCAGCAAGCTTGTGATGACCCAGAGCTGTGCCTGCTCCTCTGCTCTCATGAGACCCCACTTGCAGCACTGTGTGCAGTTCTGGTGTCCTCAACATAAAAAGGACATGGAACTGTTGGAACAAGTCCAGAGGAGGCCACAGGGGTGCTCAGGGGCTGGAGCAGCTCCTGTATGAAGACAGGCTGAGAAAGTTGGGGCTGTTCAGCCTGGAGAAGAGAAGGCTGCGAGGAGACCTCAGAGCAGCTTCCAGTGTCTGAAGTGGGCTACGAGGATGCTGGAAGAGGACTCTTCATCAGGGACTGTAGCGATAGGACAAGGGGTGATGGGTTCAAACTGAAACGGGAAGGTTAGGTTAGAGATAAGGAGGAAGCTCTTTACTGTGAAGGTGCTGAGGTACTGGAACAGGTTGCTTAAAGAAGTGGTGGATGCTCCATCCCTGGCAGTGTTCAGAGCCTTGGGCAATGTGTGCAAGGAGCCTTACCCGTGGGGGGGTGGAAGTGGCTGATCTTAAGGTCCTTTCCAACCCGAACCATTCCATGATTCTATGAAGACAGAACTGGTTAGTGTGCTTTCCCTTGAGCAGGGTTTTACCAGAGAGCAGATGGTGTGAAGGTGCTGTTCAATCTCAACGTCACCTTAGCTAATCCTCTGTGAAGTTTTGAGGTTTCTCTGAGCGCTGTGGCTGCCAACTTCAGCCGCTACAATGAGTAAGTCCTAGTTTGGCAAGAGGTCCCTTGAAGAAGAAAGCCAGGAGTCATTACAGGGCTTTTACAATAACAAACATTAGGCCTGAGGTCTGGTTGGAATGTGTTTGTATTTTAAGGGGGATCGAAGTTCTTCAGAAAGCAAAAAGAAAAGCTGGAAATCAAAACCAAAACCAAACCAAAATGCCAAAAGGAACCAGCCCCATGCTGAGCTTTGCCTTGCGCTGGGTTAATTTGCTTTAAGATTACAACAGAATCAAAGAGACCTTGCTAAAGAGTGTGCAAGGGAAAAGCTGCCACCCTCAGCTGTGCATGGCACCGCCTGCTGTGAAGGTTGACCTGTTGTCCCAGTGCCTGAGTGACTTCAGTGCCATGTGCACCAGCTGTAGAACAGCTTCCCATAAATCCCTGCTGACCGCGTATCTGCCTGGAGTTAATTGATGCTACGAACACAGGGCATTAGGAAACAGTGCTTGTGTCTGTAGCCGATGTGAAAGGCTGGTGAGGGTTTGCTGGCCAAACCTGCAGGCAGCTCTGGTGATGATTTTAATCAAAGAGCAAATGGGTGGTTTGGGTTTTTATATCAATGACTGGTGTTATTGCTTGATGTTCAGCTGTTGCCATCTGCTGCATGATGCTGACACCATCCAAGACCCATGCAGAGAGTCCCTCCTGCCTGTCCCCCTGGAGAACTTCGCCACTGGTGACAGGCGAGCAGGGGCTGAGCGGTGACAAAAGGTTGTGCTCCAGATGCTAACGGTGCTCTGGATAAAGCTGTGTTTAAACAGATGCAGAGCAGGATAAAAGTGTGCCACTCATCTCTGCCACTCTGCGCTGTCCTTCCTGATGAAGCACGCTTGACCAGGACATTATCTGTGCCTGCACAGCCTTTGTTTTCCCTGTGGTCAGTGCCAGGTCTGGCTCTGGGATGCGTTAATGAAAGCACTGATTTGGTAATGGGAAAATGTGGTCAGTAAGTGAAGTCTTCAATCAGAAAACTAATAGCGCGCTCATAACAAATTGTGGGAACATTTAATACGTTCAGCAGGAGGAGGTGAGATGTTGCCTGGGAATGCTGCTGTAAAAACACCTCCTGTCCCATACTCAAATGTGGGAAGACTTCAGGATATTTGCTGGGGGGAAATAGGTGACTAAATACTGCCACTGGTGAGGATTTCCTGACGCTGCCTCATGGCAGTGGGCACTTCACAATCCCATTTGAAGGGTGGTTCACCATATGTTGAGCTATGTGCCTGCTGTCACCAAACACTGCAGCCTATGGTTCAAATAGGATTGGTTCTGCAGCTGCAGTTGCTGTCAGAAGATTGACCCAGGGACACGAGCTCAGGCTTTTACTCTTCCCTGTGAAATCCTCATAAAACCACTTCAATTTCACAAAGTGCAGCCAGGGCACAGGGCTGTGTACCCCATGCCTTAGAGCTCAGGACCTGCGAGTGCTCCTCTGTGTGACTGGTGTTGCAGTTGCAACCCCTATTCACTGCCATTTTTAACTTGCATTGTACTGCTAGAATAACCCATAACATAAGAAATCTATGGGTAAATGAGAATTGGGCTTTCTTTTGCAAGAGCGGATGGGCTTTAATGGGGGGTGCTGTATATGGGGCGAGGGAGGAGAAGGGGAATTAATTTGATCTCCATGTGCATTAGTCTCTTGTATACCAGGTATCAGACTCTCCCTGTGTAGCCCTCCCTACAAAGGCAGGTTTTGCTCAGCTCTTGCTCAGGAAGGGGTCCTTCTATGCATGTGCTAAGACCTTCCTAGAACTCGAAAAGCAAAACTGAGGAGCTGTCATGATAACCAATAGCAGCAGCATTGTAAAGCTGGGTGAGCAGTGCGTGAATAGGAGCTGATTTCTATTGGTGCTGCGGACTCCTCTATCGTTTCAGCTGGGCTTCAGGCCCTCTCAAAGCTCAAAATGAAAGGAGATGAGAGTGTGTTCCTTCTGATATCTTCTTTTATAGTCAGAAACTATGAAAATCTTTGCGGTTTGTCGCTAAAGATTCTGTAACTCTTAGTCTTATTTCCTTTTCTATTCTTTCTAAATCCCCGCCTTTCCAATAGCTTCACCCAGTAACTGCTAAGGAAAATCATGCTGTAGTCGATATAAAACTGTTTTACAGCAGTGCAGAATTGGAACAAAGTGTCTGTGCCCTGTCTGCTTTGCATTGATGCTGCTTATGAATCCCCATGAACACCAAGCGCATCTAAAATACTGCAAAGTGCCTCTGCCATGTCTACCTTTGGGACAGCATGTGCCTGTCTGGAAGTATTTTCTCTTTTACATTAGTGAGTGATGTCAAGCATTTGTGTTCGTTCCCCATGATTAATCTTGGGCACATACTGTAATAATGTGTATAGAATACTATCTACGTGATGTGTGTGTGCTTGGGGAAGAGGGAGCTGACTGAATGGCAGTGGTAATTATCCGTGAAATGTTAGGACATAAGAAAACAATAGAGACAAAGCAGAAAGAGGGTATGATTCCAGTGAAATTGGCCCACCCCCAAGCAAGTGACAAGGAGCTGTGTGGGGCGCCGAGATGCAGCTTGTACAGCACGAGAGCATTGTGGGCATGTTCTTTTCCTCTCCAGCTCAACAGCAGCCCTGTGACCCCAGGCAATTCCCTTCAGCTCCGTGCTTTGCCCACTGTTCGGCTCCTCTCTTGCAAGCTGTTTTTCAGGGTATGCTTAGCCGTGACTTGACACATGGGGTTTGCCTTTGCTGAGGTCTGTAAGGGCTGTTAGAGTTCAAACTTAACCTTCAATTCCGTCTCCTGTGTAACACCTACCCCCTTTAACTTCAGCAGGGCAGTCTGTACAGCTGTGTCCCAGGCAAGCCATGTCTATAGACTAGATGGACTACTCCTGAAACTGGTTAATGAGATCAGTATTCGTGCTGGTAGAGATAATACAATGGTACGATGTCCACAGCAGGTTGTGTAACTGGTGGGGAAGCTTCTGACATGTACCTAATGTACATGAATGTCTCAGGTCTGTGTCTTGGCTTATCGGTTGGTTATGATTGATGCTTAATTCAATGGTATGTTGTTAAACATGAAAACGTGCTCTAAATGCCACATCACTGCAGTGGCTGGTTGTTCTCTTCTGGGGCCAAGGGATGTGTGTGTACCCCTGGGGTACAATGGCTGTAGGTGAGCTCAACTGGTGGAAGAGGCTTCACTCAGCACTAATGTGGAATAATCATCCCACAGAAAAGCTGGAGGGACTTGTGCATGTGAATTTATTGCCAGTAATTTGCATTTTTCCTCATTAAGGGCTGATTATTCTGATAATAAAGAATAAACTTCGCCATCAAGCGTCCCAAGTGGTTTAACAGTCCTTAATTAAACAACATTTTCTCTGAAGCAGGTAAATGTTACTGTGTATCACAGGTAGGCAAGTTGGGACTGAAGAGCAAATGAAGCTTGTCCTGTTGAATAGGTTTGCTTCGCTGAAAACAAACCTTTTAGGATCTGTATTTCCAGCAGACCTGGATCAAGGGGACCTGATTTTTCCAGCTTTCTTGTGCCATTTGGGATTTCTCACTGGAAAGGAGGAATATCAAACAGTTCAACTGGCTGTCTGGCCTCAGCATGTGTTGGATTCTTGATATCGTATGTGAAATATGCACAAGAATAAATGCCTTTGTGGCAAAACGGACATTGAAGCTCCTAAATGTAACTGGAAAACTGAGCTTGCAGTGATGGCAGGCGCGGTGTGGAGCACCCAGACAACTGCCTTCTGAAACAGCAGCACTGTACTTGCAGGGGCAGTGCTCAGTGCACAAGGAAGAGGCTCACTGCAGCTTTCCAGTAACAGGGGCTGTCTCTAGGAGGGGGGCTCCATCTGACTATGGACAAATCCTTGCTCAGAAGGCAGAGGCGAGCTGTTTGTGTGTAGAGAGCACTGCTGCTGTCCAGTCCTCAGAAGGATGAGAAACAAGTCAAGGGCTCACCTGGTAACTGCATTCAAAACACTCAAAGTCATCCCCAAGCTGTGTTTTTCTCTCTGAGCATCAGCAGTGCAGGGCTGTGTGCTGGGGCGTGTGGCAGGGACCCCTTCTCCAGCTGGGATACCTGGGCATGTCCCATCGCAGGGATCTACCTCCTGCCCTGCTGCAGCTCCCTCTTTGGAGCCTGCCTCCTCAGTTTAGATCTGCAGCAATGAGTTTCCTTGTTTTCCTGTATTGAAGTTCTTGGCCGAAAGGGATGAAGAATTCACACTGTTACCGGCTATTATGACCTAAGGAAGTCGATACTGAATCTACACAACTGCTATAGCCATTAAGTGTAATAAAAACTAATTTATAGTTAGTGCTAGAATAGAAAAGAATTACAAGGGCTTTGACTGAAGACTCACTCCTTACAGTAACACACGTTTGCACTTTTTGTCCCTGGAGAGGAGCAGCCCTTACCATTGGTACGGGTTTGGCATCCTCCCTGTTACTCTGTTCCAGCAATAAGGACAGATTTCCAGGTTTGCTGGGTGATGTTCTGGTCAAAGGAGAGGGTTACAGCAGGCTGCTAGCACGGGCTCTTTGTTCTGCTGCCGTAAGTAACCCGTGTTCGTAAGAAAACAGAGACCCCGAGTCTGCAGGAGGGCAGGGCGCTCCCGTGAGGATCCTCAGAGCTCTAGGAAACAGCATTCAGGAAAGGGTCACTGGCTCCTTACGAGGTGCCAGGTACCAAAGTCTCTCATACTTAAAAAGCCTGGAAAATAAGATTACTCCTCGCCACACCACAGGAAAGCCGCATTAACCCTCCTGGGCTCTGGAGTCAGCATGGGTTTACCCGCCAGTGGCATTTCTCTGTTCCCTTCCCTGGAAAAGCTGGCCAAGCTGAGGTGAGGGCTTGATCTACACCAGTAGCAGCTCAAGTGTGCCTGCAGGCACGTTGCTATGCTACAAATGCACTGTGAGCTTCATTCCGTGGGAAAGCTGAGGCGCTAATACACCTGGAACTGGCCATTTTAAATATTAAACTTGCGATGGGCTTCAGAAAGCCTCTGTCAGAGCAGTAATTTCCCCCTTCCCATTTCCAAAGATCTCTCTGCTCAGCTGCTGAAAGGGTGTCCTGTGGTCAGAGCAATTCCCTCTGCTCGGCTCTGCTGGATCCCAGCCTTCAACTCCCCTTCCTGAGCATCCCTGGCTCCAGCTGGATGGATCCCTGGTCCCCTGCACATGAAGAGCCTGACTGCAGGCGTGGGACCTGCTTCTCCTCTCAGTTACGTGGCTTAGCCCTGGGGTACCCCCACGGGGATCTGATTTATACCAGTTTTAGTAAGATGAGAGCTGGTTCTTCCTACCTGTGTGCATAAATCACCTTTCCGGGGTCACCGTGATAACAGATTCTGAATAATATACAGAGTCAATTAATTAGAGTGCTGGTTCTCTACTGATCTGTGCAAAGGTCACAGTTGTATTTACTTTCTCTCCTATTAAAGCGGGCAGTGAAAATCAGCTTTACAGGGCATCAATGAGTTTATTTATCAATGACTCCAAGGCCTGTGTGCTATTGAGCCGTTAAACCACAGTGATGGGTATCTGAGTGACTGTTGCTGCTGTGGTTATTTGCAAACATGTCACAGCAGCATCATTGGAGAGTCCTGGTTTCGGATATGTCTTTTTCTTTAGACTGCATCTTGAGGAGCAGTGGTGCTGGCTTGCTGAGGAGCAAACACACTGCTGGTGCTGCTCAGTTTGTCTTGGTTTTTCCACCCAACTCTAGCTCCTTACAGCGTGTTCAGCTCATAAACAGTTTCTGTCTGAAGCAGTCATGTGAAGACTGGAGCTTAATAAGCACCAGGGAAGTTTGTATGTGATGTCAGCAGCCATTGAGACAAAACAAATACTTCTGATGTAAAATGCCGTGATTGAAAGGTTCAGATAGACAAATATTTTTCTTCCATGCCTATTAAGTGTTTGTGATGCACTCATGTTGAACTATGCTGATCATCCCAAAGAGGCCCCTGGGTTTATTTCTATGTGACACTGTATAATCCCTTCCCTAATTCTGTTCTGAACTAGCTTGAGTGTTTGGTAAGGTCTTCAGCTGCAAAGATCTCATTTCTTATTCAATATTCAGATTTCCAAATGAAATAAATGATCTATTTACATGCATCAGTAGACCATCTGGTTCCATAGGAGAATTCAACAAAGCATCTATTAATTGTTGCACATGTTTATTCATTGTTTGCAATTCGTAATTCTTGTAAATAATTAAATCAGAGCTTCTTTTGCAAATAAACAAGCCAAATGATTATTTTGAAGCTCCAGCTTCCATACCTAAGGAAAATAAAATTAATGGCTCATGTAAATATCCAGGAAAAGGAAAACAGACAATTACATGAATACATAAAGCACTATAATTTTCTGCAACTAGATAAGTTCCTTTCATCTTGCATTTAAAACCATAATTAGCATCAGCAGTAGAACATGTAGAAGACAGCAGAGAGAAAACAATGTATAGAAAGAAAGTGTTAAGGTAAATTATGTGAAGGCATCAAGGCAAGCTGTCTGCAACTCTGTACTGTTCCTGCAGTTATCTGTCAGCACTGGTGGTGTGTCCATGTGCTAGGCACAGCACTAAAAGGAGAATGAGCTGCTTTGGGGTGTAAATGGAGGCAGCAAGTGACCCTGATGCAAGAGAATGGGTGCTGATGAGCAGCTCCAGAGGGATGTGCTGCCGGGGATGCTGCTGTGTGAGGTGGGACCCAAACCCAGGAGCTAAAGATGCTTTAGGTGGATGCAAAAGACAAAATAGGTGGAGTTCTTTTTGAATAAAGCCTGGCTATCAAGAGAGCACAGATGTATGGTACCATTTCTCGGGTGATTTGGATAGTTCACGGTTGGGAGAAGATGCTTGTGACAGTCTGAGGGGTAACATCTCATAGGGGAGCACAACCTCCCTTTTTCAAAGCCTCTGGAAGATAAAAGTGATAGAGGGATGGTTGTGGTCTCTGGGGGGAGATTTTGAGGTCCATCTAAATAGCATCTGTGCATCCCTAGAGCCACTGGAGCCATAGGGGTTTATTTTCTCCCAGCCACTCCAAGTGTTATTTCTGGAACTCAAGAGTACTCGGGCACAGAGTCCTTTCACTGTGAGTGACTTCAAGCTGGAAAATGTGATTCATTGGAGCTAAAATGTAATTTCCAGAATAGTCATCTCTCGCAGCTTATCTTCTGGAAAAAAGAGGCATTTTTTCATGTCAGCAGGTGAAGGCTGGGCTCCTGCTGTGGCTTATGGATAGTGTTTTATTACTTTCACATTTCTTATTTTAACTTCATTGCCTGACATAGTCATTACCTTTTCAAGGACATAGTTTTTAAGAGTATCAGGAGTCTTATACCCGGAGTACACTGAAACTCCTGTAATGTAAGACCTAAATGTACCTAATGCGCTTCTCTTTCTCCACGGCGAGCCTCGGAAATGACATGGCTGTTGTTCATTACGGCCTGATGGTTTGGCTCGAGTTCTTCTTCCAGGTTGCTGTAATTTCAGAAATTGGTATCCTTATTCCTATAGCACAGAAGGTACAAACCAGGGAATAATCTATGGGTGTCCCCTTGGATTTGTTAATCCAAATTAGCTCGCCTCCATACGGACAGAGGTTGTTCCTGCTTGGTATGTTTGAGAGCTCTGCATGAGCACATTGGGGCTGTATTTTTCAGAATTCCATTAAATATGAGACCAGTCTAAGCCTCTAACAGGCATCAGCTCCAAGTGGGAGGTCAGAGTCTGGGCTCTGCAAACTAAATGGCCTTTCCTGAAATCTCAGTTCACACATCCATCCACCCCACTGGTACGTCATCTCTTCATTCCAAGAGGGAAAAATAGGCTTTTTGTCACCTGAAGTTGACAGTTTAACAGCTCTCTGTTACTGTGCTTTAAACCTGTGTGGGATGCACCTCACAGACACAGGACCTGCTTTCCGTGAGGTTGCACCAGGCAGTACTGATGGTAGGTCACCAGATTCCTGCCTGGCAGTGAAACTGGTGTTTGATTAAGGATGTTCTCTGAGCCTTGTGGTTTGTGAGGGCTGTTTGTGAATGGTCTGGTAGAGGCCATGGAGCTGCATGTCTCTGTTACCAGGTACATAACCAGGAATCTTAATGAGCAAACCACATACCCTGAGTACCAGCTCTCCAACTTGTCAGCAATAGAGGGTTTCCTTTCTTCTGGATGCATACGAGGTGAGAATTGTGGTGTGAGCTGACAGTTCCCCCCTGCTTTACAACTCCTCTGTCTGCAGTACCAGAGCAGTGCTGTGGATGGCCCTGGAACAAAAAGATGAATTGCAGGTTCCCAATCTGTGCTTATGTTGCAAATATTCCTGCATGCTCTGTCCACACGAATCCCTTGGAGGAACGATGCGGGCAGCGTTGCATTGCTGTGCCTTCGTCAAATGGCTGATGAAAGCAAGGAAAGCTGCTTCTGGAGCATCGTTAGGTGTGTTGGCTTGGTGGGAGCATCTCTTCTGCTGCAGCCAAGAGAAACTGTGCCAGTGTTTCGGGCATTAAGGTTAGAGGAAACTCGGAACAGGGTTTATAGGGAGATTTATGCAGCTTCCGAGGACAAGCGTGCATATGCTCATAGATCTTGCTTCCCCGTCAGTTCGCTGAAATCCAGCTCAGTCTCCAGAGTGACAAGTATAAACTATGGGGATTGTTTTTCCCTTTTTAATGAACTCAGAGCCTCATTTGTATGGTGAATGAGGAATTGATGCAATCAGACCTCAAGAAGTAGATATTCTGTATAGATCAGGCCGAAAGATATTAGCAGCTGAAACGCTACCCTGCATTCCATCCCCGTTTATAGAGGTAATGGAAAATATTGATTTCAAATGCTATTGCCAAAATATGAGAGCATATTTTAAAACTTGCTTGCTCTTGGAATTTCATCTCCCCTGTTGAAAACTTTCTGTGGCTGCTTGACTCACGGCTCTGCCACCCAGGTTTTTCTCTTCTAAGCCTGGTTAATGAAGAAGTGATGTCCAAAAAAACCAAAGATTTTTCTGGCTGTCTCTGATAGAGAAATAGGCAGGGGCACCGGGATGGCAAGGACTGATGAAAAGAGAAGTAATTGCAGCTAAGAAATCGATATAAATCAGAAAATTTAATTGAATCGTATAGACTAATATAATGGTCTGGTTTATACCAATTAATCAGAATCTCATTTGCTTAATGATGGTTTTATTTCTGAAGCAGCTCTAATAAAACAATCTTGTACATAGTATCCTAACAGATAAAAGTAGAAATGAAGGTTTTCATGATTTGGCTATGGTTAGGGTGCTTCTTTTCTCATCATGCATGGGAAAGCACATGCTCATGGACTCCCCAGGCATCCAGAACTCTTCCCAGTAGCTAGAACTGGAAGTGGGAATAGGTTTGGCAGTAATTGTTCTATAGATGACATGTAAAAAGTTCTAAAAGCTGTCTCTGTGCACTGTGTAGAGCTGGAGAAGCTGATGAGCAGCTCTGGCACAGTGCAGATCGCTGAAATGGAAATGCTGCAGGTAATCATGCCGTCATTGCTGAAAACTTCATTTCTAGGAGGGCGAAGGCACTAGGGAATGACAAATGCAGCTAATGTCAAACATCCCATTTCGGCACTTTTTGAGTGAAATGTTTCAGTACTCCCTTTCAAAGTGTCTTTCCATTTTTCAAAGACTTTTTTAAGACTCGGTTATCTCTTTTTACACAAGCATCAGGTCAGAGTCCAGTGCTGGAAAGTTCAGGCCTGCAGAGCTGTAAAATGCACCTCTCTTGTACCTTGCAAAAATAGTCAGGTTTGAGATTCCAGTGCTGAAGCTGTTCTTGTTCTATGACTGCAAAGAGATTATTATGGCTGCAATGGAGAGAGAATAGCTGCTCTTCCTTCTGCAGACCCAGTTTTATCCTCTGCCTGGTGAGTTTTGCTAAATTGACTCTTCTCGGGCACTGAGCAGACTGGCATGAAAGAGCAGCTGTGAGTTTGTCACATTCGGTGCCACAGTCCCAGCTGAAAAGGATGCTTCAGATCACGGATGAGCTGCAGACACAGCACAGCTTTTTCCCCCTCTCTTCCTTTTCTTTTCTTTTCTTTCTTTTTTTCTGCCTACCCCATCTCCAGTAATAGCATTTGCTCTGCTGTAGTTTCTCCATAGGCATCCTTGCTGGGGGAGTTTGTTCCTTGAAAGTGGGTTTTGGAGCACATGTTAAAGTGCCACCCACCTGCTCATAGCCTTTCTGCTTGTTCACAGGGACCAGGACTGGTCTCAGCTGGTAGGACAGTCACTGAGCCATAGCTCACATGGGTGTTTGGGTATGAAGCCATCCTGCTCTTCTGATAGACATCAGAGATGTCTGAGTATTGAGCATTTTTCTCTCCTCAAGCCTATTCAGAGACAGGTGGAAAACAGGTTGCGGTCTAACCACTGAGCAGTTTGGGTTCCTGTATTATCTGCTGCCTTCAGCTTGACTCATTCCAGGATTATGTAGGCATTTTATTCACTGCGTTATTACTGGAAAGCTCTTTCTGCAGAGGCTTGGAATATAAAACTGAAAACAGTCTGATTGTAAACTGTCTGAGGTGAAATGCGGTGTTGTAAAAGCAGGTCCTGTGTGTACAACACTAATTCTACAACTGCAAAAGCCATAATAAGTGTTAAACTTGCTCCTGCTACCATGTTGAGTGTTCTTGGGAGCTGCCAGAACAGAGGTTCTCATCACAGAACATTGGTAGTCTGTCTTCTCTTCACATCTATTTTTTGTCTAGTTGAAGAACGGTCTTGTAATGCACAACTGCTGGATGTTTCGGGTATTTTCTCCAAGATTGTGACAATCTAAGAATCTCAGAGAGGTGGGTGGTTATAAACTCTTGAAATGTGCCATAAAGCAGAAAAAGGAGCCAGAATTTGTATAATTTCATTGCTCTGCTACACCTCAAAGGAGCTGTCAGCCGAGGGACATGTAGCTCTCTAACTAAAATTAAGCTGAAGAGACTTCAGCAGTACTTGGAAGCTCTTTTTGTGGTTCTTGCCCTAATTTGCCTCTTGTATGTGGGTCCCTGTGTTGGGTTTCTGACATGCAAATGTTGGCTGAGCTTACCATCATTCGATGGCTACACCTTTCTCTATGGAGATCCAGGTCAAATGTGACTGCTTTTCCTTTAGGAGCAAAACTGATTTACCTAAAGATGAGGCTTCTCTCTCAGGATTTCTAGTGTTCAGTTTAAAAGTCTGGTATGTTTTTGTTCTCCCTGCTTGCTCCTGGCAATGCAAATATTTATGGATGAGGCAGTGTTTGGATTAGGGAATGAAGAGTCTGGATCAGCTGTGTTGTTATCTTTCTAAGAGATTGTTACAAGCATGGGTATGCTCTTTAGATAACATCTTGCAGCTTTGATTCCACACAACACGCTCGATTAAAAACTAGCTCACAGAAAGAAGGGGTTCATTTAACAGCTTCCTGCAAAGGCACAGGATTTGGCTCCACTTCTTGGTTCCTTGGCAGCATGATCATGCCTGCGAGAAAAGTGTTCTGACTATACGTACTTACCAAATAGTCCTTATGATTCCAGCAGCACCTGAGCTGTGTGGGGCTGCCCTGTGGAGGGCATCAGTGTGGGATGGAGCAAGAGCCTGTGTCCTGCCATGGGGACAGGGAAATGGCTTCTGGTCCCGTATCCCATTGAGACCCAGCCAGAAAGCGGCCATGCTTCAGGAAGTGATTTGTGTTTGTTTCCCAGGTAAGCAGAGAGCTCTTCACCGGGTTCTGCCAGTCCAGCCCCTTCCAGGCACAGTTTAACTTGTGGAAAAAGAATAAAACCAAGGGCCCGGCTAACGCATGCCCCAGCAATTCTATAGGCGGCCTTAGGACACCCCCATTAATACCTAATGAGTTCATTATGATTAATGTTATTAAAATAAATGTCACGGGAATGAATAATGGCTTGGTCATTACTTTCAAGTGTTGCCACTGGGTCTATAAAAGCCAATGATTCAGTTCTGGGAAAGTAATTGTGCATGTTCTTGTCTGAAACCCGGGGAGAATTCAAACTTCCCTGCTAAAGGTAGCCATGAAAATAACGTGATGAGGTGCGTGTGTCCTCTGGAAAACAGACTGTGCCCTGGCTCCGAGAAGGTCTGGGGTTCCTATGGCTGGAAAGTGGGATGAGAAGCTTTCTGGCATGGGGGTTTCTTTGTGCGTGACTCTGATTTTGGACTTGTTCACACTGATTTGTGTTTAGGTTTCCATCAGGCCGGATAATTCATGCAATTAGAAGGATTTTGTCCACTTTACTTCTCTTGCTTTGTGAGGTTACTCGGTATTTAATAAAACATTCATGTTTCAAAACGGCTTTAAAGATTAGGAAGTGATATTCACTGCAGTCTTCACACTCCTAGGGGAGCTGGAAGGAGTGAAAATGGAGCCTTTTGGAGGGGGTGTACAACAGGACAGTGTAATTGAGATTCAGGCTGCGTGCCTTTGTAAAGAGCTAGGTAAATAGGAAACACTGTTACCGTTATTCATTGATTTATACAGTGTTTTCTGGCATGCCCTAAATTGCTTGTAGGTTTAAAACTGAAGCCTGATTATTCATGGGAATTGGTTCACCAACCAGTAAAAATTCATCCGGTCCTAATACAAAAACATGTTCTGTTCATTCAGAGCAATGTGAATTTAAGCAGAATGGCAGAAATTGGTATTGCTGGGTATCAGAGTTGCTGTGAGATTGATAATGTCATCAGTAGTCTGGGGTTTGTTTTTGTTGCATGTTCACATTTCCATCTCTTCATTATTCACCTCTCGTGTTGATTTTCCTAACACAGTGCAGCAGCCTTGCATGGATCGTTTCTTTTTCACCAAAAAAAAAAAAAAGGCTAAGAATGAAAATATTTACATTATTGACATTAAAAACCTGGCTCTTTTCAGTGCAGCGGTCTTGATCAATGCCAATCATTTTAGCAACTTGTGAAGCCTCAGGAGATTTTCTTCAGAAACTTGATTAAAGTCTCAGCTGGAATAAGGTATTTAGCTAGAAGATGTTTCCCTGCTCTTCAGTTACTCCTTCATGAATTGTCTTTGTTAACCTGCTTGGAGACATCCTGTTTCATTCAAGGGCTGCTTGTAACTTTTCCTTTTTGGGTTAGTATAAGAAATGTAAACTCATTTCTGGTTGTATAATCCAGCTGTAAAAAAAAGAGTAGGAACCTTGGTGCCACTGGTAGCATCCTGTTTGTAGGGACAGAGGAAAGGAACCAAGTGTTGGCCATGGCAGTCAGTGTCTGGGAGGGATGTCACTTCCCTTCACGTGCTGCTCCATGGCAAAGGGCAGCAGAGCGGAGGGAACACTGTCCTTACAGCCTGTGACAAAAAAGACGTAGAACATGAGGAAAGAGATCAATATTTGATCTAAAGTATTGCCAAAGCAGCGCAGTAAAGTTTAAGAGGTATTTCTTACGGTGAAGTTACGCTCATGAGGGGGGAGTAAGAGATGCAATAAGGGATGAAATGTATGTAACGATTATTTCTAGAGCACTGGTTTGCCCAGTCACAGACCTGTTTTATCTGTGGTGACGTAAGGGCCAATTAATGAAATGACACCGGGAGAGGAGGCTCAGATCTGCAGCGCTTGCACTCTGCTGCTGCTGATGTCACCGTGCTGCAGCCGCCGAGCAGCCACGTTAACCCTGGCAGCGGCTCCCGGCACCGTGCTCCTTGGGTGCACTGACCCGTAACGGTGGCAGAGCCTGTGATGTGTCCGAGTTAACCAGGTCACTGGGATGAAACCTGATGCACATGATGCAGGAAGTGCCCCTAATGCCAAGGGGCTGGGTGCTGAAAGGGCAGATGGGATGCAGTGTAAATGAATGTGAAGTGAGAGGGTTGGTGTCGCCTGCAGTTGGAGCTCCTCTGCCCATACTATAGGAAGTACCGATGCAAATCCTTGAGATGAAGAGTGGCATCAGATGAGTCTTCTCAAGCCTTTCTTCAGGCTGCCTGAGGTTTAGCCTGGAGGTGCACCAGGTGTCCCAGGTGGAGCAAAATGTGATGCTACAGCACAGCCAGGAATTCACCAGTGTTCCTCAGGGCTCCATGAAACCTCAGGGTCTCTTCTGGCTATAAAATCCAGGGATCCTTTGAACTCAGCTTGGGGGAGAAACGGGATTTAATGCAGACAAACTGCCTGGAGGAGCAGGGATGTGTTTGCGCTCCTGTGAGTCACTGCGGCTGGTCTGGCTGCCAGCAGCACCAGTGCTGGTGGCTCCTCCGGTGGGGATGGAGTCCAAAGTGTTCCTTAAATCCAAACATGTGTCGTGTGCTTTGTTGTTGCCAGGGCCCAAGCCCGCCTCATTGCTGAGTAGGTGTTTAATTTATTTCCCTCTTAAATTTTTTAGCTTTAAGAGGCATGAATCATTCAGCTCCATTTACCAAAAGGGCTTTGCTCCTGGGTTTTGTTTCTGTGGATACTTGCAGCAGCTACCTACAGTGAGTGGGATGCTGTTAGTGCTCTGGTAAGGGGTGAGATGCTGGTAAGAGAAGCTGAGAAAACTGATTAATTTTGGGTTTGTAAACCGCAGAAAGAAGTCCCACGTATTGACGAGAATGATAGTGTATGTACCAGCAGAATGGGAACAGGAGGCTCAAGAAAATGAGCTTTGAGGTTGAGCAGTGTATTGTAAATGGTGCAGCAGTAGCGACGGTTGCCAGAACCTAGCTGCATTTTTTCTCCTCCTGGTTTCTTGGCTGTGCAGAAACATTAAACACGACTAAAGGATGTGGCAGCCTCTCTTATCTCCCTGTCTTCTCATTGTGCTTCACCAGGGAGGGCTTCTGTCTGTACCGACTTGGGCAGCTGTGTGCGTGCTGTGCCCCCCGCTCGGCGCTGAGAACCAGAGGAGAAAAAGGATCAGGAACAAATGTTCACGTTTCTGATATATTGCCAAAAGGAGAGGTTGATAATTTAATCTGCTGCCTAACAGCTTGATAGCCTACACCCCCTCCCCCCGTTTCCCACACTCACATGGTAGAGCACTGCCATGGATGTTGGGAAAGGAGAAGAAATAAAAAGGCTCACTGGAGTTACTGAATATGATGGTTGGCGTTCAAACCTGGGTGAAATATCACATTTTTCTGTTCCAGTCTTGTCATCTCTAGTTATTTCTATGATTTGTGCAGCTGTCATAAACACTTCTGTCCATGGAAACCTGCGAAGTTACACTGAGACGTTCACAAACCTTTGAGTAAATCCATAGATATGGTTGCTGTTTTAAACTAGAGCTTTTTGATGGAACATGGGATCCCTTTATGTGCTTATGGAAATGTTTTGTCGTCTTATACCACCATAACATTGCCAGCTCTGCACATGCCCATGTTAGAGGTGATCAGATTATTTGCTGTGGATACCATGCCATTGATCCTCCACTGCTCACCAGGGGGCTGCTTGGGTCAGAGCTATTTGTGCCTGGTGACTTGGTCACCTCAGCAACAGGTTTCCTAGGGTGGATGTGGAAACAGCTCTTCACACAGAACTGTATCTTGAACCAGCAGCAGGAGTAAGTGCAGCCCCTTCTGCATCACTGCATCCTCTGCTGAAATCAGTCTGGGGCCAGAGAACAAGGTTTTTCCAGACACAAGCTCTTTTCTGCCATAAACAAGGGTATAAAACCTGTTGCTGATGCTGTGCTCTCAGCACTGCCTGTCTGCCCTGACAGGCGCTGCCTTACGGTTTCTGGTCACGCAAGGAGCTGCATCATTTGCAGGCAGGATTCACAGGAATGCGGCTCTGCTGCTGAGGAGCAGCTGGAGGACACAAATAAAACAGGAATCCTCCTCACAAGCTGCTTCATGTTATCATGAAGGTTTACAGACAGATAAATCCCTCCTGACCTGTGTGACCCAGCTGGCAAGCAAGAGCAGGTTCCTGCTGAGCCTGGACCCAGCTTCTTTCAGTATTTCTGAAGCTCCTGGAGCATCCCTCCCTCCCCATGGACATGACTAAGTACAAAGGGCATTCCATCTTCTCCCACAGCTCCATTCTCCCAGAGTCTGGCTTTCTCTGTAGTAAAAGGGAGACTTTTCTCTCTGCAAAAGGGAGAATTCTCAGCACACTGAAACTGCTGCCGAATTCACCTGATAATAAATCACTCAAACCTGACTGAGTCAGGAAAACCTTTGTAGCTGTCACACAACACGACACAAATCCCTGGCTGTGGATACAGGAGTATTAATTCTCCCTGGGAGGAGTGTGGGTGTTGAAAAGGCTTGTTCTGTGTTGCAACTTCCCGACTTCCAGGTGCTGTTAACAGGGAAATGGTATTTCCAACGGTTCAGCAGCCAGCCTGTGCCAAGCTACTCCTACACCAAGAATAACACCTGAGGAGGTTTTTGGCAGGTTACTTCCCAGACTCACTGCGTCCTTCCCATTCGTCACAGCTTGCTTTAATACATGCTTGTAGGAAACAAAGTCACTTGCTCTGCGATTGGTTCTGTGAAGCCTGTGCAGCACACACGACATTCCCTACATCCCTTTATGTGCCTGCTCATCTTTTAAGAAAAGTTTTATTTAGAAGTAGCTTTGTGATTTCATTTCCCCTTCCAGGGCCCCCAAACTGTGTGTGCCTGACCTCATGTTTCTGTTATTGAACATTCATGGGAAGCACAAAGACATTTTACAAGAGACTGAATTAGACAAGATGTTAGCACATATATTGCTTGATACTCTCTCAGTTTTGTGTTAAACCACTGGAGCAGCTCTCCCTGCTTTTGGGTCTGAGAGTTACTTTGCTGAAAGCAAGTATTAATGAAGAAATCCCTGTACTCCAGATGAAGAATGGGATATCCTGGTTTAAGAGTTGGGAATTAAAGATAAGCCAAACAAACTCTGAAATGAAGCCATCCAACAGAATTAAAGTAACAACAGGGGGTGAAAATCTGCTCCCACTGCAACAGCATGGACATGTTTTAGAGTGATTTGAACAAGCCAGAGTTCAATGGGCTCTTGCAGACTCGGGAATTCAGCACAGGCTGCTGCTATTGCTGCTAAAAACCTGCAGAGAGCTTGGAAGAATGAGAAAGCTGGGGAGGGTGCGGAATAAATCACTGCCTGTGTTTTACATACGTATAAGCAGGAAACAGTAGATGGTGAGTGGTGTGGCTGTGAGAGCTCTCTGGAAGACTCAGTTAAGTGGCATCTGCTTGTAAAGCTAACCCTCCTTGTGCCGTTAGCCCGTGCACAAGCCAGGAAGCAGTTCCAGCATTCCCAGTTACAGGCAGGTGCACAAACTGGAGACCCAACCTGTGTGTGCAGTGGTGGAGACCCAGCGTGCTTTTAGCTGCAGCATTTTAAGCCTGCCTTCCTAAAACATTTATGTTCCCTGAAAAGCCAGTAACTACCCTCGTGCTTGATCTTTACCAAATTACAGTCCAGGGTGGATTTTGAGTGTTTTGCTGCTTGAAAACATTTTCACGCAACTCTCGCTTCAGTGTCGCAGGGCTCTTAATGAAGCATAATAACCAAGTGCAAGCTTTTTTTGGGACGGGTTTTGTGGTCCTGCTGCCAACCATAGTTGACAGGCATTGAAATGTGTGAGCTGAGGCCATGCTGGGATTACAGTTGTGAAGAAACTGTCCAAGCAGGCTGCGGCAAAGAGCAGTTTCCTCATACATTGTGTTGCCGCCGTTCTCCACCTTCGTACACCAACCGCGGCGCGCGGAGGCTTTGCTCCGGGTATGGCTCAGTGACAGGCTGTGCACGGAGCTGTTTTGACAGCTTTGCAGCTGCCATCGGGCCCGTTCTGTGGTTAGGCTGCTGATGGGCTGTCTAGACAAGCACGCCTTCGAGAAAGCCGTGTTCTTCTGGTTCGTATTTGATTAGCAGACAGGCTGCAATGTAAACATGCCCCTGAAACAGGGAAAAAGAAAAACCTGCTGGGGCATTCCTTGCATGAAAGCCCCTTTTCTGCAGGGGTGCTTTGATTCAGACGGCGCCATTCCCCACTGTGGATATATTTTCAGCTTTCCCATTTGGGCACTAGGTTTCCTAAAGCAGAAAGGGAGAGGTGAAAGCACTGAGCCCCTCAGAAAGGGCTCGTGTTTAGCAAAGAGCCCCAGCTGTGCAAATAGGAGGCATCGCTGGAACAAGTGAACTGAAATCCACCTGGTTTCATTGCTTCCACTTAACACATCCAGCCTCAGGCTCTCTTCAGAAGGCAGGAGCAAGGCTCCCTGCATGGACTGGTGCTGGCATGGCTCTGGCGTGGTGATGACAACCCAGCTCTTGCCATTGCTGCCAGAGCTTTCACAAGACAGTGTCAGCCCGTGTCTGAAAGGATGGCTGCAGCGGGTGGCTCCTCTGACCCACACGGAAGCACATTTACTGCCTTTGTAACTGAAGCAAAGAATCCCACTGGTGAGGAGAGGTGGCAAGGTTCTGTCCAGGGACCTTGCTGCTGCCTCCCTTGCCTGCTCGGTGCTTGTGCTTGCCCAACTTGCTGTGGGCACTGGGTGCTTTTCCAGGTAGATGCAAAGGGACGTGTCTGCTATAGACAATGGTATTAGCTGTGCATAGAGAGGGCACAAAGTGGGTTGCTTGAAGAGTGGGGAAGTCTCAGGGATTTCATAGGGCATCAGAGATGGCTCTTCCAGTTGGATCTTTGACTTTCCTTGCTTTCACTGTGTCTAAAGTGGAATTGAACCAGAGCCAGGCCAAAGCTACTGGTGACATTTTGCATTGTCCCAGTAATAAATGGCCATGGAAGCAAAGTCCTCCCATTCCACCTTGTGCCGAGCTCTTGTGAATGACCCATGTTCCAGAACCTGCAGGAGCACAAGTGCACACAACTGCCAGCACAGGCAGCTCTGCTCCCCTCCGCAAACCAAGGGTCCAGGCATTGTGTGCTCCCAGGCTGGCAGCCAGTTCTGGAGAATGTTTTTGCTCACTGAAATGGGACCAGACTCCAGGATAAACTCAGCAACTTCTCTCCATACAGGGCTGGAAGCAGGATAAGTGGGAGGCATCATCTGGAGTTAAACAAACAAGAGATTTCCATTTCTATAATGGGCTCCCTTCCAAGCATGCTTTAGTTTGGGGGAAATCTATTCTCTATGGCTTTTCTGATGACTTTATCTGCTATTCTATTGAACATCTTACTTTTGTTTCTGAAATTAGTATGGTATTGGATTTCATGTGTTACTGAATTGCTTTGAGTGTCTTAGCCCTAAGTGAACATATGGTAATAACTAAGATCAGAGCCAAGGAAAACACAAAAATCCTCTGCATGTCAAGAGGGAGGCGATGCTCACCTTGCTGTGTTTTAAGGAGGTAAAGAGATCTTGAGGCTTCCCCACCACTGTCCAGTGTGATCCAGTCTCTAGATTGGATCAGCAGCACAGTATATCACAGACTCCAGTGAGCTTCCCTTTGTGCAGTCTGGAGTAGACAAACAGCAGTTCTGTGAGATAGCTCTAGACCGAACACGAACACTGCTGCTGAGCAACAGAAATAAAGGGTATTAAAGATCAGAACTTAAAGTCAGAGAGCCTTCCATGTCACTGAAGGACAAGAAGCCCTTTTGTTACCTTTATAACACACAACTCGGCAATGGGTGTGAGGATTGGACCCGCAGCACAGCCGCTGCAGGTGCTTTTCATAAAGCAGCACTTGGCTATGGAGTTGTTACAGCTGATTTGAAAAGCCTCTCAAAAGGTTTGCTGTCTGGGGTGACCTGTGAAACTGTGGTGTTAGTAAGTGTGTCTGAATGTTTGGTCCATTAAACTGCCCGGGTTCATGTCAGCAAACAGGAGTGAAAATCATTCCTTCCTTGGTGGTTTGATAGCAGCCCTGCTCCCTCGTGATGGGGCGTTTGGTAGGTTTGGATGACCAGTGAGCGGAATGGGCCTCACAGAGCCCAGTGGAAAACCATGGATTTAGAGCAGCGTTTCCCTTTTCTTTCTGTAGTGGAAGCATGGGCCTCTGTTGTGACTTTAGGACCACTGAAAATAGTTTTGTTGTCGTTTCCTTCCATGGACGCCTGCAGAGCGGCTCCTGAGTCACAGAATCATCAAACCATGGAATAGTTTGGGTTGGAAAGGTCCTTAAAGCTCATCCAGCTCCTATGGGCAGGGACCCCTTCCACTGGAGCAGCTTCCTCCAAGCCCCTGTGTCCAACCTGGCCTTGAGCACTGCCAGGGATGGGGCAGCCACAGCTTCTCTGGGCACCCTGTGCCAGCGCCTCAGCACCCTCACAGGGAAGAGCTTCTGCCTAAGAGCTCATCTCAGTCTCCCCTCTGGCAGGTTAAAGCCATTCCCCTTGGCTTGTCCCTACAGACCCTTGTCCAAAGCCCCTCTCCAGGTTTCCTGTAGGGCCCCTTATGGTATGGAAAAGCTCCGATAAGGTCCACAAATGACAGCTCCAAAGCTGTGTAGGTGTTCTGGATGATTCTGAAGAGTGCAATGCAAAATTATATCCATTGGTCAAATAGTGAACGCTATTGAATTTATATGGCTTTTAAAGAAACTGCTGGGGAAGCCCATTAGTGAAGAGGATTAAATTTTATCAGACTTTCTTGCGAGAGCTGCCGTCTGGAGGGGTCGGCTGCTGGAGCTGTGGTAGTTGGCAGCATTGGAGAGGATGCCAGGTCACAGTGACTACAGCGTGTCTGCAGCACAAGCCAAGACTTCAGGTGGGGACAGGCTGTACACCTTGCTCTGCTGCTCCAACTTGACCCTTTGGGCGGCCAGCCTCAGTGCTGATCACTGCCCATGCTATTAGCTCAACTAAGTCTAATCCAGGTTATCTATTCCTGATCATTTACAAGAAAGGATTTAACCCCTAAAATACTACTAATAGTACTAGAAACCCAAGCCAGTTTACATAGCAGGGCGAGGAAGCGGAGTGTGCCGTGTTCTGTCAACAGCAGCGATGCTCTCTGCAGAGACATTAACTCCCAAAGTGTACTTGCCCTTTGGATCTGATTTTAATCCCATGTATTCCTATCAGTTTTAATAAGTAGATTTATATTGGACACCAAATGTTAAAATTCCCTAAACTTGAAACGCCTGCCTATGAAATGAGTCGGAATAGATTCTCTGTGGAAGTCACTGCAGTGCCAATAAGGATTAATTAAAACTCAAATGTTCTTCATTGTGTGTTAATTGAGGAATTGTTATTCAGTCACCCTTCTTGATTTTTCTCTGTGTTAAATAATCATGGAAGTATTTCACCTTGTCTCCCTGTTTGTTTCACCAGTTAATGAAGGGAGGGGAGATTCTGCATTTATTAGTATTTTAATTGGAGAATTTTATTCCCGGTGGCCTAAGCATCTACATATGTTCAGGTTTTGTGTTTAGCTTTTTTTGTCTTTTAAATGACCAATGTTCCTGATTGTACACACTACAGACTGAAAACAAATACCTCTTGAGTACTCTGTACGATTGAACTTCATTAGAGCTTGAAAAACAGGGGCCAGGTTTTAATCTTAGCTGTGATCATGGAAGTCTAAAGTCATTCTCCACTATAATGAAGTGTTTACTTTGAGTTGATAGCGGTATAGAGAATCTGGCCTCTGTGATTTGAATGAGTGCACGTTGTACACTGGTGTTTCGTGTTGTATACTGGTGTTTAACAGTTGCCAGTTCAAAAATATTATGTTTAATGGTTATGGACTTATGAAAGTTCACTTTAAAACATATTTACAGTTTAGCAGATGCCACAAAATTTACATGTCCATAAACAGAGCCCTCTTGTAGGCAAAACAGGAGAAAATCTTCTCTTTTCTGAGTCACTGTGAGGGATGCTGGAGCACAGGCACTGCCCTAAGGAGCACCCCTATGGGATTTTCCTGCTTGTTAGGTGTTATACTTCACTTTTATACCTGCAAGTAGGAAAGAAAAAGGAGTAAAATGCCACCCTTCTGGAGCCTTCTTTCCTCTGACCACAACTGAAAAATAAGTTATTTGCAGCTCTGAACTGAAATCAAAGCACTTCAATAGTTTCCTTCTGTCTGCATTTCTTCCCTGCACTCTGTTGTGAGTCAGAGTCAGCAAACACCAACACCATTTTCATGCTGACAGTCTCTATTCTTTGTGCTCCATTTCTTATTTTCCCTCTTCAGTAACCCCACAAACGTGTTTTTTCCCTCCTGACTTTACTGAGCTTTTTTATTTCATTGGGAAGATCAATGTAAAGATTACTCCAAATAAAGTAAGACCTTATCTTGCACAGAATGATATGAAAAACACATAAACCTGTCCAATATCTTTCTGTTTCTCCATAGCAATGCTGAGTGATTTATAGCTGCAGTTCTTACTTCCCTCACAAGCAAAGTGGCTTTAGATTAAAAATTTGGAAAACCAAATATTTTTCTGTAAATGTAAAGGTTCTCTAGATTAATATAAATTATTTTTCGGGTCAGTATTGCAATCACAGTCCCTGATTTAGCAATGCAATTAGCATCCAGTTACATTAAGAAAACAGGAGCAAGCCGCCTTCAGTCAGTGGAGCACTTGGGCATGTGCTTAAACCCCGCTGGGTTTAATGGGATGTGAAAGTTTGGTTGAAGTCAGGTCGCTGTGCTATACATAGAAAGGTAGATTAGCAGATGCTCTCTTGGCAATATGCTCAGGTGCACTGATGTTACTAACATTGGAATGTCACGCTTCACCTTATCTGAGTTGTCAGTGCACCCTTTTAAGGTTGGCAGCTAAATCTTCGTAGTTAGTTTGTCTTTATTGCTCCCAGTTGGTGATTTCCTTGGTGCCTGCCCATGTATTTGTGTTTAAATGGTACTAAACGTTTTTCCAATAACCCCCGTGATGCTGCATGGAAGCAGTCAGCCCAGGGAGAGAGGTGCCATGCACGCAAACCAGGAGGTGGTGCTGGTGTCACCATGAGCCCTGTCAACAGCAGCGCTCAGTTGCGGGGGTAATGCTTTAATCCTTGTGGAGGTACCGAGACGGTCCCAGATGATAATTAAGCTAATGAATGTTGAGAGAAGCTCAAGGCAATCTGCCTGATGAGAACAGATGTCTCTGTTGTCACTGCGTGCTCTATCATGCTGTGCACACGCGTGTGCACAGCCCTTTACATGGTGCCTGCCTGCAGGTTACCAGGGGATCGTGTGGGGGTCAAACTGTGGGGGTCAGCTAAAACGGTGTCTCCAGTGAAACAGAGCAATTAGTTCAGACTTAACCTGCACAAGCAACGTTGTCTGGAGCAGAAATCTCCTCGGCATGGCAGTAACTCGCCCTGTAGCATCACAACAGCTTGTGCTCGGTTCTTGCTGGATCTCCCCTCTCCCCTGCTCCTCTGCAGCATTGCCTGCTCCCTTCTGCCCCTGCTTTCACACAGATATGCTGTGTTAAAAGAGACTGCACCCTGCCATGGCACTGCCATTGACCCCAGTACACATCTATCAGCAATCCCCAGGTCTTTCAGAAACGCAGACTCCTACTCTGCCACAAGTGACAAAGTCACTCCCTCAGCACACGATGTTTTGTTCCTTGACCTTCCTTTTTATTTAGGATTGTTACTTCTGACAAGGGAAACTCATCCCTAGTTCTTGAAAGGGAGTCAAAGAAGACCTGGGTGACAAGAGATGAAGAAAGCGAAGACCATGCAACAACTCATGACAACGTTTTGGAGGAGTTTTCTCTGCTGTTCATGACACCCTGGGGAGTCATAAAGACCTGTGCTAACGTTGGCTGTCACTGAATGCTGGCAAAGAACCAGAACTGAAAAAAAAAGGTGAATCACAATCTGCTTTTAAAACAGAAGAAAAAACCCTATCCTGTTACACCCCTCTACCACTGCCCATCCACCCAAATCTTCCTGAAGAAGTCCACCTCTCACCACCCTCACGCTCTGGGCACTCACTTTCCCTAGGAGAGCCCTGTTCTGTGGAAGCCCTGTCAAAACAAGGACAAGTTTTGGGTCCATCAACCTTGACAATGTCCTCTGACATGATTAGCTGAATTCATCAGCTATTAATGACTGCAAGATATATAGGATATACTCTGGTTAGCACTTGGAAAGACTTTCAATTCACTTTTAGCTCTATTTATTCATCTAGACTAAATGGAGTTATTAAAGGTCGTGACTTCATTTCCAAGGTATCAGGTGTAAATTCTTTTCAATTTAACAAGTAGAGGACACTGCAATCAAATTAAATACCACCTTCAACAGCAGCTTTGATTTCGAAAAGGTATTTCCTGAAAGTTTTGCTTTCGTTAACCAAATCCAGGTGGGGACTGGAGAAGTGAAGGATGGCACACGGTGCTCAAAGGAGAGGCTTTGACTCCAATAATGAATTTTGGGACTCTGGGTTTTCAGGGAACAGCAACAAGATTTCTTGTCCTCCTCGGCTTTGAATAACATGAAAAACCTCAAGTATAATAATCACCATGTGCAGAGGGCTTCTACAATAAAGCTCTTTCATTTTGTGATCTGAGAGCTACCTGCAGAACAGTGGTGAGTCAGTCATGACTGAAGAAAAAATCTATCTGCTTTTATGTTCCTTAAGGAATGTCTGTGCCAAATGCCTGCTATCTGTGGATGTTATTGGCCAAGTGCTTTTGATATGGATGTTGCAATGCAAATTATAGATACTGCTAGATGAATATTTAACCTTTCCCTCACCCAGCAGGAAACGTGAACCACTGCCTCTGGCCAGGAGATCTGGGTTCACCTTTTCTTGTCCTGCTTGAGGTCTCAGCAGCCTCTGCTGTGATTGTGATATAAAGTCCTAAGTCTTGATAACACGGAGAGGGTGGCTCTGTTGAAGATGTCCATCCTCCCTTTGGCAGGACAAGTGCTTCCTGGCTGGATGCAGTTGGGAGACCAGGCAGCAGGCCTTCTCCAAGAGCTGCCTTGAGAAAGACAGAGGAAGAGCAGCAGAATTTCAGAGGGGATGGCAGAATGAAGCCATGTGAGGGCAAGCCTCACAGCTAGAAACTGAGACAAGAAAGAGATGAAAGGTGCCTAGCAAGACAGAAAGGACGAGAGAGGGGTCCTGGGAGGACTGCATTTACGTCATCTTGTGATTTTTCAGGATCCCTGTGGCATGATAGATGATGTCTTCAGGCGTAATCAGATACGTCAGGTAGGATTGATGGTCCTGCTTTAGAGAAAATGCTGCGGTGTCACAGGTGGGTGATGGGTCACTCCTCACATGCTGTGGGGGAAGAAACAGCCTTCCACAACCCCCACATGCCTCCATCACCCACAGTTTCCTAAACTGGGCAACTTGGATAAGTATCTCTGCTAATTTTTAATAGCACAGACCATGAGATTCCCTTCTTGCTGCCTATGGAACTTGAAAATGCTTAGTGAATAATTGTGCTCAGGTTGCTCAAGGAGACTTGGGAATGTGGAATAGCTCTGGTTTAACTTGAACCTCTCCACTGCCCAGGCAGTGGGACAGTGCAGTGCAATTTAGATCACAAGATCCACAATCCATAGGCAGACTTCTGTGACTGCAGAAACCCGCCTGCTTCATTCACTGGCTGCGAAACAAAGGTTTCTGCTTCTGTGACAGAGTGCTTTGAGACTGCCCGAGCATCGGAGCAGGGCAGGTGTGCGTCTTGTACCAGACTGGGATAAAAGGGTGTTTTTAACAGAAAATAGGTCTGCACAGGATGAGCATAATGCCAACATAACATAAAGGCCCCCTTGTGAGCTTTCATCTAATGGTTTGGGCCTTTATGCACCTTCATTTTGTTGGAGCTGTGTATTTAGTTCTCCAAACGCTGTAATAAAGAAATGGAGCTGTAATCAATCAGATCTTTCTGTAGCTCACTCGCGTTATTCCCCAGGAGGAGGCCTTGCAGCTGCAGGAGCAATGAATTAATTTGCGAAGATGGCTGTGGTCTTAGAACGTGTCGAGGCATCGTGAAGATGACGCTAGCAAATGAGAACTGTTTCCTCTGAGGACCAGTCTGAAGATGTTATAAATGTCCTCAGATGATGTAAATACAAATTAATTAAACATACTGGCCAGTGCTTGTTCTGCGGCTTAGAGCAGGACCAGCACAACTACTGACATTCAAAACGTTTGCTGCTGTTTGTTAGGTCCAGATGTTTGCTGCTGTTTGTAGCGTATCAGGCTTGCCCAGAAGACCTCGGGTATTCTCCCTTGGTGCATTTCTCTAACTGCTGGAGCTGGGGTGTGGAGACAGAGATGACAAACCTCTTCCTTGTGTTATGGCCCAGGGACAGAAGCGGTTCAATGAGCCCCAGCTCTCCCTCACAATTCAGGATGGAAATTAGCTTCCGGCTGATTCCTAGGGAGCAGGGATATAATGGGACACAAAGCAGAAGGAAAGAGTTGGGTCTGTGCACCGGTCCCTCCATACGCTGCGCTGCAGGAGGGCAGCCACTGGAGCTGCCACTCACTGTGCTCAAGAACTGATAATGCCTGAGGTTTAGATTGTTTGCTTTTCTTCTTAGGAGGAGGCAAAGTGTCTTGTAAATGTAGGGATCATGTTGATGGGAGCAGCTGGGGCCCAGTGCAGTGAAATGCTGCGCCTGAAGCTGCTCTGCAAATCCATCACCAAGCCTGGGATAAAATCCACAGCACTTGAAGTGCTGCAATAATCATTTCTTTGCAGAGATCCACAAGGGACTTTTGCAAGCCTGGTGCAGGCGGCTGAATCTGCTTGTACCAAAGCACTGCAGTCACGGAAGAGCCATTCTGAGATGCTGGCAAGCCACCCTGTGAGCAGAAGGTGCATTGGACTCCTAGGGCTGGGATGTCTGCTTTGGCTCACTGAAAGTTACAGAAATAGGGTTTTGCTGAAATATGTGCTTAATGCAGAGTCACTTTTTGCTTGCAATAAGAGAATGATGGGGGAACAAGCCAACAGGATCATCCGGATAATTAACATGATCTTAAGCAGTTTGGTGCTCTTCATCTTCCATAACTTGTGTCTAAAGGGTATGCTGCAGGCGGTGCCTGCAGTGGGCTGCCCAGGGATGTGCCTATCCCTTAGGGGTGTAGCCTTTGAGCCTTTTTGAGAAGCGGAATGTAAATCGAACTGCAGGATTTGGTTTCTCTAGGCTACACCAAAGCCATCTGCAGAAAGTTACTGGATTTTTCTCCTACTGCAGTGTGGCTGGTGGCTGGTGTGAACGCTTGGTGTTTGCTGGTACAGGTAACCAAATCAGTGATATTTTCATAGGACAAAGCTGGTAAAAACCAAAAGCCTCTGAAAGGCGTTGTGCTAATGCCACGTCCCAGCTGCTGGTGAAACCAAGCTCCATCTATTACAGAAGTGTGATTTAAAATCCAGTAACATCCAGTGATGTTTACCAGGGAATAAAGACGTTGGCTCCCCGCTGCAAGTGAAAAGGGAGAAGTCATGACTAAGTGTGATATGGGTTTAATAACTTTTAATGAAGAATTAAACCCAAAGTCCTTATTTTTGCATTTCAGACCCTCTGGGCAGTAACATGCGATGCAAAAGGAGTTGAAAAGAAACTCTGGGACAATTGACTGTTACTTCACAAAAAGGGCTGCTTTTACTGGACAAAAGTGGTTCAGACAGAACTGGCCATTTTGAGGTTTTTGCTTTCTGTGAGACTTTGAGGAGTAATTACTGCAAATGCAGTCAAGGCACCAATCCCTCCAGTGCTCAGAGGTCAAAATGCTTCATCAGATTAAGGGATTATGGGATTTCCAGCGGATCAGTAGAGGTCATTTCCAAGTTCTAGTGGTTAGATTTTGTTGTTGCGGTTGTTCAAATGAAACCAGTGGGTGCCAGCTCTGCAGCAGCACAGCATTCTGACCCACAGACTGACCAACTGGACAAACTCACTTTAAAGTAGTTAAAAGCAAGTAGATCTTCCAGGCTGGCAAGGTAGAGAACCCATTTATACCTATGGCAGGTCTGGAAATTGATGTTGGAGGTTACAGCAGCTGACAGTGCAGTGCTGCACTGGGATGGGCAGCAAAGCAGAGCAAGGGCTGACTGCAGGGAATCACTGTTGGATCCATCTCTTGGGCTGGAACAAACCAGGGTCGGTCTCAGTGCTTTCTAAGAGATCAGGATCTACGCAAGGCAGGATCAGACAAACCTCAGTGCAGAGTGGCAGGGGAGGTGGAAGATCCTCAGCTCTCGGAATAGCTGACTTCTCTTTGTTTAGGGATTACGTTGTAATTCCTGCTTTCAGATAGGGGCAGGAACACATGCAGTCACTAATTAAAGTAAATAGATGCATGAAAGACATGTTGAAAAATATCTGTCTGTTTGCCAGTGGGATGTGTAAGATCATGGTGAGTGTGAGAATGCACCGTGCTGGGAATTTCCCAGGCGGTTGTGATTTTTAGAATGCTTTCCCATCAACCGACTGGTTTGGAAAGGAAATACCCAATGGAGACCTGTATGAGAATGTATGGAGAGCAGTGCTGAGCGCTGTGCTCTGTGTGAACTTCTGAACACAGGGCTTGGGAGCAGGAGGGGGGTTTTTCATTGAAAAATATACTTGGAAAAATAGGTGCTTTTAGGAATTCTAATGGAAGTAATAGTGCCTGGTGTGATTCGGCCTCTGTATCACGCTGCCTGCATCCCCCTGCAGCACCACGCTGTTTACTACTAAGGTGTAGGTCCTTAGTAAGAGGAGTTGAGCTCATTACTGGAAGGAGTCCAGAGGCTCCCAGCTCAGAAATCACCAAGACCCAGACACAGAGGGCAAAGGGATGGCCGAGGACCAGACCAGCACGTCTGCCGGCGGCGAGCAGGGGATGCTCACTGCATTTCCACCTTTGCAAGTCCCTCGCAGCATCCCTATGGGGAGTTTGCAAATGGGCTGGCTTTGTTTGAACAAGTGAAAACCCCTCCTCTGAGCACAAGGGCAGACGTGGAGGAGCAGGAGGAGCCGCTGCTGCGGGCACTGAGCCAGGTTAAATCATCCCTGCAGAGTTCACCCTGCGGTCACGAGGACAGGGACTCATTCCTGGTGCTCCAGTGGTGCCTGGAGCTGCTGAGCCAGGCTCTGTCCCACCGAGCGCACCAAACCCCAGTGCAAAACCCTGATTAACACCTTGGGGCCGCACGCAGGGACACAGCAAAACCCTCCTGGGGAAGTGTCCCTGCCCGTGGCTGGGGAGTGGATCTGGATGGGTTTTAAAGCCCCTTCTAACCCAAACCAGTCTGATTCTATGAGGTCCCATGTGTTCACCCAGCTACCAGAGGTTCTGCAGTTCCCATGTGCAACCTGGTTTAAGGATCAGTTTATTCTTTAATGGTTTCCTTTCATCTGATGAATGCAGAGACAGTTATCAAACTGCAGATATTTTTCCATGATACCTGTGGTAGAGAGGCACTTGATTTCTGTGCAGCAAAGCCACTCTCACATTCGGGGGAAAAGTGATATATAAACAGGAGAAACCAAGCAAAGTTCTAGCTTGAAATGACAGGAAACTCGGCACTAGCCTGCTTAAACTGTGTCAGAGCAGGAGATGAATTTATAACATCCTTGTAAGTACTACTTAGCATTTAAATATAGGATTTTCTCTGTGGGCGATGCTAAAGACAAGTGTCTGCAGAGCGGGCGGTATCGCACCGAATGTGACCTTTTGGCAAGCTGTGCATTAGCAGCCTGCTGCTGAGTTCTCCTCGCTCCTTCCTTCAAACCTGCTGAACACAGAGCAGCTCGTTGTGCTCGGAGGTGTGAGGCACGGCACACGCGCCCGGAGCGCACAGGGAACGTTAGAAAGTGGCTGCTGAGAACAACTGGGATGTACAGAGCATCACTGCCGAGCGCTGTGGGTGCCGTACGCTCCCTGTTCCACCACCTTCAGTGGGCAACACGGAACCCAAAGCCCATGAGGCCACCCCCGGGGTGCTGTGAGCTGCAGCACCCCCCGGGTGCAAGGCTCCTGGGGCTCCTCTTATGTAATTTCACCAGTGCCCATGGCTGCGTCCAAAACCCTTCGCTGCAGGATGTGCTTTTGTTCAGAGGTGACGCCAGTACTTTGCTGGGTCACTCACCTCATTCTGCCTGAGAAGCAGTATTTATTCCAGACATGTCCGACTTTGATTTAATTTGGTTCTGATTCTAATTAGCTGGTTACGCCGTGAGCTGAGGAGCCGACAAGAAAACCAGCAAAAATTGTAATGAGCTTCCTGCAGTACGTAACTGCTTTCCTTCTGAACTGGTGGGTAATTGACCGTGCCTTGCCTCCTATGATTCATTTGGTAGTTAATTACTCGCTGGATAAGCAAATGCTTGTAAGTGATTATGTCACGATTCCTTAGGGAAAGAATACATAGGTGATCGTGTTCACCTGATTTTCACCACGTGCCTCAGTGAGTCTGAAATGTGCATCTGAGCATCCAGCCACGGTGCCCATGGACTGGCAAAGAGGCAAATGCCCGGTGCTGCTGGTGGGATGGGAGAGCTGTGTCCCATGGACATAAGTGATGGCACTGCATGCTGGTGGGACAGGAGAGCTGTGGCTTATGGACATGAGTGATGGCATTGCATGCTGGTGGGACAGGAGAGCTGTGGCTTATGGACATGAGTGATGGCACTGCATGCTGGTGGGACAGGAGAGCTGTGTCCCATGGACATAAGTGATGGCATTGCATGCTGGTGGGACAGGAGAGCTGTGGCTTATGGACATGAGTGATGGCACTGCATGCTGGTGGGACAGGAGAGCTGTGGCTCATGGATGTGGGTAATCTGGGATACCAGAAACATCTGTGATAGCATTAACAATCCTCCAGTGGCCTAAGCCCTACCCTCAGGTTCCAGGCTGCTGTCTGCAGGAGCTCTCCCTGCATGTCAGTGGCTCAGCTATGGTTAAACTCCTCAGGGTGCACACTTCCCTGACCAGAGACCCCCATGTTGCATCGAGTACCCCCCAGTTTTGAGATGCTCTGGGGAAGCAGAAGCTTTCCATGGAGAAGCTGTCATTGCTGCTCAGCACCCATCTGGAGGGAAGGAGCAGAGTGGACTAAGTGGGTATGCCCCAGTGCCCAGCCTCGGGAAGCTTCGGTGCCTCTTAAAATCTTCTCAAGTGAGTGTTGGTGACTCCTTAGGGCACGTGGCTCACAGGGCTGGAGAGACTGGGGATGCTCTTACAGCAGCACTACAGACTTCTCACAGTGAAATTCTGCACTCTTCATGCCCCTGTGTCTTTAATAGCTCTGCTGTCATTGATTTTCAGTCTCCTCGTTGGTTTATTTCTGTATCAGACTATTGCTCGATGAAAACACATGGCCCAGGAGAAAAAGGCAACGCGCATCAGGCATTTATTTGTGAGCGGTAGCGGAGGGTCCATCACAAAGGATCTCAACCCTTTTAATATAAGCAGGAGGAAGAGTAGCACAGGCAGAGAATCAGTGGTGGGCGAGCTGTGACACCTTGTCGTACAGCGTAAGGCAGAGGCAGGGGTAAGGTGATGGTCAGACGTGATGCTGCTGCTGCAGCCCTGATCTCAGCAGTTTTCCTCTTTAACTTTCTTCTGGGGCCTTGGGGGAGAGGTCTCCAAATGAAACAGAGAAAAACCTCATCAGGCCTGTGAAATGCCATCCACCCGAGCTGCCAGCGCAGACAGCTCCAGTGTTTGCATACACAGGGTGACTGGAAGCAGTTCCTGCTCAGTGTAACTTTCCAAACAGAGCTGTGTTAATACATGTCCTTACCGAGAGCAAAGATGGGGTGTCACCTACAGCAGTGTGCCGTAAGAAGCTTTATGGCATGTGTTCAAACAAATGTTCATGACTGCTCGTACTCGGTAGTTTTCATCCAGAGCCAACATCAACAGCAGAGAATTGCACTGGTTCCCGGGGTCATAAATTGCTGCTGTAGAATATGTATTGACTTTGCAAGTCAGTAGATCTGCATAATTGATTCGCACAGAAGTCTCTCTTTGCCTGCCTTTTGTATTGGAATGTGAAAAATGAAAAGCTGCTGACTTTCTGAATAATTGGCTCAACAAATTTTTGCTGGGCAAGAGGGTTATAGGGCCATTTGTTTCACTGCTGATGTATGAGCTCACAGGAGTCAAACGGACTTTTAAATCCATTGGGAGATGCACACAAACATACCAGAAGAAAAGGTTTGCTTGTGTTCCCTTTTGCTACTTCACCTCCTTTTTCACTTTAGTTTGATTTTATTGAGCTTCCTGTTTCTTTCTTTCATTTCAGTATTCCACAAAAGGTGTCATGTATATGCACTTAATTTGCTGAAGAACACATGGTTATAGATGTGTAGGAACTTTTTAAATACAAACTAGAAGGATGTGGATTTTGCATGCTCTCTACTGAACTGATGCTTTCTCCAAACCAGCAAAATAATGGCATGGTTACATGTGTGAAAGAAATTTGGGGTTCTCTGAGCTCTTCTATTTGCCACATGTGTTGCTGTCAAAAATCAAACTTGGAATGGCAAAGACCTCTTGAGCCTTAAAACCCAAGGAAAAAAGAGAAAGTGATCGCTTCATGGCAGGTAAAGAAGGTGAGACATTGAAAAGGGAGATGAGCTGTACATTGGATGAGGTGAGGTAATCGAGTGTGGGAACAGGCTGCAGGAGATGTGCACAGACTAGGTGCTAACGCAAGTTAATTTATGAGATTTGGACAAAAGCTAGAAGGGAACAAAATTGCACATGGGATTGAAATGCCAAAGCGATAGAAAGGAGTTTGTCTGAAGTCTGAAAGCCTCCCTGAATGATACACAGGGAAATGAGCACTGTCCCATCTAAATAAATCATCCTCCATGTAGAAGGGAGCTGAGATTGTGACCAGTCCCTGCGGTGAGAATCCTGGCTCTGCCCTCCGAGCTGAGGGAGATCTTGCCATTGCTCTGGCTTTGTGAGTTTGCTTGGCGGAAGAGCCTGAAGCAAGATGCTCACAGCTCTAGCGCAGAGCTCATGGCATGATGTGGTGGCACCACTGCACGGGTCCGTGTCTCCCGCAGCCTCAGAGATGAGAAAAAGTGCTCCGGGAGCACGTTTCCAAAAGCTGCTCTCAGCCGTGATGTGCTTTGCAATGGGATGACTTCATCCCGCTCTGCCTGAGCACCAGAAAGGGCCTTGGAAGGAATTATTTTAACGTAGAAGCATCGGTATGGTTACATAACTAAAAACACTGGATGGTAAAATCTGTCCGAGCGGGAGAACAAAGCCTGTATTCTGCGGTGGGCACGTCTGACTGTGTGACATTAAACACAAACAGCTATTTTCCATCTCCGAGTAAAGGCTTAACATATTGCGGGGACTTCCAGCACTTACTGCTCCATTAATGTGGTCTGACCCATAAAAAGTTATTGCAGGCAGAGGGGGTTTTCCTTCCCCCTCTTTTTTTAAAGACAAAGAGACCCAGTCCTCTTACAGACTTCTGTTTCAGTAGAATTTTGTTGCTCTTTTAGCATGTGTTTCATTTCTCTTCACTGCTGGGACATGGAAAGCAGCAAATCTGCACGGGGTTAATGCCTCAGTGCACTAAAAAAAGCAGAGGCTGGCAAGGAGGAGTGGGAGAAAGCAGATCAAGAGAGAGTGCTTTGTTCTAGTTCAAGTGCTTGAAGTATGAGGGAGCGACTCATGCTGTTACTGGAGACCGAAAGAATGTTGTTAAAGGGATGGGATCTGATTTTGTTTCAGTTTAAAATTTAATATCTCTGATGACCAGCCCAATAACATGGGAAAGGCCCTTTCCAGAAATGTTCTCATGTGCAGGCACTTGATCTGCTGTTTAACACACCGGCTCAGTGACTGCAGTAACAAATTGGGTTGGTTTGGGTTTGTTTTTTCTTTTTCCAAATTAAAACTTTCTTGTAAAATTGAGGCTATTCAACACTAGGAAATCACTAAAATCTCCGCTCTCATCACTGCGGGTGTCATCAACAACCCATCGCTTCTGTATCTTGCAGATACATTGAACTTTGTCTGTTGAAATGTTAAATAAATTCCCTCCTACTCTCAGGAGTAAAACAGAGCTGGGACTGCATGGGTTTATATGGATTAATTCTCACTTCTCTTAAGCTCACAACCTGCACTGTAGCTGTCCACTCCTATTTAATGCAACGTTATATTTTCCTTCCTCATGGGGAGGCACTAGGGATATGTCTGGAGAACGGCAGGGGGAGAGGCTTTTGCTTTCTAAGAAAGGCATGGAGAGGATTCAGGGGCTCTCAAGTATAACAAGGGCTTCAGAGGAAGGACATTCCTTTGCAGCAGCTGATTTTGCCCAGGCTGGCCCAGATGCTTGTGTGCACGTCTGTGCACGTGTGGAACACACTCCCGCACCACACCAGAGCCCTGGCACTGCCCGTGCGCTGTCACTGGTGTGTGACACGGTGAGAGCCAACCTGAGAGCCCATAGAAATGGGGCACGGTGGGAGGTGCCAGTCTGGGTCTCCATCCCCAGGGAGGGGACAGGGATGTGAGAGGCAGCGGGGGCGGCTGGGCTGGATGCAGCTGCTACGGGTGCCAAAGCAAAGGGAATGAGCGGAAATAATGTGGCCAGGGCTTGTCTTCCCAAGCAAAGAAGGAACATAGCACAGAGAGGGATGAAAGTCTGGCACCTGTAGTGCAGAAATTACCAGTACTTTCTCAAGAGTCCCATTTTGATTTGCTTGTTCATTACTGGGGATGGGAGCAGTTCAGGCTTGGCACATCAGAAGCGTTGTCATCGTCTCATTTTCATATACTTCAGTACTTTGTAATCTTGGCAAAAGAAAGGTGCTGAAGGGGCTCTGTTCTTGACTTCCCAATTCTTGTGTTTCCAGTGTCAATTCAACAAAAAAAAAAAATCTCCTACAAGCCTCTTCTTGTTAGATTCTTCAGTCCTATTTCAAGATCAAATAGGCTTCAAAACAGGTCTGGATAAGCTCACAGACTTAATCTGCTTGAAAGGTATAGATTGGGCAACACACTAGACATGGCCATAGATCACTGCCTGTCATAGGTGCCCTCCTGTCCTCTGAAGATAACTCTGCATTTGAAGCTTGCCTGGGACATCAGCATTCTGCAGCTTGCTGTGTGATTCGCTCAGCACAGTTGTACCTGAAGGCAGTTGTTTAATGGAAACATTCACTTTGCATTTTCTGCCACTAATATTTGAGTGGGATCAACATTATTGAGGCTAATTAGAATGCAGCGAGAACTGATTGTTCATTAGAGACAGGAAAAAACGTTCCGTGGAGCCCTGGCTTTGCTAGAACTATTTCACGTAATTAAGCAATTCCACATCTTGGCATTTTTATCCCTCTTGTTATCACTGCATTTTGTTAATAAGTTTTTAATTGCAAATCATCTCTCTGACACAAATGGCACTGTGTTTCCTGATCAGCAAAAATGCCATGATAACCAGGTTGGGTGCCAGGTCCTTCGAAAATACTAGCTGCCAGCTTCCCTCCCTTATGTGGTTTGGCATTAAAATATCTTCAGGTTACTTAAAATATATTGATCTCCAGTTTAAAGTGTTATGGGCTGCAGAGATCCTTGGCTAAGGCTGCAGGAACAGGGAAAGAATAGCTTTCATAACCCAAAGAAGTTTATCTCTGCCTTGTAGACCAGCACCTTCTCTGCTGCCCTTGGCCTTGGTCAGATGGGGCACACTCCAATATTCAGAGCTTACCTTGAAAGTACTTGAAAGCAAATGAAGCCATCCCAGATTTAGTTAACCTTAATGTGTCCATTTCTTCCTCAGGTTATAAAAATACGTGCCTTGTGCATGCTTTTCATCATGGGAAGTGTACTCTAAGTACACTCTTAACCACTGCAGGGTAAATTACAATCCCCTTAAATCATTTCCAATTATGCTAAACTTTCAAAATACACCACTGGGTCTCATGCCTCTGTCTGGAGTAACCTCCTCAGAAAACCTCCTCGTAGTTCAGAAAACCAGCGATACCGCATGTACAAAACACTGCTGGATTTTACTGCGTTCACACTTCTGTCCCACAGCGCTGGTGCTTTGGGGGTTGGCTGCTTCCCTCTCTCTGATCCAGGCACCACTGTTCCCTTTGGCTGATTTCCCTTCTGCACCTCTCTGCTGACAAGGACATCGCTTTGCATCTCCAAAGGACGCCAGAGCAGCCCGTGTCTTGTTCTTTCTTTCCAGAGGATGTGCTACTTACACAAAACTGAGCTGTGTGAGAATGGGGGTTATGAACAAACGGTATGAACACAGTTAACAGTACTTCAGCCGGAGCTCCACTTAGTTAAGAAAGTTTGTTTAAAATACTTAGCCCTGTTAAATATTCCATCCCCCCCCCCACGCTGGATAGAACATACAGGTTACTGAAACTTTTTTCCGACACCTACAGCTTCATTCTTTCTTCCACTTCAGAAGCTGTTTTGTTCCACCACTCTGATTCAGAGGAAACTTCTGTTTTCATTTGGGCTTCGTCACATGCTCCTCTGCATTTTCCAGTTCACAGATGCTAAATTATATGTACTGGAAATATGCTGGAGTTACCTGAGCTGCTGCTGAGGCTGAAGTGTGCTTTGGCCTCAATAACCGTGCACCAGGGAAAGCTTGACAAGGCTTCACTGTCTTCATATCATGCTTCATTTCCTTTGGGTCACTGCAGGAATGGGTTTCCCTGCTCGAGGCTGAAAACATCCCTTCAGGAAATATGGTTTGCAAAAGCTGTGTGCTTGTGAACCTACCCCAGTTGGTTACACAGTGAAACGATAAAGTATTGAACATCAAGGGTAAGAAAACAAGTACAGACAGAGCCTCACCTCAGTTAAAAGTAACTGTCAGTCCTTGGGCTGGAATTACTCCCCAGTGGTTAATCCTTTTAAAATCCAAGACTTTGAAACACCAACTACAGCATGTGCGTAGAGCTCCACAATGAGTAAAGACAACCAGCTCCACATTTACAATTCCTAGAAAGTCAAATATCTTAAAATTATAAATACAGTGTTTGCTTTCCCTTTTAACTGGATGTAATTAATTAGATCAGAAGTGAAAACAGTTGCTTAAGTGCTTGGTACTACCAGAGGAAGCACACCCTGCAAGTCATTCTTGTATGCCCAGAATAAACTCCTGTAGTAGCATCAATCTAATAGCTGTCAGCAGTGTAACTAAGGCATTAGTCACTGGCTGCTCAGAAAATTGTGTGTTTGGATCAGGGAAGGTAACCACCCAGGATTTGTCTTAAAGGACATCTGTTATTTTCTCCATTAGGTGCAGAGTAAAAGGAAAGCTAAGTGAATAAAACAGTAAAACCCTTTACAGAGTCAACACTATGAAAAGTGACTGTTCATATAAGTATTACATGAATGCAGAATTCACCCTGGGGGACTCCTGATCTTGCAACAAAAATTAAGCCCAAATCAGAAAAAAAGGAAATTAAGGAAAGTGGTGTTTTCACACGGCTGCAGTGTACCCCTGGATGCAGAGAATGGGATCACCACAAATGCACCTTCCTGCGCTGAGAGTGTACAGAAAGCAAACCAGTATAATGGAAAAAAAGCTTCTTCAAAGCCATTTCTTAAAGAGCAGTGGAACATGTGCAGTTCTCAGAATGAATGGCAGTGTTACTTTGCCTGTATTAGTAAAGATAGCAATTATTGTTGGCATGAGGCTTGTTGTAGTTTATACAGCCTTTCCTCAGTTGCCCTTGATAGATTGTCAGCTGCAAACAGAGCAGATATTTTAACAGAAACCTGCGGAGCAGAGTTTCTAAGAATAAAATTGTTGAAGCAGTTTTAGTGGCTAATGGGCAATCAAAGGCGTTTTCTGTTAGAGCAGCATCGGGAGCGCACATTGGATCTGTGCACAGCCCTCGACAGAGGGAGAGCGCCTGTGGTACCCACAGAGCCACCCAGGGCTAAAATTATCTCTCCTGGTGAGCTGGAAGCATCACAGCCTGCCAGGAGCGAGCGAGATTCTCTTCCAGTCAGGGCAAAATACATAGGCTTTGGCTGGAAATGCTGGATTTCCTCTGAAGTGAAGGAGTTGCCAAGGCATGGAAAGGTGTGAGCGTTTCACCGTGATGCACTTGAAAGGAAAACTTTTCCTGTCTGCTCAGAAATAAGGGTCTAGATACAGGGTGTTTCTTCGAGGAGTATTCTGAACTGAAATAGTGAGTGAGTGAGTACAGTCTCCAGGAGCCTTCCAGTGCTTGGGCTCTTCATTATATTTGGATCTATAGAATTTATTATGCTCCATCCAACTGCAAATGGAGCAGCAGAAACAGACGGTTCAGTGTGTGAATCAGTGCTGTTGGAGTGCAAAATCTTGCTACATGCAGAGATGTTAAGAGCTAATTTCGAATGGAAGTTAATAGCAATGATACATGGAAAGTGTTTATTAACTGATATGTAATGATGCATTAATATTTATTATAAATTTTGCATGGGGATTTAACCATAAACGGAAGCTTTAAATAACTGTGCTGTAAAGAGAAGTGGAAGAGCAGCAGCAAGATTAAAAAATTAATACCATGCAAAAGGAAATGAGTTCACCTGAAAAAGTCTCTTAAATAAAATATTTTCACTTATTTTTCATGCCACCACCTTATTGCCATCCAAGGCATGTAGCCGTTCTGATAATGAGAGCTGCTGCCATTCATCCATGAGAGAACGGCACTTCCATTGCTCTGCTGTGCAAAAGAGCAGGAGATGTGGAGAGAAAGCCAAGGTTTTGGATCACACTCAGCTCACTGGGCTGATTTTGCATTCAGCAGGTGGGGAGCTTGGTTGAAAACCACATCAGGCAATGGCAGAACTCAAACACAGTCTTCCTTCCAGTTTGAAAGCTTAGATCTAAACCAAAGCCTAAACTTGAGGACAAAACCCAGAACTGGAAATCTTTAATGATCTCAACTGTTTCATGTCCACCTCTCAGCCAAAGCATTGGCAATGCCCAGGTTTTGTGCAGGCAAGGCAAGGTGGGCTTGTGCTGGCATTTCCCAGAAGCACCAAGCAGTTCAGCCCCTGGACCCGCCATCAGCTCTGCTTCTCCAGTCAGTTTTTACCCATTGAGGTGGCAGGAGAGAGTTTTTTCTGTGCACTGAACTGTGCAAGCGCATTGAGGTTATAGCCACTGCTCTCTACTCCCTTTACTGGTGCAGATTAAGGTAAAATGCTGATGTATTTGTGAAGATGCTGGAATTCTTTCCTCCTCAATTCACCTGTGTTTTCAGAGAGTGCACCTCGGGAGTGGTTTGTCAGAACTAATGCAAAACCTTGATTAATCTTCAATTGAGGGAAACTATTTTTACTGCTTCTCTTATAAAATCATGAGGCTACAGCTTCAAGTTTAGGAGTTAGACAGTCCCCATGCAGGATTCAGTGCGAATGAGATGCAGATGTAACTGGTGTGAACCACACTGCTGATGCTCTGCGATCTGCAGTGGGAGTGATGGAGGAAGCTCCAAATTTAGGCTAAGCTCAAAGGTCTTGCATTCCTCTGCTCTGCCCAGATGCTGCTTCTGCTACCACTGGTGGCAGATGCCCCTCTGCACACCGGGGTGAGAGGTATATTAGGCAGAGTGATGGAGAGAGATATTTGCATGATTTAAAGGAGCTGCATGACATGGTTCTGAATGTAGCACTACATTAGATCCGTTTTCTTCCTTCTGCAAAATTGATTGTGTGCCCATTTATCACCTCCTACATTCACACTAGGCTCGTTCCATTTGCCTTTTCTCATTCTTCAGATGTGCATTTTGCACCATCGAAAAAGATAGAGCACTGGCAAAAAAAAGAATAAATATCTCAGTAACCCCTGAGGGTTTTGCTCACATTCTTAAACACATAGACAAAAGAGAAGGAAAACAGGGTTCAGATCCTCAGGTTCTGGAAGTTGGCATATATCGAGTTGGAGATGCTCAGTTTTTGTCTTGCCTAAGTAGTCCAGGGATTTCTCTGCAGAAACCAATGGAGTTTGGTCTAGGTAAAAATGGCAACTGTCTGTCTGAGTTATAAATGGCGCTTGCTACCAGTGGAATGAATTCATGAGGAGAAAAGCTCCTACCATCGGGAGCCAGGAGAAAGGAGTCAGTGGAACAGAGAGCAGAGAACAGCGATGGCTCTGTCAAAAGACAAAAGCTATGAGGTGTTCATAGGCCAGAACCCATTTCTCACAGTCTCCTAACATCCCACCGGGTTTACTCACAGCAGACACCCATTCCAGCCGTGACACATCTGTGTGTAGCTCCGTAGGATCAGCTCCCGGCAAAGCCCTACGCCTTGGGGCAGTCGCGGTTGGCAGGGGCCGGGGGAGCCAGCACACCAGAGCTGCCCAGAGCTACTGCAGGGGCACTGCCAGCCAGCTCTGGTGACTGCAACACCCCCGTGATGCGAGCTCAGCGCAGGCTGCCCCTCGCTGCATTTAAGATCCCCCTTTTTTATACACGTTCCACAGAGAAATAACATTTGGGGCTTGTGTCTGATGGTGTTTATTTGTAGGCAGGACATGGAGGAGATTTCTAACACTGTCACTGTGCACTTAGCAGAGACCTACAGGGCAGCTGAGAACCTCTTCTGCTTTGTATAGAATATGTGATGGGAGCAGTTCATTTTAAATTGTAGGTGTATTACATGTGTCAGGTTGTAAATCTGAGAAAGAGAGAATAAATACAGAGCCATGCTGGTGTTTGGTTTTAGAGTGCTGACTCGTGCAGTGTGAAGATGGTTTTGGTTTAGAATCAAGAAATCACTTGTGTCAGAGGCACCACAGTGCTGCACGGGAGCATGGGTTTCTTTGGGAGGGGGGGAACAAAGAGCTGAGTTCTCCTCTGTGAGGGTTTGAGGGTAACCTGTTCTTAACCAAGCACCAATACAGAAACTGCTGCAGTAAACCCAGGTTTGTGCCTGGGGGAGGACTGGTGCAGCTGAGGAGTCAGCATCAGGCACTGGGTCTGGGGGAGCTGTTTCTGGGTGCTGCCATTCCAGGTGAAAGGTCGGGTCCCATTTCCTGATGACTGGGGGTAGGTGCTTCCCAGGCACAGGACCTGCTGCTGCGCGGGGTCTGCATGGGGTGATTGGTGGGAAATAGTCAGTGCTGTGGCAGTACTGAGGGATGTGCTGGTTGCACTTGGAGAAATGAGAGCAGGAATCTTCAAAAGGCGGTGCTGGAGGTTTTTCCAAACACGTGTTCTGGCAGTGACAGAGCTCTGTGTTACCAAAAACCAGTTGGTTTTATTTTAAAAGGGAAAGCCCATTCAGTTGTGCTTCAATGATTTCCCTCATGTGAACACAATAAGGAGCTTAAAGTCCACTGCCTACCATGCTGCTTAATTAGCAGCTGAAGGTGTTAGGCTAATTAAAGAATGACTGCAGTTAAATCTGCCTTAGCAGCTGAAGCATATCTTGTTCCTTCTGCAGGGTGATGGGACAGGGATGAGAGAGCACTGGCTGGAGGATCTGCTGCTACAGGTTCCCTGTGTGCCTATGGCTATCTGTGAAGGGGAGGACTCCCTGCTCTGTGCCCCATCCTGGTTGAGCACGGTGGACAGCAAAAGGTTTGTCTAGTTATAGCTAAGTAATGGGATTTCATGATTTAGTTTGCCCTACGTCTGTACAAATGTCACCCCTGTGTTCCCCAGTGGGCAGTTCTCCTGTGGTTTGCACCAAACACTTCTGAAGCTCTGGGGCAGGATGTGCTGTTAGTCCAGGCAATGCCATGTTCACCCAAAAGTGCCACCTGTGTGGAAGGTGAGCCAGCTCTTGGGTCACCCCAAAGAGGGGCATGGACTCTGAGATGGCAGTTCTGTTTTGTTTTGGTCCCCTCCTAATTAGTCATCATTAATGCTATTTTTGCTGTCTGTAATTATGGTATGTTTCAAGGTATAGTTAATAAAAGGCAAGTAACAGAGTGTTATTTTATAGAGGTGAAGCAGTACAAGCCCAGTTCTTGTTCTGGAACTGGTAGTTAAGGTCTTGTCCTAAGGGCTTCTTGTGCATCTAGAAGGCAGGATATGTTTCTAGCTGCTCTCTTTGGGTGATTGATGTCTGCCACCACTGTTTGTACAGGAGGGGAGATTCAGATCAGGTATTCAGGGTGCTCTTCCCTGTGAGGGTGCTGAGGCGCTGGCACAGGGTGCCCAGAGAAGCTGTGGCTACCCCATCCCTGGCAGTGTTCAAGGCCAGGTTGGACACAGGGGCTTGGAGCAAGCTGCTCCAGTGGAAGGGGTCCCTGCCCGTGGCAGGGGTTGGAGCTGGAGGAGCTTTGAGGTCCCTTCCAACTCAAACCAGTCTGGGGTTCTGTGGGGAATGGACTCCCAGTGTTTTTCCTTCTTGCTGTGTGTTTCACAACTGAAGAGTTCTCAAGGGGGTTCAGTCTGTTCTATCAGCAAAGACTGTATTATGGTTTTGCCCACCTTATTGCTGTGCCTTTGCATTGGAAAGGAGTGTTTGAAGGTATTTTTGATCCTTTGGCAGGAAGGAAGGGGATTTGGTGTACCTGTGGAATGTGCAGGGGAGCCTGTGCACCTCACTGCAGATACCTCTCTCTAAGCTGCAACATTTTCACCCCTACAGACTCTCAAGCAGGTCTTAACTTCATTGCTTCCAAGTAAATTAAACTAATAATGAAGGAAAAATGGAAAGCTTGGGAGCATTGGGAGGGTGAAGCCTTGGTGTTGTCTGTAGTGGCTCATGGGCTTTGCTGGGCTGGGATATTTCATAGCCAGGACCAGCCTGGAGTGATATGGGATAACAGGACATGAACTGCAACACCGAAGTCTAATGCTCCTATGTAGAGAGCTGCACTTACTCTAGGAAGTGATGTTTTGCTGTAATATATCCAAATACAGGTGTAAGAGGGTATTGTTCTGAAAGCCACTGTGGTGAAGCTGTGTCTAAAATGGGGAAAACTTTGGGGAAAAGGTTAAACAAATGGTTCAGTTTCTGTGGAGACCTCTTCTGAAGCTGAAGCCCATCCTGGCTTTCCAATAGTATAGCTAAATTACTGGAGGGTATGATAAGTCCTGGGCCGTGAGAGGTGTGAGTGAGCCTCTGTTGTGAGCAGCATTCCTAATAGCCACTCTAGGAGGGTTTATTTTCCGTTTCAGAAGTGGTTTTGCATGCCCACACGACCTGCAGCGCTGCTGTTATCTTTGCACCCACGTGGGATGGCTTCTGGGTTTAAAAATGCTGACATCTCCATGGCTCCAAAACTCTCAGCGCAGATGGAAACTCCGTTGCAAAAGCTGATTTGAATTAACACTGTGATATGACCAAACATTTACCTGCTACAGAAGGCATAATATTTTGCCCAGCATGCAGTGAAAGTACTTCCAGATGGCACAGATACAGCGATGGGACATGAAAACTGAGCAAGGAGTCACTGCGAGAAAACCCAGCTGAGGAAGCCCACAAAGCTGCCTCTGTCTGGGGAAAAAACCTGACATTTAATCATCCCATGGCAGGGAAAGTGGTGGGGCTTCACTCCCAGCACTGACCTGCGGTTCCCACTCCTTCACAAGGAGAAGCAGAGCGTGCCCAGGACGACCATCTGCCTGCCGCACTGGAAGCAGTTGCTGCGCAGAAGCTGCTGTTAATGCAGAGCTGTTAATTGTCTGACCGTTAAATTACTTGGCTTCTACTTCGTCCCCACTGGGGACTAATTTTAAATTCAATTAGCACAGAATTTAAAGGGATATAGTTGAGGGATTCTAGAGAGCTGAGGTCTGACACCGGGGGTGATAAGATGCGGTGAGGAAGAGGAAACTTCTACTCTCAATTTCAAGGTTTTAAACAGGAGAAACTCCAAAAGAGGAATGAAATTCCCTTTGAACGCACGCGCACAAATGAGATTCCCTCGTGGTAATGCACTGTGACTTCTAATTATTTCGTTATTTCAAACTATTCATCAGCCACAATTTGAACCAACCAATGACATCTTCAGGAATGAAAGTCGTGGGGGGTTATTTCTACGTTCACATGTTGTTGAATTCTTTAGGCACTGGCTGAGACTTCATGGTGTCAAAATGCAAATTCCATCATTTTCACTCAATCAAAAGGCAGACAGATGAGAACCGCCATTCCGTGGGTTTCCAGGATACTCTTGCAAGCAACTTAGGCAAGCAAAGCAATCGGGACTCGGTCTGGAGACCAGCTGGATCCCTGGCCCTGTGCAGGAAAGCAGTGGTTCTTTATTTTAAGCTGCTGGTAGGTTGGTGGAGGTGGAGCGTGGGTTTGCAAAGCAAGATCTGGCTCAGGCTGATCTCCCTTGGGGAGAATACGCAGCAGCCCACCGTGAGGCTCTTTGACTCCTGACACGTCTGCCCTGCAGCTGCAGCAGTGGTAACGGCATCCTTTAGTACATGGGCTCAATTCACTGCTTTGCTACTCTTGTATGATTTTGTGTATTTGCACACTAAGATTCAGGTTGACACAGAACAAGGAATTGCTCAGAAATGGCAGTGTCCAAAAGCATGAGCAGCCTTGGGCGGGGGGGTGAAGGCTTCATCCGCACCCCTTGCTCTGGTGTTGGCCGAGTTCAACTTGGCCAAGGGCTGGGAAGCTGTGCTGTGCCCCTCAGAGCAGGAGCCTTTCCGCTGCCTGCGCTGCTAGGGAAGGATCCCAAGGGATTTTCCGCACAGGGCTCTTGCAGCTGGGATGCCTCTGGGGCTGGGGGGGTTGGAGCTGAGAGGATGGGAGGATGAAAATGGACAGAGTCCAATTAGGTGACTCTCCTTGGACAGATTCCATGTCTGCTTCCAGTCCTCATCCACTGATCAATGAAGGTTACGGTGCCTCAGAGCCCCTGCTCTTGTCGAACTCCTTGGGCATGTCTCATTTTGATGGGTTTATTCTACTTAATTTCTCTCCATTCCATGCTACTGGAATTGTTCACTCTTTTTCTATTTTGATGTCTGGGCACATTTTGGAGCATTTTTGCTCTTTAAAAACTCGTACTTTATTAAAACCCAAACCAACAAACAAACCCAGAATCCAAAAGCAAACAGCACAATAATTACAGTTAAATGTAAAAGTTTTTAAAGGACTCCGGTTTCATTTCCCTTCCCTTCCCTGGCGCAAGCCCCTCAGGAGCAGTGCCTGCCAACCCATCTTAATTCTGGATAATTACATTTTTGCAATTTCTAATTTGCTAATCTATAGCAATTCTCTTGTGATTTTTAACAGGCAGAAGGGGGAGTAAGGAAAGCTGATTTGTGATCAGAGTTCTCCCTGCTATAATTAACTACATCTAAAAAACCATAATTGATGCTTATATAGCTTCCCAATAGCATCTCTTGAATTGGAACATGCAGCATTTTATAGTGTGCTTTCTGCTCTGAAAAGATTGATTTGCAAGCCACTATCAATCTGTTGCTAAGCAGTTAGTGACGGCACACAGTGAAGTCCTCAAGGACAATACGGAACAGCCAGAATGTTTTTCTCGGTATCAAACCTTTCTTTCCCCCACCCCGTCTCCTGAAATATTGCATCAGTTGCTCCTTAATCAAAGTATAAAGAATGTTGCCAAGGCAATGCCACAGCTATTGCCACAGATCACAGCAGACAGACCTGTGCTGGCAGGGCTCTCGCACCGGGTGATGGAGGTGTGATGTGGTTTTGTTGTCATTGGCATCTTCATTTCAAACTGTGCTTTTTTGTGGGGCTGGCTGCCTGGGTTTTTCTCCTTTGTTTAGATAAGGTTGGTGAGCAAGGGTAGGAGAGACAAAGTCGCTTTCTGTACCTAAACCTGGTGAACTTGGCGTTCCTGATCTCTCAGCTGTGGAAGCATCCATTGGAAGAACTGGCCTCTTGTGTCATAGCATGAAGTGTTGCTATAAAAGCCTGCCAGGGATGTGGATGATGCAGGGCTTGGTGCCTGTGCCAGGGACCTCTGGAGTAGGCAGCAGCAAAGCGTGCATCAATCCTGCCTCTCACCCCTGCTCCTTCAGGGGGTGTTTCACAGAGCACCGATAGAAATCCTAAACTTAGCCCAGAAATGAAACCTCTTTTCCGAGCCTTTTATTCTCCTTGGGACTGTGGTGGGAGAGCAGCACACATATGTCTGCGGGGAGATGTGATCCTTGCACACCAAAATCCCAACCCCAACCAGATCAATGAGGCCTTTAATCTGCATGGATTTTATTTGTGTGCAGATGCAAATCGAAAGCCCATCTTTAAGATATCCCAACCAATTAGGTTGGAAAGGGAGCCGAGTGCTGAGCTCTCTGCTGGCCTGCTCCGCTTTGTAATGAGGCTTTAATGAAAAGGCAGAAGAATGCCAGCTGAGCTGGCACATCTGACAGTTTGATAACCTCGTCAATAGTACAGTTATTTTATTGGCTTTAAGCAGCTGCAGAACTTTTCCTTATTGTTTAGCTGTCTGTTCATTCTCTTCCTGTCTTGTTGATAACAGTAAAAAGCTGATGAGTAACAGTGGCAAATCAATAGAAAAGCATGTTTCTTCTTATTTGACCATGAACCCCCCTCGTCAAATTACATCTTAAAATTACAGGCTCTTTATTTGATTGTAAATAGATACACAGGGGAAAAGCATCTGAATTCTTAGCTGTTGGCTTGGGGGTTTATGAAGGTATTTGTTCCAAGTCTCTCTCTGTTCTGAACTAAGCTATGTTAAAAGCAAAGCAAAATACCTATTTTAAGTGAGGGACAAGCTTTTAAGCTTCATTACAAGCATCTGACGCATGGGTGACCACGAAGTGAGTTTGAATCAGGTCTCAACCTGGTGACAGCACCTCAGCCTCTGCTGCTGCTCACAGGGAAGAGGAGTATTTCTGTCCTGGCCTCTCCTGGCTGAGGCCTGAGAGGAGCATTGGCGCTGAACCTGCAGTTAAAATTATTATGGCTACAAAAAACAACATTAAAACTGAATTTCAGAAACTAAACCTTGCTCCCAACAGCGCTTAACTTCAGTCTGAATGTTGAGGATGTGAAACTTCAGCTGTGGTGTGGAAACTCAAAGTTCGTAAGCAACCAATAGGGGATCTCAGCTTTCAGCAGCCTTCTCATAGCTGTGTATGTGATGTGCGCATTAAAACCTATCACTTAATGGGGGGAGAAAGAATGGTTGTTTTGAAATATTCTCCTCTGCCTTCCAAAAATAATATGTCATCATAAAATTTCATTGAGACAGCATCAAATGGGGCATTTTGGCCAACATACATGAGCAGGAGGGTGCAGTGAATTATAATCTGGGCACAACCTGCCCTTGGTTCCCCTGAGCCCTCCAGCCCTGGGGCAGAGCCATGGGCGGGAGCTGCGGCTCTTTTAGTTCAGTTTACTTCTAGAGACTGAGATAATGTGGCACCCAGGGCAGAAGGGGGGTCTGTCTGTCCCTGTCTGTGTCCAGCTGCCTCCCAGCCACGTGCCTGATGCTCCCCTCCTCAAGAGCCAGGTCACTCACTGGGTGCTGTGCTGGTGCCTTTCCCCCGGCTCCTGGAATCCTTGAGCTTAACCCGAGCTCTATAAATCTAGAAGCAATGTCAGGAGTGAATAAGAAAAATAACGCCAAGCCTGGCACGCTGCTGAAGAGGCTCCTTAGGAGCGAAAGCCCGAGACCCACCAACGGCTGGAGGCTGAAGCTGCCAAAGCAAAGGAGGTGAAGCAGATTTCTAATGGCTCCTTTATATGTGCCACTGGACCCATTCCCTCTCTAGGAAAAGCCCCAGCTTTCCGTTCTGTCCGGGAGCCATCCAGGCTGTGCTGGGCACGTGAAGTCTCCTCACTCTGCATGGGCACATGGGACCGCACACCCGGTTCAGTCCATGGGAACTGCGTGTGTGACACCGGCTCGCGGGCAGTCCTGCATGTGCAAAGTGATCACTTGCACCCCAGGTCAGTGCACAGTGGGTTTTGAAACTGCTGGTTTGTGGCTGTAGCTCTGCATGGGCAGCCCCGAGATTCTTACCCCTAAATGGACAAAGCCTCCTAATGTACCACCTGAAACTGCTTGGTTCCTGAGAAAAGGAGGTAATGGGACCGCATCTCCGAAAGAACATCATCTTCAGCTCATCCTCGGAAGGTTGTTTCCCCCCCTACCGTTTGTATGTAATTAGAAACTGAAAATAATAGCAAAAGGTTTTCTGCAGGTGAATTGACATGCTGGCTTCAGAACTACCTTTGAATGAGCTTCAAAGAGACTGAAAAGGCTAGAAGCCATTCACCTTGTACGGAACAAGACCGGAATGTACTCAATAGGAGACAGAAATCAACCTACAGTAATGGACCCACAGGAATTTAACAATTTGGAAAGTGTTTTCTAGTCTAACCTATGAAACTTGAGCTCTGTTGTTCCAATTTTACCAATTTACTCTATTTTCCTCCCCTATAATACAGGGATAATAATTTTTCCCTCTTTTTATTTCACTGAATTCATTCTGAGTACTTTTCCACAGTTACTGAAGGCTTGCTGCTCAGGCTGCAACAGCTACGCTTGTAGCTGAAGAAACTCATGTTGTGTTGCCAAAAGAAGAAATATAAGCCAGACTGCTTGTGTTAATATTTGCATTTGAAAGTACAAACCTGAGTTTTCTCTAGTACTAGACGCTTCGCTCGTAGTAAAAATGCCTGAGGAAAACATTTGTTGGGTAGAGGGGAGGATGCAAAAAATACGCATGGAAAATGCCACTTATTGACTGCTATTTTCAAAATACAGAGTAGTTGGAAATGTCAGCTATCAGCCTGGCAGACAGAAGTTTTGTTACAGTACTATCCGCTATAACAGTTTCTTGTTTGCCTTTAACTGCCATATTCAGCTTTTCAGAAGCAACAACCAAACTCCGTAACAGCTTTGGGGACTGTGGGTCCCTCCAGGTTTCGGCTTTTTGTTTCTAAGCCGTGCAAAGGGGTGATGAGCTCTGCTGCTTTCCTGACTGCCTTGGGTTTGAATGTGGTGGAAAGGGGCCGAAGCAGAAAGATTGTCTGTTATTCCCTTTCCTGGACTTGGGAATGCGGACTCTGAAGGATGACACAGGACCCATTTTTGTACTCAGTTTCCCCCCCAAGATTAACGTATGTTTCACTTTAAAATTGGCCCCTCTTACCCTGGGGGGGAAGGTGGTCCTAACTGGCTGAACGCTGTAGCAACCATGTACCAGTGGACAGAGAAATGCTCCTTCAGGGCTGAGGTGTGGTAATGGGAGCAGGAGATGATGCCTCCTGGCAGGAGCTCCCAGGGTCTCTACCATGAAACCACACTACGTCCTCTTGGGAGTGTTTCTGTGGTTCAAACTGGGACCGAGTTGGGGTAAAAACCCCAAAGCATTTCTGGAGTGCACTGAGGGTCCCATTAAACATCGTGGGCAGGGAGATGCTCCACCTTCTCCTTCCCAGGAATTGCTGCTAGATGGAGGGCAGGGTTCCTCCTGCTTCCCCATCCCACCTAAGGAGAGGCAAAAATGAAGCAATCCTTGGCAGTGTTGGGGGGCTGTTGGGGGTAGGAGAAGAGCTGTAGACTTTGTGTAGTAAACCCCATCCAGCTGTATGGGTAGAGCTTGTTGAATCCCAAAGAGTATTAGTACTTGTTTCATCCCAAAGAGAATTAGTACTTAATGCCTTAATATGCCTTTCCCTGGGGTTTTAGCTGGGCTGCACGCTTGCTCTGCCTTCCTTTTGGAGTCATCTTGGCTCCTTGCTTTGCAAAGTGATGTGTGGCCGTTTCACATAGGGAGCAGAAGGATCCCTGGCACTCAGATGTGACTTTGTGGGCGATTGCAACTTGCTCAGAGTCCAGTCTTGCTGCTCGGTTTCTCGACAGAATGGTAGCACTGAGGAGCTGAGGTGCTTTCTGCAAGTCAGAGTCCCTTAAGTACACTGCTGCTGCTAACGCATCTGCAAAAATCGGGGCTCTTTCCTGCATTTACTCCTCCGAAAGCTGCTCTGCTGTGATGCCACCTCATCCCCCCGCAGCAGGGGAAGGGGGTGTCGGTGTAACCGTAACCCAGCACCGGAGCCGGTGCCAGTAGATGGCACTCAAGAATACACAGCGTGTATCTGGGGTTCCGAGGACCTGGTGCTCTGCAGGGAAGGGGCTTTCCCTGGCAGCTCCCTGCTTGCCCTAGGAGCAGCTCTGAAGGGATACAAGCTGCGCTGTGCGTTAACCCCTCCATACCTGGAAGCTCTGCGGAGAGGTGGGGTCTGAGGAACCCTGGGCTGTTTCGAGGCAGGAGGTGATGTGCAGTGGTGTCCGTGGTCCAGCCGCTGTGCCTGCAGACCCTGGCTACCCTCTGGCGATGCTGAAGTGGCTTTTTTAGCAATGAGGGGAATTAATTTATTTGCCAAAGGGTTTGCAGTGATCAAAGGACAACCTTAAATACAGGGCAAATGCTTGTGTGTGCGCTTGACATCCCCATAAACCTCGGTGTAGGCACAGCCCTTTCGGGTTTGCGCTTCCATTCCCAGGAGAGGTCATCTGCAGCTTATTAGCAGCTTCTTTACCACATCTCACCATTAGCAAAGTAGCTTGGCATGGCCAAGGCGGAGGAGCGCTTCCCACCCTGTTACCTTATCATTTAGGCCGGTTTCTACATGGTAGCTTCTGAACTGGCTCCACCCCAAGTGATCTGCCATAAACAACAACATAGAGACATGGGCCATGTCCACTAGAAATAAGGCAAATACTTCCCAAGCTGTCTCCAAATCCCTCTTACTTTTCCCCAAGTGTTTATCACTGGGACTCCTAACAGAAGATTGTTCCAGGATTTGATGAAATCCGTGTTCTTCTTTTTTAAATGTAATTTCTTTGTCAAATATTCCTTTGCACACTGTCACAATAATGAGAGGAAGAGAGTTGCAGGGTCCAACTGTGCCTCGAGTTGCATTGATTTAGTGATTAGTGTCATGTTCATCTTGAGTTTTGTAATTCATACTCATTAACCTGTTTTTTCTTCTAGCAATTTTCTTCTAGGCTCGTTTTGAAGTACAAAAGCAGCTTCTATTCAAGGCATTTGAGAGCAATTGTCTCTTGTAAGGCAGTAAAGAAGGGGGCAGGCTGAGACTCACTAAATGGTATTTAAAGCATTAAATTTATCATTTGCTTGGATCCTTGATTAAAATAGTATTTATCTGGTTTACTTCAACTGTTTGAAGAATTGGATCAAATCAGTATACTAAAACCAGAACTTCCGCTACCTCTGCACTGCCTGATTGTTGTAGTTGGTAGCTGAGTGAAGTGGTCCTGATTCTGATCTCATTTCTTCAGTTACAGACTGGCCCAGTTCCACTGAATGTAAGGCGATTTATCTTGTTTCACAGTGCTTGGTGCAGCTTATTGCACCCTGCACCATCTGTGCTCGCTCGCAGCCTCTCGTGCTGGTGTAGACTCATTTTAGGACAGAGATGGGTAGATGAGACCAAAGCGATATCCAGGCTGCAGTGCTGAGCTCAGTGGAGATCTGGGGTGATTACTGCTGTGCAGCCCCACGTGCTGAGTTCCTCTTTGTGCTGGGGTCCAGGCTCTCCTCTTCCTCAGGACACCCCACACACGAGAAGCCCTACATGTTCCCATGAGCAGACATCAAGTACAGTTTGATTTCCTTGTTTAGTTTTGATGTTTTTAAGCCAAGCGTTGCCCTTATACACGTGCCTTACCTCTCTGTGCTCTTGATGCCACGCGCATTCTCTAAAATCAACAGGTTTGTGGCTGGTTCTGTCTCTATCCTACTGGAGTTCAGGCTTTCCACTGGGAATGCTGCAGGCAGGACTGTCCTTATGGGGGAGCTGCAAATGGGGGTTCATCCGAAGTGCTGGTGGAAGAGATGTGCACTTGTTGGATATCATTAGTGAAGGCTCTGATTTGTGCCGGGGCTGGTGGGCCCAGGGAAGAGCCCAGAGCAAGCAGAGCTGCTGGTCCTCACCCGGAGCAGGGCTGGGACAGCTTCTGACAGAGGTGCCACATCCCTGAGCAGTCCCTGGTGCTCGCTAGCTGGAAACCAGCCATGAGCTGGCTCTGTGTTCTTGAACACACATTGCTTTTGTGGAACAAGGTGGGGGAGCTCGGGCGCAGAAGCCTGTCAGTTGGGTTTTCTCCCACAGAAAGGGCTGACCTTGCTCAATTCACACACCCTGAGTTTGGAGAAATAATTTCAACTTATTTTGCTCTCCTATCCCAGACCCTGGTTTTGGGGCCAGGTTCTAAGCTCATGTGTCCAAACAGGAACCGAGTAAGACACAGGGTATTCCAGAATGTGACTTTTATTTCTTTTAATGTGTTAATTGCAAGCAAAGCAGCAATTTGACTCACTGGACTCTCATCTCTTAGATGAGCACTGGCATCAGTTGTGCAGCTCCTCTGGGTTTCACACTGGGCATCTGTGAGCTTTTTTCCTAATGGAATGGTTTCTTACCATTTGTGCAGGCAGATCCTTTTAATAGAATCAGGCTCTCTTTTCAAGAAAGATCTGATGAAATATCCCATTTCAGTGAGGGCAATTTAGGCTAGACAGAAGGAAAACCTAGCTAATGATTAAAATAGTGAGGCACTGCTACAGTTTGCCAGGACAACTTAAGGAAACTCCATCACGGGAAGTCTTTAAGAATAAGTTTGGCAGCTATTATCGGGGCTGATTTAGCTATAATTGATCTTGACTTGGAGCAGGAGAATGGACTGGATGAATCCTTCTTTCTTGCTTTGCACGATTTCCAAGAAATCCTAAAAAAAATAAGAATCAGAATGGAGCTGGGTCAGTGTTACCAAATGTTCCTTCTCCCCTTTCTAAGGGAATCTTTTACTGAATTTCAACTGAACGTGCAACTAGCTGAGCACACTTTGTAATTGATGTCACATGTGGGGCGCTGAACCTCTTGAGGATGTAGCTCCACTGCCCTAAATACTTACATATTTTCCCTCTCCTCCTGCTGCTCACTAGGTTGTTGCATTGCAAACAGCTGCCTCGAGGTGCTGCTTCCCCTCTGATGCCAAAACCTCGGCAACTGTGCTGAAAGGAGCAGTGCTGCAGCCATCTTGCAGAGCAAGGCTGAGCCAGGCCCTTTATTTCCACATAGAAGAATTAGAACAGAAAGCTTTATAAGCAAATATTATTCAACTGAACTTGAAGGAAGAGCTGAGCATTCAGAAAATGACTCATTGTGCAGGCAAAGAGCATGCACTACCTTGAGATGTTGTCTGAGGGCTGCGTTATTAAATACATGAGTGAACTAACAGCAAACTAAAACTGGTGCAGAATGATGATGGTATCGTTGACCTTTAAAACCCTGATGAAATTCATAATTTGCTCATTTTCTAATTTAAAAAAAGCAATAATATTATTAATTCTTCACAGTTGCTTCTCCAAACTCAATGAACATGTGTGTATAGACATGCAACTTTATGTTCAGCACCAGAATTTTAGCACTGTGTATTGAAGTGCATTAAGATGCATCCAAAAGATTCTGTTGCAGAATGCATGGACTGCTTCCTGTTTCCTTACTGCAGCAATGGACAGAAAAGGGACAGCAGTCTGAAAATAACTGCCTTTCACACCTGAAATTCACATCCACAGGTATTGTGAGTGTTCAGGATAACCAAACAACCTGCAGCGTGCCTTCTCTTCAACACACTTATCACCCCTTCGGCTCCTTGTATATTGACTTGTTCAAATGTAAGTGTTACTATTCACAAGCAAAGGTTTACCCTGGGGCAGGGATGAAGGCTTCCAGCCTCCATCACTAGTGTTGTCAATGGCCCGGCACTACCCAAACACCGTGTGCTGCAGGTGTCCAACACCCCGGGCAGCTCTGCTGGAGGGGTGCCCTCTGGCACGCAAGCGCTCATTAGCGGTGTAGAGCTGGTGGTGATGGATGGGTGCCAGGCATGAGGAACAGGAGCTGTGCCTGGTGAAAAGCCAAAGCCGGCGTTGGTGTACGTGTGCAAGTGGGAAAATCTGGGCATGATTTGGTTAAAGGAGATGATGTGGCTGTGGGAAAAGGGCTTCTTCCTGGGGATCGTTTGGCTGGTCAGGAGGTGGCCTTTTGGTGGCACAGGGTAGTCCTGCTCAAGGAAGGCTTTGCATGCCTGAGACAATCAGTGAAACCTGCAATCCTAATAGCAGTTATACACCACTTAATATTTCCTGATAGAGGTGGGCCAAAGCTTGAGTTACTTTCCAAATCCCCATGACTTTGCAGGTTGGAATTAAAATAGAATATTTATGCAAACCACACAACTGATTTTGGCTTTGGGATGTGAAAAGCTTGCCTGGTGAGCTTCTGCCAAATAAAACCACCCTGGGTTTGATTTTGCAGCAGCTTTTCCAGGCGAGGCTGCTTTTCAGAAAATGAAATCCATTGACCTAGGCCAGGCAGAGAAATGAGGGAAGAGTGCAGAAAGGTTAGAGCCGTGCAAGACTACAGACACTGGAATCCACCCTGTGTAAGTTCACTGGGTCCAGCATAACTTGCTCTTTGACACTCGTGAGCTTGCAGCCAAGGTCCCACATGAGCAGCAAGGCTCGTTTCCCACCTCACAGTGCTGGAAGTCTGCAAAACACCTGAATGGTCAGTAATGGTTTATGTGCAAAGCTCTTTTCTCACTTTTTTAGTGAATGGCTATGTCCAGTAAGTAATTGCCATCCTTAGTTTGCTACAACAGGCAGCAGGAAGACTGCTACCAGCTATGCTTGGTACCCACAAGATCAGATTTTCATAAAGCTTAATCTCCCTGGAGTCCTGTGGTTATCTAGCTATGCTCAGACCTTGATTTTCTCCATCCAATTCACAACATAGGTTAAGCTCTCTCCATTTCTGATTCAGGTCTGTTCTGCCATATTCCTGGCCAAACCAACTGCAGCAATGCTCAGCCAGCTGCTGAGCCCCTGAAAGTCCAGCCTTTGGGAAAGCTGAAGAGTCAGCATCTCCCATTATTTCGAACTCGTTATTTGTGCACAAGTACCTTGCGCTTCACCATCTGCACATCTGCATCCTTACACATCAGCATCTCCCACTATTTCGAACTCATTATTTGTGCACAAGTACCTTGCCCTTCACCATCTGCACATCTGCATCCTTACACATCCTTACACATCTGCATCTCCCATTATTTCGAACTTGTTATTTGTGCACAAGTACCTTGCACTTCACCATCTGCACATCTGCATCCTTACACAGGCGGCAAAGGTGCACAAAGAGCTGAGGTTGTAGAAGGCATCAGGCACGTTGCCCACTCTCGCCTCGCTATGGCTCACTCAGCATAAATGTCTTTTAAAGGCACCGGAAAGACACGGCTGTTTCTTCTGAAGGTCTGTTTGCCTTCAAACTGGAAATACAAGCAGGAGAGGTCTGCGGTTGGGTCACTAAGGCAGTGTTCCGCTCCTGGCTCTGGGAAAGCACAGTGGGCATTGCTCTACAGAGCCCTGCGGCCATGCAGTAGGTGTTTTTAGGTGTTTTAGTTTCAGCTACTCCTTATCTTCCCAGCTGCAAGAAACTTCAGTCTGTTAAAAAACTTCACCTCCTGTTACTTAGACTCCACCCTGGAATTTCAGTCTCCCTTTTCATATTTCTCAAGGTAAAATGCTCCCAAGCTAAAAAGCAAGGAATGACCTAGAAACTGATGACATATCAGTGCCTGGTGTCTCATAAGATGGATGTGCTAGGACTTTGGCATCACAGAAGAGCTAAAGGCAGTCAGATACGGTGAAGGAAATGATGAAACCAGATGTAAGGGTGATTGAAACCAGTTCTACTGATTCATACTTCTAATGTATTTCTCGGTCCTGATATTTCAGCACTGTTCATTTCCCTCCTGGAATTCATTTGCTGTGTGTGTGACATCTCGGCTACCTCTTGTGGAAATGACTGTGATCATTAAAAGCCATAGCTGTAGGTGAGAAATGGGCAACAAGAGCACACAAAGTATTAACGTGTGGTTTTCTGTTCTCGTACACATCTTATGAGCGGGAAGGAATGAAACCGTACAGGAACATGGAATCATTTTGGTTGGGAAGTAGTTACTGTCCCCTTCAATTGTAAATGTATCTTATGAGTGACTATTTTCTATATGCTAGAGTGTTCTGCCAGTTCCTGCCACGCTTAGCAAGTGTGCACTTTTCCGTCCACAAGCTCCATGTCAAGGCTTGACAAAACCATTGATCACTTCTCCTGACGTGGCCGCTGCTCCCCCAGATGGGGACCGAAGGGAAGCCTTGGAAAAGTGCTGAGCTGTTCCTTCCCCACCTCTTTGGTCTGAATGCCACAACTGGGCAGCATCCTGCTGAAATTCACTCTTATATGGCTTACCTTGGCCAAAAGCTTCATGGGCCTGAGCGCAAGGTTTGGGTTTGTGAGCCTATCCAAAATTGGATATGCTTTGCCAGGGGTTTGCTGTGAAAATTGCTCTCAGCTCCATTGACTGGCTGTGCTGCCTCTGCAGCATCAATTCTATCCCTGGCTGACACCTTTGGTTTTGGAAGCTGTCTCCATTTTCCAGAGAAAAGTATGTACATTAGCTATTTTTGGAGAGCGTATATTTAATATCCTGCAAGGGATGGAGCAATTCACTTGTTCCTTATTTCCAGAGCCATTACATTTCTCTTGGTGACAGCTCCAAGGAACAGAAGTCCTTATCTTGTTTAATGTCTTCACTTGGGTGATCGAAAGACACCTAACCAAAGATTCATTTCTGTACCACCATGAGGTAAACAGCATGCAGCCCTGTCTAGGTGAAGCAGCTTCTCTTTCATCTTGGGTAAAAGGGTATGTTAAAAAGGAACCAAGTTTTGGATGGTTCCTGTATCTGCTTGGAAGCCAAATCAAAGTGCTGCTGACTGTTCATCATTTTCTCTGCTCATTCTTTTATTTTATGCTTGGTTGAGGATAAGCCGTGGCATTTGCACCATGTAAAGTGCATTTAGACTCTTTGCTCAAGTGAAAAATGAGTTGTTATCTGTGCCAGTACTGAAGTGTGCAGGGAGAAATCTGGGACAGTCACAGGGGCTGCCAGCGGAAATAGCCAATGGAAGAATTGAGTGTTTAATTGAAAACACATAAAGCAAAAGCATAGATTGTGAGCTCCTTGTGATGGAAAAGTGACTGAGAGCAAGCAGTGACTTCACAGCGGCTGAGGAACGCAGCCTGGGGGATTCTTGCACACGTGTACTTGGGACTGTTGGGCAGCTTGCACATTATAGAAGTGATGGATAATCACTAATAGCAGGGGGCTTTTTCTCAAACCACAGAATGCTGGTTTTGGAACACTTAAACCTTGCTGGAGCAGTGCCATTTCTTCAATGTGCAGCTCGACAGCAGCTGTCCTGAAGGCCTGATGTGTTTGTAAATTTGCTTATAAATAATAATAGTAATAATGATAGCAATAACAACGGTGATAATAAGATACAGTAGTGGTTGTTCGTGCAATGCAGGCTGGGCTTTGAATGCACGTTGGTGGTGGCTGCTGTGTGCACAGAGGCCATTGCTGGCTGCAGGAGCCCCCTTTCCCGCAGTGCTGCAGAATGGATATCCTCACTGTGCTCACTTCAATCCTCGGTTGTTCTTGTGGCTGAGGCTAAGTGCAGGGAACTCCAGATGAGATTAACACTGCTGAGGTGAAAGCAGCAGCAGTCAAGATCTGGACTTGGCTCCAAGGTAAATAGCAAGTTGAATTAAGGTAAAGAACATAGGGTCATGCCACTGGAGCAGTGTAAAAATACCAGCTCTGTTACATGCTGGGTACTGATGAAGTAGCTCTAATGAGGAGACTGATGGCTGAGGCACAGGCTAATGCTGTTTGCTCTGGTACAAATTAAACTATTTGTGCATCTACAGTGTAGGCTCATACATGTGGAAAAAAGCTGCAGTGTTTAGTCAGCAGGTTTTGGTTGGTTAGCTGAGTTTTTGGTTAACGCAAGAGCCACAAGATGTTTGCAGAAGCTCTTGCAGTAGTTGTTACGGATGCAGACTCACCCCTGACTGGGTATCTTTGGTCTGCAAAGCACCGCTTGTGGTTGCAGATATCTCATGATCTCTCTAAGCTGGTGGTCCCACGAGGCCAGCAGGGCAGGGGTGACCTGCTGTTATCAAAACACCTCTGGCAAGTCTGTCCCTGGTCCAGGTCCCTTGCTAAATACCAAGAACAACCTTGCCTTTTGCTTCTGCTGCCTCACAGCCAGTAAAGACCCCCTTTTGTCTTCCACTTCCCAAGGCACATGCCTCAGACAAGCCCCCAAAAAAGCAGCCCACAGAGCTCCCCAAGGGCTTGTTTGCTTTGGCTTTTCTCCCTTTTCTACTGTATTCTCACCAGAGTGAGGTGTGTCCTCCCACACGGATGCGCAGAAAGGTCACTCAACAGTGGGTGGTTATTGTTTGAGAGCTTTGATGGCAAATATCTTTTACTTGCTGGCATCATCAGCTGTAGGATGGAAAAGCACCCCAAGGAATGTTCTACTGTCCCTTACAAAGTGACATTGTCTATTTGAATCCATACCCTGATGAGGAGTCACAGGAGAGAACATTGCCATCATCTGGGGAGCAAAATGAGGAGTTGTTGAATAACCTTTGAATTTCTAAATCTGCCTAAAATTGGCAGAGAAGAGTGGAAAGAGCTGATAAAATAGGTTTCTCTTTCTGCTGTCTTTCATTCCAAACTAAAGGGCTGCTGGAACGGTCAGCACTGTGCTGTGCCTTCAGGAAGTGGACATGTTGGGACAAATATGAAATCTGGGGCTCAGCCTCACTGAGCAAGGTTTGTGAGCTCGGCAATGAACACACTGGAGGAAAAAGAAATAGAATAACCCCAGCTTTAAATTGTCATTGAGAAAGGGGCATAGGTTTCCTTGTTCTCCCTTCCCTCTCCATATCACTCACACGGGAATGTTTGTCCAGATTTCTAATGCACTCGAAATCCATCTGATTGAATGGAAGCACCCAAACTAAAGCATCATTTCTCTGTCTGGTGCTCGCCTCGTGCCTGTGCCGAACGCCAGCACATCTGGTGTTAGAAACAGCTACCAGTGGGGAATCGCGAGCTGTGTGCTCTCTATGGTTACCCACAACACAGGAGCTGGGAGATGAAACGCTTCAGGCCAGAGGAACAGTTCGTTACCTCAGACTCACAGGAAACACATGTCAGGCTTTTCAAACCAACAGCTATTCGTGATGAACTCTTCACCTGCCTTTGCCCTTTCGGTTGCGTCGCTCCCCACTCCTCCTGCTACCGGTCATGCAGCACTTTGCCCCTCACCTGCATCAGCCTTCCCTCCGTGCCACTTCCTTGAAGCTTCTTCCCTCTCTCGCTGACTGCTTTGGGTCTGATTTTCCAGCTCCTCATGGATTGTTGAGTGTTGGCGACTCCCGAAGCTTGCACCCAACGAAATGACTTTCCCTTGTGGATTTGCACCTCCTAACATAAGAGCACGGCTTTTGTTTTGCTCACGTTAGCAGAGCAAGTTACCCAATTAGGGGAAATGGATGCGATCGTTCAGCTGGTGATGAAATCAGGTGTGTGTTTAGGAAAGCATCATATCAGGCAGCTGCTCTTCTGCCAGGATGAGCACATGGCCCTGCTGCGAGGGGAGGTGATATGTCTGCTTTAAAAGGTGCTGCAGAGAGTGGCTCCATCTCTCCTTCCTTAGCAGCTCAGTATGTTATCTCACTGGTCTTCTTGTTACAGATGATCCTTGTTACCGTTCATAAATCCCGGATAAGACACAAGCCCCATAATTAGTGTTTTTCAGTGCTCTCTCAGGTGAGGAGTTGAAAGCTTTGATCATAACCGCTCATAAACCACACTTCTGAAGCTGGTCACCTCTCGTGGTCAGGAGCATTGTCAGATGCTGTGATAGTACTTAAGAATTACATTCCCGTATCAATCCTTGTTTACAGCGGTTGGATACCATTCTCTGGCGTTTCTGTCACTGAGGTGTAGTGCACAGCTTTGCAAACACTTAGGAAAGACCCAGAACACCCAGAGCTGGGGACCTGACCTTCCCCTGTGGCAGAAAAGGAGAGTAAATTCTAGGTAATTATAGTTACAGGGCCCTTACTGTTCTTCACTTACAGTGGTACTAAAGTGGTGGTGTTGAGGTTGGAACAGATCCCTGCTTGAAGAGTGAATTAGATAATACACACTTGTAATTGTTGCTTTATTGGAAAGCCATGGTAAGGTTTACTTGGTCAGCCAGACATTATAGTGAAAAATTTTGGCCTAGTAATAAATGTATGTAGGAGAAAAGTCTGCCTCTTAAATAGGGATAATCTACACAGAACGTGAGAGATCTGACTTCTGTTTGGCTCCTGCCTTGGAGGCAATTATTTCTAGAAACACAAATTACTGTATTGGACTAGACCCCACCACAATGCAGAACTGAAATCACATAAACACACTAAAAGACAGGCTTTTAGCAAGAACTGTTTGGATTATTCTGGTCTGGCCAATACACAGGACTTGGGGATGACAATAATGTGGCTGTTCATGCCCTTCCACTGCCCATGCACAAAAGGTGTTTGTCCAAGGAAACAAAACGGAGCTGTTGCTGCAGTTGTGGTCGCTGTTCTGTCCTTAGGGAACTGCTGGAATTTACACAGAAAGGTCAAATAAATAACATTAACATCTTCCAAGTCTCCAGTTTTACTTGATTAAAAAGGATCATATTCTAATCAGTGATATTAATTTGGGGTATCAAATGAGTCCAGTGGAAATGGTTAATATTGAAGTTAAGTGCTTTATTACCAGAGTGGGAAACTGTATTCTTCTTACAAAATAAAGCAGCTCCTCAGAGTCTGATGGGGGTTAGGGCTGCTTGTGAATCCCCAGTGATGCTGCTGGCCACCGTCAGGTGTTGCTTCCTCAAGGGTCAGAACTGACGCTTCTGGGCAAAACTCTGGATATGAGATTAGAAGTGGCAGTCTCGAGCTAATTGTCCCAAAGTCCTCAACCTGTTACCTGGAGAAGGGTATTTTGTCATGTCCATCTTTCCCTGATGTTACTCCAGTGTCCAAGGCAGAAACAACCGATCTCAAATCTTAAATTTCCTCATCTCTCATCAGATCCTCCCTCGACCTGTAATTCTTTCCCATCCCTATTTTATTAGCAAATACATTTCTCATATCTTTGCAGAAACCTGTATTAACAAGTTACTACTCTGTCATTGTTGACATTGTAGACTTACTGTTTTCTAGCAGAACTTGCTCTGTTCATCCAGGCTCTGCCAGTATTCTCAAATCTGTTTTATTCTCAAATCGTTGCTTAGCTCTGTTCTTGTGCAGCATAGCATGAGCTCTGCAACTACAGTGCTCCCATGACAAAGCCTTTCTTAAAGTGCTTTCCTGAGGTGATGCTTGTATAGCTATTAATCTTTAATAATTACAAATGTCTCTTTTGACAGTTAAGGTAAACCACACGACAGCTGCCTGTCCGTTCTGTCGTTAAACAAACGGCTGCTCTTGTGCTGAGGTGTGCTCTGGAGCAGCTGGAAGAAATACCTCATCTATTCCTTTAGGAGACAAAGGTTTGATTAAACGAGCTTATTACCACTTTTTGCACTTACACAATGCAATAAACTGTACTAGTAAATGTACTGAAATGATGCACAGCTGCATGACTTGGCCTTGCTCAAGAGGTATCGCTAAAACTGCTGGGCAAGCGAAAACTGCGCTCACAGCGTGCTGAGCTGTCACTTGCCTTCCAGCACTTTGGACCAGGCAGTTTATGGGTCATGATCATTTCTGTGTCTACGGGTCACTGCCTGAGTTGTAAGTCTGTAGGTCTGTGGCCAGAGAACAGCAGGAGCCAGCTATCCCAGCCACCTCACTGACTTTGCCCATTAACTGTGCCTGGTTGTGATCAGGGAGGGGGTTGAATTCCACAGTGAAGAGCAATGTACGGATGCTCAGAGGAGGAAGATAACTTTCTTTTGAGAACCCATCAATGAACACCAAATGCCAAAGAGTTTCATAAAGCCCTCAAGCATGCTCAGTGATGGGCGCATGGTTTACAACCATGGTCATCACCCTTCTCCAGGGAGCACGTGTGAGCTGCCAAGGGCCAGCTCTGCACAACTAACGGTGTCTTGTGGCTAGACCACCCAGGGAAACATGCAGAACACACTTGGCCAGGTCTATGCTACACGCTTTTTCCAGTGTAGCTGTGTTGGGCACAGGGCTGGTGGCCCACGATCCCTCACCAGAGCCGTGCTAGCAGAAGCACACTGCTCTGAAAATATGTAAGAACAAATTTACTCTTATTTTCATTGGAATCCTATAAGTGACTTTGACAATCATTGCCATGATATTGTTTATATAAGCAGAGGTACCCATATATGAAGTATGGAAATATTGCCACATTATAAACACAAGAGCTGGGTTGAGCCTGAGATCCTCTCGAGTGTCTATGGGATGTTGCCATTCTACTGACATATGGTAATGGTTTCTCCCAATAATCTCCTGCAGAAGTAGTTCTGGGCCAACTGCTCTTACATTCAAATTCCATAAAATATATAGCACAGTTTAAAAAGTTATTGGAACAAAAATGTTTTTGGAGATCTCATTTCATTGTACAATATGCGGCTTCAGCAAAAGAGATCCGTAAACAGATATTTTAGCTGAATACAAACCTCTCTTTAATATTTACTCTGACAGTCTTCATGGTGGATTTCAGCCAAAATGTTTATGCAGCTTCATGCCTTAAGGTTTCTACTTCAGATTTACAGCTGAATGCTTTCCTGTGTGATGGATGATTATTTAAAACTGCTGCTCTCTCCAGTTCAATTCAAATATAGAGCCAGATCCTGCATGCATTTCATGTCAGTGTTTGTGCATGAGGATCACATCTTGGAGGCTTGCCGTATCCCGAAGTAGCAGAACAACAGAATCGGGTCCTTTAGGGTTCAGTTAAAGAATAATAAATAAAATTAATGAACTTCTACTGAGTAATTATGTTTGCTAAAATAACCAAATGGAGGCACTACCAGAATCTTTACGGCAATTAAAAATCTTCCATATTAAAACTGCTCCGAGCACCTATTAGTGTCTCCAGAATGTAAGGAATGGTTCAGGAGGGAGATACAAATGATTCACTAATAACTGTTTTGTCAGTGCAGAGCTGATCAATGCAATTAGCTGAGCTTTGTTGAATGATGAGCCTCAGCTTTGAACTGGTCGCTAGCAGATAACAATATTTGCACCTGTGACATAAGCAAAGCCCATAATACCCTCCCATGGTGTCAGCAATGACAGCTATTGCCCATCCTTTGGGGCCAATGTTAAGTTACTTCATATTCCATCTGCACAAGCCAGGCTGACATAAAATGATGTGAGAGGGGTGAAAAGAAATGGGTTTTTAAAGTTAATTTGAATGGAGCGCCCTTTTGAAGGCCTAAGGAAGAGCTATTGAGCAATGGGGAGCAGTTAGTGTAATAGTGGAACGGGGGCACAGTTATGGAAGTAACCATGTTCATTAAACATTTATTCAGAATATAACCCTTTACTTCCCATCTATAGACAATGTAAACCAGAGCTCCCAGTGGCTGGTGGACCTGAACTGCTCAGATGACTTTGGTGACTGTGAGTTTATACTAAGGTTAGAATTTCACAATGATTCTGTTCTATTTGCTGGTTTACGTTTAATCTAAGCCTAAATAGGTAAAGCAATCAAATGAGATTTACACCAATTCTGGTCTTCTACTGACCAGCTGATTGTCATTATACATCCTTTTAATTATAACGTGGCTACAGGCTTGTGCAGCTGTGAAAAATACCATGACTGGTTTAATGGAGCTTTTCTTGAAGATCTTTCAGAATGTGATTTCCAGAGCTCATTCTTCTCAATTTCCTGCCAGCTCTTCAGCAAGGCTCTGTTGTTTGGTGAGCCTTTAACTACTCCTGTCTAGGTGCTAACAGAGGTTACATGAGTGATAGGAAACAGAATGTGTGAGAAATGATGACCGAGGAAGGATGGCTCCAATGGGAGATTCACATTCCTCCAGTCTGCTCATAGCCTGCTGTAACTGGAAATAAAAAATAGATATCCCGTGTATATTCAGCTCTACAACCAAACTTTCAGAGACTATGATTTCACTGTAAACACCAAACTGCTCTATACTGAGTTTTTATGTCCATCGCCTTGTGGAACAGATGTAACTTTGAGCATTAGGACTTGAAAGGACAAACCAATTGTGCCCACCAGTCGAGGTGTATGGCACGTGTGTTCCTTGTGCTTGGTCTTGCTGAGGTTTGTGGCAGAGTGCTGAGGACTTGGGAAAGGCGTTAGGAAAAGGTGAGTGCAGGGGTTTCTTCCTTGACATTACTGAGTACAATTTTATGTTCAGTAAATCGATGCATGCATTTTACTCCAACCTCTATAACCAAACCTAAACTAAGTCAATAAGACTTTGCCCAAGAACATGTATTTTGGTTTGGTTCCTAATTTTAACGTTTAAATAAAACCGAAGAGATTTAGTTTTTATCATCATTCTTCATTACTAGTTGGCATCTAACCTCCATGAATGAAAGCAGACTGGCTGCTCTCCCATAGCTAATTTATTGAAGCCAAGTTGAAACATCTGATTATTATTATGTGGCCTTATTGACATACTGCTTAGAGATGCCCTGGATGCAATTGGAAGAGACAGTTTCAATACCCCCTTCAGCAGAATTTTCCAGGAGCAGAGGTGTGTGTTAGGTGCAGAGTAAGCTCCGTGCGCGATCGTACATGAAACCCTCAGAGCTGTCCTGCAGCGCATCACAGGGCAGCAGGGTCGGAAGCGGGTTCTGAGCAGGGGCTCTGCTGCACAGGATGTAACCTTGGAGCAGACACAGGCTCCTGCAGGGTGGCTGGAGGGGACCTGGGGCTGATGCAGGATGACACCTCGGAGGGTGCAGTGCTGCGGTGAACAGCACAAGTGTGAGTTATGGGAAGAATTGCAAGTCCAGGCGTTACTCCAGAGACACCACACTGTTCCCTCCGCTTTGGAAGATGTCAGTGGTGGCCTTTGGAGCAGTTAAGCTTTAGGCATAGATCTCTGGCTCTTCTGCAAGGTTTAACACAGGCATAGAGAGTCCCCTGACCACAGCCCCGTGGCTTCTCACTCATCTGCCCGTATCCCACCTCTGTCCTGTGGGATCAGGGCTGAAGGCAGCCATTGCCTCTGAGAGATTGGACTGTTTTTCTCGCCTGTATGCAATATGAAACACGGTTTCCAGAGATTTGAGTCAGAAATGTCTTAACTTACGATGCTTGGGTTTTCTTAACTTTGAGGTTTTCTGATGTTTTGGGACTGTTGTCATCTTGATTTATTTCCTGGCTTTGAAAGGTTTGAACTTATATATCCATCTTTAGGCTTGTGCCTGTCTGCTCAGCAGTTCACTGAGCTGCTTCAATAGTTTTTCTTCATAGACAATTACTGTGCTGGAGTAAATGTAAAGATGGCAAAACCCTCTGGAGGCAGCTTCCTCTGGTTTATTCGGAAGAAAAACGTGTAGGAGATTTTCAGAAATGCTGCTGTGGGAAAGGAGGGAGCAGAAACTGTCTCTCTTCTGGAAATCTCTTGCACAAATGATCTAAACGGTGTGATCAACAATCTATTCCCATGATGTCCTTATCCTGCAGTACAGTAGTGCTGCCAGTGGTCTGGGACGTGGGAAATCAGACACTCAAATAGAAATGGTTTTTAGGAGAGGTGTGAGGAAATCCACTCCAATGCAGTAATTTAATCTGAAAGATGAGATGAATATTGCTGGAAAGGTTAAGGCAGTGAGGTGTGAATTGGACCATCCATATCAGCAGTGGTTCTTGTCTCCCTCTTCCCCTGACTGTCTATATCAGGACACGTCCTCTGGGTCTCAGCTCAGCACCATCTCTGCTCTTGCTGCTGTTTGCACAGTGTCTGTTTCTGACTTCCTGCCCAGAAGGGCAGATTTGCAAGTGGAGGGGGAAAGGCTGGGCAAGGAAGAGCTTTATTATTCCGTTTTCCATTGAGCTGAGCATGGTGACTCTGGAAGGTTATGAAAGAGGTGACAGCTTCTGCTCCCTAACTCCTCCTGCTCCAGAGTGCAGGAGACAGGAGCATCTCTGGGGAAAACGCGTAGTGCTGCTGTGTGAGCGTGTGAGCGTTCCCTGCCTGCTGCTGCTCGGGGCAGAGAGGACCTCCTGGAGGCGATGGGCCCTGTGGGCTGGTCCAGCATGGATGCGCTCTGCTCCCACAGGAATGGGCTCTGCTCCCGCATGGATGTGCTCTGCTCCCGCACTGCCATCACTTGCAGGGGAATATTTTTAATATACAGCTTAGCAGCTGGTTTGAGTTTTCTGCAACTGTCAGATTTGTTTCAGACCCCTCATTCTTTGACCAGTGAAGACTGTAGAAACAATTCATTTCCTTTTCCCCCAGCTACTTGATACTGCTCCAGTACCAAGTAATTCTGACAGCTCAGTCTGAGAAAAGGGAAGTGAGAGACCTCCCTTCTTGTCTTTACGAAAGCACTTCAGGGCCAGCTCTTCAGCTTTGCAGAAACACAGCTCAGGAGCGTTCACAGATTCCTTCTGCCAGAAGAGCTCTGTGGCAGCAACTTCGTGTAACCAGGGAAGCATTCAGCTGCGATAAATCACCACCACCTCTTTGACAGCAAATATCCATCTTCAGCCCAGACCACTTAATGGCCATGAGCTAATCTTCATCATAAATACCACTTCCAATTTTGCTTCAAACAGGTGGAATGTCAAATACTGAGTGTTGCCCAGCTGGAATTATTTTGATCTTGACCAGAACCGCAGTTTGAGCTCTAGGGCTGAGGGCAAACACAAAGATTAAGTGTCATCCTGCAGAAAAATTATGTATTTGGTTCGGGGAAGAAAGGAACTGAACTCCTTATTTCCAACACCCTGTCTGAAGTTATTCCAGGTCCAGGGCTGCGCTCTGTACCCAGCTGAAACACACAGCTTGTCAGAGCAGTTGGAGCAGACACGTGGATTTTAGACAACGGCTAAAAGCTATCCTCCAGACAGAGAGGGATTTTTAGATCCAGGGCAGAAGACCTGGTGCCCAGCTCCTTACTTTCAGCCCGTCTGTGTTGGTGTTAGCTTTGTAGGCACAAGACTCAAAGGGACTGTCTGGCATTACTCAGGGTGGCCCGTCCCCACACAGCCCCATCTCTGCTCCCCACATTGACAGATGCTGACCTGAGCCATCCCTCTGCTCCTGCCTCCGTTTCCTGGCGGTGCCACAGCAGGAGGAGGACGGGAGGGTTTCATATCAGTGTGATACAAGCACTGGAAGAAGGAGCAGAGGATTCGCGCTGCCACTATCATAATGCTCAGTAATTGAGGTACCAGAGGTACTCGCAATCTGAGGTCTGCAGACAGGCGGTTCTGGCATCCAGCTGCGCGGCGCAGGGACGTGGGTACATGGGCTGCTAGCGCTCTTTGGAGGAAACTCACCAGTACACAAGTCTCCAATTACCCTGCCTGGCTGAATCACTGCTCACATCATGCAGTTGTTTAGGTGCTGCACTCCTCCAACTTATCATTTACTTTCATGCCATTATACTTTTTATATCCTTCCCCCTAATTCCCTATGATCTCATCCAAAATTAACCGGCATTGTATTTCCTAGCCTTTTAACAACTATTAGAGTGGCTTTACCAAATGATTACTAAAAAAGACTTTCAAGCTTCCCAAACATAATCACATATTAAAAGAATAAAGGAAATAGCTTGCTGTGCTACAGTGACTTCACGGGCTTATTTCTTGCTACCAATTAATGGCTTTGAATCAAGTTGTAATTGAGCAGTGACTAATACTGAAGGCAGAGATAGTCTTCTCTCTCTTATTTACATCTTGTCCCTCACTTTTATAATGCTGAATAATAATAATAATACTGTATTGTGCTTTTTACAAGGATTTCAATTTGTTTATTAAAATCACTGTACCAACCCAGAAGGCTCTTAGGAAGCCAGCATGGTTTAGGAGATACAGGATTCAAACCAGGATTCAGAAATGAAAGGGAGCGCAGGGGGCAGCTCACTGCTGCCCATGCAGGTCACCATGCTGGGGGCTTTGCCCTGTTCTGCCCCTCCTTAGCTGTAGCATCTGCCTGACCCGCAGGCTCTGCCCTGGGGTATGGGGTTTATGGCTGGAGAGGTGATCCTCAGCCCAGTCACCTTCCTGGCGCAGGATTCTCTGGGTCTACAGGGGTCACTGCCAGCGCTGTGGCTCGCAGGGAGCACGCGGTCCCCTGGTACAACCACTGATGTACCCACTGTGAGCATCCCTCATGACACAGGGAGACAGGCAGAGAGGGGTGGGTGCTGCTTCCCAGAATGAGACCTTCAGAGACCTCCTTCAGCAAGGCGAGGGGGCTCTGGGTTCCTGCAGATGTATGTGTTGTTTATAAATACGTGATGTACTTAGGAAAGTGCTGTTCAATTTACCAATACGGCTGTATTTATTTTTCCCAATTGTATCCACTCACCAAGCCGTAATTCCGCAGCCGATTGGCTGGCTGCGGCGGTTTCTCAGGAAACTGGCAATTAAGGAGCAGGAAAAACGTCTGTGAGTCACAGATACTTATAAACAAGCAGAGGAGATTGATTGGGCTGCAGCAGTCACCACCCGAACACGGCAAGGTCCCCGGCCACGCACTGTGCTCTGGGTGGGCAGCAACGGCCAGCTCTGTACCAGGGCTCGGGGAGCAGGCAGTGGGCTCAAAGGAGTGGTGCCACTTTGGGGTAAATTGCCTGTGTTTTGGTCCATTCCCAGCCCTGCCATGGTATCATTATCACCACCATCACCCTCTGCTTCCCCCTGTGCAGCCCCTGCAAGGCCAGTGTGTGTTCCACCTTCCAGCAGCAGCAGGGGAGCAGATGGCTCCTGCTGTTCCGCAGATTGGAGGAGGGAAAGGAAAGGACGTTTACTGTTCCCTGGCCACCACACTGTGGTTCTGCTAGGAGACAGGATTCCCTCTGCCCCGTTCCTGAGCCATGCAGGGAGCAGCAAGGCTGGAGGAAGCTCAGCCCAGCTATTGATGCTTCCTCCACTGCACTGGCAGACCTGGTGCAGGGACGTTTTTGGGGGGCTGAGGAAACCTCCTGTCCCTGCTCTCCCCAAGGCCCCAGCTCCCGTTATGTCTCAGCACTCATTCACACGTGCGCTTTATCACTGGGGCATGGTTTGAGTCTATTCTGCACTACCAGCAGCCTTCTCACCCCCACCTCTGAAAATATAAGCCCCCGTGTGAGAGTCAGACACTACTGTGCTCACCCACAGGGCTGGGCAGGGGAGCCCGCATCCCACACGTGGTAGATGGTTCCTGCTCCTCTGCACAGCGCACACTGCTCCAGCCCCACGTTCTTCCCTCCTGCCTTGCTCCAGCTCTGCCAGGGTCAGGGAGGGAATGATGCTGTGCATGGGATCCACATGCAGTGGCATTGGCTGGGGTGAGACAACTCCGAGTGCATCGTAACGGCTCTTCTGCTCTTTAATACGTGTCCATTGGAAAAGTGATTCTGTCCTGGAATAATTCATCTGATGTCATGTGGGGCGTTGATGATAGAACCAGAAATAGATTCCCACAGTGGTAATGCCTCGTGGCGAGCTGCTTTGTGCGGTGCTACGCACATGGGCTTGCTCCGTCCCTGTCCTCTATTCCCTGCCTCAACAGGAATTCTCTTCTTTTCCTTCTTAACCCTTCTGTGTACAACTTCATTACTGCCAGCTGCCCCGTTAGCTGTTTTGTGCACTCTGACCTACATTACTCTGAAATAGAAAAAGCTTACTTCATGTTACAGCTAATCTGGTCAATAAATTGGACCACGCTCAAGGAAATCAGGGTGAGCCATCAGCTTGTTCAGTGTCATCCCAGCAGCTGTCGGTCAGGTACAATATGACAACTTCTGGTGCACAAATGATCAGAAAGTTTTATGTGCTGTGTCTAATCCCAGTTTCTATCAGATAGAAATTACCTCCCACCTCTCAAAGGATGCATTTTTCTTATTATTCTCCTGTACAACTGTGAAATTAATTATGCTATTTGGGGTGGGAGTTTACGAAAAAGACACAGAGGGAATTATCCTACTAATGTTACTTCAGCCATCTAAATAACAGAGGATTCATTTTAGAGGGAGGTATAGTCATCAAACGCTTTGATTCTGCATATCAACTCTTTCCCACTTCAAAGTCTCATCTTCATTATTTAGCACCAGCTCTCATCTTTATCTCTTTTTTTAATGCCCTCTTCTGCTCAGCACTTTTGAGACATTTTCCTGAGTGGGTTGTTTTTTCCACTGGCCCTTTAGAGCTCCATCATTATCCTGCATCTTAACGGCACTCTAATCTTCTTCCTAATTACATGTAATGAGTATTTTGGAGTTGACAGAAGTACATCAAGCCCTAATAATAAAGAAAATGACTAAATCTAGTCTTCCAATTACATTCTATTAGCTCAGATGGTTGGCATCCAGTAGATATAAAAATAGGCGTTATTAAAATGCTCCAATCTTCCCCTGGTATTTCATCCCTTACCCCTCGTTGTGTTTCCACAGTCACATCAACAACAGACTTCACTGTCTGAGCCAAAGATGTGCAGAGCTAGAGCAGAGTGTTGAGCCATGAAGTCCTGTTTGTGTTGGAGATGAGGCCAAAGGACAACTGGCTTCGTTGGGACCAGGCTGTCAGGTTCTGAATCAATTAAACATGCCCATAATATATAAAAATGCTACAAATGGTGACCCCCAGCATGCAGAAGTGAGGGCAGTTTGCATTTCTTAGGATGAGCATCTTTTTTTTTTCCCTGTTGCTTATTGAGAAGAGAAATATTTTGTTCATTCTCTGACTGAGGAGTGGAGGCTTTACGTAAGTTGAGACGCAGCTTTATCCTGTGTCACAGTGTTGAAAACCACCAAGACATGAAGAGGTCTGACCCAGACCCTTTCAGCTGCCTTTGCTGTTCCCAGACAGAGTTTGCAGATCAACAGCCGAGTCCACATTAATGTCCAGCTGTTTGCTTCCTTTTTCCCACAAAGAGCCGCATAGGTTGTTTCCTATCCCTCAGGAGTACCATCTCCTAACAGTCACTCAGCCCAGCAGCCTTCAGATGGTCTGGAAAGTCATTTCCCATGCAAAATGTTGGAAGAACATGCTGGATTAGAGGTGCTCCCTCGTCAAGTGCCATTTTGAAGCAGAAGCGTGATCAGACTAAAGGATTGCACATTAGCTGCTTGAGTGGTGGAAATGAAACCTGTTAACAGCTCTGCTGTTCCTCCCAGAAAAGCTGCCCCGGTGGGGCTGAGCCCACCTGATCCTCCCTGAAGACAATTACAGGAGGCAAATATTTATCAATCACCCATTTATTTTATGCCTGCTGCTAGGTTAAATGCAATCTCTGTGCTTCCAGTAGAGCCAGACCAAACACTTCCCAGAGGCAGGCTGGATGCTCCTCCTCGAAGGTGAGCTGGGGGCAAGGTCATCCTCACACACCTCTCACCTAAGCCCCTGGATGAGGCATCTTTTCCTCTCCCTCCTCTGCAAGCCAGGAGTAATGACACGTTATCATCTCTGGTGTGTTACCATTTGTGCAGTTATTTGAGGATCCACGTGAATATGGCTGCCCCATCCCTGGCAGTGCTCAAGGCCAGGTTGGACACAGGGGCTTGGAGCAAGCTGCTCTAGTGGAAGGGGTCCCTGCCCATGGCAGGGGTTGGAGCTGGAGGAAACTTAAGGTCCCTTCCAACACAGACCAGGCTGGGGTTCTATGATTCTGTGAGATAAGACATGTGATTATGAATGAATTGTAAATCCCAAATATTATAAGCAGTGAGATTTCTCACCCTGATCTAGATTTTATATATTTCACACAAGGTTTTTTTCCTTATTCCTGTCAATTTCTGCAATTTTTAGCTACCGGGTTCCCACTGTGAGGAGGGAAGTGGTCCCTGCCTCCCAGCCAGCAGGCAACACTCACCAGCGCTGCTTCAGCAGGAAAGGGATTATACTTACTCACACTTCAGCTTTAGCTCTGAAGGTGATGGTGGCTATAGCGCAGCATCACAGAGTGGATGGGGAGGCTCCTTTGCCCAAGGCTTTTGAGCACTGAGGTCTGACAGCCACCAACTACGAGGTCAAAGACTGGAGACCAGTGGCCAGAATTAAACAGAGCCAGCACCAAGCAGAGGAGCAGGAAAACCAGTTTGGGATTTGGATCCTGACCCCATACTCACACTGGAGGTGCTTATGAATCCTCCTGCTCCTGCAGCAGCAGACGGCCCTAGCTGACAGACACAAAAAACATCTCCTGGTCTTTTGCAGTGACTATCACCCTCCCTCTTCCTCCCCAAACCAGAGAATTGCCAGCTCCAAACGCCTCGGGGAAAGCAGCCAAGCTGTCAGCGAGGCAAATGGCTGGGGTGTATCCAGGTAGCTGAGGTTTGCCATAGACTTGGAACTGGACACATCAGACGCGGTGTGATTTATATATCCTGTCTGGAATAATAGCTTCAGCAGAAGAAAAGCACCTATTGAAATTGCTGCTGTCACTGCTGCTTCCTGTTTATAACGTGGGATTCGGTTACACAGATGTCAGTGGTGGCACCACGAAGGTAGCATCTGCACTGGCTGCAGGTAGGGGGGAAAATAAGAGAACATGAGCTCTCAAATCACATTCTGGTGCCAATATCTTCCTTAGCAATAAGGGGAAGGAGAAAAACAATTTCAGAAAAGCTGCAGTATATAAGCCACAGTTGCTTCTGAAGCAGAACAATTATTGTTGCTATAAAGGAACCTGTGATGCATCATCTGCTCCTTAACAACTCCTGCGAGAGAGGAGGGTTATCGAGGGACATGAGGGGAGCGAATCTCTAACCCCAATCTTTAATAATGTTGGTGGAAAGAAACCAGGAAATTATACACTTGTAGGGTTGATCTCAATGGTAAATACGAGGCTACAGAATTAATAAAGGATGAGGTCACACAACAGCTGGAGGAGCTCGGGCTGGGTTTAAAAGAAGGGTCCAGATGGCTTTTCTAATCTGTTTTTTAAGGGGATAAAGCCTTACCTGACAGCTCTGTAAGAATGTTCTCAGCAGCTGAGAGCGGAAACAAGGCGAGATGAGCAGCGATAGGGCCCGGATCAAAATGTAACTCAATATTCCTAAAGCCAGCGAGTGGAGGGATCACGGAAGTGGGGACAGTTCAGAGCCGTGCAGTGATGTGCACTTGAGTCATGGAAATTTAACCATGGGGACAATTTATACAGCCCCGCTGATGGTGATGATGAGGGAAAAAACTCCTGTTGTGCTTTTTGGGGAGAAAACCCCTCATTCCTCTTTCCACCCTGCCCTGCTCCCTGCAGCCTGAGTGGAATGCTGTGGTGGGTCTGGATGAAGGGTACCCCTGTGCCCGTGCCCCATCGCAGGGATCACTGCCGTGCTAGAGGCTTGTTCCAGCACGGACACTTCCGAGGTTCACGCGAGGGCAGGGAACATGAGAATAATTGCATATACATTTGTGAAGAGTTTCTGGCTGGTTTTCAGTGAGAAAAACTGCCTGTTGTGCTGGGAGGGATTTACAGACTGTCCTGCATAGCTGAACCCTTACACGAGCTCGCATATGAGGCTGGAGCCAACTGGTGTCTACTCGCTAAAGAAGGGCTAGAGCTGGGACCGAGCAGCCATCCCAAATTACAGGCAGTATGGATTGGCTCCAGAGGTATGAGCTGCAGAAAACTCTGAGCTGAGCTCAATGCTATGGTCAGGTTTTAGCAGCAACTGGCCCCAGGTGGGTGTTGGCTGCTTTGGAGGCCCATGGTCAGCCCGAGCCCATGGGGCAGTGGAGGTGGCAGAGGCTGGAGCAGTGTTTGGGATCAAGAACGGTGCTTTGGGAGCGGTGAGAGGCTTCCTGGGGAGCTGTTGGATGGAAGGCTTGGTGGGATGGGCTCAAGGGTCTGGGAGTGAGCAGGCATGCAGGGCTGGGCTGGGCTGGATTGGGATGGGATGGGAGAGGTTGGGCTGAAATGGGCTGAGCTGGGCTCACTGCTCTGCTTGTGCCGAGCACTGAGGCAGGAAGGGGAGGGGGCTGGGACAGGAGCAGGCTGGTGGGTGAGCTCAGGCCTTCTGGGGAGCCCCAGCTAAGCTGATACTTGCAAGACCCCAGAATAAATTCAGGCAGATGCTCCTGCAGCTCACAGAGCTCTCTGTGGGACCTAACACTAAGCACTCCAATGCAGAAACCCTTAAAACCACTGCTCATTTCTGAAAGTTGAGAGGGTAGGAATTGCATAAATAGAAGAAGGTGACTTGACAACGTGCTTTTATTTCCTACAGTATCCCATAACGCGTTCAACAAGGAAGAGAAATCTCAGTGTTTGCAGAAACCAGATCTGCACCGCAGTAGAAGCAACACTGGGAGGAGTACTGTGCACTGGGAATGTGGGTGAAAACAGGGGCAATGCATCCAGCTTGAAAATGGTCTCTCAGCAAGGCACATCTCTGCTTTCTCACTTGATACTGATCCATATCTAGTCTTGGGATGGCCAAATCGAGAGATTCCACCATGAGTTTCATGGCAGTGTTTTCCTTTGCTGTATATCCAAGACTCGCACCATACGTACGTGTCTTTCAGTTTGAATACAAAATGTCATTTTGGTGTATTACTTCAGCCCTTACGTTGGGTGAGATACCTGAGACTGGGACACGCAACAGAAAAGCAGTTGCAGCAGGTTTTCCCGTCTGGGTGGTCCGTCCATGCAACACGGCCTGATCCTGCCGGGTTACATCCTGCAGCTCGCAGAGTTTCCATGGAGAACTTCGGGTGAACTCTGAGCACTGAGCTGGTGTGGTGGCCATGAGGTTTTACACACCAGGGAGTCTCTTCTAGCAGAGTTTCTTGACCTTCCTCTGCTGAAGGACCATCTGTTTACAGGAAAGAAGTGGGTCACCCTCGGCCTCCTGAGCGTTTCGCTATTGAAAGCAGTGCGATAAGTAAATCAAGTTTTCAGCAGTCAGCAAACAGAGTGTTGCTGTTCTGAGGAATCATAACAGTACTGCGGTAATAGCAAAGGCTGCAATTAGTCACTGAGAACCGCTGGAAGCCGGCACCTGACATTCCATGTGTGCAGGCACCGGCATGCATCTGCCAACCCGCCTCTGTGTGCTCTGAAAGCACATGTGTGACTTTTCAGCTGGTTTCTAAAGCCTTAGAAACCTCTGCATCACACTGGTACTTCGGGAGCGGACTTTACCCTCCTGGTTTCGCTCAGCTGTTTACCATAGTTTTCTGTTGGTTTGTGTTGACCAGGCCACCCGCCATGTGCTGACTGATTTCAGGGTCCCTGTATACAACTACTTAGTAAATAGTCATACTCTTAGCTGGAAACTTGTTCTGTCGGGCTCTTTGTCATCAGCTCCAGTGTGCTCCAACTGCACACACTCAACTTCTTGAGCTGGGAACTGAACTTTATACAAAGAAACTTATTTGAGAGTTTAATCACTTTTCTTTCCATTAGAAGCTGGCATGCAGATGTGCCTAAGCCCACTCACCGTAATCTCTCGTGTCTTGTCCCTCTTTTGATTTTCCTTTTATTTTTATCCCTGCTTTTATTCTTTCTCTTCTTCATCAACGAATGACAAGTTACAACATCTTCTTTTTTTAAACTCACTGCCAGTTCATTAGAGCATGATGCACATTTTTGTGAGTTGCTTTACAATGTGCACGGCCATAAATAGCTGACACATGAATTTGTTTATCAGCATTCGAGATGTCCTCACCAAACAGATTTTCTTAGAGTCATTTATTGACTTTATTGCTAACTGACCTCCCAAAGTCACTCTTCCTTTCTTAAGGAGAAAAACAGTGCAAGAAGAAATACTGAAGAGTCATTTATTTCCAGTGACATTATCTATTTCTGCTAAATCAGTAGCAGGGCACACTGGCTCAGGAAGAGCTCTGCCTACAGCTCCAGTCAAAATGAATCTGAGCTGTGAAAAGCACTTTCATTGCAGCATGATTTGGGAACGCTGTTGAAAATGAATAGGGGAGCAGAGAGAGCTTCTGCCCAGACCCGCGGTTCCTACACTTGGGGTGGCTGCAAATACATTTCTTTCTCCACCATTCCTGCAAATATTGAACAAGTCAGGAATTATTACAGTAATGTCCCTGTCATCCTGAATAATACATGAGCAAAATTAGCTGCTCTCCATTCAGATTGAAGCAATTATTTCATGTCTCCTTGCATGAGGCCATGTGTAACCTATTTCTGAGGGCTGCCGACAGGGCCTTAAAGGATGGGGAAATAACAGCTGGGACTAATTGGAATTATGGTTGGCTGGATTTGCCACGTTTATTTATTTATTTGCTTGTGTGTGGGGAGGGGACGGAGCTTTAATTCCACATGCAAGATATTTAAAGGGAAAAGAGCCACGGCAGCTCTGTTGTGCACGATGCGTGCAGGCTCTGCTGGTTTAATTAACCTTTCAACGTGAAGCCCATCCAGCTTTCTGTTCTGCAGCTTATCACCTTATTAATACAAGTCACTTTCTTCATGCAGTATCTGTCCTCTGCACACCTTTAAAAGCAAAATGCGTGGCCTCAGTCTGCAAGGCACTAGCACAGAGCTCCAGCAAAGTTATCCGTGCGCACACTGAGATAGAGGAGGGATGACTGGTTCTCCCGTGCCAGCTACTTCAGCAGAGGGAAGCTTCACCTTCTAGCCCTTACCCAGCACCAAATGTGCTATTTCCAGGGAAAAACTGTTTCTTAAGGAATTGAAACTGTGGCACTGATAATTCATCTGCAGCAGCCTTCCAGTACCTAAAGGGGGCCTGTGAGAAACCTGGAGAGGGGCTTGGGACAAGGGCCTGTAGGGACAGGCCAAGGGGAATGGCTTGAACCTGCCCGAGGGGAGACTGAGATGAGCTCTTAGGCAGAAGCTCTTCCCTGTGAGGGTGCTGAGGCGCTGGCACAGGGTGCCCAGAGAAGCTGTGGCTGCCCCATCCCTGGCAGTGCTCAAGGCCAGGTTGGACACAGCGGCTTGGAGCAAGCTGCTCCAGTGGAAGGGGTCCCTGCCCGTGGCAGGGGCTGGAGCTGGAGGAGCTTTAAGATCCCTTCATCCCAAACCATTCCATGTGTCTATGGTTCTGTGACTCATGGGCCCACTCTGAAAGTATTCAGGTGTCTCAGGCTGAAAATTAAACATGGTTCTGGGTGCTCTGCTGCACCTCAATGCCTGAAGAGGCTTTTGGAGGGCTGGACTGATCCCTGCTCCAGGGAGCTCAGGCAAAGGGACAGGAACTGTTGATGGGTTTGTGGGAAGCATCTCAAACCCACCTGTTTCTTGAGTGTTTGGGGTTTGATCAGGTGGATTTTCTACCTCAAAACCCCTCTTTCATTCTGTGAAGCCCCCAACCTGTGGTGCTCAGTATCCCCGATCTTTGCTCTGAGCCCTACCAGTGGTGAGAGTGGTTTTGACTTGAGGCCCATCACAGTGGCATCTGGCCACCAGTGTTTATGTCTAGGAATCAATCCCTGTATTTTGAGAGCAGGAAAATGACATTTGGCAACCCTGTGGGGGGGTGCAGAGGGTTAATGTTTACAGGATGTTTCAGAAATGCTCTCGCCTCCTCATTATAAATAGATACGAAACCTATTAATGACAGAGCCGGCTCTGGAGGGAGCCCACACTCATTTTGGGATGCAGCGGGTTAAAGTGGTGGTTTTTCTGCCCTAGTTTCTTTTTTTCTCTTTTTCAGATGTGGCAGGATGCTGCTGAAAACGTAAAACTCAATGGCTGGAAAGAATCCTGCGAGGCGCAGTGAATAAATGCAGAGCAGGGAGCAGAAAATATATGTGCTTTTTAATATTTATTCATATATTAAAAAGTCAATACGGTGGCTGAGATGAATGCTAAAAACTGTAATTAAAAACAAAACAACAGCGCTCGCTTTCAGTTGCCTTAGCAGCAGAGAAAGTGGAGGTGAACATCCTTCTTTCTGAAAAATGAGCTTGTTCCCAGCAAATCCTGTCACCTCCCTTGCCCAATGCAAATGTGTCATCCTGCTGAAGTGAGCCACAAAACGACACTGGTGCAGAAGCCTCCAAAGTCAACACGACTCCTCTTGCTGCACTCCGGATCAGTAGGTGGGAAATTATCTCATTTCATTAATTAGTTGGAAGGAAATTAATCATCCCCTCCTGATGCATGAAGTTTTTCATACTAATTCATCCTCCCCGGGGAAGCGAGCGCCAGAGCCGGGAGAGCCGCGGCTGCTCCCACGCAGCGCAGGAGGAGCCTCCGCCGCCTCGGCGCGGCCTCTCCTCCCACCTCTGCCTCCCCTCCCGCAGGGACAGCGGCTCCAGGCCCATCCTTTGCTGCAAAGGTGAGAACCTAAACCTCGCTCTGTTGTAACGAGCCAGTGGAACCATAGCAGCCTTCCAGTGTCTGAAGGGGGCCTATAGGGATGCTGGGGAGGGACTCTTCATGAGGGACTGTAGTGACAGGACAAGGGGTAACGGGTTAAAACTGAAACAGGGGAAGTTTAGGTTAGATATAAGGAGGAAATTCTTTCCTGTGAGGGTGGTGAGGCACTGGAATGGGTTGCCCAGGGAGGCTGTGAATGCTCCATCCCTGGCAGTGTTCAAGGCCAGGTTGGACAGAGCCTTGGGTGAGATGGTTTAGTGTGAGGTGTCCCTGCCCATGGCAGGGGGGTTGGAACTGGATGATCTTAAGGTCCTTTCCAACCCAAACTATTCCATGATTCTATGACACTTAATTCTTGTTACAAAACCCACATTTCAGCAAATTATAACTCTGTTAATATTAATAGTATTTTAACATGAAGAGCATCACCAAGCATCATCTGCTCCTTTGATTTCCATTTTGGGGGGGCTTCTCCTATTCCAGTGATGCCAGCTGCCTTGTCCCACTGGTGCTGGAGTGAGGGGGATGTGGCTGCACAGAGGACAGGGATGGTTGGACAGTGCTCACTACAGAGGGTGACACCCAGGGCAGTGGATTCCTCCTCACCTTTCCCCACCTTGGATGCTCCAGTACCTGGCACTGGGTGTCCTCAGAATGAAGCTAAAGCAGACAGGCTCCAGGACAGTGACTGGTGCTCTGCTACAAGCTGATGGACAAGTCCCAGGAGAACCGGGCAGCAGCACTGAATACCTGCAGCTATTCAGCACTGAAACCTTCAGCAGTCTGCCCAGGCCTGGCCATGGGTGAGGTGACCATAACTCACACTGGAATTTTCAAGATGCTTTATTAACCGTTGTGAAAACCTGAGCTCCTGGGCCCTCAATCTGAGCATCAGAATTAGAAACCATTACTGAGGAGTCTTATGAAAACCAACCCAACCTTGACTGTTCATAAATATGGGCTGGCACTTCCCCCTCTGCCTTTACAGAGTGGGCAAGCATTTAAATAGTTCAGCCTTATAGAAAGGCTCAGTGTTATGAAAAATCATTTACATTGGTTCCTTTCCCAAATACATTAATTACGGCCTCAAGCAGGGCACACGGTACTTGCATTTCCACTTACAACCATGTGTTTCTAAGAGAGAGTGCTAGAAAAGATGGAGGTTTTTATACCATCCATAGACCTTGGCCTTTCCCAGCTCCACTGAGCCTTCCTTATAGAAAAATCAGAGTTCCAAAATCAGTTTTCCTTTCCAAGAGGAGACAATGCAAATAAAGTAGCTAATGTAATACTAATTTCACTCCAGATGTTGGCAACCAGAGTAATTAGACCTTAGGCTGCATTAAATTTTAGCTGGTAAGATACCTATTTGCTCATTTTACCTTCAAATTAATTTCACTTTCTTCATTGACTTGTCAGCTCTGTTCATTGTAGATGTGCATTTTCTAAGGTAAGTACCCAGATTTAACTCCTGTGTTATAATTAAGACTGGAAAAATGTGAAGGGTAGAGGTGCGGTTTAGCATCTCTGTTGAAATTCCTCATGTTTTCAGACAGTTCTTCAGAAGGGGCATCTCCAGGAGTACCCAAGTAGGGACTGCATTGTCCTGCCCCCCTTGTAGGGACATTTAAAAGACATTCAGCCTTCTGCCTTCTAATTAGCTAAAGCAAAACCTCCACCTTTCAGTTTGGTTTTGTGTCTGGTTCTTCATGAAACCAGAGAAAATGGGGGCGGTGGAGTTGTGATCGCAAGAAATAATCCCTGCATGGTTTGGGTTGGAAGGGATTTTAAAGCTCATCCAGTTCCAACCCATGGCATGCACACGCTCCGTTAAATGTACTTAACACTTGCACATAGGATGCGACAGCCTGGCTGGTACCTTCCTGGTCTATGGGGCATAAACCATTCCAACCACAGGCACAAACCACAGCAGGGTCACCATGGCCCTTGTTTTCAGGAGCTCGATAGGCACAAAGGCAGCTGCCAGCATTCCTGGTCAGCAGGGAATAACAAGCAGCTTGTTTCCCTGCTTGTTTCTTTTCTTTAGAAATTATGAGCTTCTGAAATGGTGTGAAAATGAGTTTTTAAGGGGAAGTAGCTTTGCTAATGTTGCTTAGTGGCCTGTCTGAGGAACTGATTGTGCAGGCAAAACTTAATGGTTGTTTTTCAAGAGAAATGAAAACATTCACAATTCAACTCTTTGCTACAGGATAATTATAATGAAGCTGTTTGTGGTAGCAAACGACTGCTGTTTACCATCCCTCACAGTCAAGGAAACAATACTTTTTAGCTTATATTAAGGTCTTTCATGCGGCTCAATTACCACAAATGCGTGATGATAAGAAATCAGGAATATCAAAGGAAAAATAGATAGAATAACAGGCCCCTAAGACTGTGTAAATAACTGATGCAGGAGTGTGGTAAAGATGAATTTTTTTTCATTTGGATATATTGAATAGTTACATTTTTGGAATTATAGCATCTCTTGGGGCTTTCCTAACGCTGTGGTTTGTATGTGCTACACTCATGCAGAACCAGCTGTCTGCATGCCAGGAACATCTTTTTTTTTCCTTTATAAATGACAAGGTTTTGATTTCACACCACAGTTATATCAATACTCCAGTCTCCCGAGAGCCTCTTAATGTGATGACAATTGCAATATTAGTTCAGGCTGTTAATCCCAGGGCTCCTATTTTATCATCTCCCTAATCTCATCAGAATTATATTCTTTCAAGAATATATTGTTGTATTTATCTTCCCATGTACCCCATAAATTATGCTGATGAGCATCTGAGCAATAGAACAAGCTTTCGGGGAGGTGTGAAGAGCTGAATGTGATAGGGTGGAGACATCCTACAGTCACACCAGGGCAGGCTTCTTCAGAGGAAACCGCTGCTCTGTTTCCTCATGCAGACTTCCTCTCTTTCACTTTTTGTTGTTTCAGTTGACATTTAAAGTAAATTCTGATCACAAATACATGCATTGCCTATAAGAAAAAAATTTCCCCAGTGCAGGTATATGGAGATGCTGCACCTCAGGAGCAGGTCCTAATTCCTCTTTATGAGCAATGCAAGTTATCTGTTCTGATGAAGGGGAACACAGCTGTTAAGGCAGAAGTGAAGGTAATCAAGGGGTAATCATAGGCCTGGAAAGGTCATCTGATATAAATTAAGCATTAGGGAGGCTAGAAAACGTTTGTGGGTGTGATGTGATTCAGGGGGGAGTAATGTTCTTCTGTAGAGGGGAGGAGGAGGCTGAAGAAAAAAGCTCTGGGAAGAGCTCAGCTGCAGGAATGGTTTATGGGCAGGGGCGTAAAGAACTGGGGAAAGTGACTAGTTGGGAAAACAAGGTAAAATATTTATGTGCTTACCAGCAGAAATCTCAGATCCTCACATAAACTGACTGAGCTTTTCCATAGGAAATGTAAGAGCTGCATCCCTGGTTCTGGAGGATGCAAACAGGCATTTTACAGGGCGAGCAGCAAGGCTGCTGTGTTCGGTTTGTCCTGGGCTGATGTGGAGCAATCACCCTCCAAAGCCTCACAGCTCTGCAGCCAGTGCAGGGCAGGCACAGAACTGGGGGTGCTGGTGGCCGTGGGGCCAGGACTCCTCTGCCCTCTCCTGCCAGAGCTGGTGTAAAATGCTGGCTGAGTGACTGCAGAAACAAGAGTGACAGCAGCACGTGAGGCTGGGATAAAATGAAACAGAGTCTGGTCCAGGCCAGGTGCCTTTTCCTTTTGGTAAACCCAGGACTGCTCAGTCACCACCTCTCTCAATGCACGCTTCCAAGGGTGCTGAGAACAAGCTTGGGGTTTGTTGTCAGATGCACAGAAACAGTTTCATGGAGACAAATGCCTTTCTAGTCCATTTTCCAAATGCTTCTTTTTCAGGTTTGCAAGACAGGATGGAAATAAAGCTATAATCAGTGCCGGCCAGAATGGTGTGCTGAGAGCTGCACCTCTCCAGATGGAAAGCCCCAGACCTGGAAGAGTACCCGGCTAGCAGGTAAGAGGCACTAAAAAGGAATATGTGCATTTCTCTGGGAGATGCTTGCTTTCAGATCATTTCTGTGTGGTGCCATTGCTTAGGGCACGTCTAACACAAGGCAGAGCTGCTCCTTGTGCTCCTGTGGGCTGGCAGCCCCTATGTTTTGGAAGGGGCTGCAGGTGAATGAGCCCCAGGGAAAAGGGAAGTGCACAGCAGTTCAGAGGTGACTTTGCCTTTCCGAAGGGCCTCATGGAGAGGAATTGCATGATGCTGATTGTGGTCTCCAGTAGGTAGCTCAGGTGGAAAATCCTCACTGAACCATAGCTCCTCAGGTGGAAATGGCATTGATACCTCGCTATGAATACTTGCGGAAAGCAAACCCATCCTAGTGTTAGAAACCATGGGTGTTATTCTGGTGGGGTGTGTGTTGTGGGTTCGTTGTGGTTTGCTCGTACTTTGCTGCTTGGTTTATTTTGTTTTTACAACAAGAGATGTTTCCATGAATACTCTGTGCATGGGTTTGAGTCTGCTCGAGGTGAGATGGTGCTTGGTGAAGCTGAGCCATGAGTAGAGGTTGAGTCCAAAGCTTTCCAGCCTGAAGAAGTGTTTGTGTGTTTCTTCCTCATGCCAATGACTGTGATTTTACGATTAACCAGATAAAGTGGCGTTGCCTTAAGCTCTCTGAATAATCTCACCTGCTGTGCAGTCAGCTTCTGTTCCAGTATTTAATTAGGCTAATTTTTTCCCTTCAGGCAGAGTATAGAGACTTAGATCTGGCCATGACTTTAGAAATGTTATACATAACTCCAGGAGTAATGCTGCCGAATCTGTTAAGGACTGTGATTTGCCACAATTCCTCTGTGCTTCTGGGAATTTCACATCAACCTAATGAATTTGGCAATAATTGAGGAAGAGTAAAGCAGATATCACAGCGTGGTGGGAAATTAAAACCAACACATGCTATCACTGGTTCATGCATCTTCATTTCCTGGCTTTAAACAACTTACTGCTTGTTGTTTAGCACAAATAAGGCCACATCCCTGCAGGAAGCTGCCAGCAGTGGGTGCCTGGGAAGAGCAGGGTGGATGGGAGCTGGCAGTTCCCTCTGTGCTCATTGCTGACTTGCAGCTCTGGGTCCTCCTAAACCAGGGAGGTGGGTCTGGGCTTAGTAACTGTACATGGCCTTGTCTCCTTGGGCAGCCTGTGCTGTGCAAAGGTGCATCCTGTTCGCATGGGAACAGCCCCGTGATGCCTCTGACTGATGCCTCTGGCTTGCAGACTGAGACACGGTGATGAACTTGTTCCCTATGAGTCTCCTCTTTCCCACTGACAATTTTACAGGCTTCTGCCATAGTCCCCGTCCCCTACCCAGCTCTGATGCAGCCTGAAGTCAGTCAGTCTAGTCATTTCTCATACAGAAGCTATTTTATACCTTTGCTCATCCTTCTTCTCTCCTGTAGTGATCAAGTGAAATGTTAAGCTACTCTCATGGACATAAAACACAACGGAGGGGTTGATCATGTCTTCTTCCAGAGCAGGAGTGGTTCCTTCAAGCACCTGTTCTTAGTGCTGGGTCTTGCAGAGTTGCAAACTACTTTATTTAATGTATATATGTATATGTTTAGAGCAGTTAGAATTTCATCCCCCATATCTCAGTTCTGTCAGTAAATCAAAATCTAAAACGCTTGGAAGAGGTTTTTAGTCACAAGCTTCTATCTATGCCTGGGGCAAGGGCTGCTTCCCAGGGCTCCTGTGCTTGGGCATCCTGACCTGTCAGGTGTGGATGCCCTCTCCTATGCAGGGACCTTGCTGAATTTACATCTCTGTACTGTTAAAGAGGATCGGTTTTCATGCTTGGTTCTGAGCCCACATGTGTGAAGCAACTCCCTTTCCTTGTCTTTCCACTGAAGAGAAATTGCAGCCTCCTGCTCAGACTGGAGTCTTCAATGCAGGACTTCATCTCCTTGGTTTAGAGAAAGCAGCTGTCGCTTCCACCAGATACGGTAAAAGCCTCTTGTGTGTAGGAAAGCCTGAAGAAACGCTCTCAAATCTCCTCAGAAATGGTGCATGTGGCCCGGAGTTTGAGTTGTCAAAAAATTTAAACATGTAATCTTGACATGTAAATATTTCCAGAAATATTTCCTGAATAAATAAAATTCCTTCCAAAATGACCTCACCCCTTGGCAGGCAGGAGCCTGTGTGCTCTGCATCTTCCAGAGAGGCTCATCTGCGCTGGGCTGAGTGTGCTGCAGACCCTGCGGGATGGGGCATGGGCAGCCTGGGCTGTGCCACAAGTGCCAAGTTCACTGCGCTCAGCCATAAAGTCCCTCTTCCTACCTCAGTCCTGTTCTCCATCCGGGTCTGCACCACCTCCAATCCAGACCATGTACAGTCAGCTGTCAGGAAGCAGGAACTGAGGAGCACTGATTTTTGTGGACCATAAAGCAATCAGATTTTATAGCTTGTGTTCCACATAACTAAGGCTGGAAGTGGATTCCGATTTCTGGAGCAGGTCATTGTGCTGTGTGGAGTCATTCCCTCTGATCTGGCCTCCCAAACCCCATGGGGGGGGGGTGGTGTCTGTGTTGCTTTTGTGGAGCTTTCCTCCAGCGTGTGCACGTTGTACCTCAGTGCACACCTTGGGACAGGGACAGGATTCCCCCCCAAATCCAAGGCAGACAATCCCTGCAGACAATAAATGAACGTCACCCAGTGCCTCTCTTACTGCTTCACAGTGTATGTTCCAGCTCTGCACAGGAGCCTGGCTCCCCTTCTGGCCACTTCACCTCCTCAACACTGTTCTGATTTCCTTTCTTGCCAAGCCAGCTCTGGGGCACTGACAGTGTGGCTCTACCAGGTCACCTTGCTCCCAGCAGTTGTATCTGTGTCCAGGTGGACAAGCCACTTCTGCCAACTGCATTTCGTTCCAGTTATCTTCACTTGGATGTTGGTGCCCAGAGGAAGGTGGGAGCCCCAGCGAGGTGTTGCAAAGCCTCTGCTCCCCCTCATGAGGAGGTTTCTTGATCATCACCTTCCATCGAGCTGCTGATCATCGCTGCCTTCACAAAGGATGAGCTCTGTCTCTGCTTGTTTAAAAGTGGTAGGGAATTCAAGTCATTTCTTCAAGTTTGCGGAGAACATAAGGGGCGTCTTCCAAGGGCATCTCTTTGGAAAGGGGGAATTTAAAATCAGTTTAATTTCTTGGCCAAGTCATTACTCATCTAAGCATGCTAACCCTAACCCTGTTATCACAATACTGTATTTGCTGGCATGGAGTGGGGCTGGCTGCAGCACAAGAATGTCATTTTCTGGAAAACCATAAGACATTGAGATTTGTTTTCAGTGCGCGTTGAACACAACGCAGTGCTTTAAGAAAGCAATGACTCATGGCTGTGTTTGCACAGCCCCAGTAGGGGCGTCACAGGTCTGTGCCACATCTCCACAGCACAGGAATCCCAAGTCCTGCTGGATGTGAGCAGGAATGCCTGTCCTGTATGGCAGAGTTGATCCCCTGCCCTCCATCCTCTGGAAGCACTAAGAAGAGCTATCAGTGGAGCCAGCCAGGCTGACCTCTTGTTTGGAATGAAATCAACCAACCGATGCCAAAGAGGGTCTTGAGCCCTGAGCTTCTTGATGCCAGGCAAGGGCCCTAGATGGAGAAATAAGGGGGGCTGTAGCAGAACTCCTGCTCTGTGCCCAGTGTGCAGCTTCACAGTAGGTAATGTGTTGGGGGAGCTCTGGTCTGGGGTAGTTTCATTTCCTTTTGAATGCTCAGTCACTTCACTGGAGGATCCTCGGGCAGGACTGCGCATCCACACCGAGCCCCCCGTGGCCTGGAGGCCCCTCTGGGTCCTGGCATCACTCACTTTGCCCTAGGAAGCAGCTTCACGTTCTCTCCTCAGCTGCCCGCATCGAGGAAGCTCTTGCAACCGAAGACCGGCCGAGCTGACGTTGCTCAACGCAACTCACCCCCTGCATTGCTGGGAACAATTGCACAACCACACTGCCAGGGCACTGCAGCTCCTTCCCTCGCTCATTCCCCTGCTCCTCTCGGTTTGAGCTGCAAAGCACCACCTCTGCTGCATGATTCCAGCCTCACTTGCCATATGTGAAAGGTGTAGGATAATGAAATGTGTGCTCCCCTTCCCCAGCTGAAAGCATTGGAGATCAAGCCAGTCAATAACTCTTTATCAATTCTTTTAATGCTAAACAAAAATAACTGTGCTTGCTTTACTGTTTGTGAGAAAGCCCTTCAGTGCTGCGAGAAGGTGCTGCCAGCCTGCTCCTCAAGCTGAATTTCCAGCTTTGTTTTGTACAACAGCAGTAATACACTTGCTCATTGACTAGAAAAGTTCTGTGTTATGGAAAGGTTCCTCTGTAGTTCAAGCTCTGAACTGAGAACCTGCGCTTAAACACTGCAGAGCCCTCTGTGCTCTGAGACCATGCTTGTGTCCTCTGGAACACCTCATGAAGTTGTTCTCAGTTCTAGCAAGCAGCTCCCTTGGGCAACTGATGTTGTTCATTGTAAGACAAGAAACATTCGGTTTAGGAGCAAGCAAAATCCCTGCTTCAGGATCCCTGGGAGCCCCCGCTAGGACGGGGATGCCACTGGGGACAGGTCGGAGCTTTGCTTGGCTGCTAGCGGTATTTGGGGTAAGGAATGGCAAATACGTGCTGGTGCCTGAAGCATCACATGGACAGGCGCTGCCGTGAGTCAGGTCTGTTTCAGTGGAGGTGATGACCTGTTTTTTCCTGCGGCGAGGCTTTGGCAATGGAAGTGCCTGCCAGCATTTTCCCTGATGACCGACCGTCCCTTGGGCTGGGAAGCGGATGCTGAGTATAGAGCTCAAGTTTCAGGTAGCTATTGACAACGCCTTTGGTAGTTTCTCTTTTTGTAACTTTATTTCCAGTATATTTAGGCTTGATTTGGGGTGGGATAAGAGATTTGTGTCTTGTGCTTATCATGCTGCCTTACTGAAGCTGGTTTACAGGATATGCTCACTCACTGTGGTAAAAGCCCAGAGGCTCTCAGGCCAGGCTGGTACCTAACCCTGGGTGCTATTGCTGTTCATCGGGGGAGAAGCCCCTTTAGTAGCAGCTGCTGCCCTTGAAGCAGCATCTCAGAGCGCTGGCCTGAGCTGTGCCACCCCACAGCAAACCCATCGTGGGCAGGGAGCTCCTGCAAAGTGATTTAAGTGCAGTCTGTAGCTTCTCAGTGATGATGTAGGTATAATTAATTGTATTTAAGTCTGTTCATATGTGAATGTTTGCTTAAATATTTCTCCGTGCTCCTTAAAATACTAACTCGCAGTCCTGTGCAAACCAAGCATTGATTTCTTCAGGCCCTTCCCACCATATGGGTTATGGCATTTGTTTTCCAGCTATTGTTCTGTAGCCTTTCCCCTCTCAGCTCATTATTGCAGTTCTTTTGAACTGATGCATTTAGTATTGAATTATAGTATTTTAAAACAGTTGCTGTGCTTGTCTTAGCTGGAAATACGTCCTGGCCTGACTTGCAATTCCCTCTGCAGCCTCCTTGGAGTCAGGTAATACACACACGAGCATTAAGTCAATAAAATTGTCCTGTAAGTCACGGCACATTTAAAGATTATTTTTTAAATGAAAACCTCTCCCAGGCAGCCTGAAATCATTTCCAAAAACTCCAAGCCCTAATTAAGGAAATCATTTAAGAATATCCTGGGATTTAGAAGCATGGCAAGGGCTCAGCCTGCCTGAAGCTGCCATGAGCAGCCTATGGGGGGCTGGACCCTGCCTTGTTCTTGCCGCAGGAGCGAGGCCAGTGGTGAACTGGTCAATGTTAACTGAGTGAAATGGATTTTCCTGCTGGCAGATGGGGAACGCACATCCCTGCGGCTGCAGAACGGTCCCATGGCCACTAGTGACCCTGGGAAACACCAAGTCCCCTCGGAGCACCAAGGCGCTCCATTGGGAACGGGAGCTCCATCCCTGTGAGGGTTCTTCAGACGCTGTAGCTATAATAACAAACTGGTTGAAATGGAAACACAAGATCACCCTGGAGAGTCTGAATTAGAGCAATTCCCGGTGCAGTTTGCACTCGGGTTTCCTGTTATGATGAAAGTTTCCCATTTAAGCATCTTAATGCACTTGATCTTTTCACAAGCTACCAGTAAACTATTGCAACAAATCGGTGACCATTTAGTAACCTCCGAGTTCCATGTTAGCTGTGCAGTAAGGGACAGGGCAGCAGCAAGACCCAGATGTTCTCCTACACTGGAAGCAGAGGAAGCTTTCCTGAGCAATATAAGACATGGCTGCGGGCACCAGTGTTTGGAAGCATCTGTTCTGTTATGCTTAACCTAAAAGTATTTATTTTCAGGCATAATTTGCAATAATGTATTTTGGTTTATGTCTAACTTACAAAGAATCATTCTGGTAAATGAATCTGTGGGAAATAGCTGCTCCTAGCGTCAGTCTTGTTTCTTCAGTGCTGATAATACTGATAGAGCCAAAGCTTATTCCATCTCATAAACCAAATGAATGATTCACAGGCCCTGTCTCTACACAGCAACTCTATTTATATAATACAAGAATATTATATAAATATCACGTCATCTTAATCATGCATCTGTATTCGGTTTGATGGGAAGGCAATTATTTCTCGCTGGCACAGTCCTGTTTAGTGACTTCCTAATGTGCCACAGATTAATTATTCCAGAAGCAAATGCTAAAATACACTTTCAGTGGTCAGCAATGTATTGCACTGCATCATCCCCATCATCCCCTGGCAGAAACTGGATATGTTTGCACAGCTCAAGGCCGGGGATGTGCACCCCCGGATATGGGCACCTCCAGCTCCTGGTGCTGCTGTGGTGTCGTAGGCTGGGGATACCACATCACATAGCCTTTTCTAGGATAAGGGAGGCTCATGCTTGGGTTTATGGAATAGACCTGGGGAAAGAACCAACACGTTCATGGAACAACTTGTGTCCTGCTTTGCAAACTGTGGTACCGAGTGGGTACTCAGCTTGGGGGACCCAAAGTGGCACAGAGATGGGGCCTGGGGCTCTGCCATAGCTGTATAAACTGCTCCTTATCCCAGCAGACATGGAGGGAAACAGTGTCTGGTAAATGGTTAAACCCACAACGTGTGCCTCAGCCTAAACAAGTGCTTCTATAACTGGGCTTTTGGCCATTTGGGTTAAAGCATCTCTGTGTCTCCTGGAGCCATTGCGCTTGTATAAACAGAGGCAGAGGGAGATGATCCTGACTGATGGGGAGCCCAGGCTTGGCTCAGGGCCTGCGCTGTGCCCAGGACTAAACGGGCAGGCTGGAGAGGTGCTGGTGACAGGCACAAGCCAGAGTCTGAGCTTTCTCCCACGTTCTTCTTCTATAATTGTGCCAACAGCCGGAGCCGGTCCTTGCAGAATTCTGCCTTTCTGCAGTTCCCTGCATGAGAACAGCCCCATCCCTGTGCTCACATGCCCCAAGTGCTGGACCCTGAATGGGACTAATGGTAGCTGCAGTGTGGGTCGTATGTGGTTGCTGTACCTATTCAGAACACAACTGCTGCACGTTGGCATCCCAGCAGGGGATGGTATCGGTGCTGCTGGATCCTTCTCTGCCCATAGTGTGTGTGTGTGTGTGTGTGTGTGTGTGTGCGTGTGTTTGTTAAAAGGACCAGGGCTGGAACAAGCCAGCCCACTGGCAGGTAATTGCCTCAATTCTCAGCAACTTCAGTGAAGCAAAAAAAGATCAACCCGCGTAGTCTGTGTTTTTCTGTTCTAGAGCTGATGCACAAAATGTTCCCCAAGTTATTTCTAACCTAAGTGATGGTGAGGTGAGTTATTCCTCTGACTGCCGCCTCCTTGAGAGTCACCAGTAAATGCCAAGAGCATCGCTGGTGTGGTGCAGGAGCTTGGCCCTTGCAGTGATTGGTCCTGGCTGGGGGGTGAGGGGAGAACTGGTGGATTCTTCCCCCCACAGCCACAGCCCCAAGTGCACCTTGCCTCAGCCCTGTGCTTTCTGCTCCCTGGCTTTGAGCAGGATTGGGAAAGGGAACGTGGAACTACAGAGCTGTGCAGGCGCAGGGAACAGTCAGTGCGCTCCATCACCGGTTCTTGTTAAAACATCAAAGTGGCTCTGAACAGAGGTGTGAGTTTGCAGCATGGAGTCAGCTTCCATTCTCATTTATCTTTTCCAGTGTGCTAGAATTAACGTTAGACTGAAGCCAGTAACACGTTAATTTAAAAACACTTGGGTTTGTTTTTTGAAGACGAAACTGCAGATTCTCTAGCTTTAAAAGGTGTTTTCACACAGGGTCATGTACTAAAATACTAAAGGCATGTTCTGGGTCAGTTTCCTGGTTCCCATAAGTGCAATTCCATAATTACAAGCTAATCTGTAAGTGCAAAAGAAACAGAAATACAAAATTCAGCTTTAACAGCTGTAGGAGACCAGGGGGATGAAAGGAAGTGCACAGTGCTTTAAAAAAAAAGCTTTTAAAGACAGACCAAGGTGTCTAAGAGGTTGCAAGAAACCCTTCACCAGTTCTTTATTTACCTGTTTATAATACAGCCTATACTAGAGGGGAGACTGAGATGAGCTCTTAGGCAGAAGCTCTTCCCTGTGAGGGTGCTGAGGCGCTGGCACAGGGTGCCCAGAGAAGCTGTGGCTGCCCCATCCCTGGCAGTGCTCAAGGCCAGGTTGGACACAGCGGCTTGGTGCTCCTGCCTGTGGCAGGGGTTGGGACTGGAGGAGCTTTAAGGTCCCTTCAACCCAAACCAGGCTGGGGTTCTATGAAATACAGATTTAATGCCCAATTTAACATCCAGGCAAGGTTCCAGCTGAAGTTTATCAGGCGAGAGATTGCTCTGGGGAAGCCCTGCACCTCCAGCACCTGAATGCTCTGTGCATCTTGCATCTTGCTGAAATGATGCTTGGCTGTTTTCGTTTCCATCCCTGAAGCTTCTCAAGCACTGAGACCTGTCATAACGATGTTTACTCTTTTCATGACCCGGTAACACTGTTTTAGCTGTAAAGCCTCCTGCCCCATGCTTCTGCCTTGCCGCCTACTGCAGAGATGTCCCCATCCCATGCAGGGCTGTTGCCTTCTTCTGGCAGCAGAGCACAATCCCACAGGTTCTTTATTTAGAGATGAAAAGAGCAGGTTCTGTACAAGTTTCTGATTAAACACACAATCTTGTTGAGCAAAACCACCCTTGTTTTCACCTGCTCGGCCTCTCATCACGCAGTCGTTCATGCTGGATCTCAGGAAGTTTTGCAAAAATGTAAAAGGCTTTGTAAATTTAGGTTGTTTTCTCTTGGGTTTTGGCTTGGGGAAGTCAGAATGCTCCTTATTGCAAAGACAAAGCAAATGAGACAGAGCCAAGCTTGCTCTTCAGGCATTTGTTGCCTCAGACTTTGTTCTGTTTCCTTCTCATAGTAAAGGGGCTGGGGCAGTAACCAAAAACCAGGGTTAGGACTGGGAAGCTCCTGTGCTAGACAGCAGGCAGGGAGGAAGATGGAGCTGGTTTCCAGGCTGTGTTTTGTTGTAAACTGTACAACGTGGGACTGGAGCACCCCGGATACCAAGCTGTTCGTGCTGCTCCCGTGGCTGCTCAGGCACAGAAATCAGCCCACTTGTTCATGACACCAACGGCAGTCAGGAAACATGCACGGGCTGGTGCTGCAGGTTGAATGTCTGCTTCCAGAGGCAGGTGGGAGCCTCAGTGTGCACCGGGTGCAGTGAGGGCCTGTCCTCTGCTCCTGGTGGCCAGGACGTTGCTGCGCTGTGCAGTTTGGCTTGGATGTGAGCCCGGTTTTACCTTAAGGAAAGCAGATTGTCAAAGCAGACTGGGTACATAAGGAAAGCACAGATGGGCTGTGTATCTGCCCAGCTGCCTTCCCCAAGCACTGCCCAGCAAAGAAGTGGCTATGCAGGGAATCACAACACATTGGTGAGCTAAGGTAACCAGCTCATATTCCTTCTTTGGGAGGAGAGTGTCTTCCTGAATGGATGTACAACACTCCCTAAACAAACCCAATGGGTTTGTGCAACCCTAAAGCCACTCAACATCTCCTGACGCATTCAACCCTTCGCTGGACCCACTCACCACCACCACAATACCCAGTCCCAGTAGCTCCACTCCTCCAGGCTGGGTGGAAATGCCTTTTGATGTTGTCCCTCCAGTTGTCTGTCTTCTAGAAGCATCTGATTGTGCAGCAATTAAAGACACCCTGCAGAAGAGCTCTTTAAGTTGCAGAGTTAAGACTCCTCTCGCTTATCTTGTTGGGCTATTGCCCGTTGACAGCCTATTACCGTGATTCATCAGAACTTCATTTCTTGGAAAAGATCTTTGCAGAAGGAGGAGCTGTCCATCGAGCCAGGTTCAGGCTCCCCCATCACAGACAATTTGCTGACAGCACCCTGATTTGGCAAATAGGTATTTCAGTTATCATAGCTCCTTAAAGGAAAAACTGAATCTGACAGCTAGATCAAATACCTGGGTTCTATCAAATATTCCCACCACAAATCCAGGTTGTTAAGGTCCTGCTTCAAATGAGCTGTGCTCTTTTCATTTTTAGTTTTCGCAGCACTAATTAACATCTCTAAATCCTTGGAATGCACAGAATTTCATCTGTGTTTTAGCCAGGCAGGAGCCTTTACAAATATTCTCTTACTGTGGCTGGGGATGAATTTCAGTGTGCTCCTTGTGCAGTGCAAGACCATATTGTTTTTAAAATATATCAGAGTCTCGGTGACTTATGTGCACTATGTCCCTGAAAGAGACCTTAGGGGGGCCTTTGGAAGAGAAGCCTTTGTATTTGCATTGGTATCTGACATGGAATGCGGAGATTGCCATGGCAAATACACATCTTCTCAATGTAATCAGAGAATATAAGTGAATAAACCAGGTAAGTCTGATTTATAAGCTACTGCTGTTCGAGGCAGTGGTAACCCCTATCTACCAGTGCACGGCCAAAGCTTTTTTGGTTAAAAATAAATAAATAAAAAAAGAAATATGAGTTAAATTTAAGGCAATTGGAATCCAGTTTTGCTTCCTTTGTCCTGCAGGTTTAGAAAGGTTTGGTCACTGCACAATACATCCAAACCCCACAAAGCTTCCCCAGGTGCCTTCCCAGAATGCACACATTAGCATCAACAGGTCTTTTGTGTTGTATTACATCTCTTCCCAGGGGGAAAAATCCACCTTGTATATACAACCAGCCTGAGAGCACTTTGCATTTGGCACTATTATCTGATTATATACACACAAATCTGCTTGCGTAATTCTACTTGAGCAGCAGTGGTTGTTTTGCCAGCAATTTGCACTCTCAAGCTGAGACCCTGCAGACCTCCTTTCAGAGCTGACTGAAGTCTTGGAACTCTCAGTCGCATCCTCTTGAAAGTATCATTTTTTAATCTAAAATGCTGGAGTTTTATTTCATTCAAAATGGCCAGGTTGTGGAAAATGCGATCTTTTTAGTGCAAACTGTAAATGAAACTTAACTTTGAATCCCATCACCGTGCTTCCTTATCTCATTGTAGTTTTGCTGATGTAATTCCTGGTCAGTGAACTGAGGCAGAACTGTTCACAGCGTTGTTGAAAGTGCAGTGGTTTAGGCCTTCTCTGAGTGACAGAGTGCTCTGAACCCACCTCCCCAAGGAGATGAAACACGATCTGGCCTTAAGTGAGCCAGATTTTCAGCCTACGATCGGTAAAGGGAGAAAGTTCTGATAAACAGACCAGGACAAGTGGAAATTTGGGTGGAAATCTTGAAGTTTTTCCACTGAAACTGATGTTTCAGGTGGGAACAACGACTCCTCCTGACACAGTTTGCAGGGGATAGTGCTCATCTAATCTGGGAGGCTTGGGCAGCGCTGCCAGTGTGGGGAAGGGATGGGGTCAGGGGTGCATTGCCCACCCTGCTGCCTGCAGTCACCTGGCATGTGTGGACATACAGATGTGTGTGTGCATTCCTTACTCTGCTTTTCCAGTCGCTCCTTCCCGAAGCAGTTTACACACTTTCCAAAAGGTCACTTGGGCAATTAACTCAGTAGCCCACAATGTCATTCAGCAACTATTTAAACTCCCATATGAAACCACTGGAGTCCAACTGTTCCTCCCCCGTGACCTTCATGTGCCTTCACTGAGTTAACTCTTCTCGCTGCCCAGTAATGGCTCCAGGAGCCAGGAAGGTGCTGCAGGACCAGGACAAGGCACTGAGGTGCTCACCTTGACCACGGTCACTCCTGTTCCATGCCCGCTTCGTGCCTGTTGTGTCACTTTGGATGCTGCAGCTTGGAGCCAGGTCCAAGGTCACACAGCAGATGGGGACCAAGGTGAGGGCTCAGGTTGCTCTGGTGGCTGCTCCCACCCTTGGCGCGTCCTGCCCTGGTCTAGAGCCTGATAGAACTGGAAGGGGGGGGAATCTCATTCATCTGCATTAAATGGCCAAGCTCATTTTGAGAGCAGTGGTCCTGTGGAGTCCTGACACCGCTGCTGGAGGGCCAGAACATCCCCCTAAGGTGATTGTAAAGCAAAGGCCTCATTGCCAGGCTGCAACAACCCACTTCTTGGTTGTCCTTGGGAGTCTGGCAGCAATGGGGGAAAAGGAGCATCAGTTCTGCTGCCTTTGCTTGACCTAATCCTTCTCGAAAAGCGCCTGATCCTGCAAACTTACACATGCAGGAGAAGGTGTTTTCTCCAGACAGAGGAGAAAGTCTGGAATCTGCAATATCCAGACCGTTCCCACCTTCTCCACAATCCCTGTGCATTGTCACATCTCTCCCAAGTGCTTTGCACTCAGCCCACAGGAGACCAAGGCGACTTCTCTGCTGCTTCCACGTGTGACTTGAGATAAAGCGGTGTAATTACTGCAGCCCTTGTCGGACACGCTGCTGGCTAAACCTCAGCTTTGTCTTCATTAACGATGTTCTGTCTAGGGTGAAGTGGGTTAAACAGCAAAAGGAGGAAGGAAGATGAGAGAAGGTAAAACACTTCCTTATCTTTAAGGCAGGAAACTTCATCTAGACAAAACCCAGATAATCCCACTCAATAGAGAACTGGGCATCAGATTTTGTATGAACGTTTTCAAATAATGTGTAAGCTTGCTCTGAAAATACCAAGTGCTGAAGCTGCCGTGGACTTCCACAGGGCAGTAACTCATCCCGAGGGTAGAAGTCTATTCATTGTGTAATTTACCCCCACCAAACTGGGCTGTAGGTGAGGAGCTGGCTGTTGTGGTTTGCTGGGCTGGCCAGCCAAGAGCGTGTTTACCAACCCCTCTGCCCCAGGGAAAGCAGTAACACATCCAGTGTTTACATGTTCAACACGTTTTGTGTTTACAGGGACAGGCTGGGTCGTGAAAACCAGCGCTGTGCTCCAGGGAGGAACGGAAGGAGCCAGCAGCATGTCGGTACTGTGGGAATGCTGCGGTGCAAGGGGATGGGCAGCAGCACGGTGAAGCCCTGGCATGAAAGATAGTGCTGGTGGTGGTGGGGACCAGCTCTGCTCTTGGTGGTGAGGGTCTTGAGCCAAGGCCAGAGACGCCCATGGGGCTGGGATGCCCAGCCCATGGATGGAGGCCAAATGTCTGGAAATAGGGACATTTGGGATGGCAGGGAGACAATGGGGCTGCTCACCCACGCCGGCTGAAGTACCCAGGCAGGCCACCCGATGTAAATTGTTTACCAGATTGCTGCTGCTTCCAAACTGCAGCTTTAGAGCATGCCTGTTAAGAATATTAATCCCTGTGTAATTAGGACAAGGTCTCTGATTTCCTCATGCAAGGAGCCAGTGCCTTCGCCCTCGTCTCTATCCTGTCCTGGCAGGCAGACACTTCAGAACTGGCTTTGCTCTTTTCAAGCCTTTTTTCCCCTCTTTTCCAAGTGATGCTGAGTTGTGCTGGGGATGCCGCAGGGGTACCGGCAGTGCCAGGCTCAGGCAGTGTCTGTGATCAGGGATGGCACCTTGCTGAAACCAGAATGGAAACCACCAAGGCAGCAGGGCCATTTGTATGGGGAGCCCTCCCCTGCATGGGAGCAGAGCGCTGCTCACATCCAGAGCCGGGATTTAAAGGATGGGCGTGATTTGGAGTGGCGCTGGTTGAGGTCTGTGGGGTTAAATGAGGAGCTCGACCTCACCGAGGAGCTTCATGTCTCAGCTGTTGCAAACATTACTCAGTCAGAAGGCAAAAGTGGCAACCCAGCAGGGCTATTAAAGCGACTCTTAGCGGGTTAGTGGCAGAGTGGTTCTGGAAGTGGAGACACGGCTGGGTAATGGGAACTGCAGGTTTTCCTGGAATTCTGGACCTCGTACAAAACCAGCTCTTTTCAGACCCGGCAGGCACAAGCGAAATAAAATAGGTTTTCCGAGTGGAAAACTGCCAATTATTCCAGATTGTTGTGATCGTTTAGTGATTCACACCAGGCTTCAGGAGGCTGTTAGTGAGAGCCGCGCTTTAAAATGCACTACGGGTTATGAAGCATATTTGTGAATAAAAGTCACATTTTAAAGACCCATTTTCCAGGCTGTTTTTCCTGCTTCCCAAGGGCTTTCAGCAGCTGGATGGAGGCTCCTCCCTGGGGGCTGGGTGTCCCCACCAAAAACCCCTCAAACACCCAGCCCCAAAAAATCAAAAACCCCAAAAAGCAAAAAAACCCTGGAAACTATTTCATACCAGCAATCAGGAAGAACAAAACTATGCTTAAAATAGAGGGAACAGACTCAGGTATGTTACCATGTACCATCATATCTATATCAATCATATACTATGTACCATATCATATACAATAGTAGTTAATAAGGGGTTCTGCTTGTTGAGCAAGTCCTTTTGAAGGGCTTTAAGCCAGTGCTCAAGCTGATGCATCACCAGGTACCAACTGAGGAAGCTGCATTCTGTCTTTAGTCTCTCTGTTTCCACTTCTGTTGAAGAGCTACACTGCTCAACCAGCACTGCTGTCTGTCTGAAACACACAGGGCAGTACTTTAAATCACATAAAGTAAAGCATGTGACAGGCATACAGAAAACATGACAGCATTAGTGGATAAAGACTCCATTGACCAGGGAGTTCAGGCATGATTCATAAATGCAAAACATAAAAGAACATATTTAATCAGTCTGTTATTACATATTAATTACCCTTCCGTGGCATGTACACCCAGGAGGAATAAAAGGTCTCTGAGCAGAGCGAGTCTATTTCCTCTAAGGGATCAGAATTGACAGACACGAGCCGCGGGAAGGGGATCGGGTTTGCTCTCTCATTAGCTTTTCTCAAACGTTATTTGTCAAAAAAATACCCACTATATAAAAAGCCTTTTCATTTAAGACCTTGTGAGGGTTAAGAGTAAAGGCAGAATGGAAAATGGATGTTGTGCTTCGAGCAAGAGAAAGGACAAAAGATGGAATCACCTTGAGTTTGAAGGGACTGCAGTAGTCTGGTTCTTCAGAACTGGGTTGAAAACTGGGGGTTTACATCTTCTTTTATTGGCACTCAGTCTTCCCTGACACGACTTCTTGGTGCTTCAGTAACCCATCTAGCACGTACCTGGTTATCTGCTTCCTAACAAATAGCAAGAAACAAGGCAAACTTCCATTACCAGCACATGCCGCACGTAGGTCACAGACGTGCTGCTGTTCTGGGTACTAATGTCATGTTAAAGCAATGCCGCGAGAGCTGAGGGATGACACCTAATAATACATTTTGGATTCACCTTAGGATATGGCACCGTGCAGGTCACAGATGCTCCCCAGGCCTTCCAGAGCAGGGGCAGATCAAATGCTCAACCACCACTGTAAACACAGCAAACTCACCCTGGGACTCGCATGGCTCATCCCAGGTGATTAGAGCTGCATTATTCACAATGGAATGTGTAGCCTTCAGAGCATTACATGGATTTACAGCCGGGATATTAAATTCATGGCCTTCTGTCTTGAAACTGAAGGTGCAATGAGACCCAGAGCCTAGAAGTGAACATTACACTAATTCGGAGCAGGACAGGATGGTCCTTTCAATTCTGAAGGAAGCTTGCCACAGCTGATGCTAAAATGCCACTGCAGAAGCCTCTGCCAGTGAAAAAACATAAGTTAAAGTGAGATGTTTCTACACAGAGTTGTGTAGTTGGTGTGTGTTACGTATGCACCCCAATAAAGAAATTAACTGCATTACCTTGGTCTTTTGGTGGCCCTTTTGGATGATCACAAGTGGCTCTATAGCCAGCACATTGCGTAGCCCTAATTGTTCGCCTTATCCTTTGTAAATTATCCCTTTAGCACATATATTATGCTGTGAGCTAATTTTAGCAGTCTTATAAATACTCATTCCCATTGACAGTCAGCCCTTAAAGCGAACCAGCCCTTTTATTTAAGTAAGGCTCTCAGGAGTATTGGTTCCAGATCAACCTTTTATCCTTGTCCTGGTGGGAAAGGTCCTGGCTGCCATCCTGCACAGGGGCTTCTACGCCTGCAGCTTAACCATTCTTCATACCCACAAGGAAATCTGGGTTTTGTGAAACTCACATAACATAATAAGAGAAATACCATCACTCTTCACCTTGTAAATGGGAGAAAGCTGTGAAGTGTTAATATTTAACAGAAGAGCTATAAGCACACTAGCCAAATTATTTTCACCAAACTCCCTCCCCCTCTCTATAACCTCAGTCACATAATCAGGGATGAAAATCATTATCTCTTTCATTCACATCTGCTATTAATATTTTTGGAACCTCCTTTAAATCTGAGTAGAACTTTTCATCTACACCAAAGAAATTGTGAACTCAAGGCTAAAATGCAGCAGGTTAGCTTGGTAATTCACACAATATTTTTATTTTCTCTTCCTAATTGAATTTGTACATTGATTTGTGTTACTGTTCTCCTGACCAGTTATTATTAACTGGGTATAAAATGCCAAGGGTACGCAGTGAAGGCACTGACAGCAAATCGCTTTTCTGGGTAATACAGCCCATCATTCCTGGCGCAGGCAATGCCATGTGTCTCCTCCAGCTCCTCCTCAACACTCAGCTCTAACAAGGCCATTTCTTTATGACTTACAGGGAGTGTTATCTGGAATGTTAACTCCTGAGGACTGGCCCGCAGGAGTCTCATGACTTTGGAGGGAACATCCCCCTTGGCTGGTGGCAATACAGGTAAAAAGATGAGGTGATTTAATACATTCACTTCCCCTCCTCGTGAGCATCCCCAACGGTTCCCATCGCCTCGGGGCCCCCAGAGCAGCACAGAAGAGCTACAGCTGCCACGTGGGACCGCACCAGGCTCAGCAGCGCTGCGGTTTCCTCTTGTCAGCTATGTAGAAAGGTCTCTCAATACAAACAGCTGCTGGTCCCTGCTGGGGATCCCGATGCCTCCCTGTGCAAATCAGGGTGCTCCAGAGAACCCACTGTGGGAGCCGGGCTGGCACTGGGTGCTCCCAGGCCGGGCACAGCCGGGTGGGTGTCACACCACGGGGTTTAGAGGGAGGACAGAAATCACCCACTGAGTTTCACTTTTGCTCTGGGTGCTGGGGATGGATGTGATGAGATGCAGGATTTGTGGAAACACCTTAATAAAGCCACCAAAATGCCAGGTGTGGGTTCATGGAGTGTTTTACAGCGGGTGTCCCACGCAGCAGAGGCACAGCCATGGCAGAGATGCCCCAAGCCCGCTCTGAGCCAGGGAGACGGCAGCAGCGGTGGCATTTGCTGTCATCCGGCCTCTAATTTTCCTGTCTCTTTATCTCAGCTCTTTGAGGGCTAGAGGCAGAACAGCGTTTTGGCAAGGAGACTCCACTGTAATGCCTTTTTTTTTTCCCTTTTGCAATCATTTCAAGTCTTGTGCCTTGTTATGCAGTAATGGAAGAAGTCAAATACTGACCTTTTGTATAGGCACAAAAGAGCCTTTTGGGGCAATGTATTAACCTCTGATGATTCCTGTAGCTTCTACAGAAGGCTGTACAGTTACAGTGCATAATCTGCTCTTTCCTTCCTCTTTGATGGCGACTGAAGGTTATTCTAAAATTACTGTTTGGTGGTTTATTAATACATATTTCTCTAGTCTCTACATTCTGTGGGTCACAAAGAGCTTCACAGTTATAAACTCAGAAGTACATGCCCTCCATGCACCGAGCACCGATGGGAAGCGCCTGCGGCCTCACAGCTTGGCATGAGAGGCGTTTGCAATAACTCACAGCGAGGAATAAGCCTCAACTTCTCTTCATCGGTAGAAAGCCTCATAAATCATCCCACGTGCAGGACTTCTAGATCATGTAACCGCTCCTGCAGCGACAGCCTGGGTGTGCCTGGCTCTCACCCGCGCAGCAACAGGCAGTTTCACACCGTACCTGCAAAACCAGGTAAAACTTGTTTTGCAGAACACATTGGTTTAGAAAGTTTTGTGTGGATGCAGGGGAGCCAAGGTCTCTGGTCTGTCAGTGCCTCCACCCCCATTAACCTCGCTAACACACTCTCCCATGGAAGCTTGCACATTCAGGAGTTTCAGTCCTGGAAGTGAGTCTGTGCTAGGGCAAAACATCCCATTCTTTCTCATCGGCCAGGAGCTGAGGATTGCTGTCACTTGTCTGCAGGGTAAGGCAGGCTTCTGTTCATGTCAGCATGAATCTGGGGATTTCCTCGAAGCTGCTCCAGCATCACACTGACGCTCCACACAGAGAACAGGGCCCGTCATCTGTCCTTGCTGCTGCTGTGATAAAAGGTCAGATTTGTTCCTCTACTTTCTATTGCTTGCTCCTTCAAGACAGTGTTCATGTCAGATGAACTGAGCTGTCCAGGGAAAGTGAGGAGATTCTTTAAAGGGTCAAAGAGTGGTTAAAATATGGCAGGAAGAAACAGATCATTTCATAGCTAAAGGAGGTTATTAGTGGAGTCCCACAGGGATGTGTGCCATTCCAAATATGCATCAATGACTTGGAAAAGGGGAGGAGGTTGCAGGAGGTGACAAAGTTGGCTGCTGGAAATAAAGTATTCGAGGTAATAGAGACAAAGTCGAACTGTAAAGAGCTGCAGAAGCATCTCATGTGCTGAGTGACGAGGTGATAAAGGATCAGGTTGGATTTACTGCCAATAAATTATAATGCACACAAGGAAAAGCAAAATGCGCCCAAGAAAATAAATGAATGAGTGCAATGGCAAGCTGTAAATTAGGTATGACCACCAAAGAAAGAGTTACTGGAGATACGGAGTTCTCTGGAAACATAAGCTCAGTGCTGGCTGTCAGAAAAGTCAACTGGAATGTTCGGAATTACGAGGGAAGGAAGAGAGGACGCCATTGTGTTACCCGTCTGTCTATTGTATGTACTTCTGGTCACCCATCTCGGCAAGTATATTCCAGAACTAAAAAAGGTGTGGAAAAGGTCAAGGAATGTAACTAAGGCAAAGGAACAGCGGCTGAGAGTCTGAAGAGGGAAGCCCCAGAGGAGGAAAGGGCTGGCAGTGGGGGGTCTACAAGGTACAGACAGATCTAGCAGGAGGATGGGAACAATTATCTGCTCTTTCTAATGGACAAACAAGAGTCAGTGGCATTAAATCATCATCTGCAGCTTAAAGCAAACAAAAGGAAGCATTTTTTTTTCGCCCAGTGTTTAATTAAACTGTGGAACTTTGTGCTGCAAGATGTAGGAGATACCCAAGGGTAAGACATTCTAGAAAGAAGTTGGAGAAAGCAGGCTCCAACAGTGATTACTACCTGGCAATGCAGAAACTCTCAGGTGGCAAAATAAGCCCCCCTGCTACATGGCTTTGTGTTACCCAGATATTGAGGTTGTCTTTAATTATCTTACTGCTAAATATGAGACAACAGGATTTGCTTTAAATTTGTCATTCTTTTCAACACTGCAGTTTCAGCACCAGTTTCTGTGATGTCAGAGTGATGCCAAGTATAATCTTACCCAGGAAAGACCTTCTAGTGTCTCCAGTTTTTTTATTAGCTCTGCCATCTAAAAGCACAGCACCCTGTTTAAAACTGAGGTCCTTTAAAAGCTATATTCATGCAAATACTGTAACAATAAAACACAGTAAGAAAGATGGAACACAGAGCATAAGAATAATTCTCTACAAACACTTTTTCTCTAAGAACTGAAAAGATTTAGACTTTGCATCAATTTATCTGTGTTTTCTTGTCTCAAGGAAAAGCAGTTCAGTTTTCATGTTCCATCTCCTGACTTACCTCCCTCTGAATTCACCCATTTCAAATGTGTGATTATTTAAGAAGAGCTCTAAAACTCCTTTCCTCATATGAAGCACTCACTGCAACTTGGAGAATTCTTCCCTTTGGCTCCTGGGTTTGGCTCAGACTCTAAATTAGGGCCCATCCGGGCACTAAATGGGGCAGAGTTTGGAATTATGTTTTCAATTTAAAGAGGTATCTTAGCTCCCGCAGTAAAGACAGATGGTTTAAAGGTAAACGACATTTCATAAAACAGGTTTTTAGTGGTAAAGAAACCTCTTTTGCGTATACCTTTCTTATGTATTTTACTCATAAGTCTGAGCTTCAAACTTGCCCAGTGTCACATCCTGAATGTCTTTTCATTACTGAACCCTATTGCTGACAAGCCTTAAATTTATGGAACGTGATCTGAAATCACTGACATGGGAAAGCACGACTTGCCTTAACAAAATAACACTGCCGGGGCTGGGGCAGCCACAGCTTCTCTGGGCACCCTGTGCCAGCGCCTCAGCACCTACATAGGGAAGAGCTTCTTCCTTATACTCAACCTAAATCTCCCCTCTGTCAGCTTAAAGCCATTCGCTTGTGAATGCCACATAGCCCAGACTGCATTAGAATCTGTCACTGGCTACTGATTTTTATTAGGCATTGTGTTGCAGGAAAAAATACTGGTGGAATCAAAGGTGGTTCTTTTCTTGCAGGCATCCTGTCATTAGCCAGTTTTCTTCATAGAGAGGTTTTGATGCATAAACCAAAAGTTTCCTCTTCCTTGCATGTTGTTGCCAGATGTTTCTGGAAAACTTTAAAACAACAAAGTTATTTGTGTGCACTTGCAGATGACTTCACCCCAGTGCCTGCCTCAAAGCGCTCCTCCTCGATGAACCCAATTAACTCTCCCCCCATTTCTGAACAGTGCATTTCCGCCACTGCATTTCGGAATTCCAGCCGTTCCGTATGGATCACTGTCCTGGCATTCAGAAGAGCTCAACGGCATCGTCACCTCCTCAGATTAATTTCCAGTTGCAGTTGTGATCTCTTTCTCACACAAAACAGCTGCAGAAGAAAGCAGCCCTCAATGTTTTGTCAATATAGACCCAGAGATGGGTGGATTCAGTGCTCCCCATTGTTCTTATGGCTTCAATAAACACCAAGGACCAAGCTTGCCGCTGATGGAATTGGAAAGCACTGATATCACATTATGCCAGAAAGAGATTTAACTCCATGTGGGGCTGTACCAATTGGATACAGGCGTTAGGCTCTTCCAGTTTATGATGAAGCTTAGAGATGCGTTTTATTCTGCATTTGCCATGAGCCCTATTTCACTATGTTGTTACACGCAGAGTTTGGCATGGTGGAAGAACTACAACAGTGGTTCCTAATGAAGTGAAGCATCTGATGGGAAATCAAAGCACAAAACACACCACAACAGACGAAGGACTAGCACAGGAAGTAAAAACAGGAAAAAATACAAAGGAAGTAGAAAAAAGACAGAGTTTTTAACCTCAGGAGGACGAAGGCAGCCATGGCGCAGACCTCTGTGCCTCAATCTATGACCTAGTAAAGTTAATAACAAAAGCGAACTCATATTGAGTTTGGAGCTGGGAGTCCCCTCTGACAAATAAACTTGCAGTCATGAGGACGCTGCTCATCAGCTCATCACAGACTGGTAAGGAATTGTGCTCCTCTGCCTGTGGGAACAGCAGCTGGGGAACATTGCTTTTCCATCCTGGCTTAGCTGGAAAACTATTGACAAGCTGCAGTCATTGCCTGAACGCCTCTACTGCGTATTCAAGAATTAAACAGTTACTTACAAGCTGATAGGAAACAAAACTGACCTCCTTACAAGGCAACCAAGGTCTTAAAAGCTTTGTTTGTGAAGAGCCTTAGGGACCAGGCATGCCACTGCCTTTCTGTAGAGAGACAACAGATCGCAAAGGGAGGAGGAGTTGTTCCTATTAAATTGTAGCTTTACATGAGCCATCTTTGATGCATGGCTATAGAATCAGTGTTTCACAGGCAAAGGTGAAGCAGCTCTTGGTTTTGGAAGTACTTCCAACTAGGCTTAAGGACTTCATGATTTTTACTAAATTCATAGTATTTATTCCAAAAGAGCAAATTCTATGCTCTGTGTAATTCTGATCATCTTCCAGTTCCCAGGATCTCTGCAAGTATTTCTTCAGTAAGATTTTATCTCATGTACGTGGCCGCTGGTGCTACCATGTCCTCAGTTTGACTAAATCCTTTCCATTCCCCGTTGTCTTTGATTCTCTGATATGTAGCTCTTGTTTTTCAGCATCTGGTTTTTTGTTTGTTTTTTTTTGTCCTTGAGCTTATCTTTATTAATTGCTTCAGATCAAAACCATCATTTGTGTCCATTGCAGTACTTTGAGTGAACTAGTGGTAAATCAGTCTCCTTGCCTGGGAACTTCTCTGTCCTTCCAAGGTAAAGTAGATCCAGCCACTTGAACCCGACCTCCATTAATTGCTAGCACCACCCCACACACCAGTTTCTTGCAGCTTACAAAGAAAGCTGCTCCTATTCTATTTCATGAGCACATCCCTTCATCTGGAAAAACCTCCATCATTTTTTATCCCAGCCTGCTTCTAGCACTAAAACTGATTTAGTGCACATCCACAGTGGCCCATATACGTTTGCCAACAGGGACCCCTGTGTCTGTTCTGTTCTTACTGGGCCTGTCAGCACTTCGTAACCAAAGGAATTTCCCCACATTGTGAACGTACTCGTGCATGATCATTTACAGTTGTTTCCTTGAGTCTGCAAGGGTTAATTTTTTCCCAGTGTGACTCCAGCCCATTTTTATACCTCGATGCTTCCTGTGGATTACGTATGTGTGCTCACTTCAAAGTCATCTGTGGCATGAGCTGCTTATCCCCGGGTCCTCTGTGTTGCCCATGTTAACCCCCAGACAGTCAGATTTATGACCGCATCTGGCAGCCACGAGATTCCCTTCGGTGCTTCAGATGTTTCTTCCTGACATTTGGTTTGGAACACTGTACACCAGTCTCCTCGGTTTCCATGAATTGCCTCATCTCCTCTATGAGGGTCATAATTATAAGCAATGATTTAATAATGTTATCCGCTTATGTATTTTAATGTCTATATTTAGTGTTTGATAAGGTTGAGGCTCTTTGCAATATTATTGCATCGTGGCATAGTGCAGTGCAGTCATTTATATATTGTGTTATCTATCGTATGACAGCTCGTACCCCTCTTCCTGTGGTCCACTGAGCCACAGGGCACTCACCTGACCTGCAATCCCTACTTCCTGAAATTCTCCTTCAAACTTAGGCACAGCCAAAACATTCACTGTCAATACAATGAGGGAGCACTGTCAATACAATGACTGTATTTCAGTCCTTCTCTCGACCCTGTGCTTTAAGGGTGCTCCTTAGTTCCTCCTCAAATTCCAGTTCCTCAGCTTGCGGAACCAATTCTTCCCTCTATTGGACAAACAGATTTTATTCTTTACACAGAACATCGATATGTATGCCATTTGTAGACGTTCCGAGAAGGAGAAAAACTCTTGTATTTGAAGTCTTTAGTTAATTCACTATTCAACCCCAAAACAGCTGCAGTATTTGTATGATGATTGTATGATGGTGCATAACTTGTGTACTTGGAAGAGAACTAGCAGGATTTTGGGGAAAACCCCAACCAAACAAGCATCATCACCACCCCCCCCCCCCAAGCCTTCACCTCTAACTTTTGGGTAAGAATATACAAATTTCATCAAATGACCGTTCTGCTCAGGTTGGTGAGGACAATCGAACAATGCCAACATTTGCGGAAGGTCGCCTTAAGATTTGTATCAAATGGAAGCCAAAGCCATAGAAGCTGTTACCCCATCCAACCCCATTACCTCTGTTGACACTTTGGCAGGGTGGTGACACCCTGCACAGGATAAGGGGAACCACACATTCTGAGGCTGCAGAATTTGCTTCATGTTTTTCTTCTGGGGACGAGCATGGTGCCTGCAGCAGGAGAGGAGCTGCTGGGCTCTTCTCGGGGCAGGGATGAGGTGAGCCTCCTCATCAGAACAAGGTATATTGATGTCAGAGATGGAACGTCTATTAATAGAGAGTTTTGATGACACGTTGTCACAACACTGCACTCCTAAACTCCAGAAACATCTTTGTTTCCATCGGACCATAGGCATTCAGGTACTTTAAATGTGAATACAAAACAGGTTGAACTCAAGAAACAAAAAACTCATACTCGGTCATTTAAATGTTTTGAACACTGTTGATGTTCCAAGAAGCTGTCAGTGCCGGCTGTTTAACACAAGCCACAGACTTTCAGCCAATCAACTTCATCACCTTCTGAACACTTAGTTGAACACGAACAAAACTCACAGGTCTTTGACAGCCTAACTTCATGCATCTTTACCAACTAGCAAAGATGGGGATTACTTAACTCTGACCACCATCACATAACGCATTTCAAGCCGTTACGCACAGGGTAACATGTTACTATTGTAAAATGTTAGCCAAAGCATGCCAGCCTGCCAGGTTTTCCATTACATTTATTTTTACAAGGCAGGAGTGCCCTGGGGAATGTTTCTGCTCGCAGGAGAACAAAGGGAGGTGGTATGCTGGGGCTGCTCAGTCACACAGGACAGCGCGCTTGAGGAGGATGGAAAGATTTCTCCCAAGCCAGGGGAGCGGCACACAGCAATTCCTCCGTCACCGCCATGTGTGATCCTGCAGGCTCAGTGCCTCTGCTCCCAGTAGTACCTAAATGGAGTACCAGTAGTACTGTTTTCCCAGCTTTATAAACCAGAAGCTGAAAACCTGATGTTCTTCACCTGCTCAATTCAATACATTTCAAAGGGAACAGATCTCAGAAGCAGAATTCATAGACTCAGCACAGAATCCCAACCTAGTTTGGGTGGAAGGGATGTTAAAGCTCATCCAGCTCCAACCCCTGCCACGGGCAGGGACCCCTTCCACTAGAGCAGCTTGCTCCAAGCCCCTGTGTCCAACCTGGCCTTGAACACTGCCAGGGATGGGGCAGCCACAGCTTCTCTGGGCGCCCTGTGCCAGCGCCTCAGCACCCTCACAGGGAAGAGCTTCTGCCTAAGGTTCCCCCAGAGTGCAGGACGAGAACTCCCTCCCTGGACCTGCTGCGCACGCTCTGGGGATGCAGCCGAGCACACGGGGGATGAGTTCTTGGCTGCAAGAACACACTGCCGGCTCATCTTGAGCTGCTCTTAACCCAACATCCCCAAGTCCTGCTCCTCAGGGCTCCTCTCCATCCACTCTCCTTCCAGCCTGTAGTTGTGCTTGGGATTGTCTTGAACCAGGGGCAGGATCTCGCACTCGGCCTTGCTGAGCTTCGTGTGTCCAAGAACCTCCACTGTGTGCCAGAGAACAAACGCGCATCTCCCTCGTACCCCGCGATGTCCCCCCTCGTTCCCTCTGCTGTCTTAACGGGTCTTTTTCCCTTCTTTCCCCGGTTTTGTACCCAATCACCCACCGCTGTTACACCCGGCCCAGAGCCGCCCAGCGACCTCCGAGGCGGCTTCCCCTCCGCTCCTCGCCTCCCCCCGACGAGCGGAGCGGCTCGACCCTTTCCCGGGGCCGGGGGGGGGGGGGGGGGGGGGGGGGGGGGGGGGGGGGCACGGTGGGAGCGGCCTCTCCGCGCTGCCGCCCTCGGTACGGAGTTCGGGAAGAGGAAAGCAGCGGAGCGGCGCCGCCGGGGAAGGGGCGAGCCCCGGCGGGCAGCGCCGCGCCCGCAGCCCCGGGCCGCCCGCGCCGGCTGCAGTTGCCCGCCGCAGCCAACAGGTTGCACCGTTCCCCCTCGGCCGGGCGCTGCCCCGCGGTGCCGAGCGAGGGGCGGCAGGGCCTGCGGGCTGCGCTGTGCCGCACCGAGCGAGCCTGGCCCGGCCGAGCCGCGCCGACCCGTGCGGAGGGAGCGGGCGCGCTGCCGCGGCCGCCCCTCTCGGTGCCGCCGGTCTCCACTCCCTCTCCACGTCGGGGAGGCGGGCGGAGGGAGGGAGGGAGGAGGGAAAGGAGGAGGGGGAGGAGGCGGCCGCCGCCGTCCTCCATTTTGTGGCGGGGGCAGAGCATCGCCGAGCGCGGCGCTGCCCGGCGGAGGGACGGGGCGGGAGGGCGCGGGGGGGAGGCAGGAGGCGGGGGAGCGAAGTCCGCGGAGGCAATTAGCGCTAATTAACGGAGGGGGCGCCGCGGCGGTGGCGTCGGGCGGGGCGGGGACTAGGTCAGGGTCTCTGGCCGGCGGCAGCAGGAGGAGGAGCGGCGGCAGCAGCGGGGGGAGCGGGGCTGGCCGCCGCCGCGGCCCCCGGAGGGGCGGCTGTTGACTTCCTCCCGCCCGCGCCCTCGCCCCTTCCAGCCCCCGCCGCGGGCGCGATGGCAGTTGGCGGCTGAAGGAGCCCCAGCGCCCTCCCCCGGACGAGGTAAGGGCGGCGGGGGTCCCGCGGGGGCAGGGAAGTTCCCGGGAGGGGGAAGCGGCGGCTCCCCCGCAGGAATGCCCCGAGCGCGGCGGGGGGGGGGGGGGGGGGGGGGGGGGGGGGGGCAGGGGCCGAGGAGCCGTCTGCCCCCGGGAGGGTCCCGGTGGGACGGGACGGGAGGGGCACGGTGGTGCCGGAGCTCCGCGGCCTCCCCCCCGACGTGGGTGCCCCCGGCGGCGGCGGTGGGAAGCGGGACCCCCCCGGTCCGGGCCGGGGTGTGTGCGGGGTGTTGGGGCCGGGCAGGGGGGAGCCCCAGCGCCGCTCGCTGCCGTGGCTGGGCTGGTTTTGCAGAAGTGGGTGTGCCGGGAGGCGGCTCAACAGGTCCCGACACATTTCGCTGAAAACTACTTTTGCGGAGCAGAATTTCTCGCAATTCGGCCGTTTTCGGCGCTCGCCGCTTTTTCCTGCTTCGGGCAGAGCCTCGCGTCTCGTTTTTGACGCGTTCCGTGCACTGGGTGGCTCGCTGCGGTTTTTTGGCGCTGGGGGAATTGTCAAATGGAATAGCGACATTTCTCGCTCCCCCGTCGAAAAAAGAAAAACCCCAAAGAGGGCAGAACTGGGGGCAGACAGTTGTAATTTTTTCCCTGCTCGCTGCCCTGGTGTCCACCTTAAATGGCCCAGCGATGCTTCAGTGCCGGCTGTGATCCACGGGGTCCCGGGGGGCTCCCGGTCCCTGCCGTCTGCTGTGGTCCCGGCGGAGTCAGGGGGCCGGGGGCTGTGCAGGGGGGTGCTGAAAGCCCAGGGCAGGGTTTGCGCTGAGCTGCTCCCGCTCGGGACGCTCCTGCCCGGGGCAGAGCGCGCTGGGGCCGCCTTAAATTTCTTCACACGTGGGGAGTTTTTGTTGATCTGGGCCCGCTTTGGCGCACAGAAATAGCTCCGCTGCTCGCAGCCGGGCAAGATGGGCGGCGGGGCCGGCGAGCGGGACCGCGACCGGCTTGTGAGCACCGCGGGTTTAACGGGAGGATGGAGCTGGGGCTCGGGCACCGCCGCCTCCCGCGGCCGCTGCGCGCTCTTGGCTGGGCGCTGCCGGGGTTAGGCCGTAGACAGACACCATAGGAAAGTTTGCCGGAGGGTTTACAGTTATCCGCTAAATATTTGTGCTCTGTGCTGAAAATAAACGTAGGAAATACAGACAGATGCTTAGATGTGTTGTCGGTGCGAAGAGGCGTTCGGTGAATAGCCCTGAGCCGTTAAAGTGCATGGAGCTAATAAAAATCCTGCTTTATTTTTAGTGAGCTTTTATTTATAGATTGGGGGTGTATTTAAGGAACCGGGTGGCGTTTATTTGAAGGTTCACGAGTTGTATTTTGAGCTGAACCTGTGCAAAGATAGGAAGTGGTGTGTTCTGGGGCGGAGGGGTCGGGTGGCTCCTGATCAATAGCAGACCGGTTGGATTCGGGCTGCTGGGAGGTGCATTGTTGGAGAGTCGGCTCCGGAGCTTTGGTACCTGTTGTGGGAGATGCATTGGAACCTGCAGGGAGAGGGGGAGACTGGCTTGGGAAAGCTGGTGAATGCCGTTCTCCCCAGCCCTGCTCAGGATGTAATTAAATACCAGGGGAAGTTACTGTGCAAAAACTGTAAATTGGGCACTTGAACAATTCTTGTGCTTCCTTCCTCACTCGGATGCGTGACAGAGCCAGCGAGTGTGCTCAGAGAGATGTAGGCTGTGGGCTGATGGCGAGGTGCATTCAGGCAGGCTCTGCTCCATCCGGGCTCAGCAAAGCTTGAAGAATCAAACTTCCTTGTTACCAGTCAGAAATAAACATAAAACCAGCCCGACCCAAACAAAACCCCCAGAGCAGGGGGTTTGGGAAGCATGAGGCACGTGTCAGCTCATAGCTCGCTTTGCTGTGCTCTCGTTGTCAGAGCAGCTAAACCAGGTTTGCCGGGCTAATTGTTGAGACTGTTTTTTTTAAGCTGTTATTAAGACGTCCTTGCTGTGCTAACTTTGAATGCTTCTTGTCTTTTTATAGCTAATGGTAAAGTAATGGATTCCAAAGAATTGCTTAACTCGTCGGATCAAGGCGAAGCAAGGAAAAATGCGCTCATCAGTACCAAAGGAGGGATCGTGATGGACTTTCGTCCACCCTTCAGGGGTGGAGCTACTGTACAAGCCCCTGTGTCTACATCTCCTCTCCCCACGTCTTCTCAGTCAGATTCCAGCCAGCAACCTGCTTTGGCTGACTTCTCGAAAGGGTTAGCAAACAATGTGCCTCCGCCAGACCTTTCCAAGGCAGTGTCGCTCTCGATGGGACTGTACATGGGTGAAACTGATGCAAAAGTGATGGGAAACGACCTCGGGTTTTCGCAGCAGGGCCAAATCGGCATCTCTTCTGGAGAAACGGACTTCAGGCTCCTGGAAGAAAGCATTGCGAGCTTGAACAAGTCCTCGAGCCTGGCAGAGGACACCAAGGGAGCAATATCCTCTGAGGTGCCGCTCGAGCCGGAGTTCCCAGGCATGGCTGGCCGCAACGTCCCTTTAGAGTCAGGAACTGCAGTCCAAAGCCAGCCTGGCTCGAACGGTGGCAACTTGAAGTTATTCTCTGAAGACCAAAGCACCCTGGATATTCTCCAGGATTTAGAGTTGCCACCAGTGTCGCCTGGCAAAGAGCCCAATGGGAGCCCGTGGAGGCTCGACCCATTGCTCGATGACGGCGGCCTGCTCTCCCCTATATCTGCGGATGATGCTTTCCTCCTGGAAGGGAGCCTGGGCGAGGACTGCAAGCCTCCTATTTTATCTGACACTAAACCTAAAATTAATGACCGTGGTGACCTTTTACCCAGTTCCAAAATGCCGATGCCTCAAGTGAAAACAGAAAAGGAAGACTTCATTGAACTCTGTACTCCTGGCATAAAGCAAGAAAACATGGGCCCAGTTTACTGTCAGGCAAACTTCTCTGGGTCAAATCTGCTGGGTACTAAGGTCTCTGCCATATCCATCCACGGCGTCAGTACCTCTGGGGGGCAAATGTATCACTATGATTTAAATACTGCATCGCTCTCTCAGCAGCAGGATCAGAAACCAATTTTTAATATCATTCCATCTCTTCCTGCCGGCTCAGAAAATTGGAATAGGTGCCAGGGATCAGGAGACGAGACGTTGGCCCCTTTGGGAACGCTCAACCTTTCTGGCAGACCTGCTTTCTCTAATGGCTATTCAAGGTAATTAGTTTTTGTTGCTCTTTATTAAAATACTCTGAGCGTGTTGAGCACAGCTGCGTGCAGGCTGGGGTGGGTGGGGGCTTGTTGCTCAGTTTTCCTTTCCAAGTCGATTATCCCTCTTTCATCTGTCATGTATGGCTGGTCAGACATCACCGGGGCCTGTCCGCTCCATAGCGCGATGGCAGCTTTAAGCCAGTGTTCAACTGTTGGTCTTAAAGGGCCAAAGAGAGGAGGGGAGCTGGTGTGCCTTAGAAAAGAAAGAAAGAAAACCTCCAGGTTACAACCTAGAGGGAAAATTGAGTACGTGGTGGAAGGATCCCTACACGAGGCAGTATAGAAGGAAGTATTTCTGTGTCTGCAAAAGCGGCTTCATTCCCAAGGGTTAGAGGATCAATCACTGTGGGGTTTTTTTCCTTCCTTGTGTTACTTAAATGTTGTGCACAAAAATAACTTGGTTGCTGGGTAAATTTCTAGAATTGCATTTAAGCTGAACTAGAGTTTTAGCTTTGCTTCGTATTGCAGTTACCTTACATGGACAAGAAGATTCCCAGTGGCAAATACTCGGCGGTTTGTTTAATAACTGCATTTAAAGAGATAAGAATATTTGCAGTGAGATTTTAAACATACCTGGAGTTTAACTCTTCAGTAGGACTGCAGGAGGGTTTGCTCAGGGGGGACTTGGTGAGAGCGGGGTGTTTTAGGGGAGCTAGTTAGTGCATCTTTCAAGTGACTTCGGAGTAGGGCTTTCTGCAGGTAATTCAGTGGTGCGTGCTCAAGTAAAGCCCTTTCCCTCTGCCCCTCCGCAGTTAGGGAAGTGGTGGCAGCTTTGTTGCTTCGTAGCTGTGCACATCTCCTCTCACAGCTGGAGACGGGTCCTTGTCTCAACAATAACGCCTGGTTGTGTGTTTCCCTTACCTGTTCTTTGTGTAAGATACGCTTGCACAAGTGCAGAGCTCGGTCTCAGCGGTGGAAGAGGTTTTTGCTGCATTTCTGCCGACTCTTAGTTAGAAAATGGCTCTTCAGCTCTGTACGTGGAAGCAGTAAGCGTAGGCTTCCAATGAAGGGTCTGGTTTAGCTTTCTGGGTTTTCCTGCCCCACTGATGGATTGATCCCTGGAGTGTCCTGGGGCTCCCCAGGCGGTGCGTGCTCCGTTTTCCCACGGCTGGAATGAGGGGTGTGGGGACTTCTTTGTTTCGGGAAGACAACTTTCAGCTTGTATTCTAGATTTCTGTCATCATTTTTGTCATGAGTTTGTGTTGGTTTTTTTCTGTGAAGTGTTTGAAGCAATTTGCAGTGTAAGGAATCCAGAAAGAAAATGGGAATTTGTGGATAAATCCTACTTCGCTGTTTCAATATTGAACGTGCCTTGTCATTGATTTTTACAGAGTAAAACTCCTCTGTGCTAACATTTTACATGATCAGTCCAACTTCTGTGTTGCTTTTTGCTTCTCTCATGGGGGTTTTTTATTATGCTCACTGCATCTTTAGTGGCAATCATTATAAAGTCTGTATCAAAGCAAGAGGAACTGTTTCCGGGTTTGGGAGATGAATTGCAGTGACTGAGCAAACAGATTCCTTGTAGATAATGGGAATGTCACTTTTGAGAACACTTCTGTAAAGTTCATGCATTGTTTTTGTCTTACGGGACTGTGTGGGTAGAACCATGTTCATGGGTGAATGGGTTACATGAGTGATTGTCTGGCTTTTGGGGAATGCCGTAACCACTGGGTTTGTATAGTGTGTTTCTGATAATGTCATGATGAAAAACCCACCCAAGCTCCTACATCTGGTGCAGGAGTAAGAAGGGCACCAGTGGTGGATGTTAACTGTTGTCATGCAGCAGCTCTGAGGACGTGCTGAGGGTGTCAGGGCTGAGCAGACAGTGGGCAGGAGGGGGCTGTAGGTTGATAGGATGGGGCTGGCAGATGCCCTTGGCCGACCGAGTGCCTGTGGTAGGCACAGGAGCATCCTCAGCATCTGCCTGCACCAGGGGCAAGGCAGGGTCCACAGCACTGTGCTGCCAGTGGTGACATTGGTGCTTCCTGCAAGGTCATCTGGGATTTTACTGCTTTAGTTTGCTTTACAATAATGGAGTATCTTTTTCTTAATCTAAGGAGCATGGGAAGAATTTGGGGGTGGCTCCTAGTTGAGTTCTGCGTAAAAATTCATTCTTTCTAGCTTCCATGAAAGCTGTTCTGACTTCCCAAGGATTTTTACACCCAAATCCCACCAAGTCCAATTCTAAAACCAGCATGGTTTGAGTCTACCTTTCTTTTTTTTTTCCCTCCCCCCTAAAATGGAGGTATCCCCATCTTCTTTGTAAAAGGTTTGAGGTACTGATGAGCCCTGGGCTTGAGGCAGGAATTCTCTTTCTTCCTGAACCTTGTCAGCAATGTTTGGTCTAAACCCAAGGAGTCTGGGGGGGGTATTGCAGAAGACTCAACAAGATTGGCCTTTGGTTTAGAAACAAAGGGAGGACTCTCCTGCTGCATTCTGGGGACTGCTTTTTGTGTGTTGCTGTAGGTGCTAATTGTGCGAGCGCAGGCTGGGATTTTGAGGATTCAGAATGGCTGCATTTCAGTTTCCAGTAGGAAATACTTCCGTGTTGGTAGAATTATTTGACTTTTCATAACATATTAATGATCCGCTACACACATGGGGAGAAGAGCTGCAGTTTGGTGTTCAGGTAGTGTTTAATCCAAGTGTTTTAATGGGCAGCACGCGACGTCTCTTTATAGTCTGGAATTGATGTCATGCAATGTTTTGAGTGATTTTGCTTGTAAGGATCGCACCACATGTGGTCTTTAATGAGACAATAATCAGGACTGAGAACACTAATGCGTTTTCCTGTGAGCAGGAGGAGGTGTTGGGAAGTTAACAAGCAGAACCCAAACCTTGGCAATCGGTATGATGTGAACGAGTCAGTGATAGTCAATAGGCTGCTGCCTGTATCTCCAGCTGCTGAAGAGCCTGCCAGTGCTTGTGCTCATGTGCTGCAGCTCAGTGTTGCAGCAGCTGATGCTCACCATCTTCTTGAGCAGCAGCAGGACAGCTTCATTCTGGGGTGGCTTTGGTGAGCTCTCCCATCAGAGCAAGCGAGCTGCTGATGGATCACAGTGGAGCAAACTAAGGAAAAGGTGGAAGAGCTTAAGAGGGAGGAAAAGGTAGGCACGTGGAGATGATTTGCCTTGGATTTTCTTTACTAGAAGTGAGATGGCATCTGGAAGAGGAGTAAAGCTGAAAGGCTGAAAGCCCGTTGGTAAATGCCTCACTGAAGAATGATGTCTGTGGGGTTCGATGGTGTCTGTGTCTGATGGGATGTTATTTGTGATTTATTAACAAACGCCAGTGAAAAACGTTAAATTTCAAGGAAATGGTTTTAGCAGCACGCACTCAGCAGGCTCTTGCGTGGTATCTACATTAAATCCAGCACGGCTTCTTCATTCCTCTAACTTCCTGGAGATGTGGCTTGTTGTGGGGGGAGTGAAGGACGAGGAGAGCCAGCACAGCGACACAGGGGTTTCTGTGCGCTCTTTCTCTTAGCCTACAGCCAGACTTTACAAAGCTGGGCCCCACTGGCAGTGTTAGGGCTTCTCCCGTTACATTTGAAATGGTTCCTAGTGCTTCAGCTTGTGGGGGATAAGGATCATTAAGGAAGTTTAAGAAAGGGCAAGAGCTGAGGGAAGCCGTGAGGGAGGAGGAGAATCTGGAAGGTGGTGGAAGCTCTGCTGGCTGGTTGCAGTCCAAAGCCTTCCTCCCAGGAGAAGTTACCTTTGTGCCGTCACTCCGTAGCGGGGATTCTCCTTGGACTCGGGCGTTTTACTAGAAGGAAGGGGAAAGCAGTGATTGTTTGCTAGAAATGGTAAAGGTCAGTTGTGCGTTTGTCTTACCGCATTGTTTCAGCTTGGATTCTGGCCAGGGCCGGTGGCTTGGCACGGTCGGACACAGTGCTTTAAATGCTGCCTGACTCAGCAGTAAGTGATGTACGGTACAGAGGGAAAGATGTCTTTTTTAATAATTCCATTTTGATATAAAAACCAGACTTATTTGCAGTGCTTGGGGTTTCAGGAGTCGATGTTGTGATTTGTCAGCTTAATGTAATACTGTACTTGGGTCTGGAGTCTTGGAAATGCATGACAAAACAGCTCATTGCTTTGGCAGAAAGGGATGAACTGGGGAGGTCCTGCAGAATGTGCTGTAAGGCACTGTGAAAAGGTAGCTAGGTGGATAGGAGGTCGTGGAAGGTGGGATCTGCTTTTCCCAGTTCTGGCTGCTCATTGAGCTAGCTGATAGCTGGGAAGGTTTTTATAAGTCCAGCCCAAATTGTTAACTCCTGCTAATTTATTTCTCCATACAATGATCTCTATTTTAAGCCTAGTTCTAGCTTTGAAAGCACCAGCTGGTTTTTGTTGCCCATTGCATTTTTGGTCCATCTTAAATAATGGTTGGACCCCACTGTACTCTTCAGCTGCCAGTGAAAGTAAAACTGGCGCTGAATCAGCCCTTCTCACAGATCTTTTCATATATGTGGAATATATGTGTTGCACAACTCCTACATCATGTATTTATGGTGATAAAGATGACTTTCACGCAGTGAGAGAAAATTGTCTTGGAGATGCAAATGTCCCTTCTTTGACTATTACTGCTCATTCTGGAAATGAGCAAGTGGTAACTGTGGTACATGTGTATGTAACTGCAGGCTGGAATTATTTCTATATTTTAAAAGGTTACCAAGTCATAGAATCATGGGATGGTTTGTGTTGAAGGGACCTTAAAGCTCACCCAGTTCCACCCCTCTGCCATGGGAGAGACACCTTCCACCAGAGCAGGTTGCTCCAAGCCCCATCCAACCTGGTTTCGATGCCCTTCTCTATTCCCAGGTCTCTTTTTATCACCACCACCTACCAGATGGGCCTTTGGGGGCTTCCTATATTGTACTTATTTATTTTTTAAGTGTAACTTGCCTAACCTCAAGTAGTGAAAAATGACAGAGGAGGAACCTAGCGCTGCTTGTACCAAAGTGGTACTGTCTACCTGTTGTAAAATCAGAGCTGTTCTCTCTTCCATACTCAGTTCAGTATCTCTGTCCATGAGCATTACTCACCATTCTTGAGATAAGTAACCTGTCAATGTAATCCTCTTCTCAATGCAAGTAACAAGCAACGGGAGAAGCTTTGTAGAGCTGCAGTTCTGATTATCTTGGTTTTGTGAGCTAAAATAACTGTTGCCTGTCCCCTCTGGCACACAGAAAGGAACTTAAAACGTGTTCATAAAATGACCAGTTTTTAACTGTTCTTAGAAGCACAGAAACAGCATGTGTGCAACAAGGTAGTTTCTGGGAAGACTGAGCTGTGCAGCACAGCGTGCCGCAGACCCCGGGAGCCTGTTGTGTTAAGCTCCCTTTGGTTTTATAGTCTTTGTCTCCCAGAGCCTGGCAGTGTACACACATTTTAATCTTATTTACTGAAGTATTAGTGCGCTGCATTGTTGCCTGTGCAGATTATTCGTGTTCTCATCACAGCGGGTTTCTGACCGATTCACTATAGTATGATACCCACTTACAATACAGCCTCTGCTTAAATAACCAAAACGCTTGTAGACCAGGAGTTAATCCTATTCTCAGTGCTGGGCTCTGGAAATACTGGGCAGATGCTGTCAGTGGATGGCCTCATCCCCATGGGACAGACATGAACCAATACAGCTGGAACAGATGACACACACACACAAAAAGAAACAAATATTTTCAGCTCATTGTCTTGGCACTGACTGTACATCAACTGGCTTCAAGTATCTGTGGGAAAAAAACAGCAGTGCATAAACTACATTTGCTTTACCCATGTGTGAGGGCAGAGAACCTGGGACTGTGGCTTTGCTGGTCACCTGCAGGCGCAGCAGCTCATGGGGTGTGCTCCAGCCCTTGGGTGTCACAGACTTAATTACAAGGGGCCTGGCGCACTGTGGACGTGCGGCTCTTGCTGCTGTCTCGTGGGAGGACAGGAGGGTGCGGGTTGTCCCCCGTGTAGAACAAGTCCAGCATCTTGAATGACATCAGGTAACTGGAGGGGTGAATAATTGCGTTCCCAGAAGTGGTGTGTTGGGTTGGGAAAACCATTTAGTGCAATTACTCTGCTTCTCCTGGAGGTTTTTCTTACCTCATCTTCACTACAAAGAAGGTGCAGTGTTGAGCACATGCCTCCTGCGTCCTCACCAGGCTTGCCTTATGCCACCCTCTGCCGTGATGTTTACTGCCAGGTATCTGGCTAAAATGATGTCTCCCAATATCCAAGCTATGCCCTCTATTGCTTGAAATACAACCGTATGTACTGTGACAAAAGGCATCCTGCCACCCTTGTGGCCCACACCGCTGGGTTTATCACGTGGCTGCTTCCCGTGTCCCAGTGGTGCATCCTGGCAGGAACACAAGGTGGAACTGCAGCTTCTCAAGCCCTTGCGTGGGGCGAGGCGATGCTGGCCAGCACCTGGGGCTCCGTGTTGTGACATAGGTGATGTCAGTTGTTCTGGCTGCTCTTGTGTGAGGCTTCAGTTCAGATTCCAGGACACGGTGTTACTTACCCAGGATATCATGTAGAGATTTATAATAATGGTTCCTTAAATCAATAATCACTACAATTGTGTGGATTTCTGGAGGAAATTCTGCTCTTCAGAAGTCGTCTTGACATCTTCTGTGGAGTACATTTCTGTACCCGCCAACTGCATTCTTAATATAGTCTGTATCAACTGGTTATCATTAAAACTCCAAGTTCCATCTGTACCTGTGGAGTTCACAGCCCATGTTGAGTCCTCCTAGAAAATTACAGTTCTGATGCACTTTGAAAATGACCCAGCAACCAGCTGCTAATGTTTTGTTGTATATTGTTATCCACCGCTTCCACTTTCTGATTAAATACCTCAGTTTCTTGAGATCACAAAGGCAAAACTGCTGATGGGGAGGGATTTCCAAAATAATAATAATGTCTGTCTTGAATTCAGCTCCCTGCTACTGTAACCGAGTTAAGAAACAGAGTTCCATTTTAGATTTTACAGTAATGCATTCCTCATGTGATGTGTAATAGGTTTGTACAGATCCTGTGTGTCAGGAAACAGCTGGAGATCATGATCGTATTTATGCATCACGGTCACACAAGATTTAATATGAAACTGCTGAGCAGCAGGGCACAACTTACTCTTCTGTTGCTTTATTCACATACCTCATATTTCTGGTTGCTTTCATTTGCATAACTGAGTGTTAAGGAAGCAGGTACTGCTCAGGATGCTGGTGTTCTTTCAAAAAAAGAAATGGGGTCACAGATGAGTCGTTTGACTCAAAATAGTGCCCAGGAAGCTCTGGCTACTGGCTGCACTGTGCAAATAATGGAGTATCAACCATGGATGTAGTTTATACAGATAAGCAAATAATGGCAGTGATGTTATAGCTCTGTGGGTTGGTTCGTTTTTGTTTGGTCTGGTTTTATTCTGGAGGCTCACAGATTATCGGACTCTCACGAAAAATGGGAAAAGGCCAAAAGAAAACTGGGGGAAGTTCTGTAATAGTGGAAGGTGTCCCTGCCCATGGCAGGGGATGGGAACTGGATGAGCTTTAAGGACCCTTCCAACCCAAACCAGTCTGGGATTCTGTGAATTGCCTTTACCTAAATGATCTGTGGTGGGCTTCTGGCTACCTGGGGCACTTGGGTCTTGCCTTGTGTTAGGAACTGGGGTTGTGGTGTACTGGTGGGTTTTCTATCTGTTCCTGTTTCTGGCTATCTGAATTTCTGCTTCTCCTGGAAGCAGCACAATGGAATCACACGTGTCCCTGGAGCGGAGGGTCCAGTGTCCGTGACAGGAGAGAGCAGCTGATGGGGTTTATTTTTGGTGTCATTGCTTGGGGAACCTGCTCGCCTGGTCTGTGTGTCTGTGTGGTCATACGTGGTGATGTAGGAGCAGGCTCTGGTGTGACTCCGTGCGGCAGAGGAGCTGCAGTGGTGTGGCACCGGGCGTCAGCGGTCTGGGGGAGCCTGAGTCTGTGCTGCTCTCCTGAGCTGGGTTTAACTACTTAGAATCCATTCCCAGACACTGTTAAGGGAGGAGGACACATGGAATGGCTTGGAAGGGGGTTGGATGCCAAATTGATGCCTTGTCAGGAAAGGATTGTGTGATGTCTCGTGTCTCTTAAAAATGGGTGTGTATGAATGCAGGTATAATGTGGTATCTTAAATAAAACGTATGGATTTTCTGTAGCTTTTCATTTGATCAGATGATGTAAATTGGTATCGATATGTCATAAATCAACACATCTGCTCCATAGGCACATTATGTATCACTGCATACCCATGTGCTTTTTCCTCTTGCCTGTTTTTGTTCCTTTCCCATGATTCTATGATTCTTTCTAAGAGTTTTCCATTACCATTCTGAAACAATAACTTACTGAAGGCATCAGCTAAAGGTTTCTAATGAATCAGTGTTGAAAACATGCATGTGCTGCGTTCACGCATGGGGATTTGTTAGGCAGGAATGCAGTCCATGCATGTTAACTCAGCAGACACTACAGTTCCGTGTCCTAGTTTCAGTTTGCATGTTACCTGGCTGTTTTCTTCTCTCATTTTTTCTCTTGTGGGTTGCTTCAGCAAATCATGGTTGAACCCTTACTTCAGTGCGCTGTTTTCATGTGTGTATTTCAGTGGTCCCCTCTGTTAGATCCCAGAGGAGAAGAGCTATGATGAGGCTGAGGGGTTGCACCACTTCTTTAATTTCAGTAAGAGGAATGCCTGTGTTTGCATTTAGCTCAGTAGGATTTGCTCTTAGGAATATGCTAAATGTTGTATTGAAGAGATACTTGCTGTGCAAAGAGTGGTTTTAAATGGAATAAAATGTGAGGGAAGAGTGAAAGGTCGCAAGTTTCCTGAAAACAGAGGGGTTTGTTTTCACTGCCTTGCTCGGATTTCCAAACAAACACAGAGTAAAACTGGTTTGTAAAGAATGGCAGTGGGTCTTTCTTGTCGGCTGGTTTCGTACATGATGTAATCCCCTTTTGGCGGAAAGGGGAGACTTGTAATGCTTTTTGTCTCACTTGCTTTGACCAAATGATTACAAGAAAAATGAGCATTAAATCGCATGCTCGCTCTCTCTTATTTGAGGTAGCACAAAGTCTCGGAGAGATCCCACATCACAAACGCACTCTGCAGACAAAAGAGCTGCTATGTTAACACGTATTTCGGAGCATTTCTCTGACCCGCTCTACTGTTCTGCAGCCCTGACCAGGCTTCTCAAAGATCATTTGCCCACACTGATTTCAGTGGGAAGCAATCTGTGTGAAAATCTGAGTGCTGGTCAGCTGTAAAGGCTCTAGGTTTCATTTTTCTGTAGCTGTATGAGCTGTGCCGTTCCTGCACACGGGTTTCTGCTCAGCCCCACACATCTGCTGCTTTGTGAGCTGACACCTTCATCTCCGACAAAACTACTCTGACGAGTTCAGTGGTGAGTTAGCTCCTCGGAGCTGGGGGAGACAAGTCCGTTCCAACCAAGTGCCAGGTTACGTGCAGGTTTTGCGCACGAGTTAATAAAAATGAAGTTTCGTGCTAAAGCTCCTTGTATAAAATGCAAATGTCGTACAAATGTGAGTGCTCAGAGCTCTTTATTTTGAGCAGCAGAGCATTCTTTTTTTATTTAAGTGAGCAGTTAATATTAGGATGCCTGCAAGATTACAGTCTTAGTCACACTAGGTATTTGACAGCTACTTTCCAACCAGAGCAACTGGTTTGACAAATGAGCTCGGACCTATTTTATCTCGCTAAAGATTCTTCTTTGAAGCCTCTTTTTAACACGTTAAAGGTTGGAACAGCCGATGCTGTATGAAATAACAATCAGGAGGTTGGCATATTGCTAGCAGGGCACTTGTGTTTGTGGCTTGCCCACTTCCACCTGCAGACGAGAGCGGGGTGGCCCAGTGGCACAGCACGGCACGGCAGGGGAGGGCAGGACACAGCAGCAGTTTCTATTCCTGGCTGCCCCCAGCCTCTGAACGGAGGAAGAGCTTTAAAGGAAATGCAGCATTGAGCTCTTTGACTCTTTCCAAGCATTCATAAGTGCCACCAGCCCTGCCTTCCTGTGCGCAGCGTTTCGAGCGAGCATCCCGAAACTGCCCTCTTGGTTTAAAATGAAATGAAAATGAAATTTGAACGGAACACATCCCTCACAAGGGGGGCCCTTAAACGTCATGGAAATGAACAGCAAAACTGCAATGCCAGATCTCATCAATGCTGTCCAGACACTCGACAGTCACAGAGGTCTTAGTTTCCCAAACTGTTACTGCTGGTGGCATCTGTGTTCTTTTGGCCTCTTCTTTGAGCACGAACTTGGGTTCCTTTTCTGGATGAGGGAGTCTCTTTCGAGGTCCTGCATTAAGGACAGGAAATGAGAGCAGCAGTTCTTGTCCACTTGTGTTTTTCCTGCTCAGGGCTATTTCTGATGGTTCTCCTTTTGTGAAGGTGGTGCAACTCCTTGTCCCTGCACTGGAAGTTAGTTGATGTAATGACTTTGTGAGTGTGGTCCAAGCGCTGCGGTGCATGTCCCCACTCTGACAGAAGCCTCTCTCACAGGACAATGCTCCTGTGTGGGATGGGATCACATCTGGGGGTTGGGTTTGGTTGTGTGTTCAAAACATCTGTAGAGTTTTAAAACCCCCTCAAAGACGGAAGAGGTGGTTGGGTGCCTCCTGTGGCTACTGGTGACACTGGAGTATCCCTTCTAAACACATGGAACTCACTTACTAAGTGATGCCTGTCACTGGGTGCTAATTGTAAGGTAGATTTTTCTAGATTGCGTTTAAAATCCTGTGGTTTAGCAACGATGATTCACCGTCATGTTGTAAGAAACTCCATAATTAAACAGTAAACTATGTCAGGATATTTATGGGATTGGGAAGTTAGCAGCCTCCCACAGGCCATGGCGGGCTCCACAGACACGTCAGCTTTGTGTTTCTGGGAAGCGTCTGTCTGTGACAGGGTAGAGGTGTCCTACCCCGGTGCTGTGTCACCATCCCACACTCCTGGCTGGAACTGGGCTGGCCTCTGGTGTAGCCTGAGACCTCATAGCAGCTTCCAGTGCCTGGAGAGGAGCTTTGGATGAGGGCCTGTAGGGACAGGCCAAGGGGAATGGCTTTAACCTGCCAGAGGGGAGACTGAGATGAGCTCTTAGGCAGAAGCTCTTCCCTGGGAGGGTGCTGAGGCGCTGGCACAGGGTGCCCAGAGAAGCTGTGGCTGCCCCATCCCTGGCAGTGCTCAAGGCCAGGTTGGACACAGGGGCTTGGAGCAAGCTGCTCCAGTGGAAGGGGTCCCTGCCCGTGGCAGGGGTTGGGACAGGAAGAGCTTTAAGGTCCCTTCCACCCAAACCAGGCTGGGGTTCTATGATAAAACCCAAGCTTGTGAAGGACATTGCCAGGCTGGGTGCCTGCTGCAGGCAGCTCAGCACGGGGACGAGGGTGGAAGCAGTGGCAGGATGTCCCAGCGTGGCTCCCATAATCAAATGGGCTCGGTGGGACCCAGGACGCTGCGGGTGGGTGAGCCCGGCTTCTGCCCTTGCCCCATGGAGCTGTAATGTCACTGAGCACGTGGGTCTCTTGGGAAAGAGCTGCCCTTGCTCCTGGCAGGAGAGCACCTCCTCACCTGTGTCCTGGCTTCCTGCGGGGGACGTGCAGTGACCTCAGTGTGCTGGGGTTTTTCTTTGCTTTCAAGTCTGTGACGTGTGTCCTTGCCAGGAGCCATTTGTAAAGCAAGAAGCCAGCAAAACCCCCCAGGTTGTCGTGGAACTGCGGTTCTTGTGTGGGCCTGGGAGCCTGCTGCGGGGTGGGAGCCGAGGGCAGGGTTCAGTGGTTGCTTTTCAGGACAAGAACTCGACTGAGGGTGTGAGACGGGGCCTGAGCACGGAGCGTGCGGAGAGGATCTGGGGTGGCTGGTGCAGAGCTGGGTTGGGTGCTTTGGGGCATCACCTGCATGGTGTTTGTACAGCATGGAGCTAGCGCTGGGTCACGGGAAGGGGTTCGGGGTTGTCATGGCAGGGTGTCTGAAACCCTTGGCTCAGTGCACAACAGCAGCCCAGAAGGTAAATGGGGTTTATTGGCAAGAGGGATAAAGGGGAAGGGGTTCTGGCTTGTGCTTTGCTCACATCGCCATGGCTGTGCTGGTCCGTTCCATGCTGCCGCTTCCCGAGGGGCTTGGGTAAGTTCATGATGTGCTGCCAGAACACTTTTGTCTGCAGTGCTTGAGACATCGTTCCCAAACATCAGCAAGGTAAATGGACAAAATGGAAGAGGAAAGCGCCAGCAAAGGGAGCCCAACGTGATGGCGTTAAGTGCAATCCACGGTGGTTGCAGTGATGTCTACCTGAGCTGCATTCATTTTCCCTCATTGTTGGTTCTGGTGCATGCGCAGGTGTGTGTATTCCCCCACCCCGTGTGTTAAATTCCATATTTTGTCTTTAAAATCGCAGATAAATCAAGGTAATTATAGGAAGCCGGGCGCTCAGCCTGCTGCCTGGGGAAATTCCGGTGTGCCTGAGCCCCAGCCTTCACTTCAGCCAGCGCTCACAGTTCCAAAGACATGCGAGAAAATGAAGTCTTGTGTTACAAAGATAGGTTCTTCTGGCACACGTTTTGCAGTCAGTGATGTCCCCGTCCCCACAGACACCCCTCGCGTTGCTGTAGCAGCGTTGTCCTGCTCCTGGGCTGCTGCCACGGACGCACCATTGAAAGCAGCCAGGGCCCTGGTTCTGCAGGAATCGGAATTCTTCTCACTTCCATTGCTCCTTTCTCTCCAGCTTCACTGCAGAGCGGTTACAGGAGCAGATTCAATGGAAATTTAATAGGAGCAACAGAGTTCTTTGCAAATCCAAATGTGATCTTTAGAAGCGTTGTCTGCAGATACAGCTATAGTGTCATTCAGGGAGAAACAGAAATTGACAGTGTTTTACCAATCATTTATTTGGATTTATTTTCTAATAGCAAAGGATAGAGCTCCTCCTCTTCTCCAGGCTGAACAAGCCCAGCTCTCTCAGCCTGTCTCCATAGCTTCTCTTCAGTAGGGAGCATGACCATGTTTGCTGTTCCCCCCCAGCAGTGCTTTGTAGTACTTCTGAACTCCCAAAGAAGCACTGAACCTGGGGGGTTTGCAAGGTGGGAAGATCAGCTGTGGGGAAGGAGCTTGTTCTTCTTCTGGGTGTGCAGTGGTGTGTGTTTGGCAGGTGGTTTGGTGCTGTGGGGCAGGTCGACAGCAGCCATGGGGACAGCCCAGGTCCCCCTTCATACCGTCTCCTTGTGTGTGTAACCGTGTGGTACTTCTGTACATCTCTCCCGTTGCTGCATGTGTATCAGCTTTCCCAGAATTGTGATTTCAGTGAGTAAAGCTGTTCCTGATACATAGGCAGGGACTGACGTTGGGAACCCGTCACAGATTTCTTCCCTGAGGGCTCTTTTTGATCCTTCCTAAGCGGAAGGAGTCATCGTGCAGATACTGCAAAGCATTAAATGCTTGGACTTACCCTCACACAGCGTGTGGAAAGCTAGGACTAATACAAACAAGCTGATGGCTTGACGTTGCGGTGGTAGATGTTGCTGTTGAAATGAGAATTACTGGCTTCTCCAGCTTCTATTTTGAAGAACTTCCCATGCCTGTAAATGAGCCCAGGCTGGGAGTAGTTGATGGCACCGTCCTCGCCGGGTGTTGGTTTACTCCAAAGGGCATTGTTTTGCTCTGGTTTCTGCAGCTCAGTCAAGTTGTATTTGCAGGTAACTTCAAAGGGAGTGCTTTTTAAGTCAGTATTTCAGCAGTTGTGTCCTCGCTGTGATGTGTGCAGTTTGGTCATAGCAATGTAAGAGCAAAGCCCTTGGTACAGCAGCTCCTCAAGGAAGAGCTGGTTTACCTGTCACTGCCCTGGACTGCCTGAGGTCCTTCTTCTCACAGCTCTTGGTCTGTGCATTTGGATTCCTCTTGACTACACCAGCAGTAGGTGTTCATGTCAGTTTGTCTCTGTTATTTCGCATTTACATTGCTGAGTGAGACGATTGTAAACTGGAGAATGTTATTAATTTCCTCTTTCTGCAGGTGTCCCCTGCTTTCATTAATAAGCTGGGGGGTTCATTAATATGGTGGGGTTGCTATAGTGACTGCCATCCTGCATCCCAAAAATCTGAAGCAAATATTTGGTTGCTGTTTTGTAACATTCATTAACATTGACATTCACTTGGTCAAGCATTTTGGCCCACAAAAACTGCTCTGTTCCCATCCCAGTGATGCTGGTTTCCATTATATCACCAGCCAGCAATTACTGAAGCTATATACAAGTGTATTTTAAGGTTTTCAGAATGAAACATATTTAGATTAGAATGTACATATCAAAGGGTTATATTTGATACTTAATATTGTTTAGAGAAGTAAGATGCCAGATTTGTCTCATTGTAGACATGCAAATGCAAGATGAACATTCTGACTCACGGGTTTGAGGTCTGTTGGTCAGTCCCAGTGTGTGGGATGAGGTTGGAGTGTCCTGTCATGAAGGGTGGTTCACAGTAAAGTCTTTCCTTCATCAAACAGCCAGTTTTGTAACTGTCCATGTAAAGCAAGAGGAGATCCAAGCAGGTCCAAGCTGCTGACCACTGCTCCACCAGGACGTGGTCCCTGGCTGTAGTCACAGGTGCTCCTCCCAAAGGAGTCCTTGGGGCATGTTTGAGCAGCAGCCACTACCCCAGTGCTGGCAGGGTCAGTGAGGGGCTCAGACCCCAAAGCTTTGTCTGCTTTAAGCTAGGAGAAGGAGCTCTTGAACAATCCAGGAGGGACGGAGGTGCTTCCTGTGGTCCCCACAGCATCTCAAGACTGCAGCTCTCATCAGCAGGATGAGCCGGGCTCCAGGACTGACTCCAAACCTGCGTGCTCAGTAAAACTGCCCTGAAAGCATGATGTGCATGGCTGGGTTTGCTGTCCTTTCAGCTTTTGGAATATTTACAAGCAGCCGTCAGCAGTTCTTTTTCTCGTGAATCACAAGGTTAAACTTAGTCTTAAATAACTGAGAGCTCTTAAAAGGAATTAATGTCTGTGGCTGTGCTGCTTCTCCAGTGGTGCACGTGCTCTGTGCATATACTTACTCTTGCATGGAGCCCTGAAGCAAGAGGCTTAAATGGGGGACACAGGCATGGCAGCGTTGTTTCTCTTCTGTAATACAGTTCCTGATGTATCTAAGATGCTTTGTTTGATATATAAGGGGTTTAGTTTTAAATATTTGGTTTTAAGCATCTCTTTTAACACTGGCCTGTCCCGATTCAGCAGTGGCTGCCATCAGTGGTGACTGCTTTTAGCATGGTCTGGTTTGCTCTTCCTTCCTCTCTGAGCAGAAAACTTGGTTCTTTTTTGGATCCCCGGGTCCCCTCGCCGTGGTTATCAGTGGTTGGACAACAAGTAAACAACTGACTTCAAACGGGCCGGGTGCCAGTTGGCCACGAGCTACCCTGCCGCTCGGGGCTGTGCTCAGGAGAAGGCTCTTCCTTCGTCATTTCCTTTCCTTTCAAACACAAAAACCGAAACCTCCCTTATTCTTCCTTCAATTTCCTGGTCTAAATACTGAAACCGGGGAAGGGCGGTAGAGATCCTTGGGTACCGGGTCTGAAGCATTTTTCAGATTAAGGTCTTCCAGCATGTAAAGGGGCCGACAGGAAACCTAGAGAGGGGCTTTGGACAAGGGCCTGTAAGGACAGGCCAAGGGGAATGGCTTTAACCTGCCCGAGGGGAGACTGAGCTGAGCTCTTAGGCAGAAGCTCTTCCCTGTGAGGGTGCTGAGGCGCTGGCACAGGGTGCCCAGAGAAGCTGTGGCTGCCCCATCCCTGGCAGTGCTCAAGGCCAGGTTGGACACAGGGGCTTGGAGCAAGCTGCTCTAGTGGAAGGGGTCCCTGCCCGTGGCAGGGGTTGGAGCTGAAGGAGCTCTAAGGTCACTGCTTAGCAATTCACCTCTCAGGACAGTGTTTTCTGTGCATTTTGAGCTACGAGGTAGGGGAAGGGTGACTCAGAATGTTAAGTGAAGCTCTCCAGGTACCAGGACACATCCGTCCAGAACAGCCCGCGCTTTGCACTCGTGTGGCTCGATTTCTTCAATATTTTAGTGATCTAATTTAGATAATGTGAACTTAAAGACGTCTATGCTGTAAGCTGGGGAATAATGAGACTGAATGAATGCCTGTAATTGATCTTCTTGCGTGTGAAATTATGCTAAAGATCTGCCAGGAAACTCGCTTCTTTTCCTGTGTCCCTTTTCTTCCCCCCTCAAAATACGCTCACATATTCCAAAACAAAATACTTACGCTGGGAAAGCTTCAGCACGTGGATCGAGGCTCGTGGTTGTGGCTCCCTTTGAACAGAGGAGGATTTCTTTTTCAAAGGCACCAGCACAATGTGTATATTATTCATTCCAGCTCATGAGCTCTTCAGTCTGGGATAGATGTATGGGCAGGTTATTATGGCGTCCGTTCAGCCAACACTGTCTGTACCAAGGAATTACAACTGTTGGGACATTAAAGGAAGTCTGCTTTTACAGGGAACTTTACAGTATTTGTTTCTTAAACAGCCATCTTGGATATTACCTCTTCTTGGCCTTTAGTCTGAGGTCAGGAAGGAATCAGAGGATGCCTTGGCGATGGTGAGGGAGTGAAGTTCTGGATAAGAACAAACGGGCACGTATTCCGAGTTTCTTACAGGGCTTTGGAAAGTCTAAGGAAGAGACCCAACTTTCTGTACCCTGGAAAATCAAAATAGCAGGGTTTTTTAGAGGAGTGAAGGCTCTTTATAGGAGCTGCTGCCTTTTCCAGTGGCCTCAAATAAACGTGAAGCTGGTTTGACACAGAAGGGTGAGAAGCTCTGCTTTCCACTTGTGTGCTAAACCCTTTTCACACTGTACTCCAGGACTGCACTTAACAGCTGCTTTTGAAAACAAGAATACTTGGTAGAAACCGGTTTTGAGTATTCTGAATGGTTTTCTTCATTATTAATTTTCCATTTTAACGCTTTGACACTAAAGCATGTCCGGTCCATTTCTTGTCTCCACGATCAAGTCAAGATTGCTTGGCGGTTTCTCTGCTCTTTTCAAGGCCTTTGTTTCTCTAAGTGACGATCCCTGTAGTACTCATAAAGTGATGGGTTCTGCTTGGTGGCATTGTTAAAAATGCTGAACAGAAACAGTCTGAAAGGAATTGAATCCCATTATTCCTGACTTCACAGCGCTCTCGAGTGACTCCCAGCCAGGGTAAGGAGGCTCTGGTGCTGCAGTGGGAGGGCAGGAAGGATGGGTTTATCCCATGTCTGTAGAGGTTTCAGAGGAGGAAGGCCGCAGATGAGCGCGCGCGGTGCCGGGTGCAGCCAAGGCTGTAATTAGTCATCTGCCGGGCTCTGCAGGGCGCATCTCGCAACGCGGTGCCTTCAGCACATCGCAGTCCCACAGCACAGAGTTTGGGAAACACCTGCACGTACACGTAGGGTGTGTGCACGCCTGGACACACGTACATGCCCTCAAGTCTGGTTGTTAACCGCTTGCAGCCTGTTAACAGCGTGCTCTGTGGGTCCGGAGCTGGAATTCCCCACGTGGTGTTAGCAGTGAGCCGGGGAATTTGTCTCCTCCTTGATGAAAGCCCTTAAAGTATTCCAGGTTTTTCCTTCTAAAGCTTAAAAACGCAACCAGCACCGTGGATTGAGGCTCAGCGCAGTCATGAGATGCTGAAGTGGGCGACTGATTTGCCTTTTTAACCCATGGGTGCAGACGTGCTTCAGCCCGGGGCAGATTTCCTGACCAAAGGGAGACTCTCGCAACTGGAAGCCCTTAAGCAGAGCTGAAAGAAAAGTGCCAGATGCTGCAAAACCAGCGATTAAAACTGCAAGAATAAGCAATGCAGGGAAGCAGTTATCATTCTCGCCTTGAAAAGGCCGCCTGCTTATCTCCAGTGCTTGGCCTCACTCAAGCCATCTACAACCAAGTTGAAGAACTACAGACCTTTGGCTCTGTTTGTTATTCCTTTATGGATTGTTGCAGTGGAAAAATGGTTTAAGTTGTGACTGTTCCAAGCTTTTTGAAACAGCACAGCTTTCACAATACACAGAAGTAGCATAAATAATGGCAGTTGGTGGGTTTGTTATTTTAGTGTTATCAGAGACAATTATTACGTGTCTCTCGTGGTGCTTGATTTGCTTTTCCTCAGCATCTGGCTTCAGAGGCCACTGGGAAGTGACAAGAGGTCAACACCTTGGAGAATCAGTTCTTAAGTCTTGACCAACAGAATGAGGGTTAACAGGAAGAATGTGTATTGCAGGTAGGAAAACCCGCATGTAATGATGATGCATTCAGCGTCAGAAATAAGCAAATAGGAAACTTAAGAAAGTAATTCCTTCATATCAATTTGAGTATAATTTATATTCAGGCCTTGGTTAATCTCATCTAAATTTAGGTGTTCCGAGGTCTCAAATTTAAGAACATCATTATCCAAATCAGTTTTCTGCATTAGGCAGTGGGGGTTAGAAACAGGCTTGAATTATTCCCCACTGTAAAGTGTTGCCCTGTATTGACTAGGTCAGTGTTTGCTGTACCTCCTGTGGTTCCTGAAGGTGGCTGAGATCAATTTGGACTCCAAGTCTGACCCTAAATTAATGAGTTTATTTATTTATTCAAGATGTTATTCTTAGGATGTGTTTTCCCTGCTCGTGCCAGGGGTTGGACTGGATGACCTTTAACAGTCTCCTCCAACCCAAACCATTCTGTGAGTCTGTTAGTTGTTTCTCATTTTCTGTGGCAGGGGTTTATGTGTTGACACCATCTCGGGTACATTTTCAAAAGCAGTCATTTGGGACACCAGCACTGTGTCCATTTTGCATGATTCGGATACTATTGTGACTTTCAAAATCTGGTTTGTCCCTCTCAGCTAGATCCTGTTACTGTATTGCCACGAGTACATTAGATAGAGGAAACCCCCCTTGGCAAAGCAAAAGCCAAACCCATTGTGTACTGTGGGCTGATTCCATAACACAAGCTCCTTTTCCTTGGGAAGGGCCAGTGTAGCAGCAGTGCACGATGACACCTCACCATGCAACAGCAGCAGCATCGCGTGCACGGTCGGGAACTTGTGCGGAGTGAATCCCTGTTTAAACCTGGGCTTAACCACAACCTTGGAGGAGAGCTTACTGCAACAAAGAGGGAAGTGTGCAGTCCATGGTCAGTTGGTTCCTATGAGGCAACTTTCTTGTTTGTCAATTTGACTTTGTTTAATGTTCCTCAGGTGAAACATGGAAGTGACAGAACAGAAACGTTGGGCTTGTGCCTTACTTCGGAGATCTGTAGTGTAACAGATTGATGTTCAAACTGGAAATAATGCGTGTCTTTGATCATACTCTTACTTATTTCACCTCAAAGTAATCCTCTGGTAATTACCTGCTCTTAGGGGCTACTGAGAATCTGGACTGAGTGAGCACAGTGCTCTGGAGGAGCCAGGCTCATCCCAGCTACTTTCGGAATCCTGCTTTTGTTGACGTGTCTGAGAGCTTGTGTGATTCTTTGCTTTTTACCCTTTGTTAAAAACAAGCAGATTAACCACTTTCCTGTTCCATAAGGATGCTTTGTTACTGAACTAGTTTATCTGAAGCTCAGAAAAGATGTGCAAGGCTAAAACAGCTTTTGTATGAGGCATGAGAGGGAATCTCGTGCAGCTTTGAAGTTTGCTGAACAATTTGATCAAGTATCAGTCATGGATTTTACTTACAGACCAAGGCCAGACTCAGATGACTGATGCTGTGGGGTACAAGAGGTGCGGGTCCCCTTCCGATCGTGGTATAGGTCTGGGTACACCTCTCTGTTGTACCTGGGGACAGGGCATCAGCATATGCAGAGGAGCACAGAGTAGGTAAAGGAAAGTTGTACCACAGCAGGGTCTGGTTGAAATGGATCTTCCCCACCTCTTCTGAAATGATCATGCAGTGAATTCTGCCTTACAAGATACTTGAGTATTAAACAGCCTTCCATTTTCCGTGAGGAATACTGCAGCTCTCTTACTGGAACAGTTTGTAGACTAAACAGGGATGGCTTAAAAACTTACTGCAGGTGTGAATGCAATGTGTCCTGTGTTAAGTAAATCTTAAGTAACGATCATAGTTAAAATTTTCAGTTTGAGATACCGTGACCTATTCTATTGGCAAATCTGAGTGACCACACTGGTAGTGAAAGATACTGAAAGATAATGGTGGGTTGTAAGTGAGTTATAGTGGGCATCAGGACCTTTATAAGGGTGCATGTAGTTGTAATGAGCACTGAAATTCAGGAAAACAAAACATAGTTTCCAGCCAGGAAAGTTCTTAATGCTTTACTGAGAGGATGTTGGAATTCCTGCTGCTTCGAACCTGAAATAACGACACGGAGCAGTCCTTAGGACATGCAAGATGGAGAAAAGAGGTGATGTGGAGACAGGGGTGCACAGGCTCTGGGACTGTCTGACTAGTCACTGCATGCTAGTTATGTGCGAGAGGTAAACAGCCTGCTAATGAGGTTTACAGATGGAGTTTAAATTGGGAGGGGTTCCCGGGGCTGCTCAGGAAGAGAAAATACACAAAGAGGCAGAGATGAACAATGTGGCCAGGAAACTGTGTGTGGTTCAGCAAGGAAGGAATAGAGCTTCCTTCATCTGACAGGGAGTGGGAGAGGAAGAGGACAGAGGAAAGTGGGTAAAACAGCGGGAGAAGTCCAGGAGGAAGGAGGCGAGACCTACAAGTATGATGGGGGAGCAAACCCAAACAAGACGTGCTTGTAAAGTCTGGGAGTGTGCAACGAGAGGGATGTGATGAAACATCTTGATAGTCTTGAGTGTGTGGCATGGATGCCAAGTGGAAATAAAAGCAGATAATAACCCACTGCGTGCGCATGTTCTAGCAGAAATTGTGTCTGTAATTGCTTAACAGTGTTGACAAAAGTAATTACAGCACTTTACTCGATAATTCAATGAAGTTGACTTGAAAGTGCCATGAAAATTACATACAGAGGGTATACACATTGCACAGGTCTGGGGTACTACTTGTTGCTTGTCCTTATGAAAATACTACACAAGTTTAGAGGCTGCTTTTGTGTCAGTAAACAGAATTACAGCGTGCTTCTCTTCCTGGTCATGTGTAGGGAAGAGGGCTTTCATTTGTATTCCTTGTATCAAACACACCAGAGGCCAGTTGGAATGAAATGGGATGGGGTTACAAAGGGTGTTAAAAGTGCTTGCGAGACTTTGGAAAACACCTTTTAGACGGATGTGCTCTGTGCTAAACTCCGTTGTGTACGCAGAGAGCTGGTTCTGAATGATAAAGTGCACCAGAACCTAAAGATAAAGCCTCAAGGAAAACCTTCTGATAGTGTTGAGAGCGGGAGGTCTCAGCCTTTCCCGTGTGTGCCATCGCCGTGTTTTGCCCTTCAGCAGCTTTCTCATCTCTCAAGTCACCACGAATTCTGAATTTGTTCCTTATCTTTCCTGCAAGAATTACTGTTCCCTCTAATGTAGGAAAGAACCTTCACCCTTCCAAATGAAGCTATTGCTCATGAACTAAGTGGGGAGCATAACCCACAGGCATTGGGGTAGCACCTTAGATAATCCTTCATGCTAAGTTGGCACTGAACCTCCATTCTGGCCTTCAGCCCTAAGAAGAGCATCTCACAGTCATCCTTCTCTGGGACTAAACTCTCCAAATCATCAGCAGTATTTTTGTCTTCCAGCAAAGTACCCAAAATAGGATGGTTTTACTGGTTTTTGGTTGGTTTTCGTGCCTTTGGAAGCTCATGAAAGCTGATTCCCTCCTTGCTAGGCTCTTGTAACAAAGCCCAGTCTCCCTTCTCTTGTTAGACAGCTCGAGTTCTTCCTCTGCCTGTCTTTAGCTGCTGATCAGCTTTCTGAAGGCAAGCAGATAGAACATTGGGTTTCCCTCAAAAGGGATGAAAACCCCCTGAAAACATCTGTGCTATCTGAGATTGAGGTAAAATGGAATGGGAAAACCAAGTCAAGCAGACACTTTGCGGAATCAGGCTTCGCTAATTTCTGTTGTTAAACACAGTGCATCTGTGTGACAAGTTTGTGTCTGAGCACACCCGTGTGTAACACCAGTGGGTCTGAAACCTGCACCAGTATTTATGAGCTGCCTTCAGTGCTGGAACAGTAGCTTTGGGGCTTAAAATGTTTTTGGTTTTAGGCTGAGGGTTGGCTGAAGCGAATTCACAGCCTGGGCACTCATGGTCTGAGACATCAGGAATGCCACGGGTACTGCTGTGAAGAATGCAGTGTTCATTCACTGGGTCACTTGTGTTGGAGGGGAGGTGTTTGCTTCTCCTTCCCACCCTCGTGCTAATGGTGCCTCAGAGCTTCTTCAGGAATTCTGCAGTTCATGTTGTGTGTTACAGGTATTTGGTAGTAAACAGAAGATGTCTAAGTTGTGAGGTGGGATTTGGGGTTTTAGCTCCCTCTGCTAAAAGGAGATGTTGTTAAGGAGAATGTTTTTCTTGCTTAAGAATCTTGTTTAAGCTCTGCTTTGGCCCCTTTCTCTTTGGTTCACTGGTGTGTTTTGAGCTTCTGGACTCCTGTCCAAAGTTTAAAGAACAATAACTAGTCAAATGTGAAATAATGTCAATCGAACCAACCTATGACTCAACAGTCAACCAAGTCATCCTGGACCCGCATCAAATGGACTGAGGCCAAGACCTAGAATTGGCACACATCCCCATCCCTCTTCTCCATATATTTCCACTGAAGCAGAGCCCAGAATGCAACACGTTGGTTAATATTCCATAATAAACTGCTCTGCATGTAAATGTATTCTTTTCATTGACAAAAAAAGTGTGAAAGCCCATGCCAGGGGTAAAGGCAGTTGTGCAAGGCTTCATACAGACTGACAAGGAAATGGAGTTTCTGCACTGAAGAATTTACCACCTCAACTTCTAGTATCAGTTCCACTTTTAAACAGAGCTGCCTTGAAGTCTGTAGAAGGAATTAAGGAAGAACCGTTCCTTTCTGCCTCTCTTGCTCTGTTTCTGTCTTTCCCTCTTCCTCCTCCTCAGAGTTAGGGCTTTATTTCTGTGTTTAGATCTGCATTTCTTTTAATTGTTGTGTGCGTTTTATTTTGGCACAGCAGGAAATGGTTATGCAGTGTTAATACAAGCACAGGCTGTGCGCATCTATAAAAATCAGTGTCCGATGACTGTTAGAGGGCTCCTCTGGCAGCAGGGGAGTCTTGATTTGTGTTTTCAAAATAGCAGAAATGAACTTTCTAATTACCAGTCTAAGTTTATTTATAGCTTTGTGATTCAGTTTGACTGCACGAGGCTTATCCTGCAGCTTTGAAAATACCTGCTCTGGGACTGTTGCAGTTCAGTTTAATCTTTTACTGCTTTTCTTACAGTTCCATTAATATTTTTCCATGTACGTTAGAGTCAGCTTTCCAGATGTCTCCTGCCTTCTTTCCTAGCAACATCATTTTGGCAGGCTCTGAGTGCAGTCCTGTGATTGACACAGGCGTTCGCGTTGGGATGGCCAGAGCCCGTGTACATAGCTCACACTGAGGTCATTAATGGAACAAATCCTGTTTAATATTTTAAGTCCAGTTCCTCTGCTACAACATTAGTAAGAGTGCTTTAATAAGGAGTAAAATACTTTCCTGATATGTGCTGACTGCATGGGATAAGCTAAAATGCTGGGGCTGGTCTTAAGCTTGTGGGGCTGTTCTAATGCCGGAATACCTCTGTGAGGAGTTCTGCAGTCTTGCTGAATTCAGCATGCTGGCAAGTGAGCTGAGTGTGGTACAGGATTAGTAGGTTAGGATTAGTAATTTGGGGAGGGTACGCTGGCTCCTGGATCATTTGTAAGGCTCAGAAAGTGAAACTGCTCCAAGGAAGCAGCACCCTGGTAGAACTTAGCTCGGTGGCTGCTGAGACGGGAGACAGTGCTTGCTGCATCAGAGACTGGGAGCAACTTCGGGTGATGTGCTTAAAATGGGGGAAAAAACACCGATTTCCTATTAGATTTTTGAGCTGTCTTCTGCTGCGTGCATGTCAGTCTTGCAGCTTTCTCAATGAGGGTGTAATCAGGGTCTGCTTGCCCCTTAGTTTGTGAACGCAGAGCACATATGTATGCATAGAAAGCTGGATGTATCTGCGAGATTGAGGTCCTGAAAGTCAAGTGCATAAATAGTGATCCCCAACGTGTCTGTAAATAGATGTAGATCAAATGCAGGTTTTGTTATCCAGCAAAGCATAAAGAATGAGGCCGGATTTCAGTCTGTATTTTTGTGTGAAGCTTTTATTTAAGTATAAAGGTACCGGCTTTGGTCTTACTCTTGCGTTGTTTTTATTTCCCTGCCTCTTTATTTATGAAACGAGGACTCACAATTAAGTTAAAAATAAACATAAATAAAAAAGCCACTTTGGAAAAATACGCATAAATGGATTCCTATGAACAGTAAGCCCTACCCTTGAAGGTAAGGCTTTTTGGCTGCTTTACTGGAGCGCTGTAATAAATGTAAAAGTTTAGAACATAGAATTTAATTATCGTCTTCTGGTCATAAATACTTGAGGCTGTAGTACATTTGAAATCCCAGGAGCTGCAGCTAAGGTTGCAGCTGCAACATCAATTACCATTTATCCATTCCAAGAAAGCTTTGCCTGTGCCCTTGAAACCTTTACGTTCTGGAGAGGGTCCAGAAGGGGGGAAGAAAAGCAGTCGCATCGCTCGCTGCCGTTAGCGCTTCTTTCCCGCTCCCGTGCGGCTCTAAAATGGGAGCAGACGCCATTTCGGAGCAGGACAGAGGGGCAGCCGTGGCCGGTTCCCCCCCGAGAGCACCGGGGCACCTGCGCCAGGGCCTGGGCCTCGGGAATCAATGTCCTGCAGGGTCAGAGAGAGCCGTCAGAGGGCTCGGTGCCCATCGGGAGCCTGCGCTGGTTGATGTGGCGGGGCTCCGTCCCTCGCACGCTGCTGGGAATCTCCGCAGGTGACTTCGTTAACGTAATGCTGGGATTCGCCTGTGCTCAGGATTGGGGTGGGTTTCATTTAATAGAATATAATTTATGGGAAGTGAAACAACAAGGCTTGGAATGATAGTCCCTGCTGCTTCTGCCCTACAGTGGAGAAACACAAGCTCCCTGTGAAACCTGTTCTTAATCATACGCTTGTCATTGAAGCTCTGCTACAGAATCACAGAACCACAGAGTGGTTTGGGTTGAAGGGACCTTAAAGCTCCTCCAGCTCCAACCCCTGCCACGGGCAGGGACCCCTTCCACTAGAGCAGCTTGCTCCAAGCCCCTGTGTCCAACCTGGCCTTGAACACTGCCAGGGATGGGGCAGCCACAGCTTCTCTGGGCACCCTGTGCCAGCGCCTCAGCACCCTCACAGGGAAGAGCTTCTGCCTAAGAGCTCAGCTCAGTCTCCCTGTTTAAGTTTAAAAATTATTTTCCATAAGGGATTTATGTAAAGACTTTCCTTGATGTAAAATGAAGTCACTTTGTTCTGAGCTCAGTCTTTCCTGGATTATCAAGTCACGATGCAGCATTTATCTGGATCCGCAATCATGGAAATGGGGTTGGTCATTTTGGCTTTCAGAGGGGCTGTAGAACAGTGGTACTGGGTGCATTTATGTACAGGCTTTGGTTAAACACTGTCATCTGTAGCAGGTCTTTAGTTTGTTACAGGGGACACGCTTGTAATCCAGAGCAGCACTGTTACAAAGCAGTGCACTTCTCTGTTCAAGTGCAAAAAGCTTAAATAGGTGGGTTCTGTATCCAAGTTGTTTGGAGGGCTGCTTGGTTTGGCTGGTTTGTGGGTGTGTTGTGCTTGCAGGCAGGCAGCAGGAGCGTTGGAGTCTGCACCCCAGGACCCCTCTGCCTTTGGGTAAGTTGTGGGTGTTTAATGCTCACTGATAACAGCCAGGCTGTGCACACCCTGCATGTGCCTGCAGGAGCTTAGGGCAGCCTGGGAGGAAAACGCTGGGATTCACCAATTTTCAGTCTCTTTAAACTTCAGTGAGCACATTACAAGAGGCAGAAGACACCATCGGAACCAGTGGTAACCAGCAAAATGTGGGTTTGAGCCGATTTTCAGTTGGCAAATATACAAACATTGTCGTGACAAGGATGGTGTCAATAGCATTGGTTTAGAGTATTTTTCCTGCTTGAACTGAAAACTACCTTCCTGCCTAGGAGGGTATAACAATAATGAGTAGTTTCTGTAGTTCATAAAGAAATAAGTAAGCAATTCAAGAAATGTAATCAGTTGGTGTGTGCAGCTGAGTGTTTGCATTGTTCTCCTTGCTGGAAGATAAGACTGGGCCAGATGGCAATGACATTGAGGATCGGGTCTGTACTGTTGGCTTGGTCATACTACTCAGACAGATAAGTAACTCGTCGTTAAGAATATGTTAGCTCAATAGTAAGGTGACTTAGGCTGGAGAGCCAGGACTCACTGTGTGCAGTGTTTTGTGGTTGGGGTGTATCATGACTGAGTGCAGTTCGTGCTTGAGCATTAAATTAGAAGTAGGAGCAAAATGAATAGTCTTACTAAGTGACAAGTCAAATAAATATAGCCAAATTCTGAGTCAAATATAGTTTCTTCCCACCCTAGACATACTGCATCCATTTCTTTCCTTGGAGTTGGCAGTTGGATGTGAAAAGCATTTTCTTAGAGGTTTTTAGGAGCCAGTTGCAAGTCTTCTGGTTTTGCAGTTTGTAATAGCACCAGGGAGTACCTTGTTTGTCCTTGTGTATGAAACAAACTTGTATTATACATTGCCCCTGACCTTTTCTATAGGGTAGATATTTTTAAGACGGTGGCAATTGCAAAGCTGAGAGCTGCTGCTTTGATGAGCACCCACAGGTTTCCTGAGATGCTGCTGCTCTCATCTCAAGCTCACAGCCGTTTGCATTAAACGCAGTTAGGTTTGAATCTGTTAACTAGCTTCTAATCATAGAATCCCAGACTGGTTTGTGTTGGAAGGGAGCTTAAAGCTCCTCCAGCTCCAACCCCTGCCACGGGCAGGGACACCTTCCACTAGAGCAGCTTGCTCCAAGCCCCTGTGTCAAGCCTGGCCTTGAGCACTGCCAGGGTTGAAATCTGTTCACCACATTCCCATTGCATGTGTGTAACTTGTTAGTGGTGCTAATGTAAATTGCATTTTTAAAACAAGTTTACCCTTCAACAGCACCATGCTGAGGTGGGCACAGTTTCAGACAGAAACGCTCATCACTCCGAGCTTTCACACACTGGTGGAGAGTTGCAAGTCCTAGAGTGTAAATGACAGTAATTCTTGTTGCTGGAAGTTTTCATCTCTTCACTAGAGGGGTTTTGGCTTTATAATAGAAAGTCACAAGGAGGTAATACGTGTTTCTAAGTAATACTGTAGTGCTAGTGGGTTCAGCGAGCACGTTCTGGGTTGTATCGGGGAAGGTTTATACTTCACAGCAAGGAGAGAAGAACGACACACATCTTCCTGCTCGGAGGTTCGTGGCTGGTTGCTGTGAGTCCGATGGCCACCGTATCGGTGTCCGGCTGGAACAGCCTCACCAGAGGCACATGGTGCCGGTGTCTCGATGTGTCCCCTGGCCTCTGGGACCCGGGAAGGGGACAACGGGACCTGCAGGGGAGCCAGGAAGGGGAAACCACATCCCCATAAACGTTTCCACACCTGACTTAATGTAAGTTTGAACCTTGAGCCTGGTTTGAAAGTCTCGGGTGAATGATTAACATGGACATGGCTTTGGTTAAACAACTTGATTTCTGCAGAGCTCGTGCCTCTGCCTGCATCTTCTTGTCTCTAAGTCTTTCCAGCCTACCCCCACACAGTTCCTTGACTGGCAGTGATAAATCTGTCTATGCAAGTCAATAGAACTAGATTGTCTGTAGTGTCTGAAAGCACACGGGAACGGAGCTCAGGACCCTCAAACAAACACTGTGCCTCCCAAAATAAAATTAATTTGAGTTTTTGCAAATTTAGAATCCTTAAAATTTGGATTTATTTTTTCCTCTCTCATCGGTGCTGCTTGACTTGTGTTTAGGTCAGAATCACACTTTATTGGGGTTGGAGATTAAAAACATTTCTGCAAATAACGATAACTTTTTCATTATTCTATTATCTCAGAGTGTAATTTCCCTCCCTTACCTCTTCCTTAGGAAGTGGTTGTTTGTCTTTTACTTTAGGTAAAGACTAACATGAAACCTGCAGCCAGCTGGGTGTAGCTCTTGCAGGAGTCCTTATGCACTATAATCCCTCTGTTCTCCATGTCTCAGGCAGGCAGAATCGTGTTTTACACAACCAGGGGACTGTCAGTGTCTGGCAGCTCTCCACACAGTTAGTAAATATTGGCCTTATCTGATATAGCCAGGCTTGAAAAGATATGCCAGGAGCCCAGATTAGATTGCTGGCTACTGCTTTATTAATCAGTGTAATAATTTATTTTTAGTTTTGGAAGTCGTATCATCTGTTTTCTTTCTCATATGACATTTTCTATGGTTCTGGTGCAGAAAGTGAGCCCTGTTTAAAAATTAAAGGTGATTGAACAGTTTCAGTGGAACGTGTTTGGCACTACCGTGGTTTCTATGACAGTTGATGAATATTTCCTTAAAAATGCTCTTGTCAGAAATGCGTAAGGTATAAAGAGTTTTATTTTTGTATCTAAATTAGCTGTCTTCAAAACTCCGCGCAGAAAGATGTCTCCATCTTTTTCTGGATTTAATCATGTTAATGAAATGAAGCTCTCAAGTTATATGTTCCTTATTTAAAATCGCAGGCTCCCAGGCTGTATTTCAGTGTGTAAACTGAGATTTTGAGTGTAAGAAAAGGAAGAAAAAGAAAAAATAAGACAACTTAGAGTAGCTTCTGATTGGCCAGTGATTACTGATTTAATGGGGAGAGGAGGGTTCTGCATATGACACGACAAGAGTGGAGAAACAGTTTAATTCCTTTTCCCAAATGGATCAATGAGCTGGGGAAAAACAGATCAAAAGCAGCACAACAAACCAAACAACAGAAAAAAGCAATCTGCTCAAGGCCAGGTTGGACGGGGCTTGGAGCAAGCTGCTTTAGTGGAAGGTGTCCCTGCCCATGGCAGGGGTCGGAACTGGATGAGCCTTAAGGTCCCTTCAGCCAAAACCATTCCAGTATTCTATGGTATTTGCATGGTCCTGATCGAACAGCTTTGTGGAGGCAAAAGAAGTAGATTTGAGTTGTCAGCTTCCATGAGGACAAGAAGCCTCATTGAAGCAACCTGCAAATCCATAACCATTAGTTTCTGTCGTCATGGGAGGAGATGGGGCCATGCGGTGGCAGTTTCCATCGTTACAGTATTCATTCCTCGAGTGCCTCTGCTCCAAGGAAGGCAGTTGTGCTTTGTAGAAATTAGGATGAGCGTGTAATTAAAGATGCGTGTTTGCAAGGACATCAAATAAATGTGACTGGGTTAAATTACATTCTGCCATTACTTGGATGTTGAGTGCTGGATTGTGCAACCCTAGTGTTTTATTATAGTGCTCTGCTCTTTAGAGAAGACAGATGAATTGGAAAACACCGAAAAGCCATCATATGGATCATAAACAGGATTACAGTCAATCGGGGACTGCCACTTCTGTTGACAGCCCACCTAATGCTGGTTGTCAGACTCTGTAGAGTGATGGTGTAGAAGTAGTGTTGCAGCAGTTCACAAATGTTGTCTGAACACCCTGGAGTGATGTGTTGGATTTGAGTTCTTTCCCAAGTCCTGAAAAGGAGTGTTCTTCACTGGTGGCCTTTTTTCCTCCTCTTTTCCTTAAGATTGCCTCATTTACTTCATTCCCTGGCCAGTCTTTCCTGTTGAAGCCTTCACACCATCCTTGCTCTCATCTTAACACTTCTCCTTGCCACAGCTATTCCAGCATGTTGGGGCTGTTTCTATGTTCTTGTCTGGTTTTCACTCTTCTGCTCAGCCCTCCTTACTCAGCTTAGACAGGGATCACCTTCTCCCCTATCACACACCAGCTTCTTGTTTTGTAGGGAGGTCCATGTGTACCTGAGGTCTCCGCATGCCTGTGCTTTATTTCCCCCAACACAAGCAATTTTCCCTTTTCTCTGCCGTCTGGTTCCGTATTTGTCAAGGTGTGGGCTTCACTGGCACGTCTGTTTTGGTTTGATTTTATCCCTCTGTATTCAAGTGGTAAGGTTCCCACTCCTGTTTTTATTAACCAGTTCCCTCCTGGTCAGAACCAACGCACCAGGGACAGGAGAGGTTTCATTTGGGCTGGAATTCCAGGGGTTTTGTGAGCGTTGGAGCGCTGTGAGTTTGGTTTCTTTAAATGCGTAACCAAATCCGCTCAGCCTTTCTTGAGGAAAGGAAGAGGAATTTTCCATGCCGAAGCCAGCCCATGTGCAAATGTTCGGCCCCCATCAGGGAACGTGGATGTTCTGGAGAGCTTTTGAGTAAAGGCACCGAAGTCTTAAAAAGAGGTGTTATTTTCTAGCTTCATCTGGAAATGGCTGGAGCCCTGTTGGACAGAATTGTCTGTGGGGATTGCTTTGGGCATACACTATAGGAATGGCAGTTTAAAATGGTGCAGATAAAGCCAACAAGATGGACCTTACCGCAGGCAGCCCTCAGCAGGTCTGGGCGGTGTTGCTCACATGCGCTGCAGAGCATCAGGCTCTGAGCCTCACTGCCACCACTGGTTCTGCTGGTTCAACCCTTACCATTGGAAGCAGCTCGGAGGTGGTTACAACAGATCATTTATTGCTCTAACAGCCTTTATTCTTTCATTAGAGAACCAGCCCTTCAGTTGGGAATGGCCTCTTTGTTTACATAGGAAAACCAGCTCCTCAAATTAGGAATACACGTTCTTTTCCTAAAATGCTGGGGTGAAATGATCATTTATTACTGTGAATTTATACCCATATATGGCTTAATTTGCACAGCTTCTTTGGGGTAATAATATCCCAGTCGAAAACTCTGTGATGATACTGGAAATGAAGCTCTTCTAGGACTGTGCAGGCTGCAGTGAATGTGACAGTAATGAAAACAATATGGAATAAAAGCATGTTTTAAGAGTCAATTTTAAAGGTTAGGGTAATTGTGCAAGAAACTTGGCTTCAGAAACGTGTAAGGCAAGTAATCCTGACCTAGTCAAATAGGCCATGAAAAATCCATGCAGCTTTCCTTCTGCTTTGTGGAATTCAGTGTTTAACTCTTCCAGAGTCTGTGTGCAGAGCTGGGGATGAGGGCAATCCATTTCTTGCAGTCAGGAATATTGTTTGCCAGTATCCCGTAGATCTTAATTTAAAGTATTTCTATGCCTTTTTTTCCCTGTAGCCCTGGAATGAGATCAGATGTAAGCTCTTCTCCATCCACAACCTCAGCAACTACGGGACCACCTCCCAAGCTCTGTCTTGTCTGCTCTGACGAGGCCTCGGGGTGTCATTATGGGGTTCTAACTTGTGGCAGCTGCAAAGTGTTCTTCAAGAGAGCTGTGGAAGGTAAGACGTGGCGTGAGGAATTTCCTGTTTAGAAGTAGGAAATCCACATCCAAAACGGGTCTGCTTAATCCGGCTGGAATCCGTGCTTTAGTTAGAATGCTCCTGGAAAATCCCATCCATTGTATCACTGATCTTTTCATAGAAAATAGCATTGATAATGGTGTACTATCTGAAGCATAGATTGCATTTACATTTATAAAATGCTCCCATTCACTCAGTGTAAAAGGATGTTTTGTTGTCTTGGCGTTTTGTTTCTGTCATTTTCTTTCGCTGTTGTTTTTGTTCATTTGCCCTGTTTCTGTACAGATATCTGTCTGTGTGATTAGATCTGTCGTGTTTGTGAGTTTTAAGCTTAATGTTAGCTGGTTTGTGTGTAAAACTGTGTGTGAAACGTGATACAGCTCTTGTGTGCGAGGTTATCATAGTTCTTCAGTTTCTCCTGTAAGCAGTATAGGCTAAACTACATACATGTCCATGCACGTTATTTGCAGGGATAACCAGGTAACAGGAGCATGTGTGTGGCTTTGGGTTATTGAGATTTCTCTTTAATCACAGGAGGTAAATCATTCTGGGAAATAGGGATGATGGAAAACTAATGGTGGAGCTGTAGTGGGTATTGCAGAGTAAGTGATCTGTGAGTCTGGGGCAGCATAAGTGGCCATTTTACAATGAACTTGGGTTGTACCTCAGTGATTCTTCACTTCAGTGTCAGAGGGGTGCAGAACAGTATAGTTACATATTGAGCATATTCTCAGTGTCTCCGAAAGGGTCACAGTTCCTCTCTTGTGGAATGATGCCTTTCTCAATTACAGCCTTCCAGGCTTTCCTGTCTCATGCCTTCTTCATGCAGCGTTACTGGGTAGTTTGAAGTGAATCAGCCTCATTTTCTGCTGGTGTTTTTGCACACTGGGTTTCACTGGCGACAAGGCTGTGCTGACAAAGACAAACCACCCTTCAGTCCTTCAGAAGCAGCACTTTCTCCCAGTTCCAAGCCCACTGGATGCAATAGGGAGCTGCATGGAAGTGCAGAACCTCTTGGAGGGATCGGAAGCGTTGGGTTCATATCGCAGTTTTTGCTTGTCACCAGGGGAAGGGATGTCAGTTGTGTGGGAACCAGAGCCTGTTCCTGGAGGGTAACAGGAGACAGTATGAGCTCAAGTGCAGGGCACTGGGCTGCGTGGGCTCTCCGTGACTGCCAGCTGGTCTGTGTGGAGTTGCACTCCCATTTAGAGCCTGACTCTTTTAGCTGAAACAAATAATCGTCTGTATCCTTAATGGAAATAAGGTCACTGGGTATCCCTCGGGATTAGTGTTGTATGGCAGCTGGGAATACATCATAGCCAAGGTTTTGCACGTCCTTAAACAAATCACAGAAGTACCTATACATGAAGAAATCAACCCAGTAATTCTTTCTGGTCAGTGGTGCAACTTGCCACATCTTATATCAGCTGAATTAATGTTAAAAATGGAAGAAGGCTTGTGGCTGAAAAACTGCAATCAATTCCTCAAGGCTCACCTCTGCTTTCATTTTTATTGTTCCATAGATTATCCCAGCCTTAATCCTTCTGATTAGATCATAGAATCCCAGACTGGTTTGGGTTGGAAAGGACCTTAAAGCTCATCCAGTTCCAACCCCCTGCCACGGGCAGGGACACCTCCTGCTAGACCAGGTTGCTCCAAGCCCCATCCAACCTGGCCTGATACTGTGCATGTTTTCAGGAGCTGTTCCAGTATCTGTTAGCTCTAGAATGCACTTGAAGGAACAAATAATTTGCTTTGTCTCTTACAGGCGTTTTTCTTATTAGGAACATATGTAAAAGGAATTTGTTTCTGCAATATCCTTTTTACTAATAGCTGCCAGGCACCTGTCAGTACATAGATCAAGCTGGCGGTGCACGCTGGTCATCCAGGCTTTAGCCCGAAACCCTGTTTTGTACCTCTGTCTACACACCCGTGTGCTGTGACAGAAACAGTCACAGAAACTGAAAGTATCGGTACTTAGAAAATCAATATAAAGGGTATTTTTTCCAGCAAAGAGTAGAAGCAGAGAAGAGGAAGGTTGAAGGTGGAAGTCAGCTGTATATTTCTATGCAGCTCTTCATGCCAGCAGGCTTTGTTCAGGAGCCCTGGGTGGCCAAAGCCATCTTGTTGCAGTTCTTATTTTCATGGTGCTTCAAAGCCTTCATCCCAGAACCAGCCCCGTTCACCCCCAAAACAACCTCGATCCTCCCCACCTCCGCTTCCTCGCCTTGCTTCACATCCTCACACCTCCCCTCCCCTTCAGCTTCCCAACACTTCTGCCTCCTGCTGTGCTCCAGATCATCCTCCTTCTTCAGCGTTTCTAATTCCAGCTTCCCAAGTCCGCAGTTTCTAACCTTTTATACGCCAGCGTGCTCAAATGGGCAAAGCCTCCTTCAGTCCCGCAGGGCATCAGAGCCCCCAGCACTGACTGGTGCAGCGCTGAAGAGCGCGCAGCCCCTGTCTGCTGTAAATCCCCTTGGAAACATCTCCAGTTGCTCACTGCCAGTTTTTACCAGTGAAGTACCTGGGGTTTGAGCAGTGAAGATCATTCCTTCGTGCAGCTGGCCTGTTTGTTATCTGGGCAGCGGGCAGACACAGAGCAGAAGGCAGCCTCAACTTCCCTTTATTTTCCCACAAAACATTCACGTGACACGAAGGCTTTAATAGGAGGTAATACAAAGCAATAGTGTAGCTTTCACCTAAAAAAAGGCAAGAATAGGCAAGTAATAAATACAAGCAACCAAGCAGCACCTGCACAGAGAGGAAGCTCTTTGTTAGGAGAAAAATTGAACAGCTCAGGAAATTCACCCCCGAGGCAACTGTATTGACTGTGTGCAGCGTGGTCTCATTGAACATCTTGCGAGACGTGAAATTGCAGCCTCTGACTGCGGTGCTGACAGCCATTGGTTTGCGTTTCACGTGCGTGTGTATGTGCTGTAGGTACAAGTATGCAAATAGGAAGCAGAATCGTGAATCATGGGTCTATTTTCTGAGTTGTCTTAAACACAAAGATTACCCAAGGATCAGGAAGGGTTCCTCTTCTTCACAGGAAAAGGGAGGGGGTCATTCATAAAGACATTGAGTGCTTCCTTGGCATGTCAACTTGAAACACTTCCCCTGGAGAAGGCTGACTAAAGCCGAAGTAAAAAGCTCTGCATACCCATCAGTTTCACAGCTGACTTGAAACAGATTCCTTAACCAGGCTCTTCTATGAGGAGACACTAACTCCATTGTTAATAACTCAGTATTGGGAAAACGCGTCTGTTCCTCACAGTATTGTACTATCGGGACTTTGCAGTACAGTGAACAGCCTAGGCTGCAGCTTTCTGCTCTCTAAAGCAGCATATTTCTTGATCAGTATGTGGGAGAAGGATGTACCATTTAGTAGTACCTTCCTCTATGTAAGTTCTGTTGAGACATTTATTCCTGTGACTTAAAAAATGAAGAATAGGTGTTCCTGCTCTGTTGGCCTGTTCCCATCAGCTAAGAAACACAGCTTCATTTGTGTACTTCAAGGTTTGCCATGTTTCTGGGGTCAGTTTTGTTCTGAGCCTGCGAACCCATGAAAATGTCCCAGAACTTGGTTTGCCCAGGTCAGACTCTTTAAGTCAAAGAGGAGGTCTCATGGCTTTGAACATGCTGAAAGCTTGCTCTGTGTGTCTGTAGAAGTGGTTACATCTGCACTTCCACAATGTGTTTATGAGCACTGTTTACATCCTTGTGGATCCATTTGGGGAAAGTGGAAACAGTATCACTATAGAAAATAGCGTGTAAGGATATGAAAGTAAGAAAAGAGAAAAACTGATTTAAGAATAGAATTTGCCTGATGCTAACAAACAGAAAACAGGATTTCTCCCTAAAATTATTGGCTTTGGTGTCTCAATATGAGAAATGTGTTTGGTGGATAGATGCATGAAATCATATGGGTATTGATTTTTCTTTGGCAAGTAAAGGTATACTGTAGTCCCCAGCTGCTTGACATGACTGGAGAAGGAATGGCTTCCTGTGCTGCTCCGAGTTGATGGTTCTTTCCGTGTGCTTGTGAACAGGGCAGCACAACTACCTGTGTGCCGGCAGGAACGACTGCATCATCGACAAAATCCGGAGGAAAAACTGCCCAGCGTGCCGCTACCGGAAGTGTCTCCAGGCGGGAATGAACCTCGAAGGTACCTTATGTTCAAATCCTGCTCTTAGGGTTGGGTCTTAGACACCAAAAGGTGATGCTGCTCATGCAGCAGTTACCTGGGCAGCTCTTTAACAGGCTACAAGTAAGTACCGGGCTTGCGGCGTGTGTGAGGAGCTCAGTGAAAAGCAGGAGGTTTCTGCGTTGCCGTTTCTCCTGTCCTCTCCTCTCGCACTCAGCCGCTCGCGCTGGGGCTGCTCAGCAGAAGTGAGTCATACCCGCAGAGCAGGGTTATTTGTCATTCCTGTCAGCACGTATATCTTGTTGCCTTCTCACTGGCTGTGAGACAGCAGAACTCCAGATCACCTGTAGGAAAGTGTGATGCCGGCTTGTCCTGACTCAGGAGAGTGACCTGGCACCAAAACCGTGGCGGAGAGGGAAAGCCCAGAGCCACAGACCTAAGCTTGGAGTGGGGCTTAGGTCTTCAGACTGAAGAGCAGAGGGTTTGTTCATGCTGGGGATCCTTCTTCAATCTCTCTAAAAAAGATAGGCTAAATAAATAAATTTATATGTATTTGTTCTCTGCCAAGTCCTGAATGTGGCTTATGAGAAACTGAAGAATGTGGCTTATGAGAAACTGAAGACCATCAACTAGAGATTTAGCAGAGTTGTAAAATGGCATAAAACATTTTTATTAGTGTCAGCTCTGTTTTATGTGTGATTTTTTTTTCCTTGAGCCGTAGAGATTAATACAGTTCTTACCAGCAGAGTTATCATGGTGGTACTGGTATAATCAAAATTGTCAGGTAAAATAAAAATGTCAGAATTGTATTTGTGGGATAGAAATATGAACAGAGCTTCATTCAGGCAGTGATAATATCCTTTAGTAAAGTGTAAGTGGTGAATTATGTTAAAGAGATGGATGATACATACGATTTTCATTTTGGGGTGGGAAAGAAGACATTTTGGTTTAAGAGTTGTTTCTGTTTTTTTTCACCGTGTTTGTTTTCAAATTCCATATATTCATGTCTATAGATTCATAGATGTATCTCTATCATGTATACGATATATATAGAAAATATAGAGAGAATATTAATATGTCTTCATTTGTCATTCTTATAGATTCATTTGTCTATATAAACAGAGCACTTTATAATGTATTACTCCAATAGCAAGCCCTTCTGTTCCTGCATCAGTTTATTGGAATTCATTTTAAAGCAGACCCCTACAGAGCTCTCTCGGGCTCTGGGATGAGTTCCTTGAGTTCCTTTCTCCACCAGAGAAAATGGGAATTGAATGACGTCTGATAGCTGCCACTTTTCCACATGGAGTCTGGAGCCCTTCCAGCTATAGTCTGTGTGCCTGAATTTTGGCACTGAGGATCCCAGAGAACACTGACTTTTTGGAGGGTGGATGTCGTTACATAAGTTGTTGGAAAAGGCAGAGCGGAGCTTTTGTGACCGAGAGGGAAAAGGATCTAGAAACTCAGCAACGCAGAAACGGAAGAACCCACAGTAGTGTGAAACAGTGAAAAACGAGCATGGAAACAAGGATTTAGTGGACGGAGCTGAACAGATGGTGAATTGGTTGTACTTCCAGAAGAACTCTTAGGAAAAAAAACCTGGAAGGCAGCATAAAGCACGGAAGAGACTAAAGAGAAGTTCCTTTCATCTTGTCTCTTTCAGGGTCACTGTTCAGGAATTACTGCTCTTTAAAAGCCGATTTAAATGTGTACACGTTTTAGACAGTAATCTCATTTTGGCAAGTCGTCTGATGTATCCTCAGTGCCTGAATAATGGTTATCAGCAAACCAGTTAAGAAATGGTGAGAGATCAGACTGTCCCAGCACGGCTCTTGTGCTTGCCCCTGCTTGCTGGAAGATTTCTTCCAGGAATCCGTCCAGGCACATTGGGAATAGCTCTCACTTTTGAATACCTACCGCGAGTTTCACGGTTAGGTATAGGGTAGAAGGCTAACTTGTTTATAAAGAACTAAACACATACACAAAATCTGCCATGCAGCGTTTTAATTCTGACCTGCTGTTGCGCTGAGGCAAAAGTGGGTCCTTCTGCACTAGAAACACGTTACTTGACCGCTTTCTCTGGTAGTCTGTTTTCTCTTCAGTCGTACCTCTGGCCATGTTTATCATCCTTTCCTGGGACGTGCTTGTTGCTGTTGCATGGGGGTTTGGGTGTAGGGGACTGGAAGAACGTACAACTGCCAAGCTGCAGGTACTAGAGATTTACACAGAGAATAATGGTATTTTGTGCTGCAGCTTCTGTTTCTTCGAATTCTCATTTCCACTTCCCTCGTTAATTGACCCTGGGTATTCCTTGGCACCCGTCCTCCTTGCGATGTGTTTGAAGACAAGATTTGTTGTTAGGTTTTACGCCTGTAAAAAGTCGTAAAATTGCTTGAAAGAGTCCAGCGCAGAGCTGCAAAGATGATTAAGGGAATGGAACATCTCTCTTACGAGGAGAGGCTGAGGGAGCTGGGACTCTTTAGCTTGCAGAAGAGGAGACTGAGGGGTGACCTCATCAGCGTTTACAAATATGTAAAGGGTGAGTGTCAGGATGATGGAGCTAGGTTTTTTCAGTGATGTCCAGTGATAGGACAAGGGCAATGGGTGTAAACTGGAGCATAGGAGGTTCCATGTGAACATCAGGAAAAATTTCTTTACTGTGAGAGTGACAGAGCACTGGAACAGGTTGTCCAGGGGGATTGTGGAGTCTCCTACGTTGGAGATATTCAAGGCCCGCCTGGACAAGTTCCTGTGTGATGTACTCTAGGTTACCCTGCTCTTGCAGGAGGGTTGGACTAGATGATCTTTTGAGGTCCCTTCCAACCCTTAGGATTCTGTGATTCTGTCTGTAATTTTCTTTGGCCTTTCAGGCTGCAGTTTATGGTTAAACTGTTGGCAGTTTATGGGTTTGCTCTGCCATCTTCACTTTGAGTTTGTTCTCTCCTTTCTACCCAGGCCCATTGCCCTGCCGTGGGTTTGCCACTCTAAACCCCATTTTAGAAGTGAGGTGCGTGGTGTCTGTGCCTGATCCCCAGCACAGCGGTGGGGATGTTTCACAGAAAATCTTGGATGCTTTTATTCCCATGCCGAGTTTCCCTGTAGGGATTAATCTGCTGTGATTTGCCCTAAGGAGCTGGTTTTAAATGTGTGGCGGTGTTAGATCTGAAAAGAAACTGTAAAGCAGCACATTATCTCAACCTTCTTTTTTTTGCGAGTTACAATTAAATACCTGTCAGGTCTATTAGCCTAATAAAAATTCTTGCATAATACCATGTCTTATCAGATAGATTTCTTGTTGATTATCATTTTAGCAGACTTTCTGGGCTGGAAATACTCCATACCAGGTGTCTGCATTAAGCTGAAGGCATGTGCCTGGAAATTTAAGTCAAAGCTGTTTGCTTGCTTTTGAGAACAAGGATAATGGGGCAGAAAATGCCAGAATGTTGAAAGGGTTTTGGAGCAGCCATTTAAAAATCTGATGGGAGCAATGAGAAGCATTTTGCTCCAAGGAATAACCATTGCTGTTCCCCCATGGCAGTCCTGGCAAATGTGGCCTTTGGGAAAACGCGATTTATGCAAGGGCCATGGAGAATTTTATGTCTCTAACAGTTAGTTTTGAAGTCCCTGTTCTAGATAGTGGGAGAAATGGGCTCAAGATGGGGATTTATACGTCGTTAAGCTACAGAGTTCGGGCATTTCTGATGACTGGAGATTTTGAACAGGTCAGGAGACACTTTGAATGTGAAACCACAGGACATGATGCTTCTGTGTCAGTGCTACTGACTGATCTCAGGAGTTCCAGAACAGAAACCAATTAACTGAGACACAGGAAGAGAACTGGGATCCATCCTGCTCTGTGTTCGCAGCACGCTCAGGGTAGCGGATACACCCGGGATTGCTCACAGCCAAGTAGGAGATCCCGTTATTGACAATACACTAATAAAATTGTTGCTCCAACTTTGTGTAGTTTACAGTTAACATCTCTGTGTGGTGGTTTATTTATTTGGCGAGTGAGTTTTATAGTTTAATTACGCAGCAATAATTTACATGCAAGAGAGTTGGCAAGAGAAGAACCTGCTCCTGCCCAGCGCTGAAAAACACTGTTTTCCCTGGCTTGAGAGATTGAGTAACTTCTTCCATTCATTACATGCATTTTTCCTTTCTTCTGCATGCTTTCTATACTTAATACTTCAAGGAACTTACAAGGTGCACAGTCCTGCAAATACTTCCAGACAGGTGTCGTGCTGTCACCTGGACTTTCACTGGTACTCTGCAAATTTGCAATAGAAATGGTAAAATGAAGGCTCTTCTTTTAGGATGAGCCTTGAGCATGCCCGCAGATGTTATTTAGCTTTCTGAAACATGGACATGAATGTGACTTTCACTGAAACATCACGTTTATGTGACAAGACAAAATGTTTCCACAGGAACTTTAATTAGAGCTAATGTGAAATGATTTACAGCTTTATGAAGAGGTGGCTTAGAATATTCAATTGCCCGATCTGCAGTTGCAGGATAGCAGCAGCATTTGCTCTGTGCTGTTTTTATTGCCCTGTGGTCACTTCCCATGAGCTAACCTGTGCCTTACCAAAACTTCCCTAGCTCGAAAAACCAAGAAGAAGATAAAAGGAATCCAGCAGACGGGTGCAGCGGGAGCGCGGGATGCTTCGGAAACACCTGGAAACAAGAGCATCGTCCCGGCGTCGCTGCCGCAGCTGACCCCAACCCTGGTGTCACTGCTGGAGGTGATCGAGCCGGAGGTGCTGTACTCGGGCTATGACAGCACGCTGCCCGACTCCAGCTGGCGCATCCTCTCCACTCTCAACATGCTGGGAGGGCGGCAGGTCGTGGCTGCAGTGAAGTGGGCAAAGGCAATACCAGGTAATGCACAAATACATTTCCCCCTGTACTTGGCACTGGGGAGGCTGCACCTCAAATCCTGTGTTCAGTTCTCATCCGCTCACTACAAGAGAGACATTGAGGTGCTGGAGCAGGGCCAGAGAAGGGCACCGGAGCTGGTGCAGGGCCTGGAGCCCAAGTGTGATGGGGAGCGGCTGAGGGACCTGGGGGGTTCAGTCTGGAGAAGAGAAGGCTCAGGGGGGACCTGATGGTTCCCTACAACTGCCTGACAGGAGGATGGAGCCAGGAGGGGCTGGGCTCTGCTCCCAAGGAACAAGGGATGGGACAAGAGGAAACGGCCTCAAGCTGCGCCAGGGCAGGTTTAGATGGAGCTGAGGAACAATTCCTGCCCCAGAGGGTGCTCAGGCATTGGAACAGGCTGCCCAGGGCAGGGCTGGAGTCACTGTCCCTGGGGGTAAAAGATGTGTAGATGTGGCCCTCAGTGCCATGGGTTAGTGGTGGCCTTGGCAGTGCTGGGCAGCAGTTGGACTTGGTGTCTTAAAGGTTTTTTCCAGCCTGGTTGATTCTGTGATCACAAAGTGCAGTGTTTGTATTTTGCTTAAAGTCTGCCTTTGCATTTGGTATCCATCAAAGCCTTCACAGGTGAAGCTTTAGTGATATCTGGGCTTGTTTGTGCGTCTCATGCTTCTGGAGTGGAAAAGCATAAAAAAACAGCTTCAAAAATCTTAGTACAATTATAAATTAGTTCATTTTAATGGAACCCTTTGGCCACTGAGTGCTAAAATTTGTATTTAAATGGAGATTTGGGTTTTAAAGTAATGCAAAGAGCTGTGGCTCCACTGCAGAGAGAATTATTTCTTGAATATTTTTAGCAATGAGGTTCTCTGGACTCAGACTGCAGTTGCTGCACTGCCTGGTCTGGGTCTGCACTCATGGATGGTTCTGTTTTTACTGCCCTTCACTATATCTATAGATTTTTGTTGACTGTGAATAGGCATTTGAATGTCCAGTTCCAGGGTGGAAGTCAGGACATTGATTGTGTCTCAAGCACTGTAGCCACACGATTAAGCTGACCGTCACCAGGGAAACGGGAAAGGTTTGTGGCTGTTTTGGCTCCCACCTTAAGACACACTTAGCAAGTGCCTTGCAGAAGAAGTGATGTTAAATCCCAGCCTTGGACGTGGCATCCCATGCTACCAGGGCCGAAGGTGAAGCTGAGGGTCTCTTTATTCCAGACAAAGACAAGTGTTTTCTTCCCTTCCACTTCTACTCGGTACCGCTACCTACCTACCTGCTTTCAAAACCCCAGCAAAACCACCTCCGTAATGCGGATGGTGCCCAAGAATAACATCACTTAGCAGGGCTGCCAAAAAAAATGCCCAATAATGGAATTCATGAGTCATAATGGTGTCTCCTTTGAGGCAGGGAAATAAATTAACAATAGGGAAGAAAGGCTGGTAAATTCAAATATACGTATCCAGCAGAGCTGGGAATAGAGGGATTTTTAGCCCTTCAGGGCTTCTCTGCAGTGGGGGATTAGGATGAGTTAGCCTGCATTAGAAGAAGTTCACATGCATGCACTTTCTTCTGGGCCGAGTCTTCAGGAGACCATCTGGTACTCACAAATACGGATTTAGATGCTGTTTTTATACAACAGTTCTGTGTTCATCATCTCTTCGAACAGTTTCCCTAATTAGAGAAACCCTTCAGGTTGGAGCATATGCTCTGAATGTAAATGCCAACCGTCTCTTTAATAATCACACTAATAGGAGCTATTCCTATCCCCTTTTTATCTGCTTCTTTTGTTTGTTAAGGTGGTTCTTCGTGAGTATTTAGTTTGTATATACTGCTGCTGTTGTACACCTTCAGGCATGCTAACAGCGAGCCAGCATTGCCTGCCAAACCCTTTAGCTGGGATTTCAAAATCATGAAATAACTTTGAAACACTTTGCCTCTGTTTTAGAAGTAGTAAATCATACTTGATGCTCTCTGCAAAGGCAGAAGCTTTTCTTGGTTAGACATACCAAGTTTTGTTATATATGAAACTACTGCATGCCATCCATTCGCACATCTCCAGGCAGCAGCGCTGCTGGGAGCTCTTTAGATGCCAGATGCTGAATAAAATTAAATAAAATCAGCTGAATTCAGACTTCAGTGATGATTCAGTATGGCACGATCGTGTCTTGCTAAATGTAGGCAGGATCTAATAGGAGCTAGTGCTGCTCGTTAAAAGCTGTCTGCATTTTAAGACTATTTAAGGGACCAGTTTTCAGATTTTACACATTTCCTCCCTGATTAATTGGCTCTGCTCGTGCTGCATTGTAAGATCAAAAGCAGTTACTGATGGTAACTAATGCAGTACGTATTTTGTAAGTTCAGCGTAGAGCTGTTAATTATTGATATTAAACCCATTAATGCCTAGTGGGCTGCACGTACAGAAAGTCAAAAATACTGTGATTTTTGGAAGATGGCCCAATGAATTACGGTGTACATGAAATACAGCTGTTGGCTTCTGCAAACCAGCTAACTGCCCATCAGTTCCAGATAAGCACAGACATATATTCTGATCATTTTCTAATATGTTTATGTCTCCTTTTACTACCTGTAGTACATATCAGAGCACCCAATCTGGTACTCTTTCCATCCAGAACATAACTTACGTCATGGTTATAAGATCCCAGGGCGCACGTGTGCTTTGCTTTGGTAGATGGTGAATATACAATACAATGCTGAGTTCAAGAGTTACTCTTCCTGTTGCTTTCTCTTGCCCTTCTGTTTTGTATGGTTGACAGTTACGCGTTCAAACCAGCTCAAGGTTGTGTGATCCAGGAGCTTTCTATTCAAACCTTCCAGATCTCGTGTGTATTCTCACTGTCCAGAAGACAGAACTGGAGTCCTTAAACGCTTAAGCCCTACATCTGCAAAGTTTTGAACAGAGAGAGGACTCGTTGATGGCGTGCTGAGTGTCTGAATGGAACCTTAGTAGCTGGAAAACAGCCCTGAAATCTTGCACCCCTTTTAAAATGCACTTTTTTCATCCAGCACAAACTTTGCAATAAGCACCTCTTACTGTTCTTAATTTCTTTTTGTCTTCCACCAAAATCTCATCTGAAATACGTGGCTGACTCAGATGGTCGTAATATGGCAGGAAATGTTGTTACTGCAGGTACAGAAATACCCTTCTGAAAGTGGTAGCCTGCATTGGTAAGTCAGGAGCTGTACTGATGGTAACTGCGGTCCTTTGCCAAGTTACAGGAGTTTATTTCTTCTTCTTTACTCTCACACCTCAATTTCTGTTTTCCAGGTTTCCGAAACTTACATCTGGATGACCAAATGACCCTTCTGCAGTACTCCTGGATGTTCCTAATGGCTTTTGCCTTAGGATGGAGATCATACAAACAGTCAAACGGGAATCTCCTGTGCTTTGCCCCAGACCTGATTATTAACGAGTAAGTAAGACTTGACACGGTGATGCTGGGGTTTGTACTCAGGAGGTGAATCACTGGGTAGCAAATTCATGCCAAGATCACAGATCAATCTGTCACTTGCAGGGGGTTTTGGTTTTGGCAGGTTGCTTCGCGTTTTTAAGTAAGTCAAATGCAAGGAAGGTGCTTTAGATATTAAGTGTATCTGTAACAAGAAGTTTTTGTGGGAGGTGTTTGTACAAAAATACTCCGTATTGTGACTGTTCCTGCACCAGGCATTACAATAATTCATTTTACCAGAGACCACATAGTTGAAGCTTTCTGGGATGGAGAGCAAAGTCTGGCAGATTGCATGGTGTACAGTCTGTTTATTGTATGAGAGTGATGGTCCTGCCAGGTTCACAGCATTCTTGATCAGTTAAACATTTCTATCTGAACCTGATTAAAATCTGGCTAAAAAGACAAGGTTACGAATGGAAAAACTCATCTGATTTATGTTTTCTTGTTGAACTTTGTTACCACATTTCAGGAAAAGCTGAATTTTCTAGAATCCTTGGGCATCTTTTTTCTTGCACTGCGCATCATTTTCCTTGCTTTTCTCAAACCCGTGCTGTGCAGTAATTCTGCCTTGTAGAGGAGTGAAAGAGGGAATTTGGGATTGCCGAGGTGATGGGCAGCAGGCTTTATTGGAGACGCACTGGGGATAAACACTTTGCACAGGAATATGCATCCTTATATTACTTTCCATATAATATTTTGAGGGTGCAACAGCAGATTGCGTTAGGTGATGCCTTTCTGCCTCCCGTCTGGAGAGCAAACACTCCGTCTGTCCCCTCTCCCACAGAGATGGATTCTGGATCAGCCCCAGTGCACTGTCACATTCTCCTGCCGTTCACTTTGGAGCCATTTTAGTGTTTGTGTCCTTCAGCTCTGATTTTAAAAGGCCACTTCTTCCCGCAGTGTAACAAACCTGAGGGGTCTCTCAGCCTTGCCCCTCCGGTGATTCCACGTTTCTAAGCCCTGCCAAGGGGTTCTCTCTGTGCTTGGAATGAGTCACTGGAAGTACTCTGTGGGTGTGAATCTTTGAGGTTGCTGGTCAGAGCCATGCAAAACAAGTTGACCCTGCAGGTTCCAGCTGAGGTGATGCTGTCACTGTGGATTTGCCATTTGTGGGGGCTAAATCGAATCAATACGATTGCACATACAGCCAGAACCCTTTTGTAGCATCACAGTTTCACTGACAGTGATTTAAGAAGTGATTCAAGTGATGACGTTTTATTCATGTCTCTGTTTTTCTGTCTTTAAAATGGGGGCAACGCTCATCCCTTTGGCATGCTCTGAGACAGCAGTCTTAATATTTGCGTTCCTTTTGCAATTCAGAATCAGAGCTCTCGAATCTCTTCTCTGTTCAGAAAACCATTACATTTCAGACTTCTCCTTTTTCGTGTTTATGTGTCTATTCCTGGTTTATTTCAATGTAATGATTTGCCAGAGCATTTATAAACTGTCAGCATGTCTTTACAATAAGATTTTTCTTGGGTGATGAGCAGATGCCAGGTGAGGGCCCATCTGTGTGCTGGTGTTGGTTGAAGTTCTTAGAGTTATGTCTCTGGAGTAAAACAGTCTCTGCGTGGTGGAGTTGCCATAATTGATGTGGTCACTGACAAGCGCAGTGACATCTGATTTGCTTTAAGGCAGGGGTCCCCTGCTGTTTGAGCAGTGGGTCGGAACCATGCAGCTTTACAGCTGCCTGTGTTGGTACCCAACGCATTTACTGCAGTCCTGTTGTACTAAATATTAATTCCCAAAATGCCTTCTAGTCACAGTTTCTGTACATGAATTGTTTATCAAAGTAACATTTGTTTTCAATAAAATATGTAGACTGAGAGAATCGCCATCTCTTCTCCAGTGTGCTACAGGTTCCCCCTAAAACCCTCTGGTCGTAACTTGTTATGTACCATTCATCAATAAAATACAGCCACCTCTGAGCTAAACATGACAAATACTGAATAATTGATAACACCACATGAGTTCCAAGAGGCTTCTGAAGCGCAGGGAAAGCCAGAGGGGCAGTGCTGCTGGGGAAGTGTTGCGATACTGAAGGGTTGGGTGTGACAAGAGGGACATGATGGCATCAGGGGAAAAATGCACTTGGGTTTTAATGATCAGAGGTGCCTGATCTCTCTTAATGCATCATTCAAACGATAGTTCCGCAGTATGTGATATCCCAGAGAAACCTTATTCAGTGGTACTTTGTGATGTGCATCTTGGTGATCTTTCACCCAAACAACTCCTTCCCACGCTCATCCACCCATCACCACCCTGAAAACTCTCACTGAATGTTTTAGGTATGTTAGAAACGTGTCCAAGGTAGAGTTGTAAGTTCACTGAATCATCATCACAGACTGCTTTGGGTTGGAAGGGACCTTAAAAAGCTCTCCCAGTTCCAACCCCTGCCACGGGCAGGGACCCCTTCCACTAGAGCAGCTTGCTCCAAGCCCCTGTGTCCAACCTGGCCTTGAACACTGCCAGGGATGGGGCATATATAACTTCCTTCTGTTTGGCTTGTTGTGGTGTCTTTTGGTTTGTTTTTCTCCATCTTAATGATCCATTTGGAAAAAGAAATGAAATTGTTTCTGCGCTGTGTAGTGTTGTTTGTGCAACAGAATTGAAACCTTCATTTTGATTGTCTGAAATCTAGGATCAAGGTCAATTTTACAGTTAACTGAAGCTGTCTGCATCAGATTTTGGCTTCCTGTTCAGTAGTTTCAGGTTTGTGCATGCAGATGAAGAGATGTGAGTCGCTCAAACTTGTAATTTTTGAGATCTGCAAATGACTTTTCTACAGGTCTGTTCTTTAGATGAACATTTTTCATTTGTAACTAAGAATTTGGCTCCGTATCAATAATTGCGCTTTCAAAGCCTTATTTCCGTGAAAGACTAGAACACAATTGTATGTCTTTACCCATACTGCATTCAAATGCAGTAACTCCAGGAGGTCTTCATCTCCAAGCCCCAGAGCCTTTAGATTGATGATGTACTTGTTTTTCTTAAATGGAAGTACAAACAAGTTGAGGAGTTGGCAGGAACTTCCAAGCCTCCCATGAGCCCCTCAGGCACACTTGTATCATTTCAGCCTTACAAACAGTGGCAAATATTCACATGGATGGGTTTTCGATTCTGTTGCATAACTTGAGTTTACACATCAAACAAAACTGTATGTATCACATTATGCTGTGATAAACATCTCGCTGCGTATATGGAATTGCACATACTTGAATCTCAGTATGATCTTAAAAATATATTTAGCCTACTTTTCACCCCCCAAATCCCTTTGATTTTACTTATAAACAAATCAGAGAATCATGGAATGGTTTGGCTTGGAAGGGACCTTAAAGCTCATCCAATTCCAACCCCTGCCACGGGCAGGGACACCTTCCACTAGAGCAGCTTGCTCCAAGCCCCTGTGTCCAACCTGGCCTTGAGCACTGCCAGGGATGGGGCAGCCACAGCTTCTCTGAGCAAAGAGAAAATTCACCCTCAGAAGGGTCATAAGAAAAGTGCAGGTGTTGCTGGGTACAATGTAAATGAAGAAATAGAACAGACAAGCATCTTACAAGCACATTATTCAAATGAACATAACCTCAAGATACTTGAGTTCTTTATGGGGATAATAAGACTTTCTTTAGATGCATGTGTCTGCTCAAGCATATGAGTAACATGAATCTTCCATGCATTTACCCTTGCACCAAACCTCTCCTTTGTTATTCCTGTGTAGTTACTGCTTACTTAGATGGAGTAGCAAGATCCACGAGCTCATGTCAACACTTTTTAGGCAACTGGGTGTAAGTGGGCTGTACATAAGAACCCGTCTAACCCGTTAAGAAGTTGGTCATGCTACATTTTCAGCTAACAGGTCCTTAGCATTTATAAACATCTTGCCATGAATGGGCAGAAAGCTTCCCAGAAATCAGTGGGTTGTTTTGCTGGGTGCTCAGGTAGCTTTGCTGTGGTGGTGAACGCCTCTTGGCACTGGTACCGCTGGAGATCCCTCCATAACTGGGTTTTCCAAGTACCATTGGTGCAGTCTGTGCTGTTCTTCTCAAGCCTCAAGTTGGCAGCCTGGTCATTTGACCGGTCTTCTCCTAAACAGTGAATACTTACTGGATATTCCATTTATATGTCTGTACTCCAGTCACTTATTTGGATGGGGTGGGCATCACCCAATATAGCTGAATAATGTTTATCACATTGGCTGTCCTAAGTTAAATATGTCTTATAGGGTTGGGTAGGTAGGGTTATAAGGGCAAGGGAGGGGCAAAAATGCATCTTCAGTTATTTTAAGGCTTTGGAAAATATTTTAGATTTACATTTGTGTGCTTCATTTCTGGGTAGAAATAATGCACTTCAGTGGGTTAGTGTGTGGCTGTTCAGGGAGCTCATGGTTTTACATTTCAAACCAAGACAAATGATTCTTTGATAGCAGTATGTACTAGCTGGCAGTTTTATACATAATATATGTGGTTTTGTACACATACACACACTAAACTCTATTCAGGTTGTTGAAAAGTTTGGCAGCTTAATAAATCTTGGGCTTCAGACCATCATTTAGTGTCTGGAGGTTGTCTAAACCTGTGATTTTGGAGTATTGTCCAACTGTTTCTGCAGTTTGTGATTCAAAACATGCTCTTGTTGGAACCGGCACTGTTACTACATCAGCTTGAGGCCTCTGGTCGTGTCACAGGCACATGAAATTACAGCGAGCAACAGTAACTAACGCACAGTTGTGCTCATCAAGTAGCAAACGCCATTTAATCGCTGCCCAGCTTTAGAAAGAAACTCTTGGCAGCCCTGTGTTTTAGGATTTTGACTCTGTGTGCGTACTCAGAATCTGATCTCTTATTGTCTTAGATTTGAGGTCAAATCCTTGGTTTCCTTTGTCATTCTGTGCCATACAGATTTTCTGAATTGGTGTTATTTGAATAGAAAGAAATTATCAAGTGATTCCAGTTTTATAACCCATGTTTCATGAGTTCTCTTATTCCCAGAATTTTTTCTGAACATTCTTTTGGAACTGGTTCTGTGAAGTCTGTATCATCTGTTTTTCAGAACACCAGCATCTTGTTTACTGGCTTTTTTATTCTTTTATAGACTTTGCTGAACTGAGTGACTCAGAGCGGTGTTGAAAATCATCACATGCTTTTGCCATCAACATGGCATCCCACACAGCATGTATGTGTACATCCCGTGTGTGTTACATGGGCTTTCATGGAGCTCAGACTTACAGCTAATGCTCTGCTCACTCCTGGCTACAAAAGCAGAGGAGTATTAGATACTTACGGAAGAAGAGGGTGATTCAAATCTGACTGGGTGTACAGTCACTAAAGCAGCATCACTTCAGAAGTGATAAATTGCCGTTAGCTCTTTAAAATCTCCATTTATGTGAGTGGGGATAAAGGCAAAAGCTTTGAACTACTGCGATGGGGCAGTGTCACCCAGCACTCACTGACCACAGCTCCAGCTCTACCTCCTGAGCTGTTGTGGAGTGCAGGCAGCTTCCCTGGATTGCCGGCCCTAGTTATCACCAGAGCTTTATGTGACGACTCCCCCAAGTCAGTGTGGTTCTGTAGATGGGTTTTGCTAGGAAGAAATCATGTGTGAGGTCATCTCTGATTATAATACCGCTTTTAATCAGCTACGTGTAGTACCTGGTTGAAGTGTGTGGTTTATGTGTGGGTAAATTAATTGCTAACCTTGCTAAATGCCCTCTGCAGGGAGGGTGTCAGTGCAGCCAGAAGGAAGCACAGCGCCCCAGACCCTGCTCTTGGCTGGGTCTTTGGTCCATGCTTTGGTGCGGGTCCTGGGACAGGCTCCCCCTGCTCAGCCCGGTGGCAGCTGAGATCATGGATGCATTCTGTCCAGGAGATCTGCGAGGGGAATGTCTGGGACCTCTTCCCAGGGCAGTCGCCAGCATTAAGGACTATGCAGTGAATCAGCTTCCCTCTTGCCCTGACACAGCCTGGGTGCGCTGCTCGCCGGGGCATGGTGCAGAGCAACATGTGCCCTCGCAGCAGCGGAAGGGAGGGGGCTGTGCTGCGCTCTGGGGTTTGGAGAGCTGCCATGTGCAGAGCCTTGGTATTGCCAAAAATCTGTGTCTGCAGATAGATTCTCAGGCTCGCGGATGTGATTGCATTTGCAGCACAGAGAAAGAAATGACAGGCTGACCCATTTCATAATGTTTATTTTAACCTTCTGCCCAGAAATGGTAATAGTTTTACATGAGGAAAACTGCTGAGCCCTGTCACAGAATGCGTTTAAATTACTCAATTTGAAATATGTCAGATGCCCTTTGATACAGCCCAGAGGGGTGAGGAGAAAACTTGCCAAACAGTGGCTTTGTGTCAAGTGCCCTGAGAAACATCCCACAACTGAATCTCTTACACTTACTCCTGTGTCATGCAGCTCGCCCTCATGTGCACTTTGAGTTCTCGCTGTTACTCCTTGCATGATGCCCATGTTTGTACACTGATGTATGTGGTATGTGTGTTGGTGTATGTCACCTGTATGGCTCTTGGTACTGTCTGGGTATGAGACTGTACCACACATAGTCCTTTAACATTCAGAAGGAGTTGTCCAACAGCATGCATTTGGGAATGATGGGATTTAGGCTTGTACTTTGTTGGGGTTTAATACAGTTTTGATAGCTTGTAGTTCTGACTTTTAAAGCCGATCAATACCTGTTATTCTTAGGTAAAGTTCTTGTTTTCACATAGGGTTTCTTAGGATGCTTGTGAGGGCACGTTATATGATGCTCTTGCAGGGCTAAGGAAGGGAGAACTGAAAAAGGCAGCAGTGTGAGAGGAGCTGGTGCAGTTTCATACCCAAATCTTACCCTTAACTTCCAGTTTTGTCTGTATCGTTGTGTAGATTATAATGCTGAATAGGTGATGTCTTAGAAACCAAAGATTTTCCTTTGATTGTTGATTCGTCTTTCCATTGATGGATAGGAACCATACTGCAGTACAAAGGTAGCAACATGCAATTGAAATAAGAGACGTTGCTTTAAGAATGTAAAAGGATGTGAGAAGTAGAAAGTCACTTGAAAAATTGAGAAGTTGTGGCAAGTTGATGCTATCCCCAGTGAGCAAATATGTGTTAAATCTGGGTGTTAAATCTCAACAGTACTGAAAGAAGGAGTAATCTCGTCTCCAGTCTGATCCACCATCACGCTTCTTTACACAGATTAAATACTTTGGGACTGCCAGACCTTTGTCACGTAGTGACCAAACTGGATTTTTAAGTGAAGTTTGCACTGAACTGTTGTGTTGGCTGTTGATAACAGGGCTTACTGAGCAGTCCTTGGTAAAGACAGGCTTCCTTTGTGGCACTGGGATTTCAGACGTCATGCTCCCCTCGCGCTGCAGTTCTAGGCCAGTGTTTGTATGTGGTGACCAAGGCAATCTCCCTGAATGTGTTCACTGGATTAAAAAGCACCAGGATTCTGCTGTGGGATAGATCACGTACTGCCTTACCATTTGCCTGTACAATCCCTGCTGCTCTTGAATGAAGCGTGGAAGAACTTGGATGTAGAACTTTCAGATATGTAGACATACAACTAATTCTTACGCTTTTATTTGTCAGGCAGAGAATGAATCTACCATGTATGTATGAACAGTGCAAACATATGCTCATGGTTGCCAGAGAGCTGTCGCGGCTTCAAGTCTCCTATGAAGAGTATCTCTGCATGAAAACGTTGCTTCTCCTCTCTACAAGTAGGTGAACAGTTAAATACCTGTGGGAACAATGTAATTTTAACCTGCCAGTACTCTGCATGTGCATGTGTAGTTTAAAGTGGTGTTAAGCATCTGATACCAAATAAAAGTCAAAATGTGCATCTTGGCACCTGACTGTGTAGGGTAAGTGAAGGAAGTTCAGCTCTTAGAAGATACCAGACATTCATGCTAAGATATTACATATATTATCTTTTATATTTACACTGAACAATAGCATTAATTCTTACAAACAGATGAGAACAGATGAAGCCAGGTTGGATAGGGCTTGGAGCAAGCTGCTCCAGTGGAAGGTGTCCCTGCCCGTGGCAGGGGTTGGAACTGGATGGTTTTAAGCTCCCTTCCACCACAAACCATCCCCATGATCCTGTGACAATGTGGGAGCATTGGGCTTTCCCCCAGTGCAAGCAGGAGGCTCCTGCAGCCCAGCGTGGGGCCAGCTCACTGCTGCCACGATCGGTTCCTCCCCGTGCCGTCCCCTCGTCGCCCTGGCAGGGCCGGTGCATCCTCGCCTGCCAAGCCCAGAACTGGGACAAGGGCTCCTTTCAGAGGGAATTCTTGGCTCCACGCTGCCGTGGGCTTTGTAGGAACTTGAAACTTGCCCGAAACTGCAGATTTAAAGCAGTTTCTGAAATCTCTCCCAAAAATTCCTCAAGTGTTTTGGATGTGGTGTAGGCCAACTTTCCTTACAGGAACTGGAAATTTCCTTCAAGAAGTTTCCATGGCAGGAATGGTGAAGAGGCAGCACTCGTACAGTTAAGGCCATTCAGGAGTGAGGAGTGGCAGCCCTGGTGTTAACCAGCAGAAGGCCTCTTTGTTATGTTTGCAGTGGAAGACAATACGTTTCCACATTTCTCTCTGAGTACATACATTGTGTGAGGGGAATGTTGTGGAACCTCTGAAAACTGAGGAGCTGAGATCTGTACAGCTTTTTAATCCGTGACTGCACAGTTTTAATTTCTGCTTATTGTGTTTCTGTGTTTTCCAAGAGAAGAGGAAGGAGGAGTAAAGCAGGAATCCCACATGGGTCTAGACACATAGCTCACACATAGACGTAGCGCACAGGCCTTTTCATTTAAGTCATTGAAGCAACAGTTGATGTGTTGTCATGTCCTGTGCAGACGAGGCAGGCAAAATACTTCCACATCTCACAGATGCTGACAGTGTAGCAAGGGTTGGATTTTGTGAGGAAGGGAGTGTGGTTTGGAGGCCTCTTTCCTTTCTCTTGCTTTCAGTCAGCTTTGTTTCAGCTCTCTATCTTCTTTTTCCATTCACTTCACCAAGGTAACCAAACGCTTCAAATCAAGCATCTTAAGGTCCATGTTATGCTTGATTTGTCCTCATCTGTTTACTAGTCCTTGGCCTTTAGGACCGTCCCACTAGGAGAACATAGGCACAGGGACTTCACGTGGATTTCAGTCTCCACGCTTTGGGTTCCTGACCCACAGCTCCTCGTCTGTCCAGTGCTATCACGGTGTTCCATCCCTATTCCAAGAAGCTCAGCCCGAGTCCCCCCTGGCTTGGGCAGCCAGGTTGTTGTCCAGTCTCTCTGTTACTGCCTTGCCTGGATGCGTTACTTGATCCATGTCAGGAGGCTTGGAACTAGATGATCTTTCAAGATCCATTCTGAGCCAAGCCATCCCGTGATCCTGCTGATGATCCTGCCCCTGCTCCTCCCTCAGCACGCAGAGTTTTGATGGAATCTGTCTTAATGTCATGTTTCCCCAGACACTGAGAGCACAGGAGCTCCAGCGCTGATAGGTCTTCACCAAGGCACTTCCAGGGCTCAGTGCTGTTGCTTCCATCCTCCAGTTCCTTTCCTTCTGTTTCTTGTTGGGTTACCTTTGGCATTTTTATTTTCACTTTCAGCAGTGTGATGCTGTTGGTTCATCTGCTTGTTTGTCTCAGTTCCCACACTCTTTCCTTGTCTCTCATGTGTCCTTCCTTTAAGCCGTTTTTGGTGTAACTGGTGTAAGAGAAGTTAAATAAAGGCACAGTTTGTAGATGTGTAATGTCTTAAAGGGTTGTATCAATGTTACAGTTCCTAAGGAAGGCCTGAAGAGTCAATCTTTATTTGAAGAAATCCGTATGACATACATTAAGGAGCTGGGAAAGGCCATAGTGAAGAGAGAAGGGAACTCGAGCCAGAACTGGCAGCGATTCTATCAACTGACTAAACTGCTGGACTCTATGCATGATGTAAGTTGTGAAACGAATGCTTTAGACATTCCAGATGGCTGAGTTTGGGGATATGACAGTAATCTCCTCTATCCTTTCTGCATTTGAAGGGATAAGTATCAGGGGGGTGGGATGGAGGAGACAGTTGTGCTCCCCTACTCCAACTAAAGGCTCTTTGGAGGAGGTGAACGTGGTGCTTTCAGTCTGCTTTTGAGTGGTCTCGACAGCAGTTCGTTTTGTCATTGATACCATTTTCAGTCTTTTAATTTTTTCAGTCTTTAAATTTTAAAAACTTTAGTTTTTAGAAATTGTGTGGGTTTAAAATGGAGGAACTGAGGAATTGTCACTGACTTTGCAGTAGCAGCAGAAATGGGGAGTTTAAAACCAAAATTATCTCAGAGACCAGCAATTCAAGAATCTATGGAATTGTTTGAAACTGCATTAAAATCATGCATCAGCACTATTTTTAGTAGGAGTAGCGGTCTAATTTTGCAAAGAATTCCAGAATTCAGGCTGCCTCCTCTTGCGGTATGTACTCCAAAACGTGCAGATGGTACAAAGTGGTGCTGAAGCTGGGTAAGGCAAAGGAAACTTAAGAGACCTCAACATTGTTTTGTCTTTCTTGTTGCTGTACCATGCACCTGGAAAGATCTTGAGCTTGTCCATGGGTATTTTATATGCTGGAATAGGAAGGAGACAAAACCTCTTCCGGATTTGTAAAGACCTTGCACGAGCTGTTGTTTTCTATTAGAAGACCAATTACAGGACTTGCTAATTAAGCTGAGGGCAATTAGCACCCAGGCGGGTGCTGGCCTGCGCCTCACTGCGGAGGCAGAGGAGGGGAGGGAGGAAGGATGTGGGTTAATAGTTCTTCTGTACGTATTTGTGTGAAAGTAATTCTTTGCTTTATCGCTTGTAGGTGGTTGAAAATCTTCTGAGCTTTTGCTTCCAGACATTTTTGGATAAATCCATGAGTATTGAGTTCCCAGAAATGTTGGCAGAAATCATCAGCAATCAGATACCAAAATATTCAAATGGAAATATCAAGAAGCTCTTATTTCATCAGAAGTGACTGCCTTAACACAAAAGGGTTGCCTTAAGAAAACGTCAAATGATAGCTTTTTTTTTTTGTAAAGAAAAATCCCTACAGACCCTGTTGGTTTTGTCCTTGCAGCGGTGTTTCTTTTGTAATTATGCACTACATGTGGTTTACAGAGGGCCAAGAGTTAGGCTGGAGGAGCGGCGGAGTGCTCGCCTTGGTAAAGGAGTGGGGAGAAGGGCAAGGAAAAGGAATGGTGTTGGTCAGAAATTCTCTCTCTCCCCTCGTGCGACATCCCTGGATGCGTCGGAGCCAGCGGGGCCAGGCTGGGTGCTCCGGACATTGTGCTGGTGGAGGAGTTGCTGCAGTTGGCTGAGACAATTTTCTAGGCTATTTTTTTGTGTTTTTTTGTTTTGTTTTGTTTTATTTTGGGTTTTTTTTTTTTAGTCAAGTGTTTTGGATTTTCTTTTCTAAGGTAGCGTTTGGTTCCTGCATGTGTAACCTGAGGAACGTTTACAAGTGTATATCGGAAAAGGGAAGTTGTGCCTTTTATAGCTATTGCTGTCTGGTTTTAGCCATTTCCTTTAACTTTCTATACCGTGAACTCGGCTTGTTCATTTTTTCTTACCTGATTTTTTTGTAATACTTCAAGATGCCTATTGTACAGCTGGTTTTATAAGGTGGGGCAGCTCGTAGCTTTCCTAAATGACCTCTAGACATTAATCCTCGAGTATATTCACACGATGAAAATGGGTTTAGCCTTTTCTAACCTAAGAGCTTTCAACTGCCCAAGCGACCATCAAGATTTGGCATTTTTTAAGGGCCAGGGTGGGTGGGAGAACTCTCAAATCTAATTCAATAGATGTGAAAGAAACAACTGCTTTTGGCTTAGGTGCAAAAGTGTTGGATATGCAGATTCATAGAAGATTAGCCCAGTCCTAAACTGGATGTAAATGAGCAGGTTATTTTCTATATTGAAGAAAAAAAAAAAGCCTGATTTTTGCATATGATGCAACAGCCATAACTGAGAGTCACGGGCTGCATTGATGCCAAGAAGCTCAGTCCTGACTGCCCATCAGGAAATTTTCAGGAAAATATGCATAGCTTAAAGAAAAGTTTACTTCTGTGTGGAGAAACTCACGTTTTCTATACACTGAGATCTGTCATCACACAAGTATATCCGGAGAAACGCCACTGACGTAGAGGCAGACGTGTAATTATGCCCAGTGGTTTGGTTTTGTTCTGTTCTCTTGTGTCGGTTCTAGAGCTCTCTCCGTGGGGCAGGAGGAGGGAAGAGCAGCCGGAGCAGCAGAGCTTCGAGCCCCATTCCCACATCTCTATGGCCGCTGCTGGGCCCATCCTCTTCCCTGGAGAGCAGGAAAGCTCCGCTACTGATCTCGTGGTCTTAGAGTCGTACGTCAAACCGTCTGTGTTTGTAAGGCTGCATCCCTTCACCCCAATGACTAGCGTGCCATAAAACTCCCCTGGGTCTTGTGAATTTCTCCTTGTTGCCATTGATACCGATATTTTAAACCGTTTAGAAGCTGTAGTAGCCTTTTCTACGTGCACCTTAACAATTTTCTGTATTTCAAAATTGAAATCTTTCCTAAGCCACTCTAAAATCTGATTTTTACGCAAAGTGGCCAGAGTATTTGTGTAATAGAAACGAGAAAGATCATCTGATAAAATACAAAACCTAATATATTTTTATATTTAGTTATAGTTTCAAATATGTATAATCGGTATATTCGCTGATCCAAGAAAAGAAGGGAAGGGCTACTGCAGCTTTAAAAGCAATTTATTAAATGATTGTAAAATAGCTTGTATAGTGTATAATAAGGATGATTTTTAGATGACAGATTGCTTTATCATGATACATGTAATTATATTTTTTGTAGGGGTCACAAATATGCTGAATGGTAACCCGTCCCCGCTGGGGTTTGTCTGGAGGTAGTGCTGAAGGCGTCGGGGTTTAGTATCCAAAGAAGTACTCTGTCTCAAAAGGAAAACCTGTGTTCAGTGGGTGTGTTTAGGGTTGAGTTTTTGATGTTTTTTCAAATCACTGTGTACAAATCCCAGCTGGAGCTTGGATGGAATACTCCTATCTGTATGGTTGGGTACCATTCGCCAGGCGTTTGCTAAATCCGACCTCCGCTGCAGGCAATGTAACGGGGAAGATGCGTGTGAGCACCCACACCTACACCTCTGAGCAGACGGGGGTAGTTTCACATACAGCCTCACCTACCACAGCAGAAACAGCTCGACAAATTGGGCAATAATACACACACAGGTACCAGCAATATGTAAATACGGAGCATAGGTTGTTCACCATACACTAGCACGTTTCTGTTGTTAGCAGAAGGTGGTTTCCGAGCAAAATGGGAATCCGAATTTCCACCCTTTCTTAAAGCCCTGTTTGAATGCTATACCTATTAAGAAAAGCTCCTATATTCAGTACTTTGGAGTAAAATATCATCTTTAATAAAAAAGCAAAGTAACCACTCTCTGATCTGTAAAGGATATATGTACATTTTCTTACAGGGAAGGGCAAGTTCAGTATTGCAGTTACAACTCCTACCCCCATTTCATGCAACTATTCACACAACCGTTTGAGATACAGATAGGAGTTCTGTGCTGCTTCCGGGGGCTCTTCAGCTAAAGGAAAACTGGGGTTACTTTGGAGAATGGTTTTAAAATTGCATCCCCAGGAACCCTGATTTGAGCTTGCGTGGAAGAGTGGTGGTGCAAGCGGGTGTGCAGTGGGTGTGCAAGCATCTGCGCATCCATAGACACAAATACAGAACTTCTCTTTTTGCCAGCAGAAAAGTAACTGGAGTGAACATGAACAAATGATTCCCCGTCTTGAGAGAACCGGTAACGTAGGAGAAGAGAGGCTCTACCCCCTCCTAGTCTGTATCCCTTTATATTCCTTTTTAGTTTAGGGATTTAAGGAAAAAAATAAAAAGGAAACTGTGATGTTAGAAGAAAGCAATCGTCCTGTACGTGCTGTTAGGTTTTAAACTTCACCATTCGAAGTCTGTAGTGCTTTAGTAAGCAGTGAGAAGTCCGTGTCCTGTGTATCCGTAGTCCTTGTAGCAGTGGGTAGTATCTGCACTCTGGATAAAGCAGGGAGAATTCTGACTTCGTCTCTTCAGTGCCTTATCACAAAGTGCATCGACCGAGGGGCGGCCGCCGGCAGCCCGGGCGCGGAGCTCGTGCACGAGCAGCGCCAGGAATGGCCTTAGCGGGAGAAGCGGGAGCTCCGGGAATGGCCTTAGTGGGAGCAGCGGGAGCGGGGCCGAGGGCTGGGGATGGAGCTGGGAAATGAGCTCGCCATTTCACAGACAGGGGTAGAAAACAGGAGGAGGAAAGTGCCTGGATGAACATCAGCTCAATCCTGTTTCCCGTAGTCGAACTTCAGCGAGTGAGGACTGGAGGGTCACACCTTAGCGTGAGGGTTTCGGAGGGTGTACTTAGAGTAGTTACGCTCTATCCTTAGTCCAGTCTGCAACCAGGTGTTGCTGAGCCATTGATGCCACATAGGAACCAAATTTTCAGGAAAGGACTGGGGCCTCCGAGGCAGCGGGAGGCTCCGGGGTGCTGATGAAAGGCTGTGTGTATGGAAATACCCCACCTCCCAACTAACGTGCATAACAGCATAGAGTCAGCGATGTGTCATTATTCTATTTTGTATATTAAACAAGAGATATATACTGGGGACAAATCCTATATCGTACCGGTGTATGGCATTATTAAAAAAGAATCATTATTTTTATCACAGTAATTTTAAAACAGCATAAAGGAAATTAAACCAGTGACTCCTGTTTAAAAATGAAAGTTGTAGTTTTTTATTCATGCTGAATAATTCTGTAGTAACAAGTCTGTAGTTTTCACCTACTCAGTGAACTGTTGGACTGTAAAAGCTTGTGTGGAATTGTTGAACATTTATTTTTTCATTTGAATTTGCTGTTCTGGTAATACAAAGCCACACATCTGTACAGAAGTTGCAGTAAATGTGAGCCATTTACAGCAATGCCGAATAATGGACAGAAACCATATAATAAAATTCTGCTTTTTTCATTAAATGGCTCCAAAATGCTTTTGTGCAGTGTTTGCTGTGTACCTGGAGGGGGTTGGTTCTCACAACAGAGTCAGCTTGTTCATCTGTTCTCATCACTCACCTCATCCGCAGGAGTCACTGATGCTAAAGCTAATGGCCGATGTAGTGGAGTTCTGGAGGGGGAGAGCGTCTGATAATTAAGTTCAGATGAACAGTTTAACTTGCGTCTCCCAAACCTTGCTGTGTTTGCCACGGCATTCTGAACATCCATTTCTGGGGCCGAGGGGGCAGGAATTGATGCCCCAGTTTCTGAGAGAAACAGCTCAAAGTGAAGTTAGGGAAAAACCAGAACTGATTTAAAATGTGTTACTGAAATGGTTCTTGATGGTTTCACACTTGTCCGAAATGCAGGACCTCAGACTGGTTTGGGTTGAAGGGACCTCAAAGCTCCTCCAGCTCCAACCCCTGCCACGGGCAGGGACCCCTGCCACTAGAGCAGCTTGCTCCGAGCCCCTGTGTCCAACCTGGCCTTGAGCACTGACCAGTTTCAAGAGCCTTGGTCTCCCAGCTCCTAGATTTACACGTTTTGGGGTTTCACTTGTGCCACTGCTTTTTCCATGTTTGCACCCCCAAGTCTTGGGGCTTTTCTACCGCCAAGGGCTGAAGCAGTCCTCTCAGAGGACAGATCCACCTCCAGCCTGCAAAGAAAGCCCCAAGGGATGGCTTGAAAAATCATTCCCAAATCAGCGGTGCTGGAAACACCCCTGTGGGGCTGGGGACGCTGCACTTGGTGCTCAGAGGGTCTCGAGGTCCCCAACCAAAACCCAGTGCTCTCGTGTTCCTTCCCTGCCACGTCACCACTGGAGTTCTTGAAAAGCAACTTATCTTCAAGACATCAGTAAATAAAACTGTTTTCTTCCTTCACAGGGCTCATGCCTGTGCCCCATTGTACAGCAGCGTGAGAGTCGTGCCATCATAAAATCTCATTTAGCAGCAACTCAAAATGCCAGCTTCCAGCAGGGAGGGATTTCTTTGAATTGTTTGCAATGAAACCAGGGGCTTACATAAAGTTCACTTTGGGAATTTCCAGGCTCGATGGCTGCAGACTGGGGCCAGAGGCAATGCACGGACAGGAGTTACAGTAACTCCATCTGTCTGCGTAACAATTCTGAACGATGCTTTGGGGAGATGCAGCAGATCCATGGGTTACAAAGCACTCCATGGCTCTTCCATGGCGTCAGCCAGCTCAGTTCGGTTCCTTATCAGCAATGCTGATAATTTCATTTATGGGGAGACCTGAAGCTGGTCTAGATAGCACATGAAAAGGTGTTCTCTATTCAACTTACAGCATGGCTGGAGCAACGGCAACTGAAGAAACCCCCTAAAGGGGAATAAAAGTTCCTTAGTCTCCAGTGGCCAAACCCATGGATGGAAACTTGCTCTGAAGCACACCGGAGTGGTGGCAGCAGTAAATATTCAATACATCACAGGCCTGGCACAGCACCAAAGCATAATTAAGGATATTCTTTGAGGTCACAACAGAGACCTTTACATTTAGAACATAACAAGTAAGTGGAATCCTTCTAATTACAGGCCCTGTTGATGTGAGATCAAACCACATGAAAAGACAGAGGCAAAACTGCTGATGCAGCATCTAATACGGCCACTAATTGCGTTGCTAATGCACGAGGACAGGGGTTGTACTGCCCGCTTGATGTGATACCTGGTGGAAAAGTGACCCACTGCGCCCGGTTGAGTGCTGTGGGCCCGGCTGGCAGCCGGGAAGGACGGGGAGCTCAGGAAGCGCGGCGCCAGCTCGCTCCAGCCGCGCAGCATCCGTGGCTGTGGGATTCTGTGTCCTAACCCTTGCCGGGAGGATTTTCTGGTTCGGGCCCCACTGGGACGTTTCTTTGTGTACAGAAGAATGAGCGCGAGCGGGCTCAGCTCTGCGCTGCTCCTCAGCCAAGCGCCGCATCCAGTGGGATGCACTGGGAAGGGTTCATGTGTGCAGGGACAGCACACCCCCCTCGGGAGCATCCCCAGGGAAAGCCGTGCAGCGCTTGGGATGCCTCGGGTCTTACCTCAATGTGTTCCCTGTCAGTTTAAAGCCATGTTTAAACGGGGGGGGGGGGGGGTGTGTCTCCATCTTCTCTTTATTCCCTTCTTTTCACTGAAGCAGGCCAGGTTGCATCCAACACTGAGCACTTCCCGTGTGCTCACAGCATCCCCCTTCTTCTGTAGTCAGGACAAACTACAGCTGTGACAAGCCCCTTTGCCACAGGAGGTGCCTGGGGGAGGACAAGGAGGGCAAGGACAGAGTTGGTGCTTTGTAGTCACAAGGCTTTCATGCACAGCTGTCTGTGTGCAGATACAGAGATAGAGGTAGATGATGTAGATAATATAGATGATAGAGATATAAGTATAGACATGGATATAGATGATATAGATAATATAGATAATAGAGATACAGAGATAAAAACATAGACATGGATATAGATAAAGATGATACAGATATAACTATAGATGATACAGATATAGATGATATAGATACAGATCTAATCTGTCTGTCTCCCATGAGCACGCCATGGCTGCGGGGCTGTGCCTGTTCCCCAGCTGCACACATGTGTGAGCTCCAGCTCCTGCACTGCTGACAGGGGTTGGAGGAGGGGAGCAGAACCCAGAAACAAAACCCATGGCTGGCCGAGGCCCCAGGGCCGGATCCAGCAGCGTGAATAGCACAGCCAAGCCAGCAGCGCATTGCCTGCACCACAGCAGCGAGCAGCCCCTCTGCAGCAAGGGCACAACATGGGCAGCATCACAGAGCCCCAGTCACTGCCGAGGACACTGAGCAGGGGGACATGCAGCAGATACAGAGATTGAGAGGGACGTGGAGCTGTTGGGGCGAGTCCAGAGAAGGCCACAGAGCTGCTGCGAGGGCTGGAGCAGCTCTGCTCTGGAGCCAGGCTGAGAGAGCTGGGCTGGGGCAGCCTGGACAAGAGAAGGCTCCTGAAGGGGAGACCTGAGAGCAGCTCCAGTGCCTGAAGGGGCTGCAAGAGAGGGAAGAGACTTTGCAGTGGGCACAGCCCTGCCTGGCTGCCCTGCTCCCCAGGAGCAGCAATGACAGCCTGTCACTGCCACTATGGAGTGGGGACATGGAAGATGGGACATGGACTGTGCCAGGGAGATGGACCAGGATAAACCACTGATACAGTGATGAACTTGGGGAAACAGGGGCTGCCAGGGAATCGGGAGCTCTGAAACCATGAGATTCGTCCTATAAGGCATTAAGAAATAGTATCTGCTTAAATAATGCTCACAAACAGCTTGACAAATATTTCCCCCTTGCCAGACAATGGTGCTTCTGTCATTCCCCCTCCTATGGTGCTGTTAATGCTGCTCCACAGAGGTCCAGCCTGTGCCCCTACTTGGCCACCGGCCCCACCGCAGTTGTGCTGCTGCACAAAGCATCCTCAGCCACAAACCAGCCTTCATTAACTCCTCAGTTCTCCCATGCTCTCTGCTTGCAGGCAGCACTCCCATGGCCGAGCTGCAGCAGAGCCACGCGTGCTCCTACCGCAGACACACAATTCACCTTCTGCACGGCTCAAAAACAGCGAGATTACCCCAAACCAACAGTAACAAAACCCAACCAGCCCTTGGTAAGACAAAACCCCGGAGGGGGTTGCTTCCACAGCTCCCCCTTGGTGGAGATGCTGCTTCCTAGGGGGATCGGCCCCCTCCAAACCCTGCCTTGGGGCTGGGGGTCCCCCGTACCGGCCAGGACTTGCCGAGCGCAGTGGGGCTGGACCAGCTCGGAGCTGTCGGTCTAAATATATCGTTGTTGCTGGGGGAATAGCTAATAAACAGAGAGGGTGAGCTCTGCTGATTTAATTGGCTCTGCTGCGTGCGGCTGGAGGGACGGCCCCGCGCGGCTGGGGGAGCCTCAGGTACCAGCACAACGCGGAGCAGCCTCCGGTTAACAAAACACCCACGGGAGCCAAACCAAAACAAAGACAACAAATAACAAAGGCAGGGGCAGGCCAGAAGCACCTCATGCACTGAGATGAGCTCTTAGGCAGAAGCTCTTCCCTGTGAGGGTGCTGAGGCGCTGGCACAGGGTGCCCAGAGAAGCTGTGGCTGCCCCATCCCTGGCAGTGCTCAAGGCCAGGTTGGACACAGGGGCTTGGAGCAACCTGCTCTAGTGGAAGGGGTCCCTGCCCGTGGCAGGGGTTGGGGCTGGATGAGCTTTAAGGTCCCTTCAACCCAAACCAGGCTGGGGTTCTGGGATTTCCCAGTCCTAGAAACACAGATTCTTGCAGCAGCAAAACTGAGATTTAGAAAGACACGTGTGAAATGTCCATAAAAATCTAGAGCTGCCACCACCCGAGGCTCTGGTCAGGGTGAGGAGGGCACAGGGTGACAGTGCATGGGTGACATGCACCCGGGCTGGGTGACCCAGGGCTGGCACCGCGCAGCGTGGGCTGGGAAAGCTCTTTGCTGTTGCCCGAAGAGCAGGATGCAGCCCGGTGCTGTGCCATCGGCAGGGTAACACACCATGGCCCTGCGAGGCTCCAACGGGGGGGCCGCAAACCCCGCTTCTCCCACAGGATCTGCATGAAGGGAATGTTCTGCTTGGGTTACAGGAGACCGTGCTCATCCACGGTGCCTTTTCCATGGCCCATTACATCCTCTCTATGAACTCACAGGTGGCTGCTAACGAAGGCTCTGGATCATTTGCAGGTATTTAATTACCCGATTGCCATGGGTAACCCTGGTGCAGGAAGGGGCAGCCGGGAGCAGGATGCTCTCAGGACCCCAGGGTGAGTGGGACATGGACACCAGAACCCTGCTCTGGACACGGCTTTGTTTAACTCCATCTCCCCCCCACCCGCAGCCCCTCTTCCTGCCTCCCCCATCTCACCTGAGCCCCAAGGCAGGTTTCCAGGGGGCTGGGGTTTCATTTCCCCCCTTCCTGAGTGCGTCAGTGAGTTTTAGAGCACAGGTGTAATTTTCTAGAGCCCTTTGTCTGAGGTTTAGAGGCAAGAATAAGCTTCATTAACAGGAGGGAGGGTTTCTAATCAGTAATAGGTAGGTGCTACCTCGTGAGCCGTCAAACGGCTGTGCTAAATTACAAGGTGCTTTGCTGTGCTTGTCTTCAAACAATCAGCTCCTCACCCAGAGACGGGAACTTTAAACGGCTACTTCTTAAAGACCCAACACCTTTTCATGTTCAGCTCCCCGCAGCTGTGAGTTAGCCCTAACATACGAACTGGAATTGCTTTGAGGCTGCTGCTTCGTTACAAGAATTAAATGCACTTGCAAAGCAGAAGAGGGCCCTTCAGCGCTGGGCTCTTTTTGTGCAGGTAACGTTCCTCACCTACAGACCCATTGACTTCAACCAGAGCTGCACAGATGGAACTGATGGAACTGGTGGGTGCTGCTCAGCTGCCCATACACTGATCTCCATCTCCCCTCTGGCAGATTGAAGCCATTCCCCTTGGCCTGTCCCTATATCCCTTTTCCCAAGCCCCTCTCCAGGTTTCCTGTAGCCCCTTTAGGCACTGGAGCTGCTCTGAGGTCTTCCCCAAGCCTTGAGCCCTTACCTGCACCTCACCTCACACTGCACCTCCCATGGATGTGGGTTTCACTCTTCTCCTTGCCCTCAAGCCTTGAGCCGTGGCCGCAGGTCTCCAGGGAGCAGGCGATGTCCTGGCTGGCTGTGAGGAGCCCATGGACCGGATCCCACCCTTCCCCATTCAGCAGCTCCTGGGATATCCCTGCTTCCCCAGGGTGCAGGCTGGCGGAGCAGAGTCCTGACCCCAACTGAGATCCTTCTGTAAAGACACCTAAAAGAGCTGAGGGGATGCAGCTCCTCATGCCCACACATCACCTCCAGCCCCAGTGCTCCTCAGGGCAGACAGTGGCCAGGAACGAAGGAAAGGCTCTGGGAGGGACCTCAGGGGCTTACACAAGCACTCCGTGAAGCTGTGTGGATTTGTGCTGTGAAATTGCCAGGATAAATCCGGGTAACTCCTCTCCAGCACTTAAACAGAGCCATCAACTGGATACTGCAGCATCCGGATGTGCTGGTGTTACAAGGCTCTGGTGAGCATCCTGCTCCCATCCCTCACCACCACCCGCTTTTAAGCTGTCAGCAGTAAAAGAAGCGATACCCTTGTGGAAGGAAAGTTCCAGTGCTTCATCTGCAGCTTACCCCGAAATCAGTACCGCAGTCTTCTGTGCCAGGGTTAGAGAGCTCCGCTCTCCCCGAGGTGCAGGGACCAGCAGGAGCCCGCCCTGCAGGTTAAGGTGCAGAGGACAGAGCACCCAATACCCCCATGTTACAGCAGTAACCCAGCCCGGCTGTGATGAGCTGTGATGGTCTGGGCTGCTCTTCAGGCCACTGAACCCAGTGTCGAGACAGACACTGACCAGGAGGATGTTTTGTCTGACTGCGGAGCCAGGCAGGAATGCGAAAAGTCACGGCCATGGTCTGAAATGGTTGCTCTTATTGAGCAATACCCTGCTCAAAGAAAGCATCCAACTCCAACCCAACCCCAACACAAGCCAATGCCAATCCCAACCCCAACCCAAACCCGACCCAAACCAATGCCAATCCCAACCCAACTCCAACCCAACCCCAACCCAAGCCAATGACAATGCCAATCCCAACCCAACCCCAATCCAAGCCCCAGCAGGGCACCGGGAGGTGTGATGGGAGCGCTGTCAGCAGCCTGGGTGCTCCCAAACCATCCGAGAGGGTTCACTCCCTGCTGTAAAGCCCCCCAAATCCATTGAAGAGGCAAGGGCCCGCAGGGACCTCAGAAAAGCCACACTTGTCAGTGGCCACCAGGACACGGGGACTAAGGCTGGTGACAGTGGCCTGGCCACAGCCAACTGATGAGACCCACCCCATCAACTTGAACCATGGCAGGACTGTACCCAAGACTTGTGTTTGAACAGATACTATTGCAGTGTCTTCTTTCCTGCTTTACTGCCTAAACTGCTGGGCAGGGCGTACAGGCCAGGCTTCACCTACCAGCGCGCCTGTGAACACCCTGCTTGCTCCTAATGTTGACTGATGACTTTAATATTCAGCATCAAATGTCATGTCAAGCTGGTTTAAAACAGTATTTCCTCTCTCTAATTTCTCTCAGAATAAACCAGTGTTTGCTCCATTATTAAACTCCCCCACGGAGGGAGCGTTCACTGAGAGCTTCAGACAAATCCTGCTTTTGGGGAGTTTTAATTAAAAAAGAATATTCCAGTCGCTCCCCTGCAAGAGCAGTAACTGCTGCTGCTGCTTTGCTTTCCTCCCTCCACGGGATATCTTGTAAATACGTCTGCGTGGAACTTCTGTTCCCAATAACTCTCCAGGCAGCGCATCCAGACGCTCCTAAGAGCATAGGAAAAGGAATTTACTCTCATCCCAGAACAATGTGAGTATCTGAAGAGGCAAAAGGGGACACTGCACAGAGAGGCTTTGTGAGGATAAGGACTGGCAGCAGCTGGCTGGGGCAGGGCAGTCTGTGCTGCTCCTGCAGCCTTAGGAAGAGGTCCCCAAACACCACATCCCCTAAACACACCTTTTAGAACAGTTCTGATGTGTCTGAGATTCTCATTTGCCCACAGAACACTTCCTGTTCAAAGGCTGAGAGTCACGTTGGAGACAGAAGGCTGTGCTGGGAAGACACTGGCTCCAGCAGCAGCCTGAACTTGTTCAGCTGGAGAACAGAAGACTCCCAGGAGACCCCAGAGTGGCTCCAGTGCCTAAAGGGGCTACAGGAAAGTGGAGAGGGACTTGGGACAAGGGCCTGTAGGGACAGGCCAAGGGGAATGGCTTTAACCTGCCAGAGGGGAGACTGAGATGAGATCTTAGGCAGAAGCTCTTCCCTGGGAGGGTGCTGAGGCGCTGGCACAGGGTGCCCAGAGAAGCTGTGGCTGCCCCATCCCTGGCAGTGCTCAAGGCCAGGCTGGTCCTTTCCAACTCAAATCATTCCATGATTCTATGGTGGGGGAGCAGCTCAGGACAGGACAATCCTGAACACAAGCAAATACTGCTGACAGATGAAACATTAAGCCCTTCCCCCCCCTTCCATCAGCCCTTTCCATCCCTCCCCTACACCCCTGGACAGGGGTTCCTATACTACCCACCCTAGACAGTGCAGGAGCCAGAGCCAGCTCTGAGCAATCCCTGAGGTCCCAGTGACTTCTGGGGCTGGATTAAGCCCAGCCTGATCCTCTGCTCCAGGAGCATCAACAAGTGGTACGAGTTTTCACCACTGAACCCGAGGATGAACAAGGACAGTGAAACACCGGCTTTGATCCCTACAAATCTCTCGGCCTTCTTCATCCATTGCCTCACAGCACAAAACACGGGACAGTTTGGAGGCTTCTCCCCTGCGCAGCCATCAGCAGCAGGGCGACGTGCCCAGTGCATCACTTACAGCGAGGTTACAGCCCCGAGGAGACGAGCTGTGCTGCGCCCGCCCTGGAAATCAGGAAAAGATCAACTTTTTCCTCTGTTTTTTTCCCCAAAACAAAAGTCCCGGGGTTTTAATCACTGCAAAGAACATGAAGAGGTCTGAGGCTTTGGGTTCCTCAATTCTAAGTGACACCACAAAGCGGACAAGAAGGCAGCCCAGGGTATGAAAGTGGCTGTGGATGTGTTTGCAAGCGTTCTCTGTAACTGGTTTCAAGTGTCCTTTGCTTCTCTCATTACAGGTGTTCTAAAAATATCAAATATAGATCTTTCCCTCACAATATTTTAAGATACTCTATTTATACAATAATTCTTTCAAAAATAAAAAGTGACACGTACAGCAATTCAGCCACTCAGTCTGTAAAACCATTACAAAAGACACAGCATCCATCCCCCAGCACCGCTGCTGCCCAGGACTGGGGGGGTTCTGCCACCATTCTCTATCACAAAATAAAACCATTCCAGCTCCCGACGTGCCACCCACAGTCACGCTGGGCTCCTTCTCCCACCCTCTCCTTTAAAAACAGCCTGGAATAGTGAGGGATTTCAAACCCACTCTGCATGTCCATGGAGGCAGGAGCATCCTCTCCGGGGCAGGAACGGAGCGGTGGTGAAGGACCTGTCCTTTGTGCTCTGTTTTCTGGACACACCACCACCAAACGTCCTATGAGCATGGGAATAATTTACCTTGCACACCGGTACTGCACAGACTTGGCACGCACAGACTACACGCACGGAGCTGCGAGCACGAGACCACCTAAAAAGCAACGGGTGGAGAGTGGCAAACACAGCTCCCAATGGCACTAAATCAGCAGCCTGGGCACTCACAAAAGCATGGATGTGTCTATGCAAATGCATCGGAAACGGAGACCGTCACCAGGAGCGGCATTTATCTGGAGCTGCATCTTGCCCTCCAGGAAGGAAACGCGGGCTCTTTGCCTCAGATCACAGACGCTGCCTCGCAGGAAGTTCAGTTGTTAAAAAAGGACACACTTTGAGAGGTTTGGTCCCAAATATTCCCACTTCACGGCGCCGGCGCTGCAGAGCCCAGTGCAGGACCGCTCTCGCCTGCAAGAGCGGAGCTCTGCTGCGGCAGCACAGCATGGGACCCGCAGCCTCCTGTCACTGCTGCTGCTGCTGCTGCTTCAGCCCTTCCGTGGACACGGGAGATGGGGCTGGGTTGCTCCCCATCTGCATGGAGCTGGCTGGAAAGCGGGGAAAAGAGACTGGCAGCAAAGGGCTTCCTCACTGCTGACCGCTCTTCCTCCGGCGGGGAGGATGACGAGCTGGGGTCCTTCTGCTCCCTTCTTTACAGGTGGCAAGCAGAGTCACCGCAGGGAGCGCAGGCTGGTGCGTCTCTCGTGCTGCTCCACACTTGGTGCTTGGCACCTCTGGAGCACGCAGGCTGTGGTGCGGAGCTGCCGCTTTGCTGGTTTGCTCATTGCTGCGATGGCTCCGCGCTGGGACGTGGGCTTTGGGCATCACTACCTCGGATCGGAGCTGCAGGAGTAGAGCCACATCCCCAGGACTGCTCCTTCCACAGCCCCAGCACACACGGGGAGAGGAGCACAGTTCTATCCGCAAACATTCATCTCAGTGGGGATGGGGAAGCCCTCACCCTGGTCCCACCAGCGACTGCCATGGATACCATGGAAAGCTCAGCGCTTCCTGCGCCCAAAGTTATAGGAACTCCACGTAGTTCTCAGGGATTAATCCTGTCTTGCCATTGAGGGTCCCTTCCAGCCAGCCAGGCTCCTGCGATGGGTGAACTTGAGGAGAAAAAGAAAAGACAGGTTACGACAGGGGTTACGACATAGGGGTTGTTGCTCTTCTGTGTGCTGACATCAGCTTGCATCCCACAGCTGCTCCTGGGAGAGAACAAGACCTTTAATTTGTGTTTGGCTTAAAGTAAGAAAACAAATATGCTAAGATGCTCGGGAAGCTGAAATGCTCACCCTGGGCCTCCTCTGCCTGTCCTTTATAAAGCGTCAGGGACCCAACAGTAAAACCAACAGAAGAACCAAGTGAGCTGCACATGAGGCTATGTACTGGGATTCCAAATACTGGTGCTGGGCTGATGTAAGTGAAGCACCAGTGATAAAAACAGGGGCTCAAAACTTCCTCCAGATTTGGGCTAAAATGTCTTTGGAGTTTGAGAGAAGGTGGTTAACTCTATCACAGTGTAACCCTGCACATCCCGGCCTGGACCAGGCTGAGGGAGGGAATGCATTAGGAAACGCTCCCGGTAGGAAAGCAACCTTATTTCTGTGAAATGAAAAACGTGGTCAGTCCTCAGAAGCCTCAAACTCCTCTTTTATTCAACCAACTGTGAAAATCTGCTGGTTTTACAGGAACCAGTTATGCCCATTCCTCAGTCCATCACTACAGGGAACGTGGGCAGAGGAATACAGTACATAGTGATCTATTAATGACAAATACAGACCACAGAATAAAGGAATCACAGAGTGGTTTGCGTTGGAAGGGACCTTAAAGCTCCTCCAGCTCCAACCCCTGCCACGGGCAGGGACACCTTCCACTAGAGCAGCTTGCTCCAAGCCCCGTCCTTTGCTTTACACATTTTGGGGTTTCACTTGTGCTGCTTCTTTTTGCACACTTACACCCCCAAGTCTTGGGGCTTTTCTACCACCAAGGGCTAAAGCAGTCCTCCCAGAGGACAAAGACCACCTCCAGCCTGCAAAGAAAGCTCCCAAGGGCAAAACTGCATTAAAATTTATTGGTTTACATCCCTTTTGGAGATGAGGCTTCACAGTGCCCCTGCCAGCTGAGAATGGCCATAAGTGGTGTGTGCGTGTCTGTGCCTCCAGCCCTCTGGTCTCAGTAAATGGGCTGGGAAAGTGCTTTAACCAAAAGTCACGTGAGTTCCAGCTACTGCCTCTGCCTTAGAACATCACTTGTGTCCCAAAGACAGACATTCATTTCTGGGCAGGTGCTGTCACACAGAGCAGAGCACATGGGCAGATGGGGGAATCTCATTCTTGGTTACAGAATTAGAGCACAGATGCAGCACAGCTTTCCTCATGTAGCATAAAACTCCAGTGTCTGTCAGCACCAGCTCAGGTGGGGGGCTCATGGCTTCAGAAGACTGAGTTTTCCATTTCAGGGGTGATGTGTGTTAAAACCACACACGAGCATCCCTGTCCTGACCCATGACTCCCACCTTCCCCAGTTTCAGGCCTCCACAGATCCAGGACATCCCTCCCATTTAGTGTAAATATCTGCTGGAAAACCCAGGTTTCCTGTAGCTAGAAGGACCGGTGCGCTGGAGTTCAAATGGACCCCTCACAACACGGTACTGGTTACTCTGCGGCTGTCACTCGGTGCAGGCAGCAGCACCCCGATGTCCCCATCAGACCGAGATGCTGCTCCTCCATGTGCACCCTCAGTTTCAAGTCAAACCAGAACCTGTCTCTAAGTACTCCCAAGATCCATTTGCTTTCGCTGGGTTTTATAAAGCCCTCCATCATAACAACACTTCCACCGAGCAGTGCTGCTCCCAACAGCTTCCGCAGCTAACGTGAGCCTCAGCTGGGCTGCTTAGTGATTAGAACATGCTGTATGGCTTTGCCCCTGAATAATCCATTGATTTTTATATAGCAAACACAATGTATTTAATTCAAACTTGTTCCCCTTCTAGCAGCTTTAATTCCCATGGGCTCTCCAAGGGGAGAACATGTTTATTTATAAGATATCTATGGAGCTGCTTAGAAGAAGTATCTTCTTTAATTCACATGTACTTGTTCTCTACCCTCTCTGCTATATTCTCATATATATCCCAGGGCAAAACCAGTGCATGTGGTAGCAGCTTCCCAAATGACAATGCTTAACATTATAAAAGCCAAGAACTGCTTGGAAAGTAGTAAAAAGTCTTTTCTTTACATTGGGATTATATCTAAACCAGAGCTGCTTCAGTCCACAGGGCGCAGTCTCTTTTCCCTGATGCAGGAAACAGACAATCCGTGTTCATTAACATCATCTCCAGAAAGCTGACTCACCACACTCACCTATTCCAGCTCCCAGGATCCAGAGTTAAAAAACACACACTACTTTTCTATCTCTCTCCTGCATGAAACATCATGGCAACTGCAGAGTATTTCTGGTGCTGATACTTGGAAACTAATCTCTCCTACCCAGAAGACTGGGGAATGGCTCTGTACACGGCAAACACTGGTGTCAGTCAATGCTCACCAGTTCCCCCTTACATTCAAATCCAGGGTCTGGATCTTGGTGGGACGCGCGGTCACAGCCCAGAACAGACACGAGGAGCATTGGGCAGCAGCCCCGACACCATTGGCACGGGCAGGGTGATGAGTGTGACATGGAGCAGGACCCACTGACCCAGGCCGCAGGGGGCACAGGGGACATCTCTACTGTAGTGATCCCCTGTGCTCTACTCTGGGGGAGAGGAGAATCCCACCTACTCATCCCTCCTATTTCAGACATTTCCCTTAGGATTTATTTCCCTTAGATAATAAATCAGATTCTTGAAAAGGCAGTTTTCACACAGATCCTAAAGACTCCTGGATAATCAGCTGTTTTCAGTAAAGTAAAGCCAGACACAGCTCAGATTTAATTGGGTTTCAAGTATTTCTGCTTTCCTCTTTCACAGGATTTCCAGAGATGGAAACAATAGTCCTTAAACAGGGGACTGAAAGGAAACCCATGAACTGAGAGCCCAAATCCTTCCCTGGGTCACGGGAAGAAAACCTCCATTAATTTTGTGCTAAAATAAGTAACAGCAAGTGTCCCACTCTGTAGCTTCATTTGTTTTGCTGTTTTACTGGCCCTGTAGCATCTCCCATGAACGTTACATGGAGTGAGACCTTCCTGCCCCGGGGAAGGCCAGCACCAGGCACGGAGCAAGCCTGGCTCCTACGGCACCGGGCACAGCTCTTGTGATCCTGTTTTTCCAACACTGGGAACTGCAGCCTGAGAAACGAGCCCATCTCCCCTCACTCCCACAGGCACCCGGGTCAGGGACTCACCGTTGTCAAACACGGTGCCCGCCGTGAAGGAGAGCTCCGAGTCGTGTTCTGCTTTGCAGGCGTACAGAGCTCGGGCTTTCCGCAGCGGCGAGCTGCAAAGAGAGAACACGCATTGGTACCAACCCCACTGCTCGCAGGCAACAGCATCCCCTCCCCGCTGCAATGGAGGGGTTCACGTGAGTGGCAAGTGTTGAAGAGGGGTCCAAGGATCTCTACTGCTCTGCGAGGGTCCATGGTTACACTGCTCGGGGGAAATGGGAGGAAGACACCAGAGGAGGCTGAAGGCTCTTGGGGATGAGCCCCCAGCACCATTTCACTGCACTGCAAACGCCAGTGTGAGCTGAGCTGGACCACAGCCCAGGTCCGGTGCCCACACAACCAGCAGCCCTGAGGCTGGCTCCAGGAGCTTCCCAAGAGCTGGGAAGGTTCTGGAAGCCTCCAAAGGGCCATACCCAGCCCACGGGCCAGGACGGAGCAAAGGCGGCAGAAGGAGCCCACCAGCCCCGCTGGCTGCCAAAGCCATCACTGCCAGTGCAGCTGCAGCCACAACGAGGGTTTCGTGAGGAAGAATCAGCCCTGGGGAAGTGTATTTCAAGACAGAAAAGCAAGGAGGCCTGGGAAGGATTTGCGGTGCTTCCTTAGAGACCGTACCTGAAGATAAAAAAGATTTAAGATCCATTAGATTTTAGTGGAGAAGTGTCAGCGTGCCCACGCTGCGGAGGAGTGAATGAGAGCAGGGAGAGCCAGAAATGGAGCAGATCACTGGCAGACACACAGAGAAGATGAAGGACCTCAGGACCCGGCAGCAAAGCGCAGGCACGCAGAGGGGTCCCCTCCTGCTGGAGCCTCCCACCCATCCTTCCCGGGTTTGGGTACCAGGAAGGCTGGTGCAAAGCTGGGATAGCACCAGGCGATGCTGGGAGCCTGCCCATCAGCCCAGTGGCTTCATCCAGCTCTGCAGCAGGGTACAGCTCAGCTATGGCACAGCCAAGGGAAGTGATGGAAGAGCCCCAGCACTGCTGCGGTAGGGACCAGGCGTCACCATTCCCCCTATCAGTGTTTACACCAGTTTTTATCTTCCCAAGGACTTGAGCGCATTCAGATTCCTCCCCGAGCGAGCCCAGGGAAGCGTCACACTTTCACCTCATGGCAAAAGTAGTTCTCATCGAAACCACAAGCCAGGGAAGCCGTGAATGGGTTTGGTTCTGCTGTGAAGACAGCCCCGAAGCACAGGGTTCTCCTCTCCGGATTCCAGCTGCCTGACACGAGCAGCTGCCAAACACTTAAAACCCAGCGTGGGCAAACACTCCTCCTGCTCCAGAGAGGGTCCTTCAGTGCTGGGAGGCACCACTTGTGCAGAGCTGGAGGTGACTGCCATGTGGGAAACAAAAGGCATTTTCTGGCTGACCTTGAACCAACGAAGCTGTTGTTTTCCTCCCCAAAAATGATCTCTGCAGCCCAGCACCCCTGCAGGCTGCCCCTTGCCACGGGCTGTGACTGGACCCATGAGCCCTGCAGTCATCAGGGACTGAGATGCTGGACCCCAGCGATCGCTCACGTTAGGTTTGTGCCCCCAAGCATGGCACAAGGCCAGCAAAGCACTCAGGAGCTTCACCCATCTGTCCCTGTGCAGTTTCGGGGATGATGAGCCTCTCCCCCGGAGGAAAGCTGCTCGGTGGCATCGCGCTGCTGTCAGCCTTTGCAGACACATGGAGCACAAATAAATAACCCAGGCAAGCAAGCAGCGCTGCACAGGCAGCGTTTGTGTGTTGTGGGTGCGGGGGAAGAGCTTGGTCTGTGCCTGTCATGAACAAACAGGTCTGACACGTCTCCCCAGGAGCAGGACTGGAGCCGCCTGTGCCTGCTAAAGGCTGGGAGCCACATTCTGCTGGGGACCACATCGGCCTCATGCTCCTCTGTGCCAGGATGGGCTCGGAGGACGGACATCCCATCCCATCCCATCCCACCCTGCACACAGAGCAGAGGGGATGCTGGCCCAGCTTCCCCCACAAGCATCCCCGGTACCCGCAGCGCAGGTCCCCAGCACTGCCTGTGGTGTACTCACGTGTTCTTTACCTTCCTTAGATTCCAGATAAGAAAAGGAAGTGGCCAGAAAACGAGGTGTTACCACGTTTCACTAAGGTTACACATTACACGTCTTACCTGTGCAGAGAGGAGTACAGCAAACCACAGGACCTGAAATGTCTGAGGAAACCCACAGAAACCACCCGTGACACCAAGCATCACCCACAGGGCCAGTGGGTGCCTGCTGGGGGCTCAGAGGGTCCCTCCTGGGGTGGGAGATGTTGGAAAGCTCCTCTCTTGCTTAGTGCAGAAAGCTGCACAGGGGAGGTTTGAGCAGGATGCAAAGGGAGAAGGGAAGTGAAGTGGGGGAACCAAGTAAATCAAACAGAAAATAGCAAAAGCAACAAAAAGCAAAGCGAATTCTGCAACAGACCTGATGGGGGATGAGTCGCTGGACGTAGAGGAGGTGGGCATAGGACTTGATGGCGCAGAGAACATGGGCCAGGACGGTGAGAGGGGTGACGTTGGGCTTGGATTCTGAGGGCTGCAAGACATAACCAGATACCTTATCAACATGCCACCACAGAAACAAACAGCAGCCGAGAGACAGTCAGACGACATCCAACGATAGCGAGTGCCTTGGGAATATTCAGGGCATGAGACACAGCTACGAAATGAAGTGCCAAGACCTTGGGAAATGTTTCAAGGCCAGATCTGCAGTTCTCTGGACAACAAGAGCCGGAACTTCCAATTAACCCCTGCTCCATCACCCCATTCAGTGAGCCCCACACCCCGTGTGCAGCCCAGGCACTTACCTGCCTTGTGTGACTCCCCCCAGTGCTGCCAGAAATAACTGCTGGTATTTCTGATGTTACTGCTCCTGCCAGCAGCCTCCATCCCCCTTCACATCACTTGTGTTAGAGGCTGGACCCTGCTCCATGGTTCCCAGCCCCAACAGCCTGTTCCCATGTCTGACCACATGGGTCCTGGGGGCTGGAAGCTCCGTATCTACAGGATGGAGCCGGTCAGGGCTGGCGTTCCCATGTTATCACCTCTCTGAAGGCAATGATGAGGAGCAAAGCTCCAGCCCGTAGCACCCCACAAGGTTTCTGCAGCATCAGGGGCTGTGCTGGGACCCCAGGGGCTGGTTATAACAACGAGCTAACCAGTGCTCCAGGGCTCCTGCCGTGCTCATCAGCTCCATTGATTTGGTTTCCATGTTTTACATTGAAGAACTCTTTTTCCCCTCATGCAGCCTGCTCCCTTTTAAGCTATGGCTATCAATTGACATTGAATCGAGTTAGTGAACTAGTAAATGCATGCAAAAGTGTTTGGTTCCTTCAAAACCATTCGACCCAGGTCATTCTCAGGTTCACCAAAAAGCAATTCTTGTACTAAAATACCGATTTGTGGCTGATTCATCTTCTACCATTTCCATGCTTAGCAACTCATTTATATTCTCTGTGTAACTCCAACTGTAAACTCCATCCCTGATAAAGCACCAGAAAAACCTCTTCACATTGAAAATGCCTCTGTGAAAACAAAGAGCATCACGATTATGTTTTAATTCTTGGCAGAGGAATGGTACCTCTGATCCCACAGGGCTGTGATGAGGTGGGAATAGGGTGCCATCCCACAGTAAACCCCTGGGCCATCCTCATCCAGGAGCTGGGGGCTCCCAAGGGAGAGAGAAGAGATGCAGGGAGAGGGGAGCTCCAGAGCACGCAGCCCTGCAGTAACAGCACTTAATGGATCTGTTTTAACCCGTGTTAAACCCAGATGTTAAACTCAGATTCCCTCTTGCACCACGCAGTGATTGAGCCTCCTTTCTGTTCGAGGAGAAGCCTCCTGGGAAGCATGGTTTGGACCAGTGGAAACAAGCCCCGACCTCCAGAAGGGATGGTGCAGCCCCCTCCCTCCAGAGTGGAGCACAGCACACCCAGCAGGATGCCTAAACCTTTAATAACAGATGTAGTCTCTGCAAGAAGGGTAATGGGTTAACAGCTAACCCATGCTCGGTCAACACCTCTGAGATCACAACCACGGAAGTTCATTGTTTCTGCCCCTGGCTTCTGCTCTTGAAGCCCAGAATGAATTCACAGAATCAATGAGTACCACATTGGTTGGGTTGAAGGGGACCTTGAAGACCATCTGAGTCCACCTTAAACCTTTCACTAGAGCAGCTTGCTCCAAGCCCCTGTGTCCAACCTGGCCTCAGCACCTGTGCTCCAAGCCCCTGTGCCAGCGCCTCAGCACCCTCACAGGGAAGAGCTTCTGCCTAAGAGCTCATCTCAGTCTGCCCTCGGGCAGGTTAAAGCCATTCCCCTTGGCCCGTCCCTGCAGGCCTTTGTAAATATTATCAGAGAAGAAACTAGAACAAACATTTTTCTTCCATTTCAAGCTGATGCAAAACCTCAGTCAGGAGCACCAACCTCCCCCAACACTCAAAGTGTCTCCAGAAAACATTTAGGATTAATCTGGAATTTTATGTTTTTTTCCCAGTTCTCTGAGTTACAATTTAGGACCTGAGAACTAAAATGTCACTCTTGGCACAGCAGCTCCCCTCCAGCTCATGCATCTGTGCAACCAATGCCCTGACAACAGCCTGCCCCAGGCTCATCTCTGGGTATCCGGACCTTCCGCCAGCACCAGCACTTCCCAAGCGGTTCCTGTGTGTCCTTCATAGCCCTGGCAGCCAGCAAGCCCTGGCATTCCCTGCTGGTGACAACTCAAACCTGAAAGGCTAGGTCTGTGGATGTGGTCCAGCTTCTACAGAGAACGTGTCCATGTCATAAATATCACCACAGCAAGGGCACCCAGAGGACACCAAAGAAGGTTAAATTGTTGGTCTGAACCACCCCGAGGTCTGTATCTGCTTAAGGCCAAGCTCTTGGCTTCTGCTGTGCCACTGCATCCAACAGAAACTAATGCTTTCCCCTTGTAATTATGGGCAATACCTTTATTACAACAGAGGATTACATGCATATAGAAATGAGATACAGCAGCGCAGCGCAGCTGGCACAGGAGGGCTGTCAAACAGGAACGCTCACAGGAAGACGATTAACATCCTCAAAATGCTCTCCTAATGATTGTCACTATTTAAAAACAATCGTTTTGGCATTTTTCTACCATCAGAATTGTCAGTGCTTTGAAAAATGAGTAATTACCGTGTTATTTAGTCTTTAACAAATCTGCGACAGGTTGGTGTTTACCACGTGTTAAATCTATTTCCAACTTTAAACAGAAGGAGGTGCTACAAAGGCCATCAAGCCAGCCCAAGTCACAGAAATTAACCCTTCAAGCACCAGTTCTTGCTTCTTTTGGTTTCTAGGAGGTGTATTGTCTGGCCATTGGTGGTGATGTCCCACCCCCCTGAGCTATGTGACACACAGGGCAGGTAATTTGGGATTATTTTACCTCTGTGTAAGCATGCTTCTGCCCTCTAATGGAGAGCACATGGTAGATGCACCATGTCCATGAAGACATGGAGAGTGCTCTCTGGGCAGCAGGAACTAGGGCTTTTCCTTCACTGTTAATACTGCAAGAGAAGCTGGTAATTTGGTAGCCAAAGCCTGTTGGTTGTAATACCTGTATGCAGTGATGTGCTCTGGCTCTAGACAGCTAAGCTACTTATAGAGAGCCTCCAAGATGGTACATATTGACATGGCAAATGGAATATGAATGCATGGGTTTACCACTTGAAAGGCAGAGGACCTGCTAGGAGTGACTTCCATCTTACCATTGCCTTCCACTGTTCATGTAGACGCCTCCACCCTGGTGATCTCAAAAAGCTTTTCATCAAATGCACATTACCTGCTCCACACATGGGTTTTCTGTAGGCAAGGAGTGTTACCTTGGGAAGCAAACCTTGGTCCTCCAGCTCTTGGCTTCAGCAAGATTCCTGTCCACTGAGCCGTCTGCAGGGCAGGATGATCCTAGGACAGCTTAGACACCTCTCGCCACCAGCCCATCTTGTCCCTGGTTACAAACCCAGCGAGCAGCAGTCTCCAAGGGACCACAAGACACCCACACTGGGGTGGGAGAGAGCAAACCAAATGGCACAGCAATGCCCCTCTCAAAGAGGAGCTTGGCCAAGGTGGGACTTGGAGGGGGCCATGAGCTGGTGGCTGAAACATGGTTGGGGTTGTCCCCTTGAGAGCAGCCACCAACACCCACCAGCCCCCCTGCCACAGCTCCCACTGCCCCTATGGGACATCCCACTGGTGAGCCTGCAGCATGGGATGGCCACCACCAAGCACTGCTATTGATCCCAGCCCTCACGCTGCCCAACGGGAGGAACATCCAACCACACAGGGCTCCAGGAGCAGAAATTCCCAATGCACTTTTTGAGATGAAATCAGTTTAAAAGAATGCAGCTCTCGCTGCTCCTAAAGTTGGCTCTGTCATCGCCCCACCAACTGCAGCCTGCTGCGCTAACCACAGTGCTAATGCCATCAATACCATCCAGAGGGTTATTTCTGCAAGGATGCAGTAACAAAGCCTTACAGCAAGAACCAGCACCCAAGCCAGCCTCCATGTAAGAAGCTACCCATAATTTGGAGGAAGGTTTTGTTTTTTTCAGATTCTTGGTGGCAAAGAAACACTCTCTGTGCCCACCAAAATAACTGAGAGAAATACTAATGGCAGCATGTGGATTTTTGGGTGCGAGGACCATCCTGTTTCTATCAGGTTGCTCACAGAAGAGAGGACCATGGTTCTGTGATGACCAAGCTACCCCTGTTGAGCCTCACGGTCCTGCTCTGCAGGTCCTTCCAGCACATTTCCTCAAGAACACGTGGATGTCTCTGGTGGCCCTCACAGCACCTGCAGACCATGGGCTATGATGCACACAGTGTTCCTTCCATGAAATACAGGTATTTATTCCCAAGATACTGCCTGAGCATCACCCTTCTGAGTTTATGGGCTGCAAGACCTGAGTCCTGTCTGTCTGGAGAAGTCAGTGCATGGATTGAACAGACTATGCTGAGGTCTCTGCATTTTGGAAAATGGTTTTCTTGCAGGATCCAATTTCCTTTCTGTTTCTCGTGGAAAAAGCAGAGGTGGTGACAGGCTTTGGGGAAGTGTTGGCTGCTGCCTGCTCTCAGTCCTGCCTGCAGGAAGCAAATGTCCTCTTTTCCTTCTTCTTACTCGGGAGGACTTTGTGAGGAGCTCTTCCTGTTGGGTGCACAGTGGGAAACAAAACAGAGAAAAAAATGCTAAGAACCAAAAATACCGGCAGCAGGAAGCAGAGAAGTGGCTAAAATTAGACTCTTCCAGGGCGGGTATGGCCTTCTTCCCAGCGGAAGCAGCAGAGGGAACTCCACGAGTCCATTGCCCAACACATCCCGAGGCTCTCGCCTTTCCTGTGGGTCCGCGTGTGACCTGCAGCATCCTGTGAACTGCCCGGGCAGGGTGCAGGAGGACGTCCTGTCGCAGCGCTCAGCCCATGGGGCACCCCCACCTTCACCTCCCACCTGCCCCTTTGGCTCTTCCAGCAAATCAGTGCATTTAACTCCTGTTCCAGACTCCAGTCTCCTTCCCAGCTGCTGTGGCTAAAAAACCTCTTCTCTAATCCCTTCTCATAACCCACCTCTTCTCAATTCCCCCCTCTCTGCAGTCTGCCTCTGGCACTTTCTTTACACAGCCCAAGTCCTCCAGGCGTTTACAGGTCTGAAGAGTTATTCTCAGCAGGGTTCCTAGACAACTTCTGCTGCTTTGTTCTTCTGGCCAAGAGGACATCAGCTCCACTTCAAAAATGTTTACAAGTTGGTGTTTGTTTTTGTGGAACTCGGGGTTATTTCTGACACAGAACATCTAACGACCATGAATGGGCAGAGGCTACTCATGAATTAAAGCCCTTTCATGACATCACCTCAAGAATAAATAACAGCATTCCCATTCTGACATTATCGATCCCTGACTGCATTAAAATACATCAGGACCCCCCCCGCCCTTTCCCTCCTGCTCTGTTCCTATAAAACAAAGCTGCAGAACATAAGGCTCTCTTCTCAGAGCTAACCAGGAAAAAAAACAGTTACAATATTATTTAATGCCAGGACACCTAAAACTCTGCTAAAACAAGAAGATTGCAGCTCACCAGTGGATATGGCTCTGTTGCCTAAATGAAATGGGAGCAGCCTTGGGCTGAGAAGCTCATGGAGTTCATGCAATGCTGGACATGCAGATGGATGGGCTCAAGCAAGCAACCCCCAGGCTCTGGCTGAGCTGCAGGTTAGTGATGGCACCACGCACAACCCTCTTCATGACCATTAGCTCACAGGGCTTCAGACTGGCAGGAGTCTTCCTCTGTTGGGTACTTTAAATGCATGAAAATGATGTTAAACTCCCTCCAGTGTCATTCTCTTGGGTGTTATCTTACTGCATAATCATCCAGGTGGAAAACAGTGACATGTTTTGGGAAATGAGCAGCCAAAATGCACTGCAGTCAACATCACTTGACCAAACAGATCCAAAAATTTCAGCTTCTGTGGCGTGGACTTTCCCCACATCTCCATTTACTAGTTCCTCTGACTCCATGGGCACGGATTAAGAATCTACTTCTCAATAACGTGGACGTGTGCCTCTTTGTAATCCTGAAGACACCCAGCACGTTGGTTTGTCTTGTCACTTTGCTGCTTGGCATATTTCCCATATGTAGAAATATTTCCCTGCTTTAGTAATTTCATAAACGACCTAAAAGGTTTTCCACTAGAGTAAGAAAGAGACTGGGAAGAGCTCTGACCTTGGGAAAGGACAGCTGGAGGTTTTTGTTGTCCCTCTTAATAAACATTTCCATTTCCAAATGCAGGCAGATGATGCTTGATGTTTCAAAGGGATGTAATGACACTGCTGGTTTGGTGTAGGAAGCTTAGAGGCTGATGTTAATGCTGGAGAAAGGCTGAGTGAATAAGCAGAGAATCAGCAATGGATGCATTTTCAGCATGAGTAAGCGCTGGAGGCACTGCAGGAAGGAAGCTTGGACTGGTGTGGATGTCAGCGCAACTGGCCAGTTGCTGTGCTCCCCAGCGGTCAGATCCAGGCGATGGGAGCATTGTGCCATCTCAATATGGAACAGGGTTTCATTATCAGTCACATAACTCGTTTATCACACAGAATGCACAGCATCACTACCAAGTTACCCACCCACCACTCACTGCTCCTACAGGAACATCGTACCAGCATTGGGAGTGGGACAGACAGGAAGATATGGGGCAGCACAATGGAACAGAGGCAACCACAGGTCCATGCTAACATGTCTTTGTGTTCTCCACGGCACCCAGCCTGGACACAATGTGTTCTGCCTCACTCCATCTGCTCAGCAGCTGTATCTTCTGCTCCATCACTAACCCCCTCCCGGCTTCTTCCCCGCTCAAAAGGCTCTCAGCAGACTGGAAATCAAGCTGGCAGGTTTTATGTTGAACCAATGCTTTCAAACTGTGTTAAAGCTCTTAATTATTAATAGCAAAGTTGTAATGTGCCAGTAGGAAGCCAAACAGCAGTTTAGGAGGGAAGTGTTGGTAAATCAGGAGCCAGCATCTTAGTCACATCTTTTCCATCGCGCCACCGCTTCTAATACATGAGGTAATTCTGCAAGTCTGGGGCCATTAGTCACCAGCAAATTGTATTCGCAATTAAGGAGAACTCAACAGTCCTTCAGAAATCTCATTTTTCCCTGGCAGTCAATCCATTGCTGTCGTACGTCCCCCAGAAAAGAAAACTCTCCCATCTGCCACCCCAGCAACCATATGGGATTCCGGGAAAATGAAGGAAATTGAAGTCCCTGTGGGCTCACAGCTCCCACATCAGCCAGGGGGTGCTCGGTAGGATCAAGTATTTGAGCTAAATACATCCTGTGCACAGGGCAGCCTTGCCTCGCTGCTGACACAGGTTTGCCAGCCACGAGCAGCTCAAACCTGCCATTTGGGGTGGCAACGGGACGTTGGAGCTGCAGGAAAGCTGAGCAGCACGTAACGAGGATGGCCTTGGCGGCCGGGGCTCTGCAGGACCCGCAGCTCAGCACCAGCTTTGTCCGTGATTTCTGGCAATGGTCAGAAAAACTACTCCAGACCGTAAAATATTCACTCCTGGCTAAGAAATCTTCCTCGCATAATTCGATAGAAAAGCCATTCCCAGGCTCAAATCCCAACAAAACACAAAGGCAGCTTCTTTAAGCCTCCATCAGCCCAAACTCGTGTTTTTGTATTGTGCCAATATCCTCCATGGAGTGTGAAGAACAAACACCTGCCCACAGAGGTCATACACGTCGGGAAAAACAATGGGGATTATTTTGGCCTGTAAAAATGATTTGAGAAGAACGGGTGAGTAAAGCCACCGCACCATCACCTCCTGCGTTTACTTGATTTGCCTGATTTCCTTCTGTATGTCAGTTCTTGCACTGCCTCGTTGCTCAAGTGTTCTGCAAACATCAGTTCAGAGCTGATCAGAACATGTCACTCAAATTCCCAGAGACTACGACACCGAAATGATCCCATTTATCAACAGCTCTGGTTCGTTCTGCTCTTTCTTTTTCATGTTTTCTCCACTTGAAAACTCAAACTTTATAATAACACTTTTGCCTTGTCAACTCTCAGCAGCAGAATCCTCCTCCTCCCATCGCACATCTCCTCCCAGTGCAGCCCAGTGGGAGGTGGGAGCACGACAACCCTCCCAGCTTACCTACTCCATTCCTTTGCATGCAATCAAGCTGAAAACGTCAGCTTTTCTCCCTTCCCACTAATGACACACTGTGAAGATCCTCCTGCTCAAGCAGTGGTGGCTTTAAGGTCCCTTCCAACCAAAGCATTCTGTGATTCTATGATCCATTGGAAAGAGGTGATTAGGTAGTGTCATTATTTGAAGAAGCAGCTGCTGGGGGTCAAACCAGCCTGGGCTGGATGATTCCCAGCTCCCCATCCTCTTCAGCAAACAGCTGAGGCTCTCAGCACTGGCTTTGTCATATAGAGACCTCTTTGCGTTGAAGCTGATGTGAACACGATTGCTTCTGATGAGCACACGGAAGGCAGGAAGCTGCTGAAGCTCCTGCATCCACCAGCACCAAAGTGCAGAAGGATGGGCATCCCAACTCTGCTTAGAGAGGGGATAAAGCTCCCCTGCTCCTCAGAGCTCCCCAGCAGGGTCTCTGGGAGCAAGGTTTGGATGTGTTAGAGCAGGCAGTTGTGTCTCTCCCCTCTTTCCCCATTCCCACCCCATCAGCCCGGCGCGGGCAGAAGCTGGAGGGGATTTTCCTCTGCTCCGCAGGGAACGCGGCTGCATGTGCTGATGTTATTCCAAGCGCCGGTGCAGACAGCAACAAAAGATGAAACAGTGCTCCTTCCTCCCATGGCTTCCTTTCCCACTGCCCGCTAAGCCAGCCGCGACACCTTCACCACGGGAGCCCATGGATCCCTCCACGCTGCTGCCCCCAGGGCCGAGCCGGGCGAAGGGGGAGCGATGCCAGCGGGGGAGCGGGGAATAATTGGCAGCGGTTCTTACGGCACTGATGATTTCCCAGCTTAGCACAGCCCTGTCAACAGTGTCTGCACAGCGCAGCGCACGGCAGCGGCAGCTGCACGGGAAGCGGACACGGGCAGGATCCCTTACGGAGGCAGAAAGGGCCGGGCAGATCGAGTTACCTCCACGTTGGGTTAAAGTGCTGGCGTTACAGCTCCAGCTAATTTACGAAGTTAATTAGGCACAAGGATCCTCTTTCAGAGGGAGACAGGATGTCTTTGTGCGCGGGATGCCCTCTTCCCCTGCCCCTGCGCACGGAATTGTCAGGCTTTTGCTGAGAAATGGGATGTGCAGGAGGCGGGGTGGCCGCCCCGGGACGGCCGGTGGTCCCCATCCGCACCCCACTCACGGCTCCGGGGAGGTTTGGGAGGTCTTCAGCATTCCCAGTGCCTGTGTGGGGCGGCTGGAAACCAGCACCGCTCCAGAAAACACTCCCACATTCGTCAAAAGGCTTTCACAAGGCAGAGTCTAGGCTGCATCCTCGGCTCTGAATTCAATCTGCCTGCAGAAAGGGGAACCCAAGAATGCACTCGGCTCTTTCTCCACAAATATTTTGTCCGCGGTGACATTTATAGGTGGCAGAAAGACCTAATTTACTATCATTTGCTTTCAGCAGTCTCAATAAAAGTGTTGGCTGGGCTCACACTTGAGACACTCTGCCCAAAAGAGGTTTGGATGCAGACTGAGCACAGGCGCTGGAAGCAGAGCCAGGATGCAGGGGCTGAGCGGGCTGGGGCAGCCCCAGAGCAAAATACACCCTGGGACCCACAGCTTGGCTGGAACCACAGAGAGAGGGGGATTGTTCAGCCTGGAGAAGAGAAGGCTCCTTAAGGGGAGACCTCAGAGCAGCTCCAGCACCTAAAGGGGCTACAAGAAACCTGGAGAGGGGCTTTGGAAAGGGCCTGTAGGGACAGTACAAGGGGAATGGCTTTAACCTGCCAGAGGGGAGACTGAGATGAGCTTTAAGATCCTTTCCAACCCATACCAGACTGGGATTCTATGACAACAGGCAGGAAAGGAAAAAGTGGAAAGGAAAAGAAAGGACTGGCCAGCAGAAGATGACTGTGAGATGTACCCATCAGCTCATCACAAAACACAGAGTGTACTGCTACCTGCCCCAGGGAAAGCTTTGTTGTAGCATCTTTGATTCCTGCATCCATTCCCCTGCTATGGCCATAATGTATTTTCAAATACTGCTTTATTTGAAAGTAAAATTGCCATTAGCCAATGTTTGTCTGAGGCACTTTCTTTGAAGCAAACACTGCTCTGCAGCTATCTCCACACTAATTACATGAATTAAGAAAGCAATGAAAGTGCAATGTCTGGATTTGCTTTCCCAGGCTTTCAAGAACGCTGCCTTTTAAGCGTACGTGCTGCTGAAGTTTGAGGCTCTGGTTTTGCCTCTCTTGGAGGGGGATCTAATTTAATTCAGCTCACAAGAAGCACCTTTAGATGTTCCCAGAGCAAATCACACAAACAGAGCGGGGCTGTTCAAAGGCACAAACTTCTGAAAAGCCTCCTAAGAGGCAGCGCTGGGAAGAGCCGAGGAGAGCAGGAGTCAGGCTGGAGGAGCTGCGGGACACTGGGAACACGGAGGCTCTGAAGAGCCCGTCAGCCTGCCTGCCTGCCTGTCCATCCGTCTGCAACCACCCGCGGGCGATAGCACCCAGAGGAGAACACCCACAGCAACGTTCAAAGCAAGGACATAACTCAGTGCTGCTGAGGAGGGAAGGTGGGTGCCGGCTCCATCAGCAAAGGGCTCTGAGCCTGACAAATTACCTTTGTTTTAATGGATGAGCCGGTAGGAAATATTTTGGCGTGTGACTACCAGTTCACATGGGGTTAGCCACAGAACTGGAGGCTCATTTTATGAGAATATTTGGCTCAATTTTCAAGCTCCATTTGTGGAAAGTTTCTAGACCGAGAGCCAACTGAAAAGTGAAAGAGCTCAAGCTTTGAGAAGTTGTTTTGCCAAACTCCGGGCATATGAAAAGCTCACACAGCGGAAGAACAGATAAACCATCCCTTGGAGCCTTCCCCTTTGCGAGGCCAGCGCAGGGAGCCCATGAGCAGGGTGCTGGGGGAGCTGGCATCCCACCAGCGCTGGACCTTTCCTCTTGGCCACACAGCCTCAAATATCTGGCCTCAAATGGAAGCTCTGCCATTTCCCTCCACCCTCCCAAAACACCACCCCTGCTCCGGTGGCCTTCGAGCACCGTCCTTTAGCACCCATCTCAAAATACCTCATAGAAACACACAGACGCTTAGAAAAGAAATCCACATCAAACACAGCATAGGAAAGAATTACAAAATACATACACATGCATGTATACATATATGCAAGTTTTAAAATGCATTGCCATCAGCAACTAAGCCTCAAGTATATTTGTCTGTGGAGTCTACTGAGTACAGCGCTTGTGTTTCTCGTGAAACAGGTTTAAGGCTGTTTGCCAGAACCTTGAATCACCAAAGTTTATGGAGCTTTCTAACTGCAGGCACAATCCAGGGCTCCCGAGTTGAAACGGCTTTAAAAAACCCAAACATACAGACACCCTTATAACAGTCTGCACCAAAAGAAGTAAATAAGTCACAAGATACTTGGAATATTATGTCATCTGGAATAAGCCAAGCAACAGACTGGGAAATTACAGATCTTTTCTCAAATGAGGAAAAGAGGAGATAGGCGGTTTCTGTTTTAAACTGGGAACAATCTCGGCACCTCTTGAGCACAAAACCAACCCCATGGCTAAAGTGCAAAATGCAAAGCACCCCCCAAGACAAATGCAAAGCGTCCCCGGCACAGAGGAACACCCTGGGACACACCAAGAAGGAAACTGGAGAAGCTGCCTGTTTGCTGGAGACATTTAGGATCTTCCCCCCATCCTGCACTGCTACTGGGCACCTTCCAACCATGCCCATGGTGAGCCTCTGCAGCAAACTCAATGCTCTTCCTGGGCCTGAACCTGCACCTCATTTCTGCTGTGCTGTCCCCAGTCTTCCTCTTTTATACTTCTTGTGACCCAAACAGGAGAGGAAACAACGGTTGGGGTAACTTCACCCCACTCTGTGGCAAACACCACAGGGCCACTTGCTGCTGTTAAGGGCAGCTTCATGGCCAAGAGCCCTCATCCTCTCCAGGCAAGGCCATGTGCAGATGTGCCATTAGGGCTGTCCCAGGGCTCTTCCCCATTTCCATGAGCAGCACAGCAGCACCTCACAGCTCTGTCAGGAGATGGAAAAGATGCAAACCCCAACCAGGCACACGGGGAAGTACGGAGGGAAGGGAAGGTGAAATCACTGTGTATCATGACACTGCTTGGAAGGCAGGGCTTTGAGCAGCAGCATCCCTGGAACCTGTGGTTGGGGACAGCCCAGGGCACCTCTTGCCCCAGCTCGGAGCCTTCCCACCCCATGGGGACCACACATGCCGAGTGCAAAAGCCCCGGTCCCAGCGTGCGCCCGCAGCAGGGAAAGGTCCGCATTTAGATAAGGCTTTTCCGGAGGAGCTGCCATTACGAGATTTTACCTAATCACTAAAAAATGCCTTTTTTTTTTATGTTTGGCAACCGCAGGATCCGCCCCTCGAGGTTAAAACCCACAGCAGGCTAAAACCCAGCGTTTCAGGGCCAAGCTTTGCACGGCGGCACGGAGCGGGGCCGATGGGAGATGCTTCTCTCTGTGTGTGTCACCCAGCGGTGCCAGGCACAATGAGGGCAGCAGAGGACCCGCTGCGGCTTAGGAGGCTCCCGGGGGAACCCCAGCCCGGAGCCGCTGGCCCCAACAATGCCTCTCCCAGCCCTTGGCTCTCTCCGGAGCCGCCGTGGCTCCTGGCCAGGCGGCCACAATGCGGTGGAAGGAAGAAGCAGCAGCTTTGTTTAGCCCAAACCTCGCCATTAATCAAGTTCCTATTTCCTCGCAGTTCTGCTTTACCCACCCCAGATGCCCCACGCGGTTTCTACACCATGGAGGAGTCCAGGCTCCCTGCACTTACTACCAGGTTTCTTTGCAATCTCCTCTAAACAGAGAGAACCAGAAAATGAAGCTGAAGTAAAAAGGAACGTCTTCACTACAGCAAGCACTGCTCAGATCGCATTATGAGTTCAGTGCAATGCAGGATCAGCCTGAGCAGGCTGCTGGCCCCGGGACATCTCTGGGCACCAGCTCCCAACCTGGGAGGAGAAGACCCTTCTAGGCACAAATTACCCCAATTTCATAGTGACAAACATCAATCACAAAATCCCTGTGCCTTTTCCTGCTCTTTTTCCAAGTTAAAAGTGGGGCTGAATACTGGGGAAGGGAGAGCGCGGGTTCCATGCAGGTTCCTCAGGGACAGCAGTATTTGATTGATGAGAAAATGTCTTAAACAGAAGTCCCAGAGATGCCATTTCAGAGCCATTCCCAAAGTGGCTGACGGGAAGGCAGGATGAGGGTGGGCCCCGCTTCTGCGCCTTCTGCACCTCTAATTGCTGTTATTCTTCAGGAATATAAACAACAGCAGCAGAAGAGAAGAAAGCCATGAAAGCCCCGGCAAAACAAGGGCAAGGGAGCAAAATGGGAGAGGAACTGAAGAGGTCACGGAGGTTAAGGGCTCATTTCTGACACCACAGCCCCCTCTGGACAGAGGGCGGATGGGCAGACGCTGCCTGCTCTCTCCCGCTCTCCCTGGGCAGGGGGCAGCCGGACCCACTGCCAGCCCACCCCAAGCCCCAGCACTGCATCTGTGTTAACCTACAGATCCTTTTTCCCTCTCTGTAAAAGCATTGCTGGGTTCCATTCTCCTGAACCTCATCCATCCTTCTGAAACGGGTGATACACACGGCCTGCATCAGTTCTGCACCTCACCTCCATTGTTCGACAGCGGCAAAGGGATTACTCCAGAAACACTCCAACCTGCAAGCCTGACCCCAGAACACTCTGGTGCAAAGAAGGAAACAGCTCAGAAATCCCCCTGCAGGTCCATGCTCAGAAGCATTTCCCACCCTGGCACTGCCACGCTGTCCTTGGGCTTTCACTGCCTGCAAGAGCCTCCCCAGACATGCTCCTGTGTGCCTGCAGGGGGGTCTTTTTATAAATAGGTTTATTCTAGCAGCCAACCTCGCACGGCATTCAGAAACCAGGAGACTCTCCCTGGAATCCCTGCCCAACACCAGCCCCTGCTGCCCTTTACACCTGGCTAATCCCCTCCTGACAGCGGAGGGACATGAGAAGGATCTGTTCTCACAGTAACTTGACTAACGAAGCGGGGCACAGTACCGATCGCATCACTGCTGTTACTGACAACTCCACAAAAGTTAAAACCCCCAGGAAAAGCAAGACCAAACAGTTTCTTTTTGCAGCAGAGGGTGGGTGCAGGCAATGGAGCTGCTGCATGAGGCTGTGTGCCGTGTTTATGCAGTTATTTCTCTGAGTGGAAAAAGTGACTTAAATTCTATGAGGAACCAGCAGCATTTAAAGGTCTATTTACTTCTCCTCGTGGGTTTTTGCTTATGTGTGTCACAGCCAATCATTGCAGGAGCTGTTGGCATTTTAAGAGATTATTTATTCCAAAAAACACTGCCCCATCCTGTTTGATGCACTGATGGATGCTGCAGTGGTTTGTCTGGCTATCAGATGGCAAGTGACATGGTAACGGGGAGAAGGTGCATCAGATGGTACATCCCAGTCACCAGCCCGTGGCTTTGTTGTGCCATCACCCCCAGGCCCAGTAACACGCCACTGGTGGAGGCTGGTTTGCAAATACATTAATGCTCGAATTTTGTCTCATTTTCGGGAAGGGAAAATGTTCAAGTTTTGTAACTGGGATGCCTAATGAAGATTTATTCTGGTCCTGTAAATCAAAACCACATGGAAATAACCTCCTTTCCTTGCATTAACTGGGTTATTTTTTTCATGACCACTAGACCTTAGCTCTGCTCCTCATTTCTTTCCATATCCATCGAGGGCAAGAAATAGCCATACTTGGTCAATGAGAAAATGAAATAAAATGCAAATAGACACGTGACGACTAAATCCAAGTTTCCCAAAGCTAGCATTTCCCTAAAGGCAGAGTTCCCAGGGTGAAGGAGGTGCAGCCAACACCATGTGCTGGGGCTGGGTGGTGGCGCGGGGTCTCCGCCTGTCCATCGACCCTAATGCCATAGGCATCCTCAGCTGCCATCGGTCCCTGCTGTGGCCTTGGCTGCGGGTGCCATGACATGGCCCTGCTTCCCTCTCGCCTGGGAAAATCCCTGCATTCAAAGGCCGCCAGGCCCGGAAAGACGTGGAGAGGAGGAGACGCCGTCAAACAGAGGCAGTGCTGCTGGACTGGTTGTATCTCCTTGAGAAATCAGGCAAACCTGCCCAGTAATATTTCATTTCGAGGTCACAAGAGACGGTATTTCCTTCATCAAGCAATTTTTTTCCCTGTGTTCATTATTCCTGACTTGGCTTGCACCTACAAAGCCAATTCCAAGGGCAACCGGTAAAGGGACTTGCTCTGTAATTACAGCAAAACCAAGCAGACACTGACCAACATGCAAACTCATCCTGCATTAGAAGGACATCAAGACTGCCAACCCATGCACTCCGAAGGTGGGAAATGCTGAAATAAGCCAGTGAAGCCAGCCTGTCTTCCCAACACCAGCTTCCTCAGGCACAGCAGCAGGATGGTGCAGATACAGCAGGTCACCTGGTGCTGGCCCATGGCTAGCTGCAGGAGCGCATGGGTAGCACTGAAATGGGGCCTCAGGATCCTGGCAAGCATCCCTGGGGCTATCTGGGAATGTTGGGTGCTCTGCCACCCATCCCAGCCCTTCAGAAAGAAAAGGTGTTTGCAGCACTCACCTCCGATTTGGCCTCAGCCAGATTTAAGCACTCGGAGCACTTGGACCCAGCACAGTGGGACCCTGCACACAGCAAGGTCTTTGGGAAACACAGGGGACAGAGATGAGACTTGTACATAAAAGAGAAAAGTAGAAAGCAAACACCAACCAACGTGTCAGTTCTCTGCAGTGATACCCACATCAGAGGCTTCACAGTACACACAGCAAGGTGATTCTCTTAAGAGATGCTAAAACCTGCAATCTGAAATCTCCTGGTTTTCACCATCACACGGTGTAGATCGAAAACTTGCCCCACCGCAGCTGAGAGCACAGCACCCTCTGGTTCTTGTTTTGCACGTTTTCCAAGGGAGCAGCTTTCTGCAAGGGCAGGATAAAGAAATCCAACACTTCTTTAGGAGCAAACCCAGGTCCCTGGGGTTTTGGTGGCCCCGGCAGCCAGCCCAGTCCGCCCGCAGTGCCCGGTGTGGCACAGCAGTCCTGCTGACTCACCGGGAACAGCTCCCGCCCGGAGCTCGCTTTCCATAAAAATAAAGCCAGCCCCAATAAATAAATGCATTCCCATAGTAAAAATCTGCTGGCTGCTGGGAAGGAGGAGCCTTCGCCCCACAGCAGAACCATCTCCCTCCCGGTGGGTGAAGGAGGAGCAGCTTGAGGGCAGGCAGGGCTGAGGAGGACAGGAGAAACAGCAGCACAGCAGGGAACCTGGGGCCTGCCGTGCTCACTGCTGTCGCCCTCATCGTGCCCAGAGGCTGGGGAGAAGCAGGACACGCTCACGAGTGGGATCTGGGAATCAGCTCAGCTCCCATGGAGCAGACCTGGGGGATACACGAGCCTTGAGAAGGGAGACGAGAGGCTTTTCTAAGTGACACTAACGCCAAGTCCTGGATGGGACACTGGGGTCACTGTGCTCACCCTCCTGCAGGACAAGGGTGAGAGATGCACCGATACCTAAAGGCACCAAACCTCAGAATAAAGCAGGAAAAGCCCTAATTAGTGAAGGCATTTCCCTGCATGGAAATCTCCATCAGCCTCTTGGTTTCAGTGATGCATTTAGCAGAAGATAAGGAGTAGGTCAAATTCTGGTCTGGATTGGTTTGTAATTTACTGACGTTTGCTGGTGTCCCGTTAGGGAAGCAGCAGTCCCTTGCTCGAAGGGAAGGAAGCACCGAATCCAGGTTTCTTTTGTCCCTGTTCTCTTACAGGGCTCCTTGTTCACAAAGCAAGCCCTTTTTCAGAACGTGGGATTTCCTGGCTTCCACACACCTGGAATTTTACAGCTCCTCAGCTGCAGGCCCCAGCTCAGGCAGGGATCAGCTCATGGCCCGGCTGCCGGGAAGCAAATCCCTCCTGATGGGTACTCAAGCAGGGTGGCCCTCGTCTGCAGCCAAAAAAATCACCCAAACCAGCGAAGAACACAAGAAAAACCCAAAGTCGTGAAGCAGAGCCCAGAGGTGGGCCTCACAGGACAGGCAGAGAGGTTGGCAGAGTGTTTGCAGGAGCACAAAGGGCAAAGCACCCCGAGACCGCAGGTATACACACCCTAACTTTGGGTCTGTTAATGACAGGGGAGCACCAGAACCCCTAGCATGGAGCAACAGCTACTACAGACAGGCTGCAGCGTGCGCACTGCCCCAGGCTGCCTGCAGAGCCCGGATTACCCAGCTGGTTAAAAACCAGAAGCAGCTTTACACAGATGATACTTGGGCAGTCCCATGGAGCAGCAGTGACAAAGCCATTGGGCTCTGGCACCATTCAGGCACTTGGCCCCAGCCTGTAAACAGCCATGGGGCAGAGCTGGGGGATGGACCTACTGCTGGGAGCCCTCCTCATCCTCACCACTGCAAACCAACACCCTCATGGAGTGCTGACCACCGAGGGCAGAACACCACAGACCTGCCAAACCCACGGGCACAGGCTTGTGCTCATGAGTAAATGGGCACAGAGGGGCTGCAGTGACAACTATACATGCTGTTTAAAATGAATACAGTGAAGTCAGACCCTTCATTTCTCACTAAAAGATAGGATTAAAGACACATGATTTAAATATTTGGGGTTACAGAGCATGGTATTATTCACCTCAAGACTCAGTTTTCAACCTTTAGCTCAACATGCAGTGAAAACTTGTGTGTTCCTGTGTGTGTGACAGTGACCACATCATCACTGCACTTGAGGAAAAGCACCAAATGCCACAAACACGGTCAGAGCCAGAGGAGCTGCCGGTGCTACCCTGGTCATCACTGCTCTGCCTCCCAGAGCTGTACAGGGCCCTTAACTGGCAGCAAGCAAATAGTCCCACTGCTGGGCTGCTCACTCACTTCCTTGGTAACAGCAAGATGCCTCTGCTCCCCCGAGGCTCACATAGCTTTAACTGATGTATTCTGATGGCTTTATGACTTCCTTTAAAATGAAATTATTAGGAAGAGGCAATTCTTGGAATCTGAAAAACTGCGAATTTGGCAAACAATTCCTGTAAGGTCACAGCAAGACCCAGGCTCACAAACCCTGCTATACTCGAAGTCACACCATTGTTTTTTCCCCCCTCGAAGGATAAATAAACTAAAAACATCCTGTTGGGGGAATGGTATGTGACTGACTTCCAGAGCTTCAACCAACAGTATGGACATGAGAAATCAACGCATCTTGACTCAGTATGTAACACACAACATTAATTCAGAGGTGTCCTACCTGTTGGATGCTCTATGAGCCACCGCAACACTCCCTGAAGGTCTCACAGTGGGTAAGTCCACAGGCAGGGTATGGCATGGGCTGAGCCTCACACACTCAGTGCCAGTGGGACTGGGTTGGTTTGGTACTCGCGCAGCTCATGGGTTTAGTGGCAGGAATGGTGAGGAGAGAGGCAGAGCAGATGGATGAGAGCCAGAGCCTGTCCTCTGTGCACACATGTGCTCACTCGGGCAGCAGCACCGGCTGCCTGCTGGGTACTTACCTTTCTGCCCTGCAAGCCTCTCCAGGCAGAGCCCTGAGCCATTCCTGCATGCTGGCAGTGAGGGCTGCACCCCAGAGCCCCCAAACCCACCCCCTGCTGCCAACCAAGCCACCAGCAATGAGTTTCACCATCTCTACCAGCACCCACCCTGGCACTTCCCCATTCTCATTCCTCAGTGGTCCTTCCACTGCTAACCAGGAGAAAGCAGCTGAAGCCTGCTCTCAAGGGATCAGGGGCTTCCACGGTTGAGTGGGAACTGGAAGTGTTTGGAGCCTGTGGGAGGACCGGAGGGGTGGGAAGGAAGGTCTCCTTTAATTGCAAAGGTCACCACATCCAGCGAGGCCATAAACTGCCATGGCGGGAGCAGCATTCCTCCAACGGGTCCATAGGGACAGGCAGGGGCGTGCCGCGGAGCGCTGCGGGGACACTTGGCTTCGGCTCGCAAGGACCGCAATGGCTCTTGAAGATCTGAGCAGATCTTCACATGGGCGAGGAGGGGAGGTTCTGTGGGAAAATGCGATCGGGAAGGAAATTCCCGCACCAGGGACGGCCATCGGCGAGGGCTCAGCTGTGGCGAGTTCAGGGGACATCACAAATAACGCGGCCATCCCCAGGGAGTCATTGCTAAGGTCGCTATTTTTTCCCTTGAACTTTCCAGATGAAGGAAGCAATAGGCGAAGCAATGGCACAGACTTGGCCGGAGATCAACTGTACTGACAACAGCCCCAGAATTCAACTCCAAAGAAAAGTCCTTTGTGCTCACTGGAGTTATCACCAGCTGGGCCGAGCGGCTCCAGCCGCAACGTGGAGCTCTGCTCGAAAACCATCCCGCATGTGCAAGATGATCAGAGCCGAAGCTCGCCGGCAGATACAGCCCAGAGTAACTCATTGCAGTGCTCACACCGAGGGGAGAATGCAGGGCACATGCTAGGTGCCCATTAAAAACTTCCATGTTAAATTGTGCTCGTCAATAAACTGCTGGGATTCGGAGTAAGAAACAGCCCTGATTAAAGATTAAAGACGGAGAGCGCATAAAACAGTAATGACCACTGTACTTACAGTGAATTTGGCCTGTTGGGTTTAATTACTTCTAGTTCGAGATCACTTGAGTTGAGGCTGGGCTGGGGCACGCTGTTGGAGTTGAGGAAGCTGTTTACGTTTGAAGAGATGACGGATTCCAGGCTGGAGTTGATGAGACTGTTCCTGTTCTCCTCTAAAAAAACATCAAAACCAAGAGCCATCAGCCAGCGCACACAGCTGCTCCTGCACACAGAGGTAAAGAACACGCTGCTGCAAAGGCAGTGCTCCTAGTAGTAATCCCTGCCCTAACGCAAACAGGGCAGCATCCTACCAGGTGTCAGAAGACAGACAGTTAGGTTACACAGATATTAAACATTAAACTGTAAGAAATACCAGGTATTCTTTTCATAAGAAGCAGCTCCATTTAAACGAATACCCTTTGTAGTTAAAAACCCCTCATTTTTTCTCAAGGCATTAATATTTTATATTCCCCAAGACATCCAAAGTGCCACAAAACCTGAAAATGTTTAAAATGCAAACTACAACCAGGAATGGATTTCTCTGTGCCTGCAATCAGCTGCCGAGGGACTGAGCATTTGTGTGACAGAGCAGGGGAACACTTTAAGAACGAGAACTGGCACAGGGTGCCCAGAGAAGCTGTGGCTGCCCCATCCCTGGCAGTGTTCAAGGCCAGGTTGGACACAGGGGCTTGGAGCAAGCTGCTCTAGTGGAAGGTGTTCCTGCCCGTGGCAGGGGTTGGAGCTGGAGGAGCTTTAAGGTCCTTTACAACCCAAACCATTTCATGATGCTAGATGACCCCAATGTGCTGCTCTGCTGACAACCTGGAGGTTTCTTAGTTTCTTGTTTCCCCTTGATCATATTCTGTTAAGAGATTTCCCCCTTATTTGTGTAACTTCAGCAGCGAAGAGTGGCAATATCATGCATCCCAACCCAACACCAGCAGCACTGACCCCCTCCTCAGTTCTAAGACAAATTACCTAAAATCATGTTAATTCATTTTCATAAGATGCTTTTTCCATATAAACAGTAACTGTAACTGTGAGAAGCAATTATCATCACTGATGGCATGGAAAGCAGCCCTATTCCAGAAAACTGCTGCTTCTGTGATGATGTTTTCCTGAAAGACAGGCACCTGCTGGAGAACATAGCGACTCCTACTTCAATGATAAATGTTTCAACAATCATGCTCCCAATGCACACTAATATGATCGAATCACTACCACAAAACACAGCCCTTCCCTGCTCCCCACGCTCACCCGCCTTCCCAAGGCAAAGCAGGGAGAGCCCCAAGCGCTCGCTCTGCTCACCGGGTCCCTGTCCTGTTCTTTTAGCAAGCAGGGACAGGTCCCTGTGCTGCTGGCCAGCTCCAGGAGCAGCACAAGGCACAGCCAGGAGGAACACAAGAGCTGGGAACTGGGTTGTAACATGAAGCAACAGCCTGAGCAGACACATTTCTGCCCCTCCATGAGTAGGGACGGGGCACTGACTCTTTCACCTAAATATGTGGAGCATCACTTAGTGACAGCAATGGAAAGATGATCTTCAACATTTTTAAACTGCTGCGCACATAATCCTCGGGAAAATGCAGAACCTCCTGGCCGAGATTTTGTGTCTGTAAAAGGCAAAGTGCCCGAGGGCATCCAAAAAGGGTCACCCCTTGGAGACACAGGCAGTGTCCTCCCTGGCCGCATGTGCTGCGGGAGCTGATGATGGTGAGGATGGGGCCGAGGAACATGAGAAGGGAATGAGCAGGGGTCCGTCAGGTGGGGCAGGGACAGCAACACTCTATACTGTGCTAATGCAGCCTCATTTCAAGCCCCTGTTAAGGGCCTGGATACCAGGCAATCTTCACACCCCTCATCAACACCACTGCAGAGGAAACTGAAGCCTGATCCTGTTACGGGAATCGCCTCTTCCCTTGACACCAGCACAATTGCATGGGAATGGCATGGGAATTACAGTGTGTTAGTCACGATTAGGGCAAAAGCTGCGTCAAGAGGGAAAGCTGGAGGCTCACTTACGCTGCTCGTTGGGCTGTGCCGTGTGGAAGAGCGTCAGCGGGCGCTCGCTGCAGGAGGGAGGCTTCGAGTCCGTGCTCTTCTTGCGGGATAACAGCAGCTGCGAGTTCGATGGCGGCGTCTCTGGCACCGTGTTAAATATCTGTTAAAAACAATAAACAAGTTGTTCTTTGGCATCACCGCTCGCACAGCGGAGCTGCCTGCCTGCCCGCCTGCCCCGCTGCTCCGCAGGGCCGCGTCCGAGGGACACACGCGTTCAACAGAGCAGTGTTTTGAATACCACATCCCAAATCCCCCATTCCCACCCTGTCTGCACTCATTTTCTCTAATCTTCACCCAAGATGCGTGTGCTGGGATGGGAAGAACCCCAACCCTCTGCCACCCTGCCGAGCTTTCAAGGGTGCCCTGGGCACACGAGCCAGTGCGTCCCCATGCACACCTCCCCGCAGCACCTTCGCACCCACTGATGCGGAACAGCTTGGGAAAGTCTGTGCCTCCAGCCCAGCTGTCAGACAAGTGAGTAATCGTTTTTTTTCTGCAGGGGATGGAATTTTAGAGCTGCACAAATCTCAAGAGCAGCAGCTTTGTTTGTTGGTGGTATCTGGGTATTTGTTTCTCTTCTGGAAGCCCAGGCTCAGCCAGCAGCACTGCTGCCTCAAGACACGCTCTCTCCAGGTCTCCCTTCTCTAGAGTATATTCAACCCCATCCCTCAACATCTATCCCTGCTCTGCCTTCCCCTGCCAGACACCCAACAAGCACTGCTAGGGGCTGCTCATATGAACACTCTTCCATAGGCAGCCCGGTGTGGCTGGGCTCCGAGGTGTCTCCTCCAGAGCCAACAGCCATCGCTGCTGGCCATGGGCTGCCCTGGCCTTGCCCAAAGCATCCAACATGGGAGCGGCTGCCAGCACTTAATTGCTTTGTTTCATGTAACAACAGCAAAATCCTCTCACACACACATAAACCCTGCACGCTGATTTCTACAAATAAACATGAAAGAGCCAAGACATGTTAGCCAAAAACGTTAATGTCGCAGCTCTCCCCAAAAGCACAAAGCGGCGGGTGTGAGGGGCAGCGCTTACTGCTTCAGGGAGGAATTAAGGAACGGTTCTCAGTGGATTACCTAAGGACATCACTGCCCAACCTGTCTGTTTGCAGGGACTCAGGTTCAGTTCCGAGCCCGCAGATGGAGCGGGAGGCAGGAAGCAGGGATCAGTCACTGCGCCAGGCTCCTGCGCACGGCAGGACCCAGCCCCGAGCAAGCGAGCAGCTGAGCCTGAGTGCGCATTGCTGGGCACGCTGCGGAACAGATGGGTAGATTATGGACTCCTGCTGCAGCCCTTCCTGGAGAGCTCTGCTGAGCTCATTCACACATTCCTCCTGGGCTCATGGGTTAGCAGAGAGAGAAGCAGCCCAAGCCATGCTTTCTGCAGGCAGCACCGCTCATTTTCATCCTGTGCATGCCTGCCTGCCGCCATTCCCACCTCCAAAGTGCCTGTTTCCATGGTCCCCCATGGGAGTTTGGGGCTAGTGGCTCCCCAACCTCTTGTACGGCTGCTGCATCCTGCTCCCTGCACCCCAACATTCCACCTCAGCATCCCACCATCCCTCCCCAGCATCCCACCATTGGCAATGGCGCTCAGGCCAGCTCACAGGTCCTGCTTAGAAGGGCTATTCATAGCACATCGCTTACCACGCCAAACCACTACACAATTGCACATCCTCCAGGTGCCTGCCCCAGCTGCTCAGACCCGTGCCCTGAGCCCTTCCCTCTACAGGCCAAATACAGCTTTTCTGTGGCAGCATCCTCAGCACAGCAGGGCTGAAATCAGCACCAGGGCACCTCGCCTGCCCTGTGCTCCATTCCCCATATCCAGCACAGCCGCTTTAACATGCTCTGGCTTTCAAGTTGCTTTTCAATAGCAAATTCTACTTGGGAAATAGAACAAAATATATAATCAAAGCATTGATTTATGAATCACATTTTATGTGATGATTTCCCACAGCACACTTGAAAAGAAACTTCCAGGTTTTTGTTTCCTTTTTTTTTTTTGGTCTTTGACAAAGGAAGATATAGATGCTCTTAAATTATGAGCCCAATGATTAAAACCAGCTTCAGCTTATAAGGAGGTTGCATTTCTAAATGCAGCTGGAACACCATTATCAAACAATTTTACTAGAATCACAGTGCCAACTGTGGGACACAGCCACCTGATGAAGCAGAAACACCAGTGTTTATCCAGGACAGACTGCAACCAAGAATCTTCTGGGCATCCCAGTCCCTCTGTAGCATCTCCACTGAGATAAACCAGAGATGGAGAGCAGAAGCAGCACGGAGGCCCTGGCAGGGCTGTTAAAAGCCGCTCTCTACCACCTCTGAGCAGCGCAGAGCATGCAGGCTAAATTTAGCCGCTCACAATGGAGAAAAGTCAATTAAAAGCTATGTTTAAAAAGCACAGCACTGGTTTTGAAGGTCTAAGGAGAGACCCCAAGGACTGTACGATGAAAAGCTCACTCTAGATGCGACTTTGCCTTTATTGTATAGCCCAGATCTCTTCAGCAGCAAAGGAAGCCAGCACTGCAGGACAAACCCTCCTACTCCATCTCCCTCAGCTCAGGCACAATCCTCTCCTTTTCACAGGGAAGTTGCTCAGGTTTGTTCCATTCTTCAGTTTAACAAGACTAGCCGAGACGTGCTCCTCTCTGTGCTACAGCACTCCCAGTCCCAGAGCACAATTAACAGGGAGGGAGAGACAGTTTAATAGCTGGAGTGGGAGAGGAGCAGCCAGGATCCATATATCACATTTACAGTCGTGCCATGCCCGCTCCTCAGCCTGACGCAGGCGGCAATTCCACAGCTCCATAACACCTTATCCCTGTCTGCCAAACGGCAAAGACCCAGCAGCACCTTGTCAGTGGTGGCTGTTAAAAGGCTTTTTTAACACTTCTGCCCATCTTATGACAAGGAAGAAGAAAACAGGAGAGGTTGGTATCCTGCCCAAAGCAGAGGGATGGGATATAACAGCATATGAAGGTCCGCCCTCAGTCTCTGCTCTGGCCAACAGCTCGGTGTATTCCCATGCACAAAGCTGCATCTGGAGCTTGGAGAATAAGTTGCTGTGACATTCAAAATGTTGGTGGCACTGAGTCTTACACAAGGACCAGCTAAAACTGCCAACAGCATCACTAAACATTCAGCTAATTACAGAGAATAAACTGAAGATGGGGTGCTGAGGGCTTCGACTTTGGTATTAGTCCTCACCAAGCCTCGTGCTTGGGGCTGTCTAATTCACTGCATAAACTACTTTCTTATTTGTCATCAATACTGGGTGCATTAGCATTTGACCTGGTCAACCCTTTGTCTGGAGGGAGCATCATCAAGACAGTGAATTGATCTCTTAAACTGGTAACACTTCAGAACAATGGTCTTTTCCAGAGAGCTATAAAAACGAAAGCTTTGGAAAAGAACATGGATGGACACCTGCAATTGTCAGATGTAATAGTGCTTCAATATTACTTTCAGCAAACATTTAATTTTTAAGTCAGAAATATGGTGCTAAATTGCAATCAGTCAAGTAACCAGGCTCTCAACACAGCATCCTTACTGTTTTTTCCACTGGATGCAGTCTTGGTTTGCCTGTCATGGCCACATCTAGAGCCATAGGAGAAAAATAATTTTACCCATTTAATTATATATATATATATATATATATATATATCCAGGATATGATTTATAACACATTACATTACCAGCACATTCATTCATAACCATAGGCAGAAAAGGCTGATGGATAAATCTTGTTAAGTAGCAATTTGACATTTGGTTGGTTCCTTGGGTCACGTCGGGCAGCCGAAGCCAGGCACGTTGCTCCTGCTCTGCTTTTCCAGGGTTCCTCCTTGCTGCACTGCAGCATCTGGCAGGCAAATGGAGCTGTCATTCCCTCCTTCCCAAGCCCTGATCCTAGTCTCATCCCAGCACTACTCCCCATGTCCAGCAGATCTAGTGTTAGTACAACCCATGGGACATCACTCAAGGAGCAGCAGGTCCCAGTGGCTGCAATCATAAGGGCAGACGCCAGCGCTGCAACGCCTCAATGTGCAGAGACCTGAGAAGCTTTAACAACTGTTTCAGAGCCTATTGCTGCTGTGAGTCTAACAGCAATTTGGATCTGGGACCTGGAAAGCTGTTAAACCTCCAGAAATGATTGAACTTTCTGGATTACACACAGGGTTTAATGGTCAGTGTCAGAACCTCTGGCAACGCAGAGCACACCGTGATTTATCCGTCATTCCGGGAACCTTCACAAAGCCCCTCTTTTGCTGACTACGATTCCAAACTGTGCATGGCTACCAAGGTGCAGGGCGCACGCTAAGGCAGAGGTACCACCTGTGGGAGCACAAGGTCACATCACGGAAGACACAGGATAATCAGCACCATATCCTGCAGCATCCTTCCCTGAGACTTGTATGGCTCCAGGATGAATGCTTTTCCCCAGCAGTAATCTCAGGGGGAAGATGAGCCAGATCTCAGACGGGGTGACTGCAAATGCAGGCAGGCGAGCAGGGAACGCTGACTAACCCCCCCCAAACCCTCCCACTGCCCCGGCAATCAGATAAACCTGCTGAAACGACGGCGTAAACAGGCTGCCAGCAGTCATTCAGACCAAGAGATGTCATCACTAAGCTTGCTTTTTTCCCTGGTTACACAATGACAACAGTCACTCTGATGGGAGAGGCGTTCCACTTACCTGGGGGAAATGTAATGTCAGACCAGACAGTCGCTGATTGCCAGGAACCATTCAAATCAATTACGTTTTCCCTGCGAATGTACTTAATTGTAAGCAGTGGCTCTGAGTCACTGGCATAAAACAACATAAAGCACCAGCAGCACCAGCACAAGCAACTTGCTTATTGCTAATCACCCACGGCAGCTCCTGTGGGGAACCTTCCAGGAGCTTCAATCAATTCAAATTAAGAAATACACTAAAACAAACCAGTCCTGAACCGGCACTAACGCTGCATTTAAGAGATTTTCCTCTCCTGGAGTTATGTCTTCCTATCTCCCTTCTTCCCAGGATCTTTTCCCGGGAGCCCTGCAGGGATGGGGACACGGGTTCACAGGGCCCTCAGAATCAACTGGGGACAAATGTATGTAACCAGCTCACACAGCCACCCTTCCGCCAGTGCCAGGAGTCGCTTCTAAGGAGGGGAAAGCATGGAAGAGCCAGGGCACCGCGGGGCAGGAGCTGTAATGTGGCTGGTGAGCACAGAGCAGCCCTTCCAGATACGATCACTGCAGAGATCTGCCATCGGTTCCTCCGCAGCAACGGCCGATGGAGGGCTCGGCTGGCATGGCCAGGGACCGGCACAGGGAGGAAAATCAGTGCCTAAAGACGTGTTTGTGTGAGGGCCCATGAGGGGAGGGCTCCATAAAGCACAGCGAAGGGGAGGGACAGCAAACACACTCACAGTGATGCCGTGCTGCCTGGGACACTGGTGACACAGCAGAGACCTCATCCCACCGGGAGAGGTGGTGAACACCTCCCTGCACCAACCAAGAGATGACAGACATGGAGGTGACCATCAGAGGCCACCGTGAGGTTTCATGATGGTTCCTCCACCAGGACCAAGGCTGGGGAAGCTGGGCTTTGCTCACAACCACAGGTTCATCTGCACAGCTATGCAGATTAACTAAGCCATCATTGCCATTACATTCCATGCAGAAGAAAAGAGCTCCTTCATCCTAAACAAATACCATAGTCTCGATGTGCCTGTGGAAGCAACTTCTCTAAGAACACACAACATGGACACTGCCTCCCTATCCCTGCTGGATGCACTCCTGATGCCCCTTTGCAGCCCCACACAGCCATGCCCCGGGTCTGCTGCCCACACCACAGGTACCAACGGTTTAACCTTGAACCTCAACCTGCCAGAAACACATTCACAGCATCTACATGCAATAGCCCAACACCAGAGCCAAAGCCAAGCCTGCCTCTGCTTCTTTCTTCGCAGCCTGAATGCTCAAATTAGTTATTTCTGTCCATCCCAAACCACACAAACAAAAGAACATGTTTGAATTGAGAAGAAAATGGCATTTTTATGTGATGTTGTTCGCATGCGGCCAGCCGGAGGGACAGCCCGTGCCACTGCCTCGCTGAGCTGCTCCTGCTGCAGACATGAACGTCCTTATGGCCAACTAACACTAATGCATCATAATTCAGGGGATCAACACCGCACCATGGAATAAACCTGGATTTAGTCAGAGAATTAGGAATCCAGTCTAAGCGTGCACCTCACACTAGTTTCTTTCAGTGCCCATCTCACTTAAAACTAAGGACAAATTCCTGTTAAACCGTGGAAAAGGCAAAGAAGTTGGGATTTCTGTAACAGAGACAGAGACATGCTGACTCACACCGAGATGACTATAAAAAAGGCTGGTTACCAGCCTGCTGGTTACACAACTACAGCCCAAGAACCATCAATTCTGGAGCCTCTACACCACATCCCAAGTCGTGTCCATCACTGAACCCCCTGGCACAACCCCACCTCCGGTGCCACTGGCTATGGGGACCATGGGAGAGGGGCTGCAGTTTGTAAAGAGACAAACTCCTTTCCATACATCAACTGCACTGACGGAAGCAAGGGAAGCCATTACCTTCTCATGGTTTTCTATTAGAATTTCAATCACGATGTTCTGAAATTTGATGTCCATAATGGCAGCGACTGTTTCCTCTTGAGGTCGGAGCAGCGTTGGCCCAAATACCACACCCAGATTAGCAACAGTCATCAGGTTCTGCTTATGATTATTGGCAACTCTGAAAGAGACGAAGGAAAAGGTGACAGAAGTGATGCGGAGGGAAACCCCCTCCCTGCCTCCTGGCTGGCACAACCCTCACAACCCTGTTTACATCTATTACACTCCTGGTGAGCTCCTTGAAGGCTCAGCCATGTGGAAAAGTACAACCTTAACTATTGTGTTACTAGAGACCTTTGAGCCTCAGTGAGTTGACTAATCCCATCAAACCCCAACGCTATGCTGGCCGCTGAGTCTCATGTTGCAAACCACTCCCAGGAAAACATCTTGAATCATTAATGCTCAAAACTCCTCTACAAACAAATTGTTGGACCTCTGACACACGCTGCTCTCCAACTGAATGAGTGACCTCATATGTTCCAAAACCCAAATCCTTCTCACCCATTTAAGCTTTTGCCTGCACCAGAGGTCAGCCCCATCCAACTAAAACAGGCTGGATGGCGAAAATGGGGCTGTACCCCTGGACTCATGTACACACACACATGCTCTTCCCCACCCCACTGGGGAATCCACCTGGCATGGGCACCCGCTGTCCCAGGGACCACTGACACTCGAGCCATCCTCCCTGTCATCTCCATCTATTTTTATGTTCCAAGTATTGCAGCCCAGTGGGAGCAGATCAGTTCAGCAGCAAAAGAGCTCCTACTGAGGACCTGGCACACTGCTGAAGTGCATTTGGGGGTCACTCTGAAGTAGCTCTGGTGTGAGCCCTGGTCTCAGTGGTACAAAGCACCAGCAGTCCTAATAGAGCATGTCCCCTGCTCCAGCTCAGCCCCGCCACGATGGTGGGACATGGGGCATGCTGCCGTGTGGGATGCAGCCAGGCTGTGTCCGACCACAAGTGCCAAGGACTTGGCTGCTCAGCTATGACATGCTGGAGCCCTGCAATGACATGTAATGCTGCGACACACGTGTGGGTGACAGAGCAGGACCTACGGTGGGAACCTACAGCCCCATCTCAGCGGCTGTTGCGTATGGTTTTGTCCTGACCTCGTCAAGCAGGAAGCCCGATGACTGCAGGCAGCTTTAGCCTAAGGGGGGGTTTAAGTGTCTTTTCCCGTTCCTCCTCCTCTCCTGTCTTCCCTGGACAAATGCAGCAGGTTAGCACAAAGTGAGGCTGGGACTCAGACCTTGCTGTATCGTCCCAACAATGTATTGCCATGAGCTTTTATTGATCTCAGGGCCAACACATCACTTATGTGCATGCTCAGCTTATTTCAGTACAGGGTAAGCTAGGGCTGGCTTAAAAGAAAGGATGCATTCCATCCTTCTTCACCCAAATCTCACTTGAACCAGCAAAGAATTCTTCATTCCTCATCCCTATATTTGGCTCCTCAGGCAGAAGGAGAGGAAGTCATCACCAAGAAATGGCTCTTCAGCAACTTCAGCCCTATTTACTGCCCAGGCAAGAAGTCACATAGAAACATCAGAGAATCACAGGCTGGGTTTGGGTTGTTGAAGGGAGGCTCTGCTTACAGAGATGATACCTGAGGAGGAAGGAGCCCATGCACAGCCTAGCAGAGCTGCTGCCACCTCCATCCCTGCTGCCCATTCCAGTGCACAGCCTCTCCACACCCTCACTGAAAGCGAGAGCTGCACCCGCAGTGATGCCAGTGCCTGGCAGAGCTGGCAGCATAGAAGCAAATTCTCTTTAGGGGGACACGACCTCATGGAGCAGGGAAGAAGGCAGAAGAAGTTCAATAGGAAACAAATTCTCAGGAAAAAGCTTGCTTGCTTACAGGAAAATAACTCCTACTTACAGCTATGTTCATAAATTATAGATGTATCCCAGCCTCTTCCGTCACTCCAACCCACCTCCCTATCGAATGCCAATGACGTATTTACACTGCAGCAACATCTATATTTCAGACACATGTCCACATGCTGCTATTTGGATTCTGAAAAACGCAGCTGTAATTCAAACAGCTTTGAAAGGTACTAATAAAATAATATGTTAATGATCTTCCGTGGTTAGAAAAACACTGTTCATTTATAAAAACCCAACCGAATTGATCCGAGTCTTACAAAATCAGGTCCCTCCATTTCTCATTACCGTTCCCATGTAATACATCACTCTAATAAATTACATTGTCATTGGTTCATTATGGGCAGGCAGCTGTGCACCATTCCCCTCATTATTTCAGATGAAGCTATTAATGGGTTCCCAAGCAGGACCCTGGGTGCCCGAGGGATGCCCATGCACCCAGATGCAAGCATTGGCCCTCGCCTCCATCCCAAATCCCTCCTTCCTACATTGGCTCTGGCCCTGTAAAGCCTGGAAGACATTTTGTGCCAGTGCAAATCTGACTCCCGCTGAACTAAACTTGGTGGCGCATGAACTTCTGATCCGTACCATGGGTACTGTTCCAGCTGCACACTTGAGAGCGCTCTGTTACCAAAGCTATGCTAAAAAACATGATTCACCTTTCACATGCTTCAAATTTCACATCCATTATCCACATGATAATTTACTATAAATTATACCTCTTCATCATCCTTTGCACTAGAAAATAATGGTGCAGTTTCTAAAGATGGGGTGTTCTCAATCCCAAAGTGTGCTTAATGTTGGTGCTTTTTGTCAGGCATTGTTAGTGCCATTCCTGAGCTGCCCTTTAGAAGGTTTCCAAGGATTCGCTACATTTTCCTTTTAACCTGCTGTTTCTTTCTGGCCCTCGGTGCTCTCTGAAAGCAACTGCATGAACATTAATTCAGATGGGTCCCTTTTCAGTCCTCTCTGCCTCCCCTCTTTGCAGAACACACTTCCAGCACAGGCAGGCACTGGCAAGCAACAGCTAATGGAGAAATGTGCAGAACAACCTCTCAACTCCCACTTGGTGCTTACAATGTTCCAGGCTATCACTGCCTTTTGCACTCTGGGCTGTTTGTCCTCCTCGTAACACCTGATGGTTCCCACTTGTCTCTGGGATCAGCACTGGACAGACCCTAGAGCCCCTTGATGGAAGGAATATCCACACCCTGCAGAGCATCACCAACGAGCAGCCCTGCACAGGGATTTGTCCAAAGACCTGACCCACTTGGTGCAAACCCAAGAAGCACCTTGGCTTCTGCAAGCCCCCAGCCAAAAGGAGGATGCCAGCTCCGAGGCAGGTCGTGTCCTGGGGGGGGGTCCATGGGCAGACACTGCTCACTGTACATTCACTGTCACAAAAACAAAGGAGAACAGGAGCAGGGTAAATCCATGTTGTGTGTTAAATCAGATTATACCTGGGTTGCTTGGATACTGTATAATCACCAGGACGGCCAAACATAATTTAATACAGAGTAATTGGTAGTCAGGCCTCAGTGCAGGGAAGCAGAGAGGAACAGTAAATATTTCTCTGTTGCACGGGCTTGCAATCAGCACCCTGTAACAGAGGAGAAATGCAGCGGAGCCGGATGGGTGCTGCAGGCGGGGGAAGCCCTGCACTGCCTCCTTATTTGATCGGTGTTAATATTAGAACCATAGACTGGTTGGGTTGGAAGGGACCTCAAAGCTCCTCCAGCTCCAACCCCTGCCACAGGCAGGGACCCCTTCCACTGGAGCAGCTCGCTCCAAGCCCCTGTGTCCAACCTGGCCTTGAGCACTGCCAGGGATGGGGCAGCCACAGCTTCTCTGGGCACCCTGTGCCAGCGCCTCAGCACCCTCACAGGGAAGAGCTTCTGCCTAAGAGCTCATCTCAGTCTCCCCTCGGGCAGGTTAAAGCCATTCCCCTTGGCCTGTCCCTACAGGCCCTCATCCAAAGCTCCTCTCCATCTGGCATTACTTTGTGTATGTATTATATCTATATAAAATACACATACATAAGCCTCAGCCAAGGAGTGCTGCCATTAGTTCAAATGTCTTCCCTGATTCAGAGAAAACAAACAAACATCTGAAAGGGAACAAAGATAAAGTCTCAAGTGTTTCTATTTCCATGCCTGGAACAAACCTTTGAAAACAAAGTGCTTGTTATGGCTGGCCTAGCGAAACCTTATAGGACAGAAAATAATGCGGCTAATTCGTTCTGCTATGGGTAAAAATACATTTCATGTCTGCCACCACCTTTAGAGCTTCTATTTAAAGTGGAAAGACAATCATGCAGAGAGACAACAACCCCCAAAATTATGGAGGCTGCTCTGCGGAGCTTCTTGCAAATGAAAGGCTTGCACTTGATCCCAGACACGAATGAAGGTAAAGAGCAGGACACAGCACGCGGGGTGACAGAGGCACCTGCGGATCCTCCATCCACTCAACGGTGGGAATCACAGAACGAATCCCAGACTGGGTCTGGCTGGAAGGGACCTTAAAGCTCAGCCAGTTCCAACCCCTACCGAGCGCTCACAAAGAGCATCGCGGCTGCAGGACGTTCACTCCTTGTGCAGGGGGAGGCTCAGCAAGGCTGCTGGGCTTCCTTCCAGTAAAACCCTGCAGCCAGTGTCCTGCCCCCAGTTCTCCCAGTTCCAGCCGTTTCACGCGGCAGGCACACAGCGCCGGCCGAGAGCGGCGCTCACCATTGCTGCTATTTGTCGGATAAAACCTAATGAGTTCTGGGAAATGTTCCTGGGTGCGTTCAAGTCATCCCTGCGCACTAATGAGCTTAATTGGGCTGCAGCTGATGAGTGCGGAGGTAGACAGCGGGGCGAGGGCCGGGCTGGCCGCCGTACCAGCAGCTCCCATGGCTCCGCATCAGGAACGGAGGAGCTTCTCTGGGCACCCTGTGCCAGTGCCTCAGCACCCTCACAGGGAAGAGCTTCTGCCTAAGAGCTCATCTCAGTCTCCCCTCTGGCAGGTTCAAGCCATTCCCCTTGGCCTGTCCCTGCAGGCCCTTGTCCCAAGCCCCTCTCCAGGTTTCCTGCAGCCCCTTCAGGCACTGGAGCTGCTCTCAGGTTTCCCCTTCAGGAGCCTTCTCTTCTCCAGCTGACCCAGCCCAGCTCTCTCAGCCTGGCTCCAGAGCAGAGCTGCTCCAGCCCTTGCAGCATCTCTGTGGCCTCCTCTGGACTCACTCCAACAGCTCCACGTCCTCCTTGTGTTGACAAGACCAATAACAATAATAATGAAAATATTTCAAGTTAATAAAAGGAGATTTTAAAAAAAAAAACCCACATCTTCTGCCCTGCAGTGCCCAGAGGAGACTGGAAACAGAAAATCCTCACCAAGTGCCCCTGTACACCCCGATGCCACCCATCGCTCACAGTGGCACGGTGGCATCTCAGAAAGCACCATGGGGCTCGCTTGCCTGCCATGTGGTCACTGCGCATTCCCTGCACACAGGAGCAGGGATGGGAGCATGGGACAAACCCCACCATACACAGCCCTTTGCAGGCTGCGGAGACTCCCAGCATCACAACTTCCACAGCACCGCCGCTCCAGCAAGGAGAGCCAAGTGCGGAGGAATGCAGATGAAGGCCAGGAGATCCAAAAGGAGGACAGACCACCAGGGACATGCAGAACCTCCCAGCAAAGACAAGGGCAAACGCAGCTGACAAAACCTCCCGGTGCAGCACTGACAACTCAAGGGGCGTTCAGCCGGGGTGAAGCATGTGCTGCAGTGGTGCTGGGCGGCTTGACTGGCTCCAACAAGCCTCCCTCTTCCTCCCGGGTGAATCTGGCCACAGCTGGATGCTTGGGTTCACTCCCAAGGAAAAAAAAAACAAGGGAAAGCGCTCGCATCGCGCTGAACAGATGCAGAGGCCAAGCGTGCAGCTCGGTATCCACAAATCCCGATCCCTGTGAAATCCAGACATGCTGTGACGTGCAAGGAGAACACGTCTGGGGCTGCAGTGCGCCTCTGCTTCAGGCTTTCCAGATCAAGTCACCACAACTCCCAAAGCCACCCACTCTGGCTGCGGACAAGCTGAGCTTGGTGAGACATCTCAGGGGGATAAGTTGACAGGGGGGTCCTGAACCTGCTCCCCAGCCCTCAGCACAAGGGTGGCACGTTCCCCATCAGGCATGGCCACGATGCCACCGCAGTCCCCACCTGCAGAAACACTGCCAGAAAAGGGGACTTTGCCCCCAAACGTCCTCAGGGATGGAGCTGGAGCTGCCAGGGCTGCACATGCTGTCCCCTGTGCCGCTGCCACCCTGCAGCGGTAACACCCTGTTAAAGACCAGCATCCTTCATGCAGCCCATGGGATGTCATGCTGAGCACCACAGAAACTCTGCCACCCTTCCCAGAGCCCCACCAGCAAACCTCACATCACCACATGCAACCAAGAGGCAACACACGGTGAACACAGTCCCCATACCCCTGCCAGAGCCTTGCACATCTTCCCTTAGTTTTAGCTCTCTGTGTGCAAGCCCAGCACTCAGCCACAACTTCAGCCTGCTGCCCTCAAATACATCTTTCCTCTTTACAATAATAACAGTTCTTTTACCCATTAGCCACAGCCATGGAGGCAGCTTGTGCTGCAGAGGGGGGGTTTGGCTGGCTCCAGGCTGTGCCTGCAGCCCCTCAAGAGCCACCCTGTGCATGAGCAGCATCAGCCCCAGTAAACCCAGCAAGGCACCCAGGTTTTCCTCTGAAACCTGAAGTCCCCAGTGCTTTCACATTGCAGTAAGGAAACCTACACAGCCATTGGGTGCAAACAGCCTGGAAGAGCAAGAAGCCCTGAGGCAGATCTGCCGCAGTCGTAAGTGACGTGCCGAAGCCTCACCTGGGAGGTGGAAACCAGCCAAAGCAAAGGGGCTTCCAGAAAGCCTCCCAGCACGAACCGGCACCGGCTTCAGCAAGTGCAGCTCCCGCTGGCCCTGCAGGGAGGCACGGGAAACAATGCGGAGCCGAGAGCCAGGTCGCAGGGGAAGGAGCAGAAGTTTCCCTGGTGTGCACCTGCACAGTCATAGAGGAGCATCATCGGCCATGGGGAAGGGTAACCAAGCAGGTTTTGTCCTTTCTCCTTCCCTTTAGAGGTATTTTGGAGCACATTTGCTTCACAAACACAAAGCCAGTGCTGAATTCCTAAATGAATGTCGTTGGAAAGAAACAGAATACAGAAACAGGCGGCTTTGCAGAACAAACTGAAGTCCTGTTTAACGCAGCAAGTAAAACGCTTGTCCCGTCCTTGCCAACGGAACAAGGCTTTGTTCAATGATTAGAAAAACATCCCCCATGTTTTATGCACCCACTCACCCCACAGTGCCCTTCCTACATCTTGTGGCAGCAGATAACCATCGAATCACCATCCCAGCGACTGCAGCCCTGAACTGGCAGCCACAGCTTCTCTGGGTGCCGTGGGCCAGCGCCTCAGCACCCTCACAGGGAAGAAAAACCCATCCCAGGGAAGAACTGCAGCTCAAAGACATCTTAGCACTGATGACTTTTATTTTCCTCTCTTGTGCTAAAGAAACATTTGACTCAAATCTATAGAATTGAATTTAGCACTGGGTCTGCTCAGTGTAAAGGGCAACCTGGGGAAGCTCTCATTAAAATGCCCAAGTCCCACTGTCTGCAGGGACCGAGGAGACACAACCAGGAGCGATGCCAGCCATTTATTGGAAATCTTTTGCTGTCTCTAGACTCAATCTGTTTCTGTACACAGCCTCCGTTTCACTGTGATAAACAATTAAAAAGAACCCAGATAACTGTGTGCCATCAACAACCTCATCCAACAACACTGAGCTCAAACGCAAGCCCGTAAGAATTCACGCTTGAGTAACGCAAGATGCCTGGTGCTTCTCCCGAAGATCCCGGCAGGGATGCTCAGCCACAGGAACTGCACAGCAGACCCGGCATATGCCGCATTACATGCTACTGAGGGACCTTGCCAGCGCTGGTGATGTAAGCTTTGGTCTAATTTAAGACACCATTATCATATCTACAGAGATGACTCTGATGCGTGATGGAGATACAAGCAAAGAACCCGCTAAGAGATGCTGCAGCCTCTGCAGCGTGCTCCTCCCCGGCTGAGAACTGGGGCACCAGCAGGAAATAGAGGGATCTTTTGGAGAAGCGCAGAAGAAAAAGCTACCAAACAGCTCCTGTATGGACAATCCAGGTTGAGGAGGTTAAAAGTTCCTTTGCAGAAGCAGAACAAAGCCTTTTGCTAATTTGCACATTACAGGAAGCCAAGCACAAGAAACACAGCGAACACCTACAGGCTTGGGTTTTTTTTCTTGGTAAATTCCACAGAATCTCGTATTAAAAACAAAACCAGAAGGATCATTGTTTCCAGGTCCTGCTCACCCACAGCTCCGTGCTGCCAAAGCCTTCAGCTCTGGAGAGGCTGAGAGATCCCAGCCTGGTTTGGGTTGAAGGAACCTTAAAGCTCCTCCAGCTCCAACCCCTGCCACGGGCAGGGACCCCTTCCACTAGAGCAGCTTGCTCCAAGCCCCTGTGTCCAACCTGGCCTTGAGCACTGCCAGGGATGGGGCAGCCACAGCTTCTCTGGGCACCCTGTGCCAGCGCCTCAGCACCCTCACAGGGAAGAGCTTCTGCCTAAGAGCTCATCTCAGTCTCCCCTCGGGCAGGTTAAAGCCATTCCCTTTGTCTTGTCCCAAGCCATGGGACTGGCTCCGGTATGGTGCTCACCAAGCTGCACCTACCTCAGCTCTCCTTAGCATCACCTAAAACCTGATGCTCCAACCCAAGACACAAAGCAGAGAAACAAAACAGGAGGAGAAAAGGGGGGGAAAAAAGGCAAGATCGGGATAAAGAACCACAGCATGAGCCTGACCCAGGACAAACAAGCCCAGGCAGGATCCTCCCTGCTCCTGCAAGGCACAGTGTGCCTGCGGGAGTCACTTTTCATGCGACATTCCTTTTGCTGCCCAAGGGAGCATCCCGATCCCTTGGGTCACTTGAATTCCCAGGGCTTCCCCTGGAACCCAGCAGTGCCACGATCCAGAGGGATCAGAAAGAGGCACTGGGAAAAGGAATGGATGGCTGCCGGGCCTGGCCACACAGGGTCAGAGAGTTCAGTCACTATTTGCTCCTGGCAGCCAAATCAGGTGAGGAGCATATGAGAGCAGCGCATCGCGGAGGCCTCAGCGGCTGGTGGAAATTTCCAGAACGTCCTGGACAAGAGTGACTTACTGGAAGTAATACATAAATCAAGCAATGAATAGTTACCAGACAGCAGCATAAACAGCTGCCACGGGGATGAAATCAGACCTGCTGTGCCAAGAGGTGTCAGCCTCCTCGCCGGCTGCACCTTCGGGGGGAAACAGGGAAAACAGCCCAAGGAAAAGCCTGTTTCTGGGCACGCCGCAGCCCCCGGTCCTGCACAGGAGCTTCAGTGGGTTTCCCGAGGCTGCTGGCACAGAACTCACCATGGTGAGCACTGGGGATGGGACCCGGCTCCCATGGGATCTGCACAGAGCAGCCCGGGAGCAGGGCACGGCGCTGCCAGGGCTGGGATTGCTCCATAAGGAAAACAAGCACCGTCTTCTTCTTGTAGGCAGACCTGGAAGAATTCTTATCCCGTTCTCCTTTGCCAGCGCCCCCCGGTTCAACAGAGCAGAGCCCCTCCCAAAGGCCCCTTGCTCCTGTCCCATCTCACTAATGGGCTGTCACAGAGGGTGGGTTCCAATGGATGCCCAGGCTGTGGCTGATCACAGCCACCCCACGGAGCCCATGGAAACCATCCACGCTGATAAGTGGAAAACACTTTGTGCTCAAGATAGCAATCACTGTCATGTTGGTTAAAACACGTAAACTAGAAAACACCACCGCAGCAAAAGCAAAGGGAACCGGTCCCTGCTGGCCAGCCCACAGTGCTGAGTGATTGAAGATAATGCTGCTAAACACATATACACGTTTCTTCTGCAGCATCCTTTGGGGTTCTGACCTTTTGCCAGGAGAGGAGTGGACCCGCAGGCCCTGCTCCTTGGGCCAGGGGATGCACGGAGCAGCAGCAATGCATGGAGTGATGCAGAGCTGCAGGAGGATCTCAGGAGCCCCACTGAAGGGTGCACAAGCACAGCACCATCTGTATTGGAGAACCTCGATCTCGCTGCCAGAGAACAAAGCAAGGCTCAGCTGTCAAAGTGTGCCCATGCAAAATCAAGTAATTCCTCAATGCCTGAAGCACCATCAGATTGAGCTCCTCCTGCTCTGCTCTCCAAAGCACTCACTCCTTGGTGAGAAAGTACATTAAAACAGAAGGAGAAGACAGGGATGGTATCTCTGTGCCTCTGCTCTGTTTCAAGTTATTTGGCAGGGAAAAAAAATAATAGTTTAACCAGAGCTGGCACATGGGGTTGATAAAAGAGCACTGGAAACAGCAGTGCAGCCATTCTGGGGGATAGGTGCTGGCCAAAAGGGGATATCTGCAGGAAAACAGCACCAAAGCATGCAATGAGCGTGCTGCTCAGTGGCTGCTGCAGGACAGGCTGCACCCAGGGCGCTCTGCAGCACCCAGGTAGTGCTGATTTCCTCATTTCCCAGCTAAGGACAGTGGGGATAAGGAAAACATCCCAGGATAAAGAGGAAGCAAACCCTGAGGACGGCGTGAGGAGATCTGCACCACACAAAGCTCAAGGCTGTTGCCCCAATGGGCACAGGAAAAGGTGGGCATAAACCACTAGGAAATGATGCTGGGAGAGCAGGGAGCCAGCAGTGTCCCAGGGCACTCACCACCTCCCCTGGCACCAGTTCTTCATGTACCTTTGTAAAAAGGGTGTTTCTCCTCCTTAAAGCAGGGAATGAGGAACACTCATCAACCATCCCTGCAATCACCGAAAGCTCCACGGATTAATAGACTGACTAAGCAATAGTGATGCTGATAACTAAAACAGCTACAAGAAACAGAAGAGACATCCTGTGCTTGTCCTTCCGTCCTTTGAAAGACACGGACTATTCTGCCCCAAGACAAGAGAAACCAGGTGGGTTTTAAGATCATCCAGAGCCTCACTAGCTCCAGCAGCCTGTTGGCACGACCAGTGGATGCAGGCATGGGGCTCACTGGAACGGGGCGGACTGCGGGTATTCAGGCTTCCCTGCAGAGATCCCCTTGGACAAGGATCAGAACAAAGAGCTCTCCTCTCTTTCAGGAACAGCAAATCACAGCTGCGCTTATCGCAAGCATCCTGACAGAGTGAGCATGTACCAGGAAGGAAAATTAAAGGTTGCACCTACTCATGGGTCAGAGAGTAACATCATAACAGCAAGCTTCACTGGAACCAGGGTCTGCAGAGCAGGGGGCATTTGCAGCATCACGTTCCCAAGGAGGGAGCAGGAATTGCTCACATTCTGTATTACACAGCAGGTAATTGCCTGCACACATGAACAGGAGACAGGAGGCAGCACAAACAGGCTCAGAGATGCAGTAAGAGACAGAAATCAACTTCATTGTCTATTCACATCCTGCCTGTGCCTGTCCCCGGGACCTGTCCTCCATCCCTCCAGCTCTCCTTCCCCCTAGAGCCAGAGCAGGACCCATAGCACCTCCCTGCTGCACAGCGGAAGGGCACTGCTCAACCACCTCACAGGCATTTCTCCCATCTGCTGTTTCATTTGTGCTAATAATTGCCATTTCTGAACCTATCAGTTGTGATAGCAGGGGTTTGTACTGCTATTAACCACAGCCCCACGCCACATGAGGAGCCCTAAGTCCCTTTCTAGTGGGCAACAGTGAGCATACACACCAAAAAACAGATGCAGGATGACACAGGATGGACTCTATGTGACTGATACAGGAGTTCTGCTTTTAGCATAAGAGAGCTCCACAGCAATACTGTGAGAAATGCTTTTTCAGCTCTTGTGATCAAAATGCAAATCTTCATTATTCATACATTACTTTAAGTAAGAAAAAGGGCAGAATCAGATGAGTGCAGCCCAGCTTGGAAAGGAGCCCTTTGGCTTTGCCAGTGTTAGCCATGGATGCCCTGCTCTTGGCTCCCCTCACCAGGGATGGGCAGCACTGAACCCCAGCTGGTCCCCCCATGTCAGAGCATCCCCCTTCCCTACACAGGCCAGGATCCCCCAGGAACAGCACTGGGACCAGGGGAGCTGCTGCAGGGCGGTAGCTCCATGGAGCAGGCTCTCGCTCCTCAGCTTCCTGCCTTTCTCTGAGGTATTTTTTTCCCATTAAATAACCACTATGAGCTGTTTCTCTTCCTGCTCACTCATTGTTTGTGTTTTGGTTTAGTTCCTTGCCCACTAAAGCAGCATGAGACCCATTGCATTATCTGCCTCCCCTCTCCACATCTCTCACTCAAACACCACCAGGTTTTCCTTTACATAAAAAACACTTCAGCAGTTACGAGATTCCTCACACAGATTTGGCTGATGGGAGTACCTGGAACCGGCTGGCCCTTGGCTTGAGCCTGTAAATAAAGCAGGTTTTGAAACTGAGATCTAAACCAGCTCTTGGGCTTTTAACAGCCTTGCCGGAGAGCCCATGGAACAGATACAAACCCGTGTCAAAAGAAAGCATCTGGAGTCATTTTTAATCCTATTTCAAGTAGCATTTGTTATTTTTCCTCTTGGACTTCAGGTTCTCCCAAGCCTTCTTCTAACCGGTTACTCCGATTAACTCATTCCCAGGTTCCTGCCCCATCCCTCCCGCGCCCATGGCACTGGTGGGAACACAAGGGCAGGTACGACCCCGCAGCCTTGAGCCTGGCGCAAACACCTGATGATGCTTCCACTTTTAAAACACTAATCAAAGGTTTCCATGGCAACCTGCAGGAGCAGGATGAAGACAGGAAATTACAGGTCAGCTCTATCACTGAAAGCAAAAAAAAAATCATTCAATTCCGGTGCCCTCGGAAAGTTTCAAGGTTACCTTGGACTGATTCATCAGGTCGCATAAAGGCAGCAAATACGCAATTGTAGCAAAGAAACACCTCCTAGTCCTTAACACTAAGCTTGATGTGAAAGCCAGGGAGGAGCCTAACCTCCGCTCTGCCTCCTGGACCGCCAGACCCATCACCACACCATTAGAGCATCATTATATTCCCAGGAACGTGGTGACCCCTCCTGCCACTGCAGGCTGGGGCTCAGCGGGACCATCCCCTGCACCGCTCCATCCCGCAGCCCTCGTTCCACTCACACGCAGGTTTCCAGGTCCTCGCCAACCAGATATGACTCAACACCACACACACACAACGAAACTTTTCTGCCACTATTCACTTTCAGAGGAAGTGGAAAAAGGACAGAAAAACAGATCAGTCATAAACGTACTTTGCCAAGTGGTTCATGAGCAAGTGCAGCATCTGCCTGTTTTTCTCCGGGAGCCGATGGACAAGGCTGTGGATTTCTGACACCCTTGACTCCTGATTCTCCAGTTCTGCATTGGAAATAGGAGATGATTTATATCTGCATTAGGGGGGTTATGATGCGAAGAGGCATGCAGGACCCAACAGTTGTCCTGGGGACCTGCTCCACCAAGCACTCTTCCTTTCCACCAACCCCAACTGGTTGTTCCCAAAAGGAAACAGTGAGGTGAGAGCCGCCAGCCATGTGAAAAGCCAGCTGTGATCAGAGAAGGGGCTTGGCTGTAACCAACATCAGCACATTCCCATTCAATGTGCTCCCAAGCACCATCAGGATGTGCCCAGCACTGAGCCTCATGACGCTGCAGCATCTGGTGCTGGTTGGATCCACCAGTGCCGGCAGATGTGGTCCAACAGCCTATGCAGGAGCCGTTCAAGGCCAGTCACTGATGTGACCACGGAGCACGTGAGCCCTCCTGCCCCCTGGCTCCAGCCATGCACACAGGCTGCTGTGTGTGCCAACAGTTACCTGCTCTCACACAGAGCACCATGTCCAGGGCAGGCAAAGGAAGGCAGCACAGACACAAGCACCACAACCAACCGCATCAGATCCCCGGAGGCGGCGTTTGAACAACAGCCTCCTTCCCTTGGGAACATGACAGTCAAAGCAAGGCAGAGCTGCAGGCACCAGCCAGCTCCCCGCTCCCCAGCACCACCTGCGCTTCCTCTTCATCTGGTTCAGTCCCAAACAACACCATGCCCCTTGTCTCTCCGTTCTCATTCTGCTTTCCGGGACTGAAGGAGCAGGAGGTCAGTGGGGAAGCAGCAGGGCAGGGGTTATGCTCAGTTACGTGCAAATTAGGCTCCTCTTTCAGACCGGTGCCGCCAACAACAAACTCACTTGCTGCTTTGATGAAGCTCCTTTGAAACTGGTACATCATGAGCGGCCCTGGAAGCATTCTGGAAGATAAAAAGGTAACGCACACACAACACATCTGAGTAACACAATCCACAGAAATGGAGCTTTGCCCTCGCCGTCTTCAAAAGTGCAGAATTAAGCAACAGCAACTCTAATTAATTCCCCCCATCAGAAGGAATAAGATCGATTGAAGCACCTTTGATTTATTCTGCCTCCCTTTCCCGCACTGCACTGAATCCATTTCTAACTTCAGCATTCCTTCAGTACCACAGAGGTTCAGGGCATTCGTGAGCCCATGTGTTCCAAATCCGTTTAAAAATAAATTAGAAAGAGAAACAGGCTTCATGACAAAACTTTACCAGTCCCTGTTCCCACTCGGCTCCCCATTCTGCCCTCCCACTTCCACATCCCTTCAACGGGACATCTCAGTGCTGCTGGCATTCCTCAGGGCTTTGCACAGTTCAAGCTCCAGAGCAAAGGCTGCCAATCATGAAAAGCGATGCAGTGATTTCCTAGGCTGAGATCCACCAAGCTAATTATCCTCATCACCCTAATTGGATTTAGGCTCTCTCCTGCGCGCTCTCTCTCAAATAAAACCCAGTGCACAGAACAGTGTCAGAAAACACAAAGCTGCAGCCGTGACAGGTAGAAGCCTGTTGTGGATAATGAGATGCCAACAAACTAATCCTTTGGGAAGATAACCCACAGTGATAATGGCATTGACTTGCCTACAGGAATTATTAGTACAGCAGAGCTCAGCACCCTGCTCTGAGCAGCACTACAGCCACAGCCCTTAGAGGATCCCTGCACTCACCGCCTGCTCCAGGCTCATGAGGCAGAAGCCCATCAGGAAAAGCTTAGGCAAAAACTGCAATCAAGGCAGGGGACACAAGAATGGGCTTTTAGGACCATATTTGTACCACATGCATCCATCAGAGAGCTGACCGTGCTCCCCAGATCCTCCTCAACCATGCTGGAGGGTCAAGGGAAAAGCCAGAACCAATCCTCTCCGAGCAGTTTCTCCTTTGGTACTACTGAAGTGCTATTGCAAAGGATCTACAGTAACAGGCAGTAACGCCCCAAACCATCACCGACTCCTCACGAAGCTGAGGCTTTCCTGCCTTACCTCAGGTAAGTTTTCAGAGCGCTGGTAATGGTCTTTATCTCCCACTCTGCACAGATCTCAGTTTCTGTTTCAGAGGCTGTTTTGGGATCTAAGGAAGAAGAGAAAACAGAAAAAAGTGAAGCACAGTGAATCTAATTCCAGCTCTCACCAGCTCAGCGGTGCAGGAAGACCACCACGTCCCATTTTATTTGCTATTCCCCAGCCCAGTGAGCACAAGCTGATCCAGACACTTGTGCAGGGAAGCATTACATGAGATGGGCCACACTCACTCGCACGGGATGAGAGAAAGAAAGGGAAAACACGAAGCACGAGCAGTGAGATCAGCAGCGTAACCAAAGCGTGACACACGGCACAGGAGACGGTGGCTCAGTGACAGCGGTGACAGAGCAGGGCACAAACACAACACAGACCCATCAAACACAGACACCCCCAGGGCTGAGCAGGAAATCCCAGCCCTGGGCAGGCTGCAAGGCATCACCCCACTGAACCAATGTGAGAGGCAGCAACGGTGGCACTGGGGGCGTCGGGCAGGCCATGGGTGTGCAGGGGGGCAGGAGGTGGCTTTTTCTCCTGGCCAAGGTAGGGAAGAGCCCCTGGAGCCATCCTGGGAAGCTGCCCTCCCACTGGCTCTCAGCGCTGCAGTGTCAGCGTCTGGGGGCAGTGCCTGGTTCATTGCTGAGCACTGCAGCATTCTCCTCTTCATCTCCTCCGGGGCCTTCCTTTCCCTTCCACAGTTTTTCCCCTCCTATCTTCTGAAGAACTCCTTTAAAGACATCACAAACCCACGCAGCTGTTGTGGACCATGGAAACAGGCGGCTCCAGAGCAGCAGCCAGCTCCTTCCGACGGCGGATCTGAACCAAACCACACTCACGGAACCTGCAGCTTCCTGCTCCCCTGCCTCCTGCACAGCACCCGTCCGGTCAGGGAGCCAGACTTGTCTGCACAGGGCTCCACAGAGGGATCAATGCGCTGCCAGTTTTATGGATTCCTGCGAGAACACCCCAATGCATTGATAAGAAAAGAGCCCTTGGGAAGGGGCGATCGCTCCCTCCTCCAGCACCTCCACCCATGCCGGGACCCCATCACCCCGGGGTGCTCCTGGGCGAGCACCACTGCCTGCGCACCCGCCTCGCAGACACGGATGTGGATGGAGTTCATTTCTGACTCCTCCCCGACAACCACAGCCGGTCATGTCAAAACCCACCAGGAGATCAGGGCTAAGTGGCCCGGCCACGGATACCTCACGGCAGCACCAAGGAACCAGCTGCCAGGACTAAAGACAGAGGCTGCTCCATGGCAGAAGCAGCCACGGCTGATGAGAAGGGAGAAGTAAATGCAGGAGAAAGTCGTTTCCCTCCTGCTTGGATGCTGCTTCCTGAATGCTCTTTGCTGGCAAACAGGCTGAAAGAGCTGGGCTGGTTCAGCTGGAGAAGGCTCCTGAAGGGGAGACCTGAGAGCAGCTCCAGTGCCTGAAGGGGCTGCAGGAAACCTGGAGAGGGGCTTGGGACAAGGGCCTGTAGGGACAGGCCAAGGGGAATGGCTTTAACCTGCCAGAGGGGAGACTGAGATGAGCTCTTAGGCAGAAGCTCTTCCCTGTGAGGGTGCTGAGGCGCTGGCACAGGGTGCCCAGAGAAGCTGTGGCTGCCCCATCCCTGGCAGTGCTCAAGGCCAGGTTGGACACAGGGGCTTGGAGCAAGCTGCTCTAGTGGAAGGGGTCCCTGCCCGTGGCAGGGTTGGAGCTGGAGGAGCTTTGAGGTCCCTTCCAACACAAACCAGGCTGGGGTTCTATGGCCTCTCAACCTCCCCAGAGCTGAAGGCTTTGGCTTCACTGAGCTCTGGGCGAGCAGGACCTGGAGACAGGGATCCTGCTTCCACCAAAATCACTATGAAGCCTCTGTGGGGATGCTGGGAGACCTGTGTGGGTCCTTCCAATGACAGGGACATCCCTGGAGAGCGGGAGCAGGCGCAGAGGAGCACTCGCTGCAACCATGGCCAAGCCTGATGCCAGATAGAGCTGCCAACACCATCTGGTCCCACGGACTCGGCTCAGTGGGGGTTTGTCTTCCCACCAACACGTACAATGAGCTTGTGAATTCTAAAGCAAGACGTAGCACAGTGTAATTTTAAAACTAATTAAAAGAATGCAGTGAGGGAGTCAGGCTCTCCCTGGGGCAAGGGATTATTTTAATTACAAAAAACCATCAAGAGCAGCACCTGAAAACAAACACCTCAGAACTGTACATCCACACCAGGATCACGTGTCCCTCACTGCAATCACACAAACGAACACCATCCTTCCCCTCAGTGCCAGGGCAACTTCCTGCTGCACCTCCTTTTGAAGGAGGCCCTTTAAAGAGATTAAAGATGAAGGTGGCATAAGGAAAAAACAAACCAAAATGAAAATAACACAAAAACCCAGCCCCTTTCTCCTAGCAAGGCCTTCCCTGCAGGTGAACAAACAGCTCAAGACTGGATGTCCTTCCACAAGCTCATCCAGGACTTCACAGGCAGATTGATGAAGCCCTAGGTGAAACGCTGCGGTCGGTGGCATGAAAAGGCTCGGAGCAGATCATCAGTTCCCCTTGACCTTCAGATTTATGAGTCTGCAAAGGGTTTGGCTTTGTAGGTTAGTGATGGAGCATCTGTCTGCCCAGCTAGAGGTGCCTGCAGCGCACCGCAGCGACCTTCTGCCCCGCACAAGGATGCCTTCCCACAGGATCTGGTGTAAACGTGAAACAGGGCTTGCAGAAACCCCCACAGGCCAGATTCAGTGTTAACCCTGACGTTGCTCATTGCTGCATATCACTCATCGGATGTCTCTTGGCTAATACGGAAAAGCTGAAGTGAAAGGGCAAGGGGAAAAGAACCGGAAAATTAACTTCCCCAAGGCTTCGAGGGTGAAGAAAACACTTAGCTCATCCCACAGCACTGCTGGCTGCTGCAGCATCCCCCCCGCTCCCTTCACTCATCCTGCGTGGTCCCAAAGGAGCATTTTCCGGCTCTCCCCAGGCTGTGATAATGGGGGTTATCACTTACAGCCTTGTACATGGGATATTTGAGGAAAGGAAGGGGAGCTGCAGCATTCCAGATCCACACCAGAAGAAATTAGAACATGCCTTTTTATGGCAGGGTCTACCAGAGATAATAGAAAATAGAAATTCAGGGTGGGAGGAATCTATTTCCATTCCCAAAAAAATAGTTTTGCTGGTTTGTTTTCTTCCTGGAGGCAAACAGCAGCAGCAGTGGGGATGGCAGCCCCATTCATCTGCATGCAATCATCCCTGCAGACCCCAGGTGATGGGATGGGTACAACAAGGGCAGGGAATGGGGCTGGCCATGACAAGGCAGCACAGTGGGCGGCAGGGAAGCCCAGGCTGATCAGACACCCCCAAAACTCCCAGCCATGATGGAACCACAGCAAGACACTGGTGTGTGATGCAGGGGATGATCCTGAGGCAGCTGCACAGCCCATCTCACACAGCCCACCACCCTGCTCAGCCCATCATCCCCCACAGCCCACCACCCTGCTCAGCCCATCATCCCATACAGCCCATCACCCTGCTCAGCCCATCATCCCCCACAGCCCACCACCCTGCTCAGCCCATCATCCCACACAGCCCATCACCCTGCTCAGCCCATCATCCCATACAGCCCATCACCCTGCTCAGCCCATCATCCCATACAGCCCACCACCCTGCTCAGCCCATCATCCCACACAGCCCACTACCCTGCTCAGCCCATCATCCCACACAGCCCATCATCCCACACAGCCCACTACCCTGCTCAGCCCATCATCCCACACAGCCCATCACCCTGCTCAGCCCATCATCCCATACAGCCCACCACCCTGCTCAGCCCATCATCCCACACAGCCCACCACCCTGCTCAGCCCATTATCTCACACAGCCACTGCCCAAAGCCCTTTCTGAGGAACTTCTTCATCTGCTTCCTGGGGATGGCAAAAGCTGCTGCCCTCAGACCTGGTTTCAATTCCCCACCAGTTCCTCCATGGCCAAGGGAACCTCCTGGGCACCATCCTGTCACCCAGCCATAATCCTCACCCACACCTGGGTGGCTCAAGATATTTCCAAACCAGCCACAGGGCACAGTACACCCCAGCAGTGTGGGGTCATAGGAAGCCCCACTCTCTCCTAACATCGGGAAGAAGCAAGAGGAGAAGATCGGACACTGTAATGCTCCACTCAGTGCCAGGTTTTGGACCCGTCAGTACCATCACTGTCCTGCACACACACACCTCCATCATAAACCCTTCCACAGGAGCTGACTGTTACAGTTTGTTTGTTGGGTGTTGTCCCCATTTTGATGGTGCTTGGTGATGGTGAAGGGTAAAGGGACGCTTGCTCTGCCTCCACGAGCCCTGGGGAGCTCCCTCCCCATGGCACCCTGGCTGTGGCAGTCAGGCTGCTCTGCCCAAACCCGAGCCCTGACCCGGCTGCTGCCCATGGGAAGCCTCTGCTCCGCGGTCAGCCCAGGCGGTGCCGACCTCCCACAGGGACACCCCATGCCAGAGGCCAGCCCAGCGGTGTCACTGACACCAGCCGGGAAACCCGAGCTCTTTGCCATTTAAACTGTATGTGAATCCGTACCGCTGCCCACATTCATTTCTAAATATAAAGGAAACCTGAAGTTGTAAGCACAAGTTGGCTGCTCTGTTCACAAGGGTTGGATCCGAACACGGTGTGGGGCTGGATGTGAACACTGGGATTGGATCCGAACAGGAGGGATTGAGCAGAACCTCAGCGTCTCGAGGGCAGCCATGAACAGAAGGGGAACCGACAATGGATACGTTTTTGTTTGACTTCACAGTCAGCCCTAGTACTGCTATTGCTGAAGAGGATTTAACTGCCTGTGATTCAGAGGAAGATACCGAGTCCTGGGTTTGCAAAGCACTCCAGTGACTGACAGCATGGGAGATCCCCAAAGGGGGTCCTCTTCCTGCGCCCACCCGCAGCAGCACCCGCACGCCCTCTCCTCTAACGGGACTTCCAATGAAGACATGCCAGGACAAAGAGAACCCCGGCAATATATCACCGCGTTATGAGACACGAGGTCGACAGCTGAGAGGCTTCAGTCACCGAGGAGATAATGGATGCTGGATGGTGTCCAAGGTTTTGAATCCCTCCCAGCTCCAGAGAGCTCACAAACCAAGCAAGATCTGCCATCTGTCACCACCACCACCCCGGCCCAGAATCAACGCAGCCCACGACTGCCCTTGCGAGTTGAAAAGGGATCTGCTGCTCCGCTCGCTCGCAAGGTGATGCACAGCGGCATGGAAAGCAGAAGCAGAGGACGCGGCATGCGTGCCATGAGGCAGCTCTGGTTATCTGCGGTACTTGGGCGCCCAGCAGGACATACTCACATGCCCCAGAACCTATGCCAAACTTCTACTAATAAAGGAGTCAGTCACCAGCTCTTGTGACTGCAGAGAGCTTTCCAAATGCCAGAGCAAAACCGGTGCAGAGAGGTCCCCTTGCGTCAGCCCCTGATTTAGAGTCTTACCCTTCTGCTTCCTCATTATCCCTACATTATCAATTTTGCATAGGTTAACGCTGACAACTACAGCCACCATGGGCTTTGCTCAGTGAACAGCTTCACAGAGGGGAGAGAATGGGGAGTTGGAAGAGGAGAAGGAAGGATGTTGAAAGTGAAACACAAAGATTCAAACTTTCTGCAAGGAGAAACAGAAAGGAGTGCTGGCATTTGGAGGGAGCAAGGCAAAGGAAGTCACATTGCAAAGGAGTCAGGCTACAGATTCTCCAATGCAGACCAAGTATGACCCAATTTGCTTTGCACGGCCGTGGGCGATGGAAATCCAAACCCACCAACAAGGAAGCACTGCAGATGAAGCCGTAGGTGTCCCAGACATGCTACAGGACCAGCTCACTGACAATCCCAAGACCTGTTTGCTCCTGCACGTTTCAGTGCTCAGATTAGGCCCACATGAATGCTGGTTCAGAGCACAAGGCACCTGTAGCAAGCACCACAGCCTCCCTCTTGCCATGCTGTCATTAAGTGGGAGAGGTTTCTGAGGGCTGCTGGGCAGAGGCAGCGAGGCTGCACATCAGGACCAGTGATTAGAGCAGCCCCACAGCATCAACACCAAGCTCCCAACACCTTCTCTCCTCCCAAGCACCCAGAACCACAGGACCAATGCCTTGGGCACGAGGGAAAAACAAGCTTGAAAGGTCTGAGTAAGACTGTGTTAAAACAGGCATAAAAAGGTCCAAGGAGAATGCAAGAGCCACAGGCAGCATGCAACACACAAGAGAAAATAATTAAGAAGTACTGTGGGAACAACGTGGCGGGTATGAAATTAAACCAAAGCTCTCAGCTATTCCTTTGAGGATTTTAGTTTGCATTTGGGAAGGCTGCCAAAATCCATAGCGCAAGTGAGCAGGACACCAGTGACTGCACCAGACCTTTGAAAGCCATGTCCTACACGAGTCCTACCTTAGCAACCTGCCAGTGGTGCCCTGGGACCTCCCGGCCTCTAACAGCATGGGGCCCTAAGAGCACATTCACCACAATTAGGTACCCCACAAGAGCGTCCGTTCTCGGCTGGCGAGACTTCAAAGCAGCACAACCTACTTGCCTTTAACAACACACAAGATACTCACCCATTAATATACTCAGCAGCTTTTGAACTCTGGAGTTCACTCCAACGATTCGGTAGAGCCCTTGCTCATTGATCCCTAGGAAAAACAAAGAGCTTATTAGGAGAATGTCACAAGAGCTACCAACGTTTCTTTCATTTCTTTGACTTCCCTAATAGCAAAAATAATTAAACCCTCTCACCGAGTACACACAAAGTTATAGATGAGGGTAAAATCTGGTTTGATGTCAAGGCTTTCTTGTATTGATTAAAAGTATTACCCTCAATTAGCTCAGGAATAAAAGATCTAAGGACACTTTTCCACCACCCCACAGTCAGCAAGGGAGTTATGGCTGCAGCACAAACGAGCTGCACTTAACAAACAGCACAGGGGCCTTCATTGTGTGAAAGGAGCTCAAACGAAGTCCCAGCTTCAGTCCCTTCACTCATTTCACACCTCCAGCACATCCCTTCCTAACCCTACCCTGCCGTTTGCTCAGCCCCTGCTGACTGCAGCCGCAGGGTGAATGCACACCTCAGCAAAGGTAATGCTGAGCACACACACAGGGTTTATCTGCTATGGGTCTCCAAGGGGTAATGAATCATTTTGCTCATGAGAAGAAGCAGGTAAGCAATTGCTCCTCTGCACACAGCTGCGAGGCCACCCCCAGACCAAGACCACCTGGTGATCTGCTCTACCTCTTGTCTCGACAGCGTGAATGCACTTCTTGATAATGCTGAAGCCGATGTTATCCAGCTGGGCAGCTGCAAGGGGAGAGGACAGAGAAGTGATGAACAGCTCGCAGGGGGATGGCTCCACACCGCGCACAGCGCTCACCTGCAGCCGGTGCTGACGCTGACAGCAGCCCTGGACCATGGCTCTGGTGAGGTGGGGAAGGAGGAGGAGGTAAAGGGAATCATACATTATTTTGACACAACAAACCCTTGGAAACAGCAAGCAGCATGCTTGAGGAGCCCCAGGGAACTCCTGCATGTCCTTCCAGCTCTCCACCCAGCTAAGCAAGCTGCAGAGATGCCTTCATCTTGAGGCCATCTCCATCACCACTGGAGACTGCTGGTGTAGGACTGACCACCCCGGGGCACTGGGGTGCCTTGGATTCCTTCTAGGGGCTTTTGAGATGATTTTGTGCAGATGCAGGTTTTCTCAAGGAGCCGTATGAGAGGTTAGAGCACTGAAAAGTGACAGTAAAAGAAGAACTGGGAAAGAAACAAACAGAATAGAGAAGCAGGAGATAACTGTGAGCAACCACTGTGAAGGAAAACAGTAAAGAAATCAAAAGAAAGGTGAAAGTGTGGAGGCAGAAACATAACATGGAGAAGAGAGAGCTGATGACGTAGCAGTGGAAGAGTGATAGGAACTGGGAGATGGGAATGGATTTCAGGTCAAATCTCGGTGGAAGCATCTCCTGTGCCCAGGGAGAGGGATCTGGCCCTGGGGAGCCAGGCAGCACCATCCCAATGCCTGCACCCTGCCTGCATCACATCTGGGGGGGGGGGACAGGAGCATCTGCCTCACGTGATGCAAAGGCCAAGCTAACCAATACTGCCTCATGAACTCTACTCATTACATCCCATTCACCCTCACTTGATGCAGATGTGCACAGTTCAAGAACAGCCCCTTCTTTTATTAGCACAAATGAAATATTTATTTGGTGCAAATTAGGATGTCCTGAAGGCAGCTGCCTCTGCCTAAGAGCAAGATCTAAAACAAGAGAGTTAATGGGATGTAAAACTCAATTAACTCATGCCATTGCAGGCTTTCACATTTAATTTCAAGGAATTACTAATACACGGGTCCAAATACCTGCTGGAACAATTTATCTTGTAGTCAGCTCCCCACCACCATGTGGGAAACACTGCCTGCAGACAGCTATTTGTTAAGGAAAACGACTTCTCCCGTATGTAAAGGTTTAGGAAACCTTCCATACAGCAGAAGCCTGCAGGGAAGTGTGAGCAGGGTGCCCTGGGATGCAGGCCTACATCAAAACCCTTTTAGGGATGCATCTGCCCCTGCCACCATCCCGCCTTTCCTAAGGGAATGCCGTGCTGTAAGGGACACAAAACTGCATTTGATGGAGAGCGCAGGGGGCAGGGATCAGAGCCCAGGGCTGGCAGTGTCCTCACAGCACGGCACGCGAGTCTCAGCCCTCGCATTCCCCTTGTTCACATCGTTACTTAATCAGAGTCTCTGCTGCTCCACGAGGAGCTGCCAGCTGATGGGCTGCCTGTGGCTTGCTCAGTGCAGGCCCTTCCTAATCACTTGTTTTGAGTTCTCTGCTGGTGGCGTTTCTTGTCTGATGAATGGCACAAGAACCTGAAACACTGGAACAGTAGCGCAGCTCTATTATGTTTTTCTGGGCAAGCACACTGAAGTGCCAAGCCAACATAAGCACACAAGTTGCAGGATGCCTGTGCCATAGGACGTGTGAATACCCCAAAGCTCCCGGGGCCTTGGCTTGGCACCTCCAGGGCTCTCCTGTGCTGCTCCCAAGCACTCTGCAGGCATGGACTGCAGCATAAAATCAACGTGCCATCCACCAGTGGGTCACAGCCTGCTACAGAATCACAGTCACAGAATGGTTTGGGCAGGGACCCCTTCCACTGGAGCAGCTTGCTCCAAGCCCCTGTGTCCAACCTGGCCTTGAGCACTGCCAGGGATGGGGCAGCCACAGCTTCTCTGGGCACCCTGTGCCAGCGCCTCAGCACCCTCACAGGGAAGAGCTTCTGCCTAAGAGCTCAGCTCAGTCTCCCCTCGGGCAGGTTAAAGCCATTCCCCTTGGCCTGTCCCTACATCCCTTGCCAGAAGTCCCATACCCAGATCAGTGACAAACACAAGCGCAAGGATACCCGAGAAGCAAGAAACCATGGTGCACAAACCCTTCTGAACAAGCAAACCCAGTCCAGCAGGCGTTATTAGCCTCAGCTTAGCACTGGCCATAACCCTCACCTCTTTGTACCCCAGCATGGTCCTGTTCCAGCCAACACAGATCACTGCCTTCAGGCTCTCCACGTGCACTTGAAGTGCCAATCCATCCCATAAACCAGCAGTGCTCCCCCAGTCCCTCGCATGCCTGAACTTGAGCAGAAGACATCTACAAATGCATGCCGCCCCAGAGCCCACCACCCCATTGCTGAGCTATGGGCTGGGACCAAACATTCCCAGGTAAGAAGCCACCCGTCCTTCTGGATGGGAACGACCAAGCACAATCCTCCTAAGTAGGTGAATAAGCTCTTCCACTTGTTGGCAACCTCTGGATCAGGAAAGGTGAAGGATTTATTTGCAGTAGTTACATCCAGAAATACTATCTGTTTAAATACCCAGAGTGCCTTTCTTCATCCTTAAATTTCACTTTTAATGAGCATTGTAAAAGCCTGATTTCCCCTCCCACAGAAGCAGCTTCTCTTTCTCTCATTCATTTACCCAATGATTCAGTTCAGCTGCAGCACTGATCAAACCTGGATTGGGATCTGCTGCTGCCCAGACCTTACACTTGCCCCAGCAGCTCCGTGATCCAGAGCCCTGAGCTTTGGTTCAGCAGCTTAGACCACACTCAGCTTCTGGTCGAGAGTGGCTGCAGGTCAGGATGTGGTGAGAAAGAAGGGGCAAATGATGGCCTCGCAGGGCTGGAGAGCAACGCTGCATGAGCATGCCCATGGAAATGCAACTATAGCCAGACCCAGCCTGGCCTGTTACAGCCCCGTCCTCGTCCCTGCTCTGCTCCAGGCCCTGGCAGCAGGATCAGTATAGTGAGAGGGTTCTGCAAGATTGGGAAAAGAAAGGAAAAATAAATAAGAAACCCCTTGTTCTATCAAAACCCCACCAGAGCCACGTCCCCAGCCAGCCAACCCCAGTGAGAGCTGCTGCTGCAGCAAGGCAGGGGCAGGAACACATGAATGGGAGGAACAAGACCCATGGCCCACCTCCAGTGGATCGAAGTCATTGTGGAGCTGCCTCCTGCCATCACTGGGGTCCCGAAATGGAGAGGGAAGGCAGCAGGGAAGAGCAAACTCAGAAGCCTGGCCAGTGTGTTCCCTCCACTGCTCTCAGCAGGCACCCCTAATCCCCAGCCTGGATTTGAATCAGCCCCTCAGCCATCGCCAGGAGTGGATTTACAAACTTCTATTACCGGAGCAGTATTTTCTCCATTCATGCATTCAAACCCACAGCAGGGGCAAAGCCCACAGCCCTGCCTCCTGCTATTCCCTCTCCCTGAGGCTCTCATTCCCCAGGGGAATGATGTAAAACACAGCTCCGGGCCAGGCTCCGAGCCACCGGCTCTTCACACCAGAGCAGCGTTTTGATGCAGAACCGACATGCAGTATTCATAGTGCAGAGACGTATTTTACATCAGCAAAGGCGACACACGTCACTTGTGTTACACACACACACGCAATTTATCTGACCTTCGTGTATCAGCACATTCCTAGCACTACCAAGTTGGTCTCCTCCTGTTCTATTTTTGCCTAGCAGATTATTTCTATTTAATCCATTAATTCCTCTCCTTTACGCTGATACGGCGTATCAGAGCATTGGGAAGGGGGTAAGATGATGAATCAGCTCTGCCCAGCTTTGCTGACTCCAGCTGTGTGCATCGGTCACGGCCACACAAGGTCACAGCGAGCTCTCCTGCATCCCCATGCACGTTTCTGTGCCACACAATGACGTGCCACCACCGTTAACTGTTATGGATTCTGTTCTAGGCTTTATGGAATGAAGAGCCACGGAGAAAGGGAGAAACCAAGAAGCAGAGACCAGAGAGAAATGAGTCTCAAAGTACCAGTGAGCTCCCAAGGTTGGGAAAGGAGGATTGCTGGGGAGGGCCAGGCACCTGCAGACGGGGCAGGCCAGGGGCTTAAGGTCTGTGAAGAGCTTATGAAAATAAAGACAGCTTTTGATGGTGTCCTGAACTAACAGGGAACCACATGGGTATGGAAAAAGGAGAGGGGAACAGTGGCAGGGGAAGGGACAGGAGTTCTGTGATTTCCCGTTCAATAAGCACAAATGGGCTATAGGATTTGTACCCACAGAGCAGGGCAAGTCCTCCTGGTGTGCAACCCAGTGCATGTAAATTCACCTGGCTCTGGTGGCTCACTGACACCGCTCACGCCCACGGCTCAGCACTGCTTCCTCCCAGCCCTGAGGAAGACCAGGATAAATCACCCTGCAATTCCACGGCCATCTGGCCACACAGCACGATGCAAAACCTGAAAGCTCTGTAAAATCAGATAGAGGCCAAAACGCAGAGCTCGCTACAGCACTGCGAGTCTCCTTCAGACCAACCGGAGCACAGGCAGGAAGCAGAGGTACACAGGTTTTGGGGTCAGGAATTGCATCCGACCCCACTCAATCACTGCACGCATTTCGAGCCCTCATAGGAAGCGCCTGTATCAAGGGCTGCGTGGCAAAAAGCCAGCCTTTGAATCGACTCTAAGCGTAGCTGGTGAAGCAAGCAGTTCACTGCAGACACAGCTCTAATGAGGGCTAAAGCAGAGTCAAATGTCTGAACACAGCAGCAGCGCCCTGCTTGGAGCTGTGTGTGTGAATAATTGCCACCAGACGGTCTGAAGCCCTGCTCTGTATGCAGCCTGCACCCGAGGGTGCCAACGCGTTCCCCGGTGCCGGGGAAGCACAGACAAGGGAGACAGTTCTCTTGTTTAAGACAAACCATCAAAATGGAAGAGGTACTAAAAGAGAAGACACTTTGCCAAAGCCTCCCCAGCTCATCTGGTGAAGACACGCAGGGAAAAACTTGGCATTTGGTGTCTCCATCAAAGTCTCCCCACCCTTTGCCAAACCCCGAGCTGCTCCGAGAGGCAGGACCGGTGTGTGGGCTGCGGTACCACCAGCACTGCAGACAAACCCCATCCACAGTGCCGGGCTGGGAACCCACATGGGAGACAACCATGGGAGCTGCCACCGGGCTGGGGACAAAGTGGCTTCCTCCTCAAAGCCACCAGCACATCCCCAGCACGGGCACCCCACTGGGATTGCGTGGGGCTGGCAGCAAAATGCACCCACCGCATGCTCCATAACCGAAGCGCAGCAGCAGTCGGCAGCACCACTCAGCCCATTCTGGTAGCTGTACGTGGGCACTTATATGCCAGCAGCAGCCACCATAGGCACCCCCATCACCTGCAGACCAGCCCGGCCCTGCCCACACCTCTGCTAACACAGGCCCTTGATGAGGCTGTGGACAACTAACCATGGGCAGGAGCTGGGCTTCAGGGTCAGAAAGAGCCAGAGTGAAGCTCTCACCTAAGGAAGCCCTTAAAGAGGTTTTTGCAGCCCCAACCTGGGATCTGTTGCAAGCTTGGCAGCTGAAGACCGGGATTAGACCATAGGAATAACCCTGGGGAAGTCATGGACACACTTGACTCCAGCTCTTACCACCTCTAAAGAGCTGCTGTTACTTTGCAGGATGACTCCAGCGTAAGTCACAGCCCCAGGAGGGTTTCTGGCTGACAGCACGTAAGATGGGAAGGTCACGCTTTGACAAGTGCTTCTTTCAGAAGTGGTAATTACTTCACCAAGCCTTCTTCCCACCCCTGGTGTTTTTCCCTGCTTCTGCATCACCCCTCAACAAAACTTAGACCATGGTTATTATAACACGTTCCTTGAGCCAAGTCACCACGCACTGTCCTGGCAGAGGCAGAGGGTGTGCGCAGGGAACATGCAGAGCAGTGACAGTTCATCGCCAGGGTAGGACACGATTGAGCAAGTTCTCTGAGCCTCAAAAAACTCACTTGGCCCCTCGGTAAAAGATGGGGCGCAAAGCCAGGAGGAATACATACAGAGCAACAAGGTGGATGTGCAGCCAATAGCATGGAGGGAAAGGGAGAGGCCACATCAGAGAGAGCAGAGAGGACAAAGAGACTGTTCTGTGCAAGCACCCAAAATGGGCGTGAGGAACATTATCTGCAAATCAGACCTATTACTGTGAGAAAAATGCTTCTGCTCCAGATGAAAATGCCCTGGCTGAGACAGCATGAAAATGAACTCTTTACTACCCATCAACCCAGGCCAGGCTCCCTGTGACCGATGGCTTCGGGGGCGAGGGAAGGGATAGGAGTTTTGAGTGTTGCAATTATGGCAATTCAAACCTACTGGGAAATGGCTCAATTAAGGGTTTTGAAACACAGGCCAGACGAGCCAGGACCAGGTACAACTGCTCCTCTAGGAAGGAAATCAAGCACTTTCTTGACTCGAGCCTGTGATTGCCCGAACTACAATAAAAACAGCTTTTGTATGTTTAAGGGCTCTTGCTGACAATCCTGACTGCACAGGACCTCCTCACTCTATTTGTGCTCCAATTCCCCTTTGGAAAAGGCACACTCATCCTCCACATTCTGGTTCAGAAAGGAGAGCTGGTTGGTCCAAGATGCCCCCTGCACCATGGCTGTGATAAGGGACAGGAACTGGTCCCAAGGCACCGCAGCATCACTGCTGCAGCCTGGGGACACCAGGCAACTAGTGGGCAGGAGGGGACGTGTCAAAGTTACTGCTGGGCACTGCTCTCCATGGGCCCAAGTCCCACCATTAAGCTCCTGCACCAGTTCCCTGCTGGGTGCCAGATGCAGCTCCGCACTGTGGCCACCCTATGGTCCCCACACCGAGCCCCATCACCCCACATCCCTGCCCAGGGGAGCACAGCCCAGACGGTGCCACCAGCACCGGCAGCTCAGCATCTCCTGCTGACCTGCCAGAGCCTGCACACCACAGCACAGGCACCTTCCCTGGGCTCTCATTGGGAAGAAATACTTACTGCCTTCGCTTTGGTTGTCCTTGTTCGAGTTGTAGACCTGGAAAACACAAGAAGAAAGCCTTATGAAGCCATGGATGCACTGGGAAGGGACTGCCGACATGTCTGGGATCACCGCCACTGGGGTCTGCTGTCAGGAGGACCTGCCTTGACCTCTCCCAACAGCGAGGTCCCCAGAGACCACCACAGCCTCCTGCATTCAAAACCTCGGTTGCCAAAGCTTTGGAGTGGTATTGAAATAACAACTAGGCCAGGTCTGAAAACAAGAGACTGCAAATGGGATGGATCAGGTAAAAACTAGTTCTAAAACTAGAAACTACAGCAGCTTCTAAACAAAACCAAGGTAGGGCTGGAGCAGCTGACATTTAAAGTTCCCTTCTAACCCAAACTATTTTATAATTCATCTCCTCTATGCTCTTCTCAAAGAGGTTATAAACTTAGAGCAAAGCAGACAATTCCCTTTGCATCTCACAGGCATTGCAGGGCCATCTGGTAGGTACAACTTGGTCAAGCAGCAGGAAGCCACCCTCGCTCACGAGTGCTTACAGCCTGCATAAAGGAGTCAGGCAAAGATCAAGAGAGGAAAAGAAATGTCATTAGCTTAGAGAGGACTTGAAATGCATAAAGATGAGGTAACACATACAGTGACAGAGCCACCCTCCGAGCCAACGCTGGGGCTTCATCCCCCTCCTATCTTCAAACATCATCATATCACAAAATCCCAGAACCCCAGCCTGGTTTGGGTTGGAAGGGACCTTAAAGCTTCTCCAGCTCCAACCCCTGCCACGGGCAGGGACCCCTTCCACTAGAGCAGCTTGCTCCAAGCCCCTGTGTCCAACCTGGCCTTGAGCACTGCCAGGGATGGGGCAGCCACAGCTTCTCTGGGCACCCTGTGCCAGCGCCTCAGCACCCTCACAGGGAAGAGCTTCTGCCTAAGAGCTCATCTCTGCCTCCCCTCGGGCAGGTTAAAGCCATTCCCCTTGGCCTGTCCCTAAAGGCTCTTGCCCAAAGCCCCTCTCCAGCTTCCTTGCTGTCCCTCTTCCTCCGGTCCGTACCACTACTACACTTCAGCTACCTTATATTAAAGTAGTGGATATAATAAAAAGAAGAAAAACAATGGCAGCTTGAAGACGATTTAAAAGCGCAGCATAAGGAGAACTGTGGCTGTAATCAGCTCAGCTCAGGTTGTATTTCTCCAGCTCAAAGTGTTTAAAAATAACCCTTCCTCAGCCCAGGGCAGACACACACACACACACACACACGGTGCTGTGCGAGTGCCACAAGCTGGAGTTGAGCGGGGCAGCATCCATTAGAACAGGACAAAGGCCTGTGCAGGGTGGTACCCACAGCATCGCCGTGCACACCCTTCCTCTGCCGGGAACAAAGCTGGGAGCCCCTTCCACAGGGAGCCGAGCCGGGGAGCGGAGCCCATCACATGCTCCCTCCAGAAATAGCAGGCGGGGAGGGAAAGTTTCCACAGGCGATGTTGATAGCAACACACGAGGCAGCAACAGCCACACATCCGCAGGGAGCAGGGGAGGCTCCGAGCCGCAGGCAGGCGGTTCCCAACCTTCCGCTGCAGGCTCCCACTGACCGACACTAACACTGAGGACAGGGATTCGGGAGCCCCCCTCGGGTACAAGGGTCTGGTCCCTGCTGTTGGGGTGCCCACCAAGAGCTCCAGCAGAAGCACAAGGCTGGAAGCCGGCACTGTGATGTCCCCAAAGGAGCGGTGAGCACAGACCTCACCGCTGGGTGCCCCAGCACCAGCCCTGTACCCGCATCACCCACACCAACCACCCCACAGAGGGCTCTGTGTCACGGAGCACATCACCGACAGCCACTTAAACAGATGCCTGCCTTGGAGGGCACCCAAGCACGGGCTATTCCCGTGCTCCCCTGCAGAGAGCCACCGGAGCTGCCACACGCTGTGGGGCTGAGAGCAGCTCTCACCCCACACACGGCCGCATTAGAGAATGAAATGAACCTGATCCTTTGTCTCCTGCAGGTTTAACAGAGGGAGGAGACCTGTCCCTCGATGCCATCCAGGGCAGCAGGACACTTGCATCACCTCCGTCACCAGGACACAGTCAGGGAAGCACAAATCTAATGGCATAGCTCAAAACTGGGGGCTTGGGCAGAGACCGAGCCCTCAATGCTAATCCCCATCTTCCTGCATCATTCCCCAAGGAGCACTTCCCTCTCCCCCGGCCAGGGCACCTAGCTATGCCATGCGAGACAAAAGTACAGGCTTGTTGTTTGCAAGAGAAAAGCGATCACCCCACATCTGGAAGCTGGGGGATGATTCAGCAGCAAACCCAGCTGTAGTCAGCACATGAGCTCTCCTCCAGGAAAAACTCATGTTTATATTAAGAAAAGAAGTGAAAAGAGGGAAGGAAACCAAGAGCAGGCTGCTCCCCCAGCCCTGCTGCCCTGGCCACGAAGTCACCCTTCCCCAAAGAGCCTTCCCTCTCCAACTTCAGTCCCTCTCTTGAGGACTCATTGAGGGGACACAGCCTGAGGTAACTCCTACCCCAAGGCTTGCAGAGGCACAGCCTTCCCCTGGGCTGCCACACTCCAAGCCCTGCGCTGCGCCCTGCCTCACCCAGACACAGGGTAACACCACACACAGTACCAGGGGGACTGGGCTCTTACAGCTTTGCTTTTCCATCCTTCTCCCAGTGGTCTCCTCCGCCGCCCAGGCCTAAAGGAGCGGTCGTGCAGCTCAAGTTATGGTGCACAGTGCATCAGCTGCAGGGAAGAAGGCGTCTGCCTGCATATTCCCTCTTCTAGTTTGGTTACATGAGACTACAGAGAGGCTGTTGATCATCAGAGACCGATCTTTAATTAAAGAGAAAAGGACAGACCAGGAAACACGAGATGCTCGTGCCATTAATTGCAAAGCACGCACACGGTGAAAAGGAAATTTCATGCAGAGGTCAGCTATGCAACCATAAAACAAGGAGATAATGCCATCCTCCATCTATCTTGTTAAGGACAAACCTTTTATCCATTGTCACTGTGGTAATCCATTAACACCACTCTACAACACCAGGGTTTTAACCAAGCCCCAATTCTGCACTATCATTTCCTTCTCCACGGAAAACATTACTTTTAAAGAGAAATCATTTTCCTGCACCGTCTCAAGCCTTTTGAAGAGCCAGATTTTTTTTTTAGGATAAGAGAAATTTTCCAGGATTAAATCACAGAATCCCAGACGGGTTTGGGTTGGGAGGGCCCTTAAAGCTCATCCAGTTCCAACCCTTACCATGGGCAGGGACACCTTCCACTAGAGCAGCTTGCTCCAAGCCCCATCCAACCTTCCTTAAAGGTAGGTCTGCTGCAGGGCTTAACTCACAAAGATGCATTTCAACATTAAGCCTCACATGCAAGTCAGTCAGTTGACAGAGCAACCTCCCTCCCTGTGAAAGGGTGCTGCATTTTAAAGAGGTTCTTACTATTCATTACACCCAAGTCTCCATTGATTAATGACAAAACTAAAGTTACAGACTGCAGACAGGAGCATGTTTCCCCTGCACCATCCTCCTTGTAGCTCCATCACACCACCATGCTGTCAGCTCATCCTTACAGCACTACAAATAACTATAAATCAAATCACTTCTAAGGGAGGGAGCACTGGAGGCCCTACGCTCCCCATGCACAACATCCTTTGCAAGCCACCTACTACTGGTGAGCAAGCTCCACAACCCAGGCCAGAACAGCAAACCTCAATGTCTGCGGAACCTCAGCACTGCTGGGGAGACCACGGTGAGCACGGGGTGGCACAGGGCTCTGACAACAGTGCCAGCACGAGTGCAAAGGGACAGTGTGGCTGCACCCCGCAGGGTGACCACATTTAACATACAGGAGGTTTGAGAACAGGAGGGGACGGGCAGGCAGCTCTGCAGACACACATCACCCAGCACAGAGCCAGATGACAAGATACCATAAAATACGTGTGATTTTATATATACACACACAGCATTTTCCTGTTGTTAACATGCTCTGGAGAAAACAGACCTAAACCCAGAAAGCTTCTCATGAACTAAAAAGCTTCTTTCACTTCTCAGTATTAGTCACTGACAGAGGGGAGGAAATCTGAAAGCAGAAAGCTTTGCTGAGAGGTGAAGAGCCTGTGTCCCACATACCATGGGTGGGAGCAGGCCCGGTGATAGAACTCACAGAACTGGGGCCAGTGACTAACTGGGAGCCAAATCCCTGCCCTGCAGCACTGCACTCACTTAAACATCATGCTCTCACTATTCCCATTTATTCATATCTTCAGAGCCTAAACTACCTTTACTAGGAAGTTTCAGAAGTGATGTGTATAGAAAAGAATATATATTAACCTAGTACATCTGCAGCCCTTGATGCCTTGAATTTAGTTTTCTAAATTCATGCTGTAGATGGTCAAACATTCTGAATAAAATCAGATCCTATCTTTTTTCAGTGGAAGCAAATGCTGCTTAAATTCTGCAGAATCACTGCGATTTGGAGGCAAAACCAAGGCATTTCCAACTTATTACTGCACAATTCTACAGCCACCACTCCGAGCCCGATGCCACCCTCTGCTTGGGCACAGAGACGCCAAGAAGAACCCAATCCATCAGTTTTCCAGCCTGCTCATACATAAATCATACACACGAGCATGCAAAGAGCAATCAGGTATGTGGGTGGTTTGGGATGGAGTTGGACTGAGGGAGAAGAAAAGGAAAAGGAAGTAGCTGGGGTTTGGAAGGGGAACTGAGAAAAGATGATGTTGAGTAATTTTGTTTCCTCATTTCAGGGTTCACACTCCTGCCCATGGTGTCTGTTAACCTCCACAGCGCATTAACAGTGCTCTCACACGCAACTGCATTTGTGCACACATCCTGTAGCTGAATATGCTGCATTTCATACACAAAGCAGAGTTTTATTTAAAACTCAGAAGGGTCCAACCTAAGCTGTATCCCTTGGAGGCTGCGCAGAGCCCAGCACAAAAATCAGCTCCCAGAACCTTTCCGGTTCCACCATGGGCAGGAAGTCTGTCCAAATGGCTACAATCTAGAGGAAAGAATTGTCTAGATGCTCAGAGGTGGCAGGGATTTCTAGAAAGCCCTAGGCAAGAGCAGCCAGTGGCAGAGGGATGTCCATTTGAGGAGGAAGCCACCAGGCATGGAAGGTTCCACCTTCCATTCCTTTTACCAGCGCTGGGACCTACCCTTCAACCCAGACTTTCCATTTGGACTAAAACTGCTGTCAGAATGGGCCGGTCCTGCCAGATTTCCTCAGCCTCCCTGGAGGAGCGCGGGGTTTGGAAAGCCCTGAGCAATGGGAGGAAATGCTGCAGTTATGCAATTTCCTTGTGATTCATATTCAGAAATCCTCAAAACAACCATGAACGAGTTTCTCAACTTCCAGCTCAGAAGATGCACAAGCCAAACGCGCAGAAACACACAGCATTGTATTCCCTCAGAACTGGGAGCCCGCCTGGCTCGCCAGCCACCCAGGGCAGGCTCCGAAGACCCGGGCAGGAGGAGCACACATTTCACATGGGTGTTTTGCAACCTTTTCACAAGCGAGAAGGGAGCGTGCAGTGCAAACCAGGCTGTGGACTGGAGCCCAGCCACCGGATTGACTCAGATGGAGCGAGGCAGGGTGGTGTCTGCAGCACCCTGAACACCCCAAAGCTGCCAAGGCCACTGCACGAGGGCTCGCTCAGCCCCACAGCAGGAACCACGTGCTGGGGCTCTTACACATCCCTTTTCCTACCCATTCGATTACTCTATGTGAGAGGGGCAATAGAACATCCACTTGGAACAAGTCTTTTCTCTGAATGTCCTCACTTGGACACCAGCCACCACCTGATTACTTCTCCACAGTCCAGATCCAGATCTCATCCCCTTCAGAGCACAACAGAACCTGAAACACATCAAGATCAGTCCTGGAGAATCTGTTTCCAATCCTACGCAAGGAGTTGGAAGCCTGGGAAGCAGCAACCACTAAGGAAAAGGTTTATGAAAGCGATCCTGCAAAGCCCAGACACAAATGCCTGCAGGATGATGTTGCACAGTGCTCAGGTGCTCTTAGGAGAAGGCCAGAAAAGACTTAACTCCTGCATCCACTTCAGGCTTTGGCAGCACAAAGTCCCCTGTGATGAACTTCATGAAGGTGACAACAAAGAGGTTCTGCATGGAGATCCCAGCCCCATCTCCGCAGAGAGCCATCTCCCACAGCATGCATGTGAATGCCATAGGAATATGGCATAGGCATGCCTGGGGAAAGGAGTACATAAGACACCCTGCCCCCTGCAGCAGCAAGGGAGGGAAGAAAAGGAAGGAAAGGAAGAATAAAGATAAAAAGAAAAGAGCAGGGTCCATACGGTGCCAAGCAGGTTCCTCGGCACCTGATGCCCCAGCCCTCTTGGCACCCCACTGCAGAGCTGCTATGCTGGGACACAGCTCAGTAGCAGGATCCCAGCACGGCACGGAGCAGGAAGGCTCATGTACAAAAAGTGTATTTCCTTGTTAAAAGCAGGACACCTGGCAACCTTGATGAAATCAGCCCTTGTTCCTGGCTCTGCCTTATCAACCCTGTTCCACTTCTGTCCCAGAGCCAGGATTTCATACTACAAGCAGGATTTTCAGAGCTAGACTACACTGTGTTGTGGCTAGAAATAACCTTCCTTGCTCTTCCAGCCAGAACAACATAGATAGGAGTAAGATCTTCCCAGCCTGCATCCCTGCAGGGGGAGGGAAGGAGAAGCTATGCCTTGCTTCCCAAGTGAAAGACTTGGCAGGGCAGCAGAAACCCCCCGTGAAATGCTGGTTTATGCCATTCAGACCAGGGCTGTTCATTTGGAAGAGGGTGGCCCGGGTGGCCCAGGGTCCCTGGCAGCTCCTTCCTTCCTTCCTTCCCTCCCAACCTACTGTTCAGAGCTGAACTAATGCATTGCACTCAGAGCCCCCCGTCACCTCCCTCCTCCTCTTGCCCTGTCTTTCCTCCAACATAAATTTCAGCTCAGAACTCACACCAGTGCCTGAGCCTGATTAAAAGCACAGAAAATATCCATCAAAAGCGAAGCATCAGGGGCTTCAATCCTCAACACGGGTCCTGCTCCTCTGCCGCCCCGAGCTGAACTAAATGATGGTTCTAATTAAAAACAAGCCCACGTTTTATTACAAGTGCAGGCATTCCCCAGGGCCCCCGAGCCGGAGCGGCGTGGGCTGCCCGCCAGTCATCTGCACTGCTTTAGCTCAGCGCGGTTATACAACACACCGCCTTTGTCACCCAAGGAGCAACCACCGGGGCAAAGCAAGGAGAAGGTTACCTGGGAGAACCCAAGGGGAAGAGTACCTGGGTCAAACTATCGACCTATCGCATCTAAACAGCGGACAGAAACGGTGAGGCAGACACTTGGAGGTAGGCGGAAGCGATGGGGAGCGAAGCAGCAGTCTCTATGATAACGCAACGCAAGGTCAGCTGGTGCAGAAAGCGACATTTTGGGGATAGCTGCGGCGGGGTTTCACAGAGCAGCGTCTCCAAGCGCAGCAGATGTGCTCCGCTCACTCAGGCACTGATTAAAAGTGAGAACTTGCACTCGTTCGACAGCTTCCCCTAAGTTCTCTGGGATGCCTGAGCAGCAGCTTGCACATCCTCCTCCACCAGCTATCGATGCTGGAGCCCGGCCAGCGCCCGCTCCCCCAGCACACACACAGCCTGCCTCCTTTCAATGTCTACTGACGAACGAGGAGCCTCAGCGCATCCAAACCATCCTCATTTCACAGGACAGCATCGTCTTTATCTTTAGCATCGCTGTAACACAGACGTGCCTCACGGTCTTGCTCGGAGCAGAGCTCTTACACTGCCCGGTCGCTCTGACAATGGTTGGTGGTTTAATGCCAAGAGTGTGACATCTTTAAGGCGAGATCGTTTGTAATCCTGGGTTTGCAGAGCCGCTGTGTTCTGCTTGAACACTGCGGAACAGCCAGCGTTAAACAGCAGGCTGGACAGGGCTTGCAGCAACCTGGTCTAGTGGAAGGTGTCCCACGGGAGAGGGACCAGAAGCACAGGAAGATGATGATTAAAACGGAGTTCCAAAGAGATGACTTTCTTCTGAGACTGCAGCCACAAGGAGGAAAAAGCCTGAGTTGGGGACTGTGGTGGGACTGCAAATCACTGCTTAAAATGAAATGCAAGGACCATTAAAGGAGGAAAGAAACAGGGTAGTTCTGCAGCTGATTGTACATTGAACCATTTAATTTTTAATGTAAGGTAGAAAAAAATACTCTAATAGTCTATATTCAAATTGGCAGAGCTTTGTTCTGCTAACATGGAGCTATTCCCTGTATTTCTACATGTTTCTTGAATCTTGAATTCTAAGCAGAGGTGATTTAAGAGCAGAGAGAAAGGAAACCGAACACGCTCTCTTTGGTCTCCCATTCCAGCTGAGTGCTCTGTGCCTCCCTGCATAGGCTGCCAGCACAGCTGGGCAGATGAGGCCAAAGGCTGCAGACCAGGCTCCCACCAAAGCCATGCAATGGGATCACTTGACACAAGCACCCCACAGCCTCCTCCGGAGCTGGTTCTCCCGCCCGGGCCCAGACGCACGCACAAGCTGGCACACGTCAGCCCCTCGCTCCTGCTCACACACTGCAGCAGTCGGGTTCCATGAACCACCTCTCCCCCAGGGGCTCTGCAGGCTCCAACCCCTCTCGGCACCGCGCTCACCTCCGGACCTCAACCAAAGGCAAAGGGAAGCCCGGGCTGCAGCAGCATTGAACAAGATGTGTTCTACAACGTCCTGTGGGTCTGTGAACAGACCCCTGGCCCTCACTGCAAGTTTGCCCTGGTGGGTACCAGCAGCAAGACCATACAAGACCAACCAACACTTCCCCAGCAGAACCAACATCTCAAAGAGAGAAAAACCCAACTCATGCCATGGAACCAACCATCCTAATGGCCAAGTAATGCCCAGCTTCCGTAGTAAATCTGTGCAGCACAGACCACAGCAAGGAGTGCCGTGGCAAAGCTGCCTGCAGCAAAGGATGCACTGAAGAAATGATGAGGCATTCGTGCACAAGAGATAAAAACCAGACAGGAGCAACTGCTCTGCTCCTGGATGTCCCCAAGAGAGCCAAAAGAGATCACAAATTCCCTAAAAATGGGTGGGATAGCACTTTTAGGTGTCCAGAATGCCCTTTTCTCTCTTTAAGATGACCCAGAATGCTTCCCTCCACATTTTTCTCTTTATGACCCCAACAGCTTCTTAAGCAAAGGATAGAAAACCATCACCCCAAAGCTGCAGTGATCCTGGCTGGGTAAGCTGTCAGCCACTGAAGCAGTGTTTGCTGGAACCATAATTAAAAGCCTCAAGTCAAGGTTTAGGACCTCACTGGCTTAAGTGCTTTAGAATCACAATAAAAGCTTATAAACTCAGTGTAAAGTTACTACTATTATAAGCTTAAAATAGGTCATAAAACAGGAGAGGGAGAAGGGAACAGTGGTAAGAGCATGTGATACAAAGCCTAACATGGAACATGACACGTTATCATTTGGCCTGAAAGCTCCTTTCTCTGGGGATCACCTTGTCCCCAGACAGAATAAAGAACTTTTGGGGGCAGAAACCTTGAACTGTGGGATGCAACAAGGCCAGGCAGGAGCTCCCGCAGGCCAGGTTTTGCCACCGAGCCAGCAGCAGAGCTCATGGTCACCGATACGACACCACGACAGAGGTGCTGCTCTCGGAGGCAGTTCTGATGCTCCCAGGCGCTGTGAGAACCCGGGTGAGGCTGCAGCTGTGGTTCAGGGAAAGCTCACCAGGGTTTCCAGGTTGGGGAGCACATCAGAGGTGAAGAGAAGAAGCAAGCAATAGGAACCTAGAGATTGAGAGGGACAGAGTGGGGGAAAAACGTTCTCTTCAGCAAAGAGAGAGAGACAGGGAGATGGAGAAGCAGCAACTGGAATGGGTCAGGTCATGGAAAACAGAACAGAAAGAAAGAATTTGCCATAAGCAAACAAACCCAGACAGGACAAGAAGGCCAAGAAAAAGCTGCAAAATAAAGCATACAGAAATAACCATCTTCCTCTGGAAAGCCCACGGAAACACACGTCTGCGGGATCGGGAGGGTAGGAAGATCAGCATGGAAAAGGCGGTGAGGAAACAAGCTGAAGAGACAGACGCTGGCCAAACCCCGAGAAGCACCACAGAGCAGACGTGATGAGCGCTCCGACATCTCGCCCCCGGGCTCTCAAATGCAAAGAGGAAACAGCCGAAGATCCACCATCTGTAGGCAAAGATGCTCTGGGTGAAGATTCTTCCACCACCTCTAATAATGCACTTATCCCAGTGGTACCAATTTGCAGCCAATGTCCCCAGAGAAGAGTCCTGCTGACACTATCAGTAACCAGCCTGGCTGGTCCCCGGGCCCTGCCTGATGCTGTAAATGCTGCATCCTAAGCGCAAACCACTGGTCCCCATCTCCATCCAAGGCGGTTTTGAAGCTCTGCTGGAAACACTCAGCTACAGAGGTAATGAGTGCAGAACCAAACCCAATACAGGAGAAAGTGACCTCCGAGGAGCTGGAGATGAATTAAAATGCTAAAGCAGATCTGCAGCTTGCAGCAGGTCCTGGCACTGTGTGAGAAGGTTGGGCAGGACCGGGGCTGGTGCCCAACCATCCCCCTGTGGCAGCACAGGGCCAGGACTGAAGTCCTCCAAGTTAATTTATTTTCTGAATGAGCCAAAATGACAGGAATGCCGAGGTTGAAAGGACTGGATTGAGTTCAAAAGACATCATTTCCACCGGGAAATAAATCTCTCACCATTCTGTATAATTAGACAAGGAAAATGAAAAACAATTTTAGAAAGAATTCCCAGAAGCAATATGCGAGGAGGAGGCGGGAGGCGAGGGTGCTGCGCACCGGGCAGGAATGCGAGGCTGGGCTGGGCTGTGATGCCAGGGGTTGCTACAAGAACACAGCACCTCATCTCCAGAGCAGCAATGCAGGGTGAGCTCCAGCACCACCACACAGCGGCTGCCCCATCCCTGGCAGTGCTCAAGGCCAGGTTGGACACAGGGGCTTGGAGCAAGCTGCTCTAGTGGAAGGGGTCCCTGCCCGTGGCAGGGGTTAGAGCTGTATGAGCCTTAAGGTCCCTTCCTCAATTTACCATGGTTCAACACTGCCTGCTCCCACATGAGGAGGAGGAGAAAGAAGACAGAGGCACAGAGCAGGGAAGCGGCTCTAATCTGGGGCTGTGCAGGACTGTGGGGACAAAACTGGGAAGTGAGCACTTTCCCAGCCCGTGCAGTACAAACAGCCCTGGTTCAGGCTGCAGGCACCAGCAGCCCGGCTCGGGGGCGGGGGGGATATATTGCTCCCCTAGACCCACATCCCCGCAGGCAAGTGGCCAAGGGCAGCCGCAGACCCCACAGAGCCCTGGGGTGCAGGAGGTGTCCGAGCCCCATCGGGACACAAGTGCACTGAGCAGGCTGGTCTCAGCTTGCCATCTAGTGGAGAGCGGCCCCGGGGTCTCTCCTCACACTGCCCCGCTCCATTTTGTGCTGCCCACAGGGCTGGGATGAGCAAGATGAGCCCGACCTCGACACATGGGCTACAGCATCACCCCATCACCAGGGCGGCCAACATTCACACCCACCATGAATGCGTGATTGCTCCCAGCTCCTGCTGCCTGCAAGCAAAAGCCCTGCAGGATGGGGCAGGACCAAACCCGGCACCACCAAGGGAAGGCTCTGAGTCCTTGTGCAGGCCCACGGGCACCACTCGGCTCTGTTCCCAGCTCATGGGGGTCAATGGCCATGCAGCCCCATGGCCTCACGTGGGGCAGCCAACACCACTAAACCAGAGAGGGAAGCCCTGGGAAAGTTTCCAGATATCAGAGCGGTGAGGGCTGGGAATTGCCTCCCAGAGGGGGAGCAGAGCCTCATTTGCTTTCCAGATAATGGAGCTTCATCACACAAGGGCTAAGCCAAGAGGATCAGGCTCTTCCAGTACAACAGGTCCAGCCCCTGGGAGGTCCTAGGACAAAACCCACCAGCTCCTGTCATGCTCCCTTTCCCTTTAGCACCAGCCTGAGCTTCCTGAAGCACACAAGGGACTCTGCACTTTGATCTCGCCTTTGCAAACTTTCAGAGCACATTAAAGAGCTGAAGAGAAGCAAGAGGAGCAGAAGGAAAGCAGAAAGCGCTGCTGCTGTGTCTCCATTTCAGAGCCCTTCCTTCCTCCCTCCCTCAAAGGCGTGAGACCAGCGGCTCCTGCAGCCTGCGGTGCACTCGGCTGCACAGCATTAACTGTGTCTTTATAGACTTGTATTGCTTTAAAGAACAAAACCCAAAACAAATGGAGCAAAGGGCAGCATGAAGCCCATGCCAGAACAGCACTGCTCAGATCCCATCCATGTCTTATTTCCTCTGACAGGATCACAGCCATTAACACTAACTTCTCCATCACCACTCAAGATTATGGACAACGGGTTAATACAGCTCAACAAGGATATGATCTGACACGTTTCATATCCTTAACCCTCTCCGCACCCTCACCCTGTGATGCTCACTCTCCTACAGAAGCGTTTTCACATCCCAAACACTTCAAACCCAGCACCCACTTGTGCCCTTGTGATGTGGGAGTGATTGCCAAGCTCCCCGACCTGCGGGGAAGGTACCACAGGAACACTGACACCGACACCTCTCTTGGCTGGCACGGGGGCTGCAGGCTTGGCACAGCCACAGCCTCACCGAAACGCTCATTCGCTGCAGTTCTTTGCCACAAAGCAGCCTCATTCACACCTCTCCCAACCCCACAGCCCACCACAGCCACCACCATGGGCCAGCACAGCTTTATGCTTGACTCGGGTTCAGAATCATGCTGCCCTCCATCACGCACAGTTACAAACTGCATCACCAGAGGAGAAAAGCCATCGGAAACTTATCCTGAGTATCTGAACAAACCCAAACGCAACTGCTCTGTGACAGAGTTCGTTTCTCCTGTTCCCAGCCTCTGTAACATAAAATAAACCCCAAAGTCAACACAGGGGTTTTAGCCAAATTAATACCAAGTGGTAAGAGTTAACAGACTGATGATAGCTATCTGGAGGCTGCTCTGACTGCGAGATGTATAATAAATCTTTTCAAGTTGTGACAAATGTCTTGGCTAATGCAGCCCACATTCTATGTTTAGATCTTACTCAAATGTAATTCAACATTTGGTTTTAATCTTTTAATTATAATTAAGAAACAAACTCCAGTCCACTTTAATCTCTCCACAGCCTGAATTTGCACATGGAATTGCTGTCCCCAGTATGCCGATCTTTTCCACAACTCAATACTCAAAAATCAAAGGAAAACCAGACATTCTTTCCAGTAGGGGTTTCTTGGTTACAGAAATACAGTCAAAGCACAGAATGGGTATTTCCAAGAGTCCAAAGGTTAAATCCTTGTCTCTTGCTCAAGGAATTCTCTGCGGAATAGGTAACACCCCACACCCTGGTGTTGCAAGAGAAGAGCCCAAAGAGAACAGACCAACAGCTGCACTTGTGCTGGATCGAGGAGGGTAACTGAGGAATGGGAGTTATCCCGTCTGTCAACACTCACCATCTTCACCAGTGAAATGCCTCTGGGATCCATTTCCATACAGGCTCCATTCCCATGGCCCCTGCACCACACCTGGAAGGCCGGGTTTAAACACCATGAGCGTTTAAATGCCATGAGGTATTGCATTAATGCACAGCAACAACCCTTGATGTGCTGGATGAGCAAGCTACCCTAAGCTGATGGGCCCGATAGGGAAGAGGAGAAATCCGCAGGTGTCAGCACAGAGAGCTGTGTGTTTGAAGGCGTTCACGTAACCAGATTCTCAAACAGGATAATCCAGGCAGTCCTGCACTGGTTGCTCCACAGCACCTTTCACACGCACAGCACTTCACAAGCACGCAAAATCCCTGGCTGCCCTTCTGCAACCCAACCCCAACAGACTGGCTCCGCCGTTGTGCCAGATCCTGGCACCATCAGCACGTCAAACTGCAGCTGGATGGATGGATTCACACAGCCCCAGTGCCGGCGACTGCGGTTCGCATCCTTCAACACCAGCTCCCAGCAGTGGGAAGCAGGGGAGCTGAAGGAGGACAAGGCTTGATTCAGACTGGGAGCAAGGACACACGCTTTGTTTCTGAAGAAACTCAAATATGAGCCTGTCTCCAGGTGCCACCAGAATCAGCTTGGAGAAGGAAAAGCTTCTGGGGACCTGCCAGAACCCTTCCTAAGGCATTGGAAAAACAGAGCCAGGCCCCTCATGCAGTGCACAGCGGGAAGGCAAGAGACAATAGGTGTGAAATGAAACAGGAGAGGTTCAGACTGGGGATCAGGATGGCGAAGCAGTCCCAGAGAAGCTGTGCACCCTCCTCCCTCGGATGCTCACTGCACCCAACCAGGTAACACCGAAGCAACCTGCTCTGAGCAGGAGGTTGGACAAGAAGCATCCTGAGGTCCCATTCTACCTCAATTACCCAATGGATCTATGATACCAGGCACCCACAATGAAACCCTTTACCTCGCACACACCCTCACACACAGAGCCCTCCTGACCTCTAAACCACCGCACGCTTCAAAAGCGAGTTGCTCGACTGAGCCCAACGTGTGCTTTCCAGCACTCACTGAACAGCCCACGTGTATCCACAGCGCACCTGGCTTTAAGGAATGCCTTTTCTTGACAAACAAGAACCTTTTTCACGAATCTGGGGGGGATCTGCTCGGGATCTGCTCAAACCATTCCCGGTCTGTGGGACTGGGACACCCTGCTCCCCGCATGGACTCTCCTCTGACTGCCAGCTCCTGACTCAACCCCAGCAGCACACACAGGCACCTTCGGGCTGCCCCGCAGCAGCCCTGCCTGCTCCAGCTCTCCACAGAGCTTCCTTTCGTATCCTGCTATGCTCCTGGCCAGCCCGAGGCGCGGGAGCCCACAGTCTGCTCTCGCTCTGCATACAGAGGCTGCCTGGCAGCGCTGTGTTTGCCATTCCTTGCTGGAGAGCCGGGCAGGATGGTACCGCCAAGGGAACGCATTCGGAACCAGCCACAGCTCCCGGAGCCCGGCAGTGAAGGTTGCAAATGCATTAACGAGTAAAAACCCAACTGAGCTCTCCGACAGCCACCATAACCCCTTCTGAAGGTGAGGCAGCCCATGCAGCTCTGCCATGGCAGGAGCAAGCATGGCAGCGAGGAGGCTATGGCTGAGCACAGGGAGCCTCACATGAAACCTGGGAGTCTCCACCAGACCCCAAAGCAGCCACCAGGACACAAAAAAGCATCCCTGCGAATGTACAGCATCTTTTCTTCCACGGCTCCTTTTGCCGTGTTTTCCTTTCAGCACAGCACAGCAGCGTGTTTGTGCTGGCCAAGCCTACCCTCCTCCTTCCCACCGCACCTCCAAGCGATCCAAGCACAGGAGATACAGCATTACCTCAAATATTTAACCAAGGGATTAAACTATTCTGTTGGCAGGAGGCGCGAGCTGCCCCACGGATACAGCTCCCGCGCCGGCTGGCAGGCGCTGCGTGACAGCCTGCTCGCAGCAGCAACCTGCCCCAGGCTGCGGAGCTCTCCTCGCTCTTCCCCAAGGCTGGGGTTTAGCTGGTGTTAATGCTCACCGGCTCCCGGCCGTCCATCGCCTCCATCCACAGCCGCCGGTCCTCCTCTGAAAGCGCCTGCATGGTGATCACGCCAGGCCTGCGGAGACAAAGGGGATGCTGTGAACAGACTGTGGGATGGAAAACAAACACGGCAAAGACTGAGCTCCCATGAGAGAAAGAGGACAAGCTCCTTCCTCGCCAAGTCCCAGCAGGACAGGGCTGAGCCCAGCCTGACTGCTCCAGGGTGTCCCTGCAGGTCCTGACCAGGACAAATGAGCAGCGGATACATCCAACAGCGACACATTCTCAGTGGGTTTAGAGTCAGAGAGCTGGATGCCAAATGCTTCCTCTGGCTTTCAGCCACGCAGCTCACCTGCGCTTGGACTTAAGCACATCCAGGCAATGGCAGGAGAAGGCAAGGAAGGTAACCAAGCAAGCAAGGGGACCCACACATCCCAAACACCACATCCCACCACCACACCGAGCACCAGCCTTAGGGAGACACCTTATGCTGCATGAAGAATTTCAATCCCAACACATTCCTGCCAGCATGGCTGTGTCCATTTCCCTGACCACATCCATACACTGATGTCACTTGCAGTAATGGCAGTGATGAGATCCTGGTCCACGTACCCCTGCCTGCAGCCTTGTAGGGGGAATCACTGTGAGGAGGCCTGGGGTGCCCCAGGGTGCTAGCTCCTGCACCACTGGTCCTGCCACCCACTGCTGTCACACGCAGCCCATGAGATCCACTGTAAATCCAGATGCTAATTTGTTTTAATGAGAAGGGGGAAGAACAGGCCCAAGTGCCAGCAAACAAGCCACAGGGAACCAGGGAACATCAGTGCAGCCCTCACCCTGGGACCCACACCTCTTGCACCACTCACAAGTGGACCCTAAGTTCATTCCTGGACTGCCCTTTCCACACAAGGAGTTAAAACTCCATTATCCAGCTCTGATAAGCATGGCCACCAAGGTCAGGATGGATTTAACACCGTGGAGAGTATTTGCACAACCCCAGGTGTGGCTGTGTGTTTGCACAAGAGAGGAACATGCCGCAGAGGGTGAATGCCAATGCTGAGCTCCCATGGGGAGCATCGTGGGCTGATCCTTCACTGCACCTCGCGTGGCTGCAGGGCTTTCCATCCTCAACACCCCAAGCTCACCTTGCAGCCAGCACATCCACACACAGAAAGCCCAGCTGGCCCTACGCATCCTCAGCCTTGCACCTTTGGATCCAGGTCTCCTGCATCCAAAGGGGCAGTTGCATCCTGCCCCGGGACCGATCTTGCTGGCCCCTGTTCTGTTGGTTCGGTTTGGTCCTCCTGCTTCCTCCCAGGCTACTTTGGGATGCAGCAGCAGAGCACAGCAGCTATTTCTTCAGGAGAGCAGGCAGAAGGCCTGGCAATGGGAGAGATGGAGGCACAGCCAGAGCGCTGCGTGGCTTGGAATGGTTTGGTTATTGATGCTCTCTCTGCAGCAATGCTCATGGGGTTTCATCCATTGAAAGTACCACAGCAGAGAACCTCTGATGCTGCTCTTTCCATCCACGGCAAAGTGCAGCAGCTCCAGAAAGGCAGCACAGAGCCAGGATCACTGCTCGTGGGGCACTGGGCTGCTGTGGCACAAGGTGGGAAGAGCAGTTTAACCTCAGGAGCTGCCAACCACCTGCAGACATCATTCAGCAGAGCACGTAGGCTCTTTTTGGTACTGAATCCTCAAAAACCGATGAGGCTGGGAAGAGGGGTGATTTCTAACTTGTACTTCCCAAAAGCAATTCAGCAGGAGAACACGAGCTGCAACAACACTCTGAAAGTCCTTTGCTCCTTGATAAGAGCAGATCCTCTGTTAGAAAACATTAACAGGGACTCTCAGTGCTGGGTTTGGCTGGTGTTCTCTTGCTCCTGAGGAAGAAGGATTAACCCTTCTCCCTACCTGCTCCCCATCCAACCAACCCAAGAGATGACTTTCAGCATGCACACCACAGCTTAGCACTGTTTCACCAGCAGGAGTCGAGCCTTCAGGCTTGCAGCAAGTCCAGGTCCAAGTAAACCAGACACGATGTGTTTGATCTCCGCTAATCCCATTGGTGAGTCAGTCAATACTCACCAGCTTAGTGGTTTGGAAGTTTACTCATTTTGAAGGGAAGAGGAAACCACTTAAACCATCGCCCATTTGAGAATGAAAACGCTCAACATCCAGCACCACAGATTTTCAGCACACTGAACAAAGCTCCTTGTGCAGGTACAAAGAGACTCACGAGCAGTCCCGGGTACCTGCGGAGCTGCAGCAGCACTGGCTGTGGGCTGACACCAAATCCTTCCCCCACGGCAGGAGCAGGCTTTTCCTTTGTGACCGGAGGTCCCAGCTGCATCCTGGTTCAGCCAGGCCCAAGTCTGAGTTACAGGCAAGCTGCTGCTGAAGGCGCAGATATCCCAGGCAGAAAGCTCTGGAAGCATTGGGATTTCTCTCTCTTTAGCCAAAAAACATTAAACCAATGGAATTTAAAGTGCTCATTCATGGCAAATTCAATTCCGGGCTCCCAGGGAAGAGGTGAGGTCCTGGTGAGACAAAGCTGGTATCTGCTGTGCCAGGTTCCCTCTCACACAGGGCAAGAAGGTGATAACATGGAAATGTTTGTTCTGCCTTTAAGCAGATAACAACTCTTTGGGCTTCACTTCAAAGTCAGACTTATTTAACAGCATGAGGGGAAGGGCTGTGAAACTGAATTAAAAACCTCTTTACATTGCAAATAGCTCTGCATTTCCTCCCACCACGTTCACTCGCCAAGGCACCCACTGCACCAGCTTCCTGGCTGTGATAAATTCAAACTGCACCCCACACATTACACTTCATTCATTATTTATGTGGACGATGCCCACGGGGACCATGTGCTTCACAGTCAGGTAGGATCCTGGCGCTGAAACCGCAGCCGGGCTCGGCTCCTGCCTGCAGCCAGCCTCATTTCACAGGCTTCCCTTCACCACCAACCGCTTCCAGAAGTGTGCTCATTAGATTACAGATATCTCAATTACCCAGCGTAGAGATGGGGAAGGCCCTTCTCCGACTTCCTTTCCCAAGAGATAAACAGCATCCCCTTCGTTCCCTCACCTAACAGACAAATGATCCCAGATGCTGGAGCTCAGGGGGCTCACATCCATCCGAGCCCGATGTGACACACGCTCCTCTACCCGCATGGGGCTGCCCGGCTGAGCCAGCACCAAGCCTGTCACACTGGGACAGCAGGACACCCTCCTGGGCCTGACATCTGGGACACATAACCATGAAGTGCTGTGGTAAGTAAGATAAAGGACCTCCTGATGCATTACCAGATGCTGCATCCTCCAGGTACCATTGCTTCTTGGGATGCAAAGGAGAGAAAGGGATGTTTCGTGGTCAGAAGAAATCCGTTTCTAAACTGAGCAGAGGCAGGAGCATGAGGCTGGAGTAGAACACAGCAAACACTTTGCAAGAAAGTATATTTTCAATATGCTACAATCTACAAAATTAAAGAGCTTCTTCCATACGAGACACACAGGAAATTTGAATGTTCTCAATATCTCAGCTCTTGTGAAAAACAGCCTGGTTTTAGGGAGCTATGAATAAGCACACAGCGAAAATGAGATAGTCCAATAGCTTCTCCTCCTTCCAGAAAAACAAACAAATAATGAAAGCAATAGAAACAGATAAGAACTTCCAACTCCTGTAGCAGCTTATCATACCGAGACAATCTAAACTGCTGAATGAAGAAGCAGAAGAGTGGATTAATAACAGGGTCTGGAAGGCTGAAGGGGGCTGCAGTCCCAGCCTGAGCAGAGCAGGGACTCACACGCTGCCTGCACCCCAGGGGTGCTGCTCCAGGCACCAGCACCCAGATGCAGTCTCAAAATGAAGATGAAAAGAGATGCAACTAAAGGGGAAGCTTGTTCCTGCCTTCAGAACATCTCACTTGTCCATGTAAAGCTTAAAGCACTATCGGTACAGCCACAGCCAGCACGTTCTGCAGGGGCCAGCGTGGGTCTGCGTGGCTGCTGAGAGGGGAACAAGCTTCATCTGCTCCCTGCCAGCCCGCCTGTGAAAACCCCAGGAACCGCTTTGTTTTAAAGGTCACTGGAAAGGCAACACCAGCAGAGGAACAAGTACAGGTTGTATTGCACGTGCTGTGCAAAGCAGCGGTGACAGCCCTGGGGAACACCCGTGGATAACACCCATGGATGAGGGGTGCCCCGGCGCTGGGGAGTGGGGACCATGTCCTGCCTGCGTTAGGAGCTGCAGCTCTGAAGTGTGCACCCAGAGCAAGGCAAACATCCTGCCTGGCGGAACCAGCTGGGCAGGGACCGCTCAAGGCAGGAGCATCGCAGCTCCCCCATGCAGTGCCAGTCTCCCAGGACACCCTGCGTGGGGAATGGAGCTACCTGCAGTTACTGCTAATGAACGACCAGGCGACCAAACCCCTCCTCTTTCCATTAACACCAATTGGTATTAGAAGCATTTTGCTTCTGGTCCAGAGCGATCACCTAGATTACCCCAAATTACAAAGCCTTTGCCATCAGCCGTTGAGATCCTCCCCCTGCTAAGGCTCATTCTGCAAGACACTGGCTGTCGACCCCGTGTACCTTGTTCACAAATCTAATTTAGTGCATAGACACTACAAACTAGTTAAAAGAAACAAAGAGCATTAAAAACACCGAATCCATCACCCTGGGAACGGGCCAGACACAGAACACCATTCTGGGGCTCATTCTGCTGTAACAAAGCAATAACATCCTCCTGACTTCCCACACTGAAAATCAGACCCATTTGCAAATGCAGCATCGGGGATTTCCTCCGACCTCTCACAAACCCCTGTGCCACAGCTCTTCAGTCAGCACCGAGAACTTCACATCTCCTTATCAGACAACAGGAAAAGGAAGCAATGCGGTAATAGATTAGGCTCGGGATTTTCAGCTCGGCAGTGCTGAATCATCCTCACAGGAGGAAAACAAACACACACACCCCCCCCCCCCCAAACAAGCATCTTCCCCGGGTGCTGCCCGCAGAGCTCCCAGCCCGCTCCCCACGTTGCACATAGAACACTTCCCAAAATGCACCGCTGACAACGAGCCCATTTCTGCGCGGATGGGAAGAGCAGGGAAGAGCCAGCCACGGCTGCCACCTCTAGGCTGCACAGCGAACCTGGAGCTCCAGCATGGTCCGCTCGCTCCCATGCGGCATCACCCTGTGCGGACACAGCCCGAGGAGCTACAGGGATTTGATGGTGATAGGAGATAAAAATACTTGAGTAGAAAGAGAAACTTCCTCCTCTGTGTTTTCTGTGTGTGTTAGCATGGGATCTGGTACATGAGCAAACCATAGCCACGTACAGGTTTCACAGTGCCAGCTCCTGGAGGAGCCAGAGGGATAACCCTGGGCTGGCGCCCCAGGGGCACCGCTGCATCCTCCTACCCCAGTCAGTAAAGCAGACATAATTGTCAGGCCACAACAAACCAAACTGGTAACCAAGGCAGTCCGGGCACAGCAAGCAGAATGAACATGCTTTAGGGAGCCTGGGAAGAAAGTTGTCCCCATGGCACCAAGGCAGGCAAGTTACTCACTGAAAGCCACAGAGCAGCACCACAGAGGAGCAATGAGGGACAGCAGTGTCTTTGCAAGGGTGCTTAAGTGAGATCTGCTGCAGCAGTAAGAGACATTCAGGACAGCAATCACAGGATCCCAGACAGGTGTGGGTTGGAAGGGACCCTAAAGCTCACCCAGCTCCAACTCCTGCCACGGGCAGGGACCCCTTCCACTAGAGCAGCTTGCTCCAAGCCCCTGTGTCCAACCTGGCCTTGAACACTGCCAGGGATGGGGCAGCCACAGCTTCTCTGGGCAATCAGACTTCCTGCACAGGGCTGAAGAACAAGACGTCAAGTTTCTAACTTCTGTGTTAGTAGAGGAAAAAGAAAATCCACAAAAAACCAAAACAACTCTTTAAAAAAAAAAAAAAACAAAAAAAACCAAACCCAGTCTGAGACAAAAGCCCACTGCACAAATCAGCCTTCTCCATTCTGCAAAACCAGACACAGGCACCGCTCCAGCTCGCCTCTGGTCAGAGATATCCCATCATTTGTGGTCAGCGGGATTGGGTGGAGAGTGGGCTCAAGCAATACCTCTCCGAAGGCGTTACCTTCCCACTGCCCCAGCCTGGCTGACCTCCCAGCAGCGGGCACGGCTCTCCCAAGCAATGGTGCCCAGATGAGCCCCAGCAACCCTGGCTGTGAGCGGGTACCTCTGCACAGGAGCTGAGGTCACCCACAGTGCCCAGGGCCACACGGTGAGGCTGGGGCAGGCTCCGGCAGGACGGCTGCAGGATGATACCCAGGCACCGCCAATGCCTGATAACCCCAGGCAGGCAGGGAAACCACCCCAATGCACACTGCTCTGTACAGCAGCCCAAACCACAAGTGTCAGGCTGATGAAGGTGATCTCCAGCAAAGCCTCGACATCAGAGCATCACCTGAAGCCCTGGTGGTGCCCAGATCCCCCAGCACTCAGCATGACTGCCCCGGGGAGGGGGAGACAGAGTGAGCACATCACATTCTCAAAAAACAAAACCTGTTGCTTCCTCTCCCTCTTAGCTCAACTGCTTTGGAAATAACCATTATTTTAGACGACTAATGACAAATTCTCATGCAAAAATACGACGAGCTGCCTGTATGTGGGGCAAACCCCAGCCTTTTAGCCCACGTTTTCTGCTCTCACTGCCCTCCTGCAGCAGGAACGTGCTCATGAAAGGAGCAGTGCCTCAGGTTTCCCCGCCTCTGCCGCTCCCCTGCCATTATTTACATTTAGCAGGCATATTTCTGGAGTAGCTCTTGATCCCATGCCTGGCAGGCTCCAGCCATCAAGGGAAGGCTCTGGTGCCTCTGCGCACGCCGCAGCACAATGCCATTGTGGTGGCTGGTGTCTCCTCCTCCCAGCTTCGTTGTGATTTTCACATTAACTAAAAAAATATCCTCAGGGCATTAAAAAAAAACCCAAGTCAGCAGGAAAACTGCAGCTTCCCGAGGAAAGCACAGAGAGTGGGAGGCAGCCCCAGGGTTATCTCATCCCTCAGCCAACACAGGCAGAGCTCCATCACCCCAACCCCTCCCGGCCCTGTGCTGGCACTGGGTCGCTGCAGCAGCACAGGGTGGAATAACCCCGGGTTATTCCAGTGTTATTCACCACCTCAGGATTCAATGAACCTGGGTTTTCCCAAGACCTCCTGGGCATTCCCACAGGACAGCTGGACCACAACCAGGCACGCAACTGGGAGGGCACAGACGCTCAGTGACTTTGGAGTGGGCTGTTGCAAACCACATAAACTTCCTGCAGTGAGGAAGATAGGAGGCAGTGACTAATCCGCTTGGAATAGCAGCGCCAGCCTGATTTTCCTGTTTATATATCTAAGCTGTTCGTGATGCTAATTAGATATGATAACAGCTCTCATTCCTAGGCGCTATAGATTGAATCCACACATACATCTGATTCAGCTGCTACGTGATAAATCCCATCGGAAAGCATTTTACTCCTTGTCCTGGGTTCAGCAGCAGCAGTCGTTTTTCTCCTTCTTGGTAGCTGGTGCAGTGCAGTGTTTTGACTTTCAGCTTGGGAACAGAGCTGGTAACAATGATGTTTTGGTTTGGCCAAGGACTTTGTGACCCTCATGCTCTGCCAGGGAGGAGGGGAAGTTGGGAGGAAGCAGACAGGACACCTGACCCAAGCTAGCCAAAGAGATATTCCATAGCACAGCACATCATGCCCACGATGTAACTGAGTTACCCAGAAGGGCTGGGACTGGAGGGTTGGAGGAGGTATGGGTTGGTGGTCGGGCCTGGGGGGTGAGTTATCGGTAGGCTGGTGGCGAGATGTTGTATTCTCTTCCCGTTATTTCCTTTATCATTATTATCATTGGTGGTAGCAGCAGTGCTTTGTGTTATACCTTAGTTACTAAACTGTTCTTATCTCAACCCGTGGGACTTGCATTCTTTCTGATTCTCTTCTCTGTCCCTCTGGGAGTAGGGGGAGGGCAAGAAGGGGGGGAGTGAGTGAAGGAGCTCTGCCTGGTTTTAAACCATAACACTCCTTCAGGAAAAAGAAGTGAATTTAAAGTACCCAGAGGCACAAGCCAGACTTCCAGTATCCACCATCCAGCCACAGCCACTCTGTAGCACAAAAGCTGAAGCTATTCCAACACATACGCTGGAAAGAGGTGTCACATCCCAGCCAAAACACCCATGGAGCATCTTTTCCATACTTGCAAGCATTTACTTTACGTGGCCAGAGACTGCCCAAGTGCTAAAAACCATTAAACGTTAGAGAGACTTGAGTAAACTCAGCACCTTGTAAACCAGAGCGCTCACTCAATGTACTGAGAGCACCTGGCTGGAAGTTTCCATGGACTAATGCTTTCCATTCACGAGGGTATGACTAAAGAAGAGAAACATGGGAACTGCACAAGACCTCAGGAAAAGCCAAGCACAGAGGAGTGCATCCTAACCCCGTGCGCATCCCTTTGCTGACTAGGGCTGTGACGCCCCTCGGCACTCACCGATCCACAGCTTCCACATCAAAGCAAAACCTCTTCTCAATGGAGTCGGTTTTCCTCCGCGTGCAGGATTTGAGGATAACAGCTTCATCTTCTCCCTGAGGGGAGACAAAATTCCTGCTCAGGCTGAGAACAACCAGCCACCCATGTGCCCGTCCCCAGCACCCGCTGAGCTTTCAATGACCACGGTTAAACCTGGGGGGATTTGGCAATACCAGCCTGTTAGAAACACAGATTTATATATGTGACACGAGGACTTGTCTTTTCACCCTTGAAAACACGCTTAGTCCAAGCCCTTTCAAGAGGGACCTTCCTTTCAGAGCACACACGATCGCATTTCTGTGTCAAGCACCACGTGATGCACGTTTGGGCAGGCAGGGAGCGTTGAACCACAACTTTTGGGCAGCAAAGTCAGCTTTATTTTCCATTGCTGAGCAATGCCTCCTGGACCTGGCTGTCAGCCTTCCCTCCAGGCTGCATTTTTGGCAGCGCTCTGCAAACAAGAACTCCTAACGGGAGCAAACACGCCTTAAAATGTTTATTAAATAACAACGCAACAACAAAAACCATTCTCCCATCCAGGCATCTGCATCCAGGCCGTGCTGCGGAGCAGCCATCCGGCAGGATCTGCGTGCACTGCTGTCCTCTGCTGGAGGAAATCCCTGCTCAGGCCCTGCCAGCACAGGCAGTTCTCCTGCGAGTTTTAAAATGCACTGATGATTCAATGGCAAATGAATTCTGAGTGAGTTCCTGGAGACAACCACTTCTGTGCGCTCCGTGCTGCTCCTGCTGACGCCCTGCCTGACCACCTTGTTCCCTCACATCACCACTTTTCCAGGAAACATATTCAGAATCACAGAATCGATTAGGTTGGAAATTACCCTTAAGAGCATCAAGTCCAACCATTGCCCTGGTGCTGCCAAGGCCACCACTAACCCGTATCCCCAGCTGCCACATCTACACACCTTTTAAATACCCCCAGGGATGGTGACTCCAGCACTGCCCTGGGCAGCCTGTTCCAATGGCTAACAACCTGTTCAGGGAAGAAATTGTTCCTCAGCTCCATCTAAATCTCCTTTAGCACAGCTTAGGATGTTTCCTCTTGTCCCATCCCTTGTTCCTTGGGAGCAGAGCCCAGCCCCTCCTGGCTCCATCCTCCTGTCAGGCAGTTGTAGGGGGCAATCAGGTCCCCCCTGAGCCTTCTCTTCCCCAGACTGAACCCCCCAGGTCCCTCAGCCGTTCCCCATCACACTTGGGCTCCAGGCCCTGCACCAGCATCTCACTATCTCAATTTTGTGCTGGCAGCACCCTAGGGTGCAAGGAGAGGCAGTGAAAGGGGATGAGACCACACAAAATACAGCGCAGCCGCTGGTGATTACAGGGCTGGGGTATCTGAATGCTGGGTTATAATGAAGATGCTCCAGGGCAAGAGGAAATGAGTTTTGGAAGCTGCCCCCCTCAGTCGGGTCCCTTTGCCAGCAGGAAGCAGCCTCTCCCACTGCCCAAGGTGCTCCTCTGCAAGGGATGATGCTTGCAAACGGCACTGGTTGGGAACACTCTGGGGGTTCTGTTGTGCTGTGCAGAGGAGCAAAGCCAGCCCTGGCCACAGCCGGGATTACACTGCCCGGGGAGCAGCAGGGCACATGGTGTGCACTGGCCCACCGCCACCACATCACTGCTCCCCCTGCTCATCCTCACCCCCTTGGGGCTGACGGGAGCTCCTGTGGCTCTGCCTAAACCAAAACAACTTCATTGGCCAAGTCACAGGCATTGGGGAAGGAGCAAAATACGGAGCAGGTTCTCTTCTCCAGGATGTGGAGCAAGAACCAGGGACATGGGAGCAGGCATCCGTGGAGCTGGAGCATGGTGGGTGCACATGGCACGACCCTGCTGTGCTCCCAGCCCCATCCACCACCTCCACCCATGGGAACTGCCACAACCTCAGGGGACTGACCTTAAAAGAAGAGGAAAAAGGCTCATTCTCAGCCTGCAGGCAGCTGCTGCAACCTTGTCCCTACAAACAGCTGCGTGCGGGCAGCAGCTCTGTGAGCTCGCATTGGCTGTTCTCTTGGGGTTTGATTTGGGGTTTAAACAAGGTGCAGAATTAACTCCCCATGTGGCACCCGCTCAGCCTCGAACGAACCTGACCCACTTGACCTGCACCTGTGTCACCTTGCAGACAACATTCAGTGTGAGCCCCAGGGCAGCGTGCAGCTCCACCGTGCTCCAAGACGCAGCCCTGCTGCCTCCCAGCACTCACCCCTTTCCCTCCGGATTTCTGGTCAAACGGCACCATTGTGATCCGCTTTGATTCCCTCTGGTACGTGCAGTAATGCTTCACCCAGGACGTCCCAAAGTGACCTACAGAGCAAATGCAGTTGTTATTCCCAGAACTGGGACAGCTTCAGTGCCCTCCCATTCAGTTACATTTAACAATCACTTCACATGACAGATTTCAGCACCCATGGTTCTTGCTGGACTTCACAAGTGGATTAAGCATCATTACCCCGTTCCGTGCAGGGGAAAGACTCTCCCCAGGCACTGGCAGTGATTCTCTCTCTCAGGGAGAACCTGGCTCCCACATTCCCAACCTTAATATCCCACCCACTGGGCCAGTCCCTCTCATGGATTCTGTACCCTGCTCAATCAGCCTTTATGCCCCACACCCAATAAACCCCCTTCCCCGCATGGCCCTGGCGGCATCCACCACCCTGGCACCTACGTTTCTCCTGCACATAGAGGTAACCTTCCATCGTGTAGGGGCTGATGTTTTTGTGCTCATGGGGGTTCTCCTTCATCTTCTTCATCAAAGATTCAACCTCCGACCTTGTTCCTTCAAAGCGGTTTCTTGTCTGCGAATGAAAACAGGAATGTCTACTGCAGTGAGGGACCCCAGAGCTGGGTCACTGCAGCCCTGTGGGCAATGGGACATGGGGATCCCATTGTCAGCCATGGGACGGGTTTTCTTCCTGGGCCTGGATTTAAGCAAAAAGAAAAGCACTGCAACAACTGGAACTTGTTTGAGTCAGGAGTTTTGTGAAGAACTTGTTTCAAAAGAATGAAGCCAGTCTGCGTCCTTGGGAGAAAAAGAGTAATTCCATAACCAGAGAGGAAAGCGAAGGTGCAATGCCAACAGAGAATCACGGAATGGTTTGGGTTGGAAAGAACCTTAAAGCTCATCCAGTTCCAAGCCCCTGCCATGGGCAGGGAAACATTCCAAAGCCCCGAACACACGTCCAACGCGCAGGCACCAACCATGCACTGGCCACGGCTCCGCTCCACAGCCTGGAGACTGGGATGGCAAAAAGCACGGCACTTCCCAGAAGGAACAGTGCTTTGAGACACTTGCAGAACAGTCGGAAACACTCACTAAAATCACAGGGCACGACGCCTGCCCGCTGGCTGGCTCCCAGGGGGCTGGGCCTCACGTGTGGAGTGCCATAGGGAAAGAGGCTGTGTATACATGTAGTTACGCACAAAAATCACTTTGCTTTCACCAGTGCAGTCAAAGCCTTTGCTTGGTGGCACACAGGAAAAGGAGAGTAAAACCTTTGGTAAACTATATCAACATCTCTGCAGGGCAGTCCCGGCACTGAGCACGCGGTGCAGTGGCACCGGCACAGGGCACGCAGTGCAGTGGCACCGGCACAGGGCACACTTACGTTCTGGATGCTGATTGTCAGCTCTGTCTTGAAGTCACTGAAGTCCTTTGCAAGCTCGTAGCCGTGGTGGTAGAAGGTGAAGAGCCCCTGCAGAAAGGCCAGCAGCTGCGTTGGGATAAAACGGATCAAGACAGTCAGTACAGACCCAGAGCTGCTTCCAGAGCCCCTGCTGCTGAGGGCAGCATCCCTGCAGCTCCCAAGGCAGAGGGACCTGCTGGCAGCCCCGAGGAGGATGCCCTGTTCCTCGTTTCACTTCCAAACCCTCCTCTGAGCAAACCCCAAAGCCAAGTCTGTGCTTCCTTCCCCCAGAGCCATGTCAAGCCCCTGCCCACCTCTGTCTCCTTTCCCTGTATCACCCCAGCCCCATGGTCACTGACAGCAGAGCTGGGAGGCGCTGTGCAAGGCAGGCAGCACAGTGCCATCCCCTGCACCGTGTCTCTCACAGCACTGAGTTACTCTGCTCTCAGCAGGAATTACCTCTGCAAGAGCTGGGAGATCTGGCACTTCCCTAAGGAGCTTTAGAGGATGCAACTCCTGAGCAAAGGTAGATCTTGGAAAACGTTTTTTTCCCCTATTTCTGTCACTCCTGCACTCTTTTTTCCCCCCTGGGAATGTCAGTTACAGTCCTCTCTTTTCTTCCCCAGTCAGGCAAATCTACTTTAATTGCCACAGGCCCCCAGGTCCAGCTCCCCACAACAGCGATCTGGAACGTTTCCATGCTCATGGCCACCGAGCTCACAGCTCCATGTGCTGGGGGCTCACCTGGGCACTTTCTCCCCCCAGACCTCCCTCTGAGAGAGGGTCTGGAGCTCCACACCCATCCCACCGCAGGGGTGCCCCCCACGAGCCCCCACCCTCCCTCATCTGCAGGCTGAGGCTGTGTGAGCGCTCACTTACAGGTTCCACGAACTCAAACATCTTCCTCTCCTGCACCTCCTGCACCTTGAACACGTACTCCAGGGAGACCTCATAGAAATGCTGCCGCACCAGGTCCACCTGGCTGTCTGCCTGCAGGCGCGAGGGAGTGACAGAGGGAACACAAAGTCACCACCAGGAGCACTTGGCCTTGTGACTAGAGAGCATCTGGCTCTGACGGGAACGTGTCCATGCAGAACCAATTCCACTCCAGACCCCAATCCAGGGCTGGACAGATGGCTCAGCGATTAAATATAAACCTGATTCACATGAGCAGGCTCTTTCTTCAGCTGAAAGAAAACGTTTTTGGTGACTCACGTTCTCACCTCCCGGGCAGCTGGGTAGAAAAACACGCACCAGAAGTGAGGAAAACAACAAGTTGCTGCGCACTTGACAATAAGAGGCAATTCTCTGCTTTCTGGAAAGCACCACAACAGGAGACGCATTCTGGGGCCAAACTGGGGGGTACACGTGCCCCACTACCCTCTCCAGCAAGTGTGTCAGCAGACAGCAAATCCCCTCTGCTTTGAAGCTAAAGCCCAATGAGCAAAACCAGGGATATGCCCTAATCCCAGAGTGTAAAAACAATCTCATCACGCTCACAGCATGGAGCTGTTGCAGTAGAAGCAGGTGTGGGACACAGGTATCCCCAGCACACATTGCTATGCTTGCAAGTGACACTGCATAGAGCACCCCAGAGTGTCCCCTGCTCTGCCATTTGAGCAGTGGCTTATTTCCAGTTTTCCACATGACAGAGCCAGGAAAAGGCCTGTTTTCCCCATGCCCTGCCCCTGCAGTCATGCTGTGTGCCCACAGCACACACACAGGCTGAGGTACTCAGCAGGCCGAGTTCTGAAAAGTAGAAAATATGATGCCATCGAATAACTTGGCCAGGAGGTAAGCAGCAGACCCGACCCTGTGTGCTATTTAACTGGACAACAGCCAAAGCAGCAGAGAATTCCCAGGGCTGCCTCCTCTCCCTGCCTCATCGCAGCAGTTGCACGTGTGGCCACTATCACCCTCCAGATGTGGCCAGCAAGAGGTTAGGAAACAGAAAACACCACACAGACTCTTAGGACATGAGCCCATCTAGTGAGGCTTGGGCTGCTCATTAATGGGTGATGTTGGCTTCCCTAAAACACTGCCATCGCATCGGCAGCTCTTCTGCACGCACATCTATGGAAACCCTTGGCAGGCAGGGACAGGGCAGCAGCCCCAGGGAGGTGCTGGATGGGGCCAGCGCCGCCACACGCTGCTGGATGCCACATCCAGGTTTCACATCCTTCATGCTGGGCTCTCCTTCAAAGGCAGCGCCCTCCTCGGAGGGGTCTGAGCCACCAAAACCAGGGGAAACCGCCCCGACACCTGAACCTGGGAGCAGGCTCTGGCCTCCCTCTGCCTTCAGCCAGCACCGAATCATTGTCGGGGTGGAAAGTGCCGGCAGGTGGCACCAGCCGCCAGCGCTGCTCAGCCTGAGCCAGCCGCAGCAGCACCCAGCTACTGCCTGCATCCCGCACAGCATCCTGCACCCAGCCACTGCCTGCATCTGCACCGCGTCCTGCACCCAGCCACTGCCTGCATCTGCACCGCGTCCTGCACCCAGCCACTGCCTGCATCCCGCACAGCATCCTGCACTGCATCCTGCACCCAGCCACTGCCTGCATCTGCACCGCGTCCTGCACCCAGCCACTGCCTGCATCTGCACCGTGTCCTGCACCCAGCCACTGCCTGCATCTGCACCGCGTCCTGCACCCAGCCACTGCCTGCATCTGCACCGCATCCTGCACCCAGCCACTGCCTGCATCTGCACCGCATCCTGCACCCAGCCACTGCCTGCATCTGCACCGCATCCTGCACCCAGCCACTGCCTGCATCTGCACTGCGTCCTGCACCCAGCCACTGCCTGCATCTGCACCGCATCCTGCACCCAGCCACTGCCTGCATCTGCACCGCATCCTGCACCCAGCCACTGCCTGCATCTGCACCGCATCCCGCTCCCAGCCACTGCCTGCATCTGCACTGCATCCTGCTCCCAGCCACTGCCTGCATCCCGCACAGCGTCCTGCACCCAGCCACTGCCTGCATCTGCACCGCATCCTGCGCCCAGCCACTGCCTGCATCTGCACCGCATCCTGTACCCAGCCACTGCCTGCATCTGCACAGCATCCTGTACCCAGCCACTGCCTGCATCTGCACCGCGTCCTGTACCCAGTCACTGCCTGCATTTGCACCGCATCCTACTGCCCTGCTCCATGGGGCTCCCGCCCCAAGGGCATCCTGCAGGGACCAACCCATCTCTGGGCCAAGGCAAGGAATTCCTAACTTAGAAGAAGTGATGGAGAACTCAGCATTCTCATCCAGTAAGAGCATTTGGCACAGCAGCTCACCACATCCCAAGTCAGTAATAGGCTCCCAAAGCAGTTTAAAGGCACTAAGCCTGATCACTCCTCCCAGGAAGCCCCAAGCCAGTGCAGCCACTTTCAGAGAAGGAAGCCAGACATCCATGATCTGTGCTGGCACAAGGAAAGCCTGCAGCAGAACCAGTTCCTTTCTGTCACACTCTATAATTAAATACTCTTTCCTCTTTTTGACTGCTATCCATTCTGGGATCTCTCTGATCCACTCACCAAAACATCTTTGACCCCTTTGATTACAGGCAGAAGGCAAAACCCACCACTTGCAGCCAGAATGAGGGGAAAATGAGTTTACAGCCAGGAGAACCAATGCTACGAGCTGTGTAAAGCATTCAAAAAGCTCAAGCCAGTTACAGGTAACCATGGAAAACCAGAGGCTGCTCTCACCTCTTGTAGCTGGGATTCCTTCTTCTTAGAAGACAAGTTTAGGTGCTTTTCTAGGACACCACAATACTTCTCGGTCTCCTTGTCATATTTCTTTTTGGCATCCTACAAAACAGAACAAGAAGTGTGATGGTGAACACATCACCAGAGAGCCGTGAGGATCCACAGCATCCCCCAGCATCAGTTGGTTTGAAACCCACCTCTGACACCTGCTAACAACCAGCTCCTTTCTGACTGACCCCTTTGTGTCCTCAGTTCCACCTGTGTGAACCAGGACAGCCTGGTCGTGCAGGGCTGCCCCCGGAGCCAGCACAGCGCTGCCATGCGAACACGGCCCCACGGGCTGGCATGTGCTTCTTGCAGGCAGCAGCAGGTTGTTATAACAACAGGAGAGCCGCAGACACGGGTTTAATTCCAGAACAAAGGCAGGAAAGCAGGGGGGGGCGGGCTGTCTCACAGCCACCCCGGTGCCTCCTGGGCTCACCCATCCGGACAGAAGCCACCCAAATCCCTGTGCAGCTGCTCAGTGACATCCCAGGGTGGGGAGCACAGAGCAGGGGGGCTCAGGAAACCCACTGAGAAAATGCTAATTCTTGCTTGGAGTAAGGAAAATCACTTCGACTGGCAAGTGATTCCTGGCCCTTGGCATGTACTTGGTTGTGGCGAACTAGGAACACTGAGGCACTTTCCAAGGAGCTGGACCACTGCCGTGTCCATCCTGCAGCAGTGAGCCATCTCCTACAGTGCCTGTGCCCAGCGCCCTGCAGTGCACCAGGGCCTGGGCACCCCCATGGCCATCACTAGCATCCCTGGGCTCTGTCCCTGCAGGCAGCAGCCCGGTGCAGCAGCTCACCTTGGCAGCCCCGATCTGCTCCTTGCGGAACTTCTCCAGCGGCGTGATCAGCACCTCGCTGGCATTCTCAATCTGGGGGCACAGACAGGCACAGCTCAGCCACCAGCACTGCCCAGCCCAGCCCCGCACACCCGTGTGGCTCCACAGCCTGCCCCACACAAACCCTACTGCAGCCCTGCTGAGGGAGGCAGGGGAGCTTGTACCAAACCCACTTCTCACCCCAGCACTGACCATCATCCCTCAGCCGGACACCGATGCTCTTCAAGTGTTCCCTCACCAAGCTCACCCTTCCCTCCCTCTGCTCTCCCCCGTGGGGCTCACAGGCACGGTGCTCCAGTGCTACCACGCGCCCCATGCCCGTACCATGCGCATCCGCTCGTCCTCCAGGTTCCGCAGCACCGTGGCAAACTCCTGCAGAGACTTGGCTGCAAGGGACACACCAGCACAGTCAGGGTTTAACAGTTTACTTTAAAGAAAGAGAGGGACTGAACATGGGAACTTGTTTGTGTTTTGAAGGGTTGGTTGGTCGAGGGGTTTTAATCACCTTTGCTCCCCCCCTAGAAAGGCTTCCTACAGAAGCAGCTTGTCAGGAAGCACCGTGTTCCCTCCTCCAGAAAGGAACACTGCACCTTCACCTCAAACCTGCCCTATCCAACAGACATTCACCAAACAGCCCTATGGCTCAGCACTGACCTCAGTGTGCTCAGCACACAAGGGGCAGCTCACCAGTGTGTGCATCGCAGCAGGGGGCTCAGGCGATAAAGCTATTTTTGCTGAGAGACTGGGCACAAATGAATAAGCAACGTTAAATCAGGGCTAAAGCTCATTTGCTCTCCAGGCTCCAGATGATGTGCACAGTAAGCTCTGAAAGTTCAGCTGAGGCAGAAGCAGGATAACACGGAGCCAAGCGGCTGAAGCTGCCACCCTGCACCATGAGAAGCTCTGCGGTGGAGCCAGGCTCTGTGCTGCTGGCCCCTGATGGGTCCTGTGCTGCTGCAGCCACCAGTGAGGCCGCTGCTCCTCGCCTTCAGATCACAGCCTTTCACAGTGCATTCAGCCACAACCACATCCCCAGATCCCTGCCCTCCAGTGCAAAAGGGATGGATAATCTAGATGGATTCAGATATAGACAATCTTCTTGCTCTCCTATTTGGCAGGGATAGATTTAGGCCAAGAAGTGACAAACTTAGGAAGGTTTTGCTGATATTAGATCAGGAGAAATAAGAGAATCCCAGACTGGTTTGTGTTAGAAAGGACCTTAAAGCTCATCCAGTTCCAGCCGCTGCCATGGGCAGGGACACCTTCCACTAGTTTTTCCCCATGCCCTGCTCAGCTCAGGGGTCTGGAGGGGGGCCTCAGTGCTCCCATAGCACCAGCCCCAGCACTCACCTATGCAGATCTCATCGTCCGTCTCAGCATCACCAATGCAGCGGAACTTAAACTCATTGAGGGAGTCAGCGAACTTGCGCTTGGCTGCCGAAAGGTCTGCAGGGAGCAAGAGAGGGAACATGTTAGGAGAGGAAAGAGCCCACCAACAGCATGATGCAGGCGGGCAGTAATCCCAGCCATGAGTCCCCATGGAGGCACCCATCACCAGGTAAGCCCTGAGAACATTGCACCCACCCCAGTGTCAGGGCTCTGTGGGGGTCCCACCACAGGAGCTGAAACCTCAAAGCACCATGAGAACCACGTGGGAGCTGAAGCCCAGTGCCATGGGGCAGTGGCAGTGATGCTGAAGGCAGTCCCCATGCACGGGTGGTAACAGAGGTTTATTGCTTTCCAAGCTGCAGATTCCCTCCGAGACCCGAAGCCTATTAAGTTCTTACTTGCAGCAACCTGAGCGGATCCAGGACTGGCTTTTCAGGCTGACCCCATAACCCTGCACATGCAAACACATGATCCTGGGCACTGCAAGGCCACAGGTTTGGAGGGGACCATGAACTTGAGCAACACGAGGGACTGCAGTAGAAGATGCAGTACTCATCCTCCTGTGCATTTCTTCCCCCAAAGTCCAAAACCTCAGCGTTTCTTTTTCCCTTCCCAAGCACAGGTAGAAAACACAAAAAGCCCCTTTCCTCCTCTTGGACACCAACAGACAACAGACAACCGCAAAAGAATTCAAGGGGTTTTGCTCTTCCCATGGGATAAGCTTTTTCCAAGCTTTAAAGCTGTTCTCGAGTATCTCTGCTTAAAGCTCCAGGGCTAAGCCTGCCCACAGTTCAGTCCCGTTGCCTTCACGCCACTGCTTCCTAAGGCAGCAGGAAGCCACCCAGCAAACCAGGCAGGGAGAGGGAAAGCACTGGGATCTTTCCCAGTGGAAAAGCACAGCAGAGGCTTCTTGAAGGGGCCATGGCCATGAGGACCCAAGCGCAGAGCACTTTCACAGCCTCCACCTGCACCAACAGCAGCAGACCCTGTGGGGTTTGGGGCAGCTTCCAGGATGCTCCTGCTAGTGTTTAAGAGAGGGACTCGCAGGACAGGTAGGGTTTGCGCCAGCACCGATGGTGCAAAGCAGGCCAAGGGCACCAGAGGCACCAGGACAGCCCCTAGCAGGTCTCAGGTACACCAGGAGACAAGGGGAAGGGTCCGGCTGACGGCACCCATGACCAGAGTCCCCACTCTCCTGTGCTGTTGCTGCTGCAGCAGAGCAGCCCCTTCCCTCGCCAGAGCAGCCGGAGGGCTTGGGGACCTCAACCCAGTCCCCAGAGCCAGCAGCCTCCTGCTCCTCGCAGTAATAACAAGGATGATGTTAACGACTTAAGGAGCCATTTCCCCTCCTCCAGCTCGGTGCTGACCGTCAGCCACAGCCACGCTCTGCCCACCACACACTGTGGACCCAGCAATAGCCTGCCCATGTTACACGAGCCAGGACTGTGCCTCCTTGATGAGAGCCAGGAGGAGGCTGGGGAGCCACAGGGAGCAGGCACAGGGATGAAGCTGAGGAGCCTTTGGAGGTGGCAGCACCCAATAGCCATGGCCCATGGTGCTTATAAACAGGCAAGGGAGAGGCAGGGGGAAAAGGAGATAACTCCTGGTGTGACAGCGATAAGGGAGCATCACTACCAGCCACTCGCTGAGCAACAGGGCCAAGCTGCAGGGACAAAGTGGATGCTAAATTTAACAGCAGGCTCAGCCAGAAAAGGAGCGAGGGGCACCCGTACCTCGGGGGGCAAACAAGGAGGCCCCATTGCCCTCCCTGTGCCACCGTTATTCCCACCCGCGCTCCCACCATCCCATCCTAAAAGCCTGACCCCCTTGTCTATGATTTAGGACAGAACCCCTGCAGTGGAAGCAGCCAAAGCTCCTGCACTGCAGGCAGGGTGCATGGGGAGGCGTCCATGCCCCTCAGCTCCTGAGCCTGCTTCCTCCTCAGCATCACGGACGAGCAAACCCGAAATGCCACAGAGCCCGACAGAAACTTCTGCTTCCTCTTGCGCACGGGAGTCCCGGCCGGACTGCGCCAAGGGCTGGGAGAGTTTTGCTTCCAAGGTCTCCCGCTGGCTTCCTCAGCCAACCGCAACGGCAGGGAAAGGCACTGCAGAGCCAGGGAAACTTCTGAGCAACAGGACCAGCTCGGCACCTCCAGAGGGTGGGTCTGCTACAGGTGCTGCCCCAAAGCCTGCCCTCCCGTCAGCTCCAGCACGGGACCATCCTGCCCCACGGCCCCCATCCATGACCATTCCTTTCCTCTCTGCTCCCTGACCGCTACCACAGTCCTCCTCATCCTCACCTCCGTTAACCCCTTTGCCCATCCCTCCTCCCTGGCTCAGAGCTCAGCCCACCTCTCCCACTGTGCATCCTGCCGGATCACCCCAGCGTACCTCCTCCTCCTCCTCAGCTATTGAGAGTGAAATCTTTCTGGGAAGCAGCTGCTGTTCCTGCAATGAGACTGAAGTGGTTGGGTTTGAACATAAAAAGCCCCTTCCAAAGAAATCTGGAACTACTGAAAAGGCCATTTATAGAAGAAAGATGTCATGGTGTCACAGCCCTCCTCCACACATACAGCACCAAGGCACGATGGAATCTATCCCATCCCTCATTTGGGAGACCCGGCATGTGGAGCTTCAGCCACACTGGGGGAACCACTCGCACCACAGCCCTGCCTCGAGCTGCTCTTCCCTGGTCACCAGCTTCTAGTTCTTTCCCTACCTTTAATCCTCACCAGGACATTCCCACCTCAGTACAACATCCCTGTGATCCTTTCTTTGTGTGCAGTGTTTAAAACACTTCCAGGCTTTCCCAAAAGGAGCACAGAGGCAAAGTGCACTGGAACCGGAAAGCCTGGGCAGATGTACAGCAGGAGCTTCCCCCTTAAATCAGAATTCAGAAGGGGCTGAGAGGAGATTGCAGCTCTTCCACGTGCGTGCTCTTCCTGGCTGGGATGGATGGGTGGCAAACGCAACAACAGGACGCAGAGGGCAACCACAACACATCAGAATGAGACCTCAGTTGATGTCCCCTCCTGCCTGGCTCCGCTGCCCATCAGTGAGTGTTCCAAAGCCCAGGCTGGCCAGGGAAAAGGTTGAACTGGTGGCTCAGAGAGCAGGGCTGTCCCCAAAGCTGACTCTGCAGCCACCTTGCTAATCTGAGCTGGGAAAAGCAAAAACCGCTCTGCCAGGATGCTGCACACAGTTCATGTTAAAGAGAAACCCACTGAGGAGTCCAGGAGTGATGGGTTAATGCTGCTGCAAAGGGGGAAAGCAAAGGATGCTGATGAGGCCGGTTGCATGCTGCAAGGCAAGTTCCAGCCCTCTTGGTGTGAGACACAGGGCTGTGCTCACACAGCACGGTATTTCTACACTTCCTGCACAGAAAATTGCTTAACAGCCTATATTTAATGCTCAATGGGACAACAGGAACTGAGACTCCTGCCCCTTCCTTCCCCCGTGGCAGGGAACGCAGGGAGCAGCAGGCTCAGGAGAGGGATGGAGGGTCCTGGGTCCCATCGAGCTGCGGACCCCTCGGTGCCCATGGTGGCATTGCTTTGTCGCCAACCCGCAGCACCGACAGCCCCTCACTGGGGAGGTGACCACACTCCCACTGCCATCCATGAGGACAGAAGCCACCAGTTCCCCCCCCACTGTGGGTTTGACAAGTTCCTTAAAGCTTCTCAAAACAAACCTGCATCTACATCATAGTCCATCTGCCTCCAACCCTCACAGAACCCCAGCCTGGTTTGAGTTGAAGGGACCTTAAAGCTCCTCCAGCTCCAACCCCTGCCACAGCCAGGGACCCCTTCCACTAGAGCAGCTTGCTCCAAGCCCCTGTGTCCAACCTGGCCTTGAGCACTGCCAGGGATGGGGCAGCCACAGCTTCTCTGCGCTTTCTTGCGGCCCCTTTAGGCAGCTCGGCTGCAGGAGCCCAGAGAAGGCAGCTCTGGGGTCACCAGCGGCTGCACACAGCAGAACACGGCACATCCCACTCACTCACCCCAGCAGCACCTCCACAGCCCCACACCACTGCAGCAGTCGCACCGAGCACCCTGTGGTGGGCAGGAACCAGCCGGGACGGGTAATCCAGGGAACAGCCGCTCTAATCAGCACCAAAACAGGCAGATTATGGCCTGCCAAGGGTGCTTAGAAAGCAGCAATATGGTGTCTGCCCCACAGCCAGCACCCACTGCCAGCAAGCACCCAGTGAGACAGGGATTCGGGCACAGCAGTGGGGTCATGCAACATGTCCCAGTGCTCAGGGATGCCTGGGGATAGAGGCTGGGAAAGGTCAGTGCTGGATCTGGCCCACGGATGCATGCAAGCAGCACAGCATGCTGCAGAAGATGGGATGCTCTGACTGCACCACATCCCCACAGCTCATGCAGGGATCCAGCAACGAGCAGCTCATGCCTGGAAATCAGCATTGCAGCTGCCAGCATCTCAATGTAGCCCCGATACAGACCCAGCCCATGCACTGCTGGGGTCAGCACCAAGCATCGGGGCAGCGTCAGTAAGTGCTTCACTGGTTCCAAAAGGTTTGGATCCTCCCTCTGCGCTTCCCAGCGGAGGTCAGCAATAGCCCCGCTCGCTGCCACAATGCTCTGCACCCAGCTCCATCCCCGGGCTGCTTTCTTTCATTAGCAATGATTCAGTTATTAACTCCTCCAGCAGGCACTTGGAGTTCAGCAGTGGTTTAGGACAGGACTGCAGCTGCTGGCAGGTTCCCTCTGACTCATCACTCAAGTAAATACATGAAACCAGATGAGCAGAGACCGCCCCACTTCCAGCAGCAGCTTCTCCCCTTGTGTTCATGCACCAGAGCCCATGGAAAGGCTGTTCTGGCTTGGTACATGCTGGAGATCAAGGTTTGAGGGTGCCAAACCCAAGGAGAGACCCCAAGGACCGGTGCAACGGGCACAGGCCCCACATGGGACTCCCCGAGGCAGGGAGATCATCGCTGCCGCTGCCCTACAGCTCCTCCAAAGCCCATTTCAACGCCTTTACCACACACACAGCCTCCGGGCAAAACACAGCACCAAGTCTCGTCTCAGCAGCACACACTGAACTTCATTTTTACCAGGGAAAGTTTCCAAACACAAACCATGTTTCAAGGGAAAACACTCCAGAACTGCTCAGAGGTGCTACAGAGCAACAGAAACTGAGAGACCCATCCAGGACTGAAGATCCAGGAGGTGCCGCAGCTTCCGCTCTGCCTTTTCCTACAACCACGGGAGCAGGCAGCACCGCTGCCCAGCCCAGGCATCACCGTATGCCTCGCTTCACACACTCGGCGTGGCTTCGTATGGCAAAATGTTTGCCAGAGGCACAGAGAACCCACTGTAGGATGAATGGGACTATTGACCGGGCTCGGACAGCGGATCAGGTCTGAGCAACACGCCGAAGACGTGAATTATTGCCATGGTATTTTAAGAGATAAAAGATCTGTGCTTCGTGAAACACAAAGCGAGCCCTCGGAAGGGCCGCTCGGTTGTGCTGCTAAAATTATCCCGCGCTGCCCACCAGCCCAGCACCCGGCCACGTCATCCTGCCACCCCCAAACCAAGAACATTTGGAGTCATCTTGGGAACCTTGCCAGGCCAGGACGCGTCTGCAAAGCTTCCCAAGATTCCTGATGAAAGACACTGAGGATCCAAGGGATCCAACCCAGAAGGACCATGGGGTCTCCTGGAGAGATGGCTTCATTTCCAGGGAGTTGGAGGAGGTTTCACGTCCAAAGGGCACAGGGTGACCCATTGCCCATGGCAGCTGAGGCTGGAGGTGTCTGCCCTCAGCAGCCCTGTGTGAAGGAGAAGAGGAAAAGGAGAGTTTGCTGGCAGCGGTTGCCTTTGCCCACGTGTCACCAGGCAGGTTGTGCCCAGAGAGGAAAGGGACAGATTTAAAAGAGAAAAAGCAAGAGGGAAGCCCCTACCTCATATGTGGATTTGGGTCGTTGCTCACGTTGGAGGGCAGGGGAAAGCAGTCGCTTCTGCAACACACAGAGAAGGCAGGAGCCTGACCTCAGCCCCTGCTCCTGGCTGCAGCCCTGGGCACAGCTCATCCCAGTCCCAGGGGAGAGATGCCACTTCACAGAACACTTTAAACCAGCAAAAACAGCTTCAGGGAGATCAGAGCTGTGTGGGGCCCCCACACAGGAACAGCTGCTCAGGGATGCACGAGGCTTCCATCACAGGCTCTGCCGGCTCCTGCCATCACCCCTGCTAGAAATGGCCCAAAACTGCAACGAGTGTTTTGGTACCCTGCTCAAAACAGCCTGCAGCGGTGGCGGCTGGCAGCCAGGCTGCTGGCAACACCATGAGCCCTCCAGCAACACCATGAACCTGCTGACAACACCATGAGCACTGCTGGACCCAGGGGACATCCTGCAGCGGGGACTCGGGGCTCCCGGAGGCGAGAAGCCGCTTCCTTTGACTCACACTGCTCTGGCCACTCTTCTGTTTCCATCAGCCGCCTCCTGGCTGGAGGAAGTTGCTGGTTAATCAGAGCTCTCACCCTTGTCCCCCCCGCTCCTCTGACCGGGTCCAGCCCTGACTTTCCCAGTTCCTGGACACTCAGAGCCTGCCTTGCTGCTGACACCGCCATGCTCCATCCTTCCTGTTCAGCTTTTCTTAGCACTCCTCAGATCTTTATCTCACCATGGCCGAGATCCTTCAGAAACCCAGCGCACGCAAAGGGCTCTGCCTGTTCCCCTGCACCACTGGTGGGGCAGTAACTGGCCAAGGCAGCAGGGCTGGGTTAATAAAGCAGCTTCATTAATGAAGCGATGCTCACAGCTGCCCAGGGTCACACCCAAGGGGACCCTCACTTCAACGCCTTGCACATGAACCCCAAATAGCAATGGGCTCAACAACCCCTCCATCCCTCGGGAAAGGAAGATGCAGGGAGGCTCCCGTCTGTCCTGCCCTGCATGGAAACTGCGCCATTTTCTCTGCTTGCCCAAACAGGATTTCTCAGGAGCAGCCGCCGCAAAGTGAAGCACACTGTGTAGTGCCCAGCACCACTCAGCCCTGCCTGGTCCTGCATTAACCAGGTTCTTTGTGGAGAGGCAGGAGGTGCGTAAGGAGCTGCCGCAGCTCTGGGTTCACTGACACAGGAGAGGAGCAGACAGAGGTGATGCTGGGGAGGACAAACAGACCTGAGAGACCCGGGAGCCGCTGCGGGGCAGCCGCATGGGCCGGGTCTGCGGAGCGCTGCGAGGCCGCCTCTACCTGCGGTCAGGAGGAGGAAGAACACAAACCCCGTGCATGACGCAAACGAGGCCCGGAAAGGCTCCCCGCTTGGGAGCCGCTGAGCGGACAGATGTCTGCAGCTGCGGGAGGCACTTCCCAACGCACGGCCTCCTCCCAGCAAGGAGCACAGGCGAGCTGAGCCGCCTGCGGGCGAAGCCCTCCCCACAGCCCCTGGGATGGTACTTGAAGATAAGGGGCCCAAATCTGGGTACCCACACCCCAGAAAGCAGCTTCCAGGCTGAGCATCACCCCGTGTGGCACCAGCACACCGCATGGGCACAGCCACCCTCCAACCCACCAGCACCACACTGAGCCCTCAGGGGGCTTCCTCGTGCTGTGCATGAATGTGGCAACATCCCCGTCCTCCCACAGCCCCCAGAGCATCGCTGCCTATGGCTCCTCAGGGGGCACAACCAACACAGCCCACCCACTCCTTGGGGTGCCACCCCTGTCCTGTGCTGGCCCCGAGCACACAGAGCACTTCATGTACCCAGCAGCAAACACGAGATTTCGCCACTTCCTCACCAAACGCCACGTCTGGTACTTTGCCCTGTGTTTATTTTTGTTCACATCCTGGTGTTGTTCTATGGCAGAACCCCCCAGCCCACCCCAACCTGCAGTGGCCGGGAGCTCAGGTGGGAGCAGACAAGGGCTCCGGATAAAACCAAGTGTAAACATGCAGCACTCAAACACAGAGGAGCGATGCGCCGAAAGAGCAACCACCAGGTGAGGGCTTAAGTGCCTGGAGAACTTCAGGGACACGGTAATGAAATGGAAAACTACCGCCCCGGCCGACATTCCCAACGGCAGCCAACAGCCAAGCAAAAAATGTGAGGAAGCAGCAGTGAAAATCCCCTGCCACAACCAAGCATTTGGGAACAGCGCTGTCGCACGGGGAGGGATGTCAACATCCAGAGACCAACTGCCCTGGAACTATGAAGGATATTCCCAGTTCCTCCCACACAACAGGGATTCTGATACAGCATTTACCCCACCGTAAAGCTGCCCCCTTGCCAGTGCTCCAGGCAGGTTGTGCAAATGCGTCCAGCCCCGTGCCTGTGAGTGAACTCTGAAGCAGGATGTAAATGCCATGCCTTACTCACAGCTCCTCATGATCCCCCAGCTCCCTCACTGGGGGATCCAGGTGAGTCTGTGATAGTGCAGTGCACTGCCTTGGTAATTGCCATTTCTCCTCCGAGCCTTTTTGGTTTTCCCCCTCTCCACCCCTTGGAACAACCCATGGAAAGGCACAGGTTACTTTACCCTCATGGCCACAATATTTCATCGACTGGAGCCTGGAATCACATTTCATTAGAATTAAATGCCCTGCCCGAGACAGCTAATCAATTTAGGGGATGCTAATCCAGAAGAAATTTGCTCCTGACAGAGGCAATGACCATTAGCAGAGCAGAAGGCCGGGAGGGGGTCACTGAAAGGGGGGTCCTGCCATGGGGATGGAGGGTGCTGGCAGAGCCCCCAGCCAGACACCGCACAGATTGCCTCAGGCCCCAGCCATGCACTGGATTAGCTCCTTATTAAATCTAATTAGTTAATAGGTGGGCCAGAAGGGAGCTGGCTTGATTTCTCCAGGGATCCCACAGTAGCTGGGAAGGGGACCTGCTCCCATTTCCATGGGCAGGACAAGTGCCTCCAGCACATCCCTGCAGCACGGGGCAAAGCCTCGTCTGTCTCCACCTCGGTCAGCAGCCACCAACTGCCAGGGCTCATGTCCCGGGGGGCTGCAGCCCCTCACTGGCTCTCACCAGGACCTGGTGTACCCACAGACAGGCAGGAAAGTGGGGTCAGCTCCCAGACCCACAGAAAGCAGTTTTGCAGGAGCCCGCTTCCTTCTCCTCCCAAGGAGGCTGCGGAAATCCTTTTGTCTCTGGAGCTCCCCACCTCAGCTGTAAGAACAGGAAGAATCCCACCGCGCTCACAGGAACATCACTGGCAAGTGAGTGAGTCAATTCTTCCTGCTTTGGCAGGGAAGATATAGAAACACATCAAAACCTGCAGCAGAGCCCGGGGGAGCACACGGGGCACATCACTGCCCTTAACCTGGGCCTCCTCCCAGCCTTCATGGATGGAGTGAGGACAGAGCCATCCCCAAACCCTGTGAGGGCTGCTGCTGCCCCAGCCATGCTGGGGAAGGCAGGGGAGAGCCGCCCCACCACCCTGCTCTGCAGTGGGGTTTGGGGCTGTAGAACATTGCTAAGCACCAGCATTCAGCAAGGGCATTGCTCAGGACAGATGATGTTCCAGCTGGAAAAAGAAACAGACCCAGCAAAGGAACACTCTCCCAGCAGCACTGCTGAAAAGGCAAACGCCAGCTTATTTTACAGGTCACTCGCCCTGAGCAGGGAACACTTTACCCTTCCCTCATTGAGATCCTGATGCAGGATTAGAAACTGCTAACAGCGAAAGCATGTGGGTGTGCACACAGGCACACCAGAGGCAGCACATCGAGTGCACCGGGATAACAGCGACTGAACACAGGTCGCAGTAACATCCCCAAGCACATCATCACGCGTGATAGAATCACAGAACCTCAGCCTGGTTTGGGTTGAAGGGACCTGAAAGCTCACGCAGCTCCAAGCCCTGCCACGGGCAGGGACACCTTCCACTAGAGCAGCTTGCTCCAAGCCCCATCCAACACTGCCAGGGATGGGGCAGCAGCAGCTTTGGGAACACAGAAGAGAGAGTCACTTAATTGGGCTGCTGCAGGCTCTGCACCGCGGTGATGGGTGCCGGGTGCCATGGGCAGCACCACGGGAAGGGCGATGCGGCCGCAGCCAGCCCATCGCTGGCGCAGGCAGCCCCGGCCCCCGCGCAGCACGGCTGTGCCGCCGCTCCACGTGCCGCAGCCAGATGGTCCGGAGGCTGCTGCACATCCCACAGACTCCAGCTAGGAACCGGCTTGGCACCACCGCAGAGACGGCCCCTTCCCCCTCTGCACTGCAGTCCCCATTCCGCAGAGATCAGCAGGGGCCACCAGCCCCCCCTGCACCCAGCATCCCAGACACGCCGGGACCCCCAGGCTCCCATCACCAGGCAGGAGCGGAGATGGGGAAGCACAGTTCCCAGCTCCTCCAAGCCTTGAGATCATCCTTGCTATATGATCCAGGTGACGCCCCAATGAGCATGCCTCATCAACAGCATGCAGCCACAGCCCCATGGCCACCGGGCACTTGCACATAGCGATGAAGAGGAGCAGGTGGGAGCGCTTCAGCGCAGGGAATGCGCCAGGAAAACAGGGAGAGCATCCCAGCTTTGCCGGCCGCGGTGACAGCCGCTCGTGCCCGGGGGAGGAGGGAGGGATGATTCACACCAAGGAGCGAACAAGCTGTGCAGGTTTGGGTATGAGCTTCCCCTCGCCTTGCCCCCTCTCCCCACCCACCGCTGTCACGCTACAGCTACTCATCACACTGCATCCAAACCCAGGTCCTTCGGTCTGCTTAAACCCAGCGGGTAGATATTAGAAACCCCAAGCACAGTGATGGATACCCAACAAATCCCATCCTCCAGCTGCCCTGGCTGCCCAAAACACCCCAAAACAGAACCAGCACGGGCAGGATTTGCTTGGCCACTCTGCCATTGACAGGGAGGTTTCTGAAGCCCCTTTGCTTGGGTAGAGGAATGCAAACCCCCTGAGCACTCCTGTGGTGTGCTCTAGCTGTGGCATCACTCCCTGGGTTTCAGGGAGCAGCACACAAGGATTTCATTGTGCCTGTGGACAGGGGGTGAAAGCAGAGGGTTCAGGGGTCCCCTCCGGCAGCACAACTCATCCCATCCCAGCTGGATCACCCGGGGAAGCACTAACCTGCATACAGCAAGGGGACACACAGCCGAGTGCCGGCACCGCTGCCTCCCGCCCTCCCCGCAGCAACCATGGGAACCGCACTTCCTCACACACATTTTCCATGTCACCGTGAGTTGCCACCCCCAAAGACAGGGAAAACGAAAGGGCAGGAGGGAATCAAAGCAGCCCCCATTCCCAGTCTGTGTCCCAGGCACACAGGTAACACCATGCTCACTGCAGGCACCACTTGGACCACCCTGGTCCATCCCCTGCCAACCCAAATGGGTTGAGTTTAACCCAACATTGGTACCCGCTCAGTGGCAGTGCCACAGCCGGGCAGCAGCATGCACAGAGCCAGCATCTCCAGACACCACCACCACACCAGTGTGTCGGGACATGTGCCCAGAGGTGCTCTGTGGCACGCTCCCAATTAAAAAGCTCTCCAAGCCCTGTTAATGAGCCTTCTGCCAGCATAATCTGAAAGATGCAATCAGGAACACAGGCTCTCCTGCACGCCCAAACCCTTCTGCTCACCAGCTTCCCTCTTCAGCGCTGCCAAGAGCTGCATCCAGCCACAGAGAGCAGCTCATGCGGAGCTCCAGTGTAGTGGCTGGTACAGGACTCGAGGAGCTCACTCCATGAGTCCCCAAACACACTAGCACCAAGGGGTCGTGGCTGTGTGTGGAGGGACGCAGGAGACCCCAGGGAGATGGGTGAATGATCCCTGGGGATGTCATGAGGAACCTCCTGTGCAGATCATGACCATGCACATGAGTAAACCACTGCACCACCCCAGCAGGGCGAGTTTTTCTTCTCACAATCAGGCTGAGCCATGCAGGGTAGGCTCATTGTTGAGACCCTCCATCAAAACCAAAGAGCATCTCCCAGGCAGGAATACATTCCTGTTGCGAGTTTTCACTGAAGAGGAAGAGGAGGAGCTTTCAGCTTGTGCTGAAAATAAAGCAGAGCATTATCATTTGTACTACCCTCGTTTGAATGAAATACCAGACAAGCTTTTAACTATGTGACTGCACAAGTCACACAAGTCATGCAAAGGAGGAGGAAGTCCTCTTTGCCTTCAGCCCTGCTGGCACAGGACTGACTGAGCTGTACCCATGTACCCCTTCCATAGCACAAAGTATTCCCCACACCACATCAAACATTTCCTATGGCCCTCCAAAAGGAGGGGGGGAAACACACCCTGACGGGGGGGAGCCACCTTACACCTTTGCTGGGTGAACAAAGCCAGGAAACAACCAAACCTCAAACCCACGTGCTTTACCGCAAGATGAGCCCTGTGGTTTGCTTGGCTGGCCACAGCAGAGCCCACGGTGGCCACAGGGGCAGCCTGGCTGTGCCATCCAGCACCGAGTGCTCCACGGCAGCACCAAACACCGCTTCTCATAGCACAACCAGAGCAGAACTGAACGCAAGCAGCCACCGCAACCTAATGGGTTCATTTGTATTTTGCACCCTCCAGAAAGCACATTGTTCCTCCTCCAAGGCCAAGCCTTCAATACAGCCTCTGTTAACGTTTACACCTGCACAAATAAGGGCCATTCCTGGCAAGGGCAGACCTAAGCCTCCATACCTCATCCCCTCCTCTGCTCTGTGGACAGGCAAGGGGAAGGTTTGGGCTGTTACTGCCTTTCTCCAGGGACCAGAAGGGCAAAAGGATGGAGATGATCCAAGAGCTTCACATTTCTCCCCCGAGCACTGATGGGTGCCTGCAGCACAAGGACCTGCAACCCCAGACAGCTCTGGTGAGGAAGCAGCCCCAGACATGGCTCTTCCTCCAACACACCCCGGCGAGGCAAACAGGGACATTCCACTGTGTTAGCGATCAGCACACCCCGGCTGGGTGCTGCTCCCGGGGGACCGAGCGTGCACGGAGCAGGCAGGGAAAGGCAGCAGCGGCTGGGGCAGAGGGCAAGCGAAGGCATTGGCCAAACATTTCCTCATCACTAACCCAAGCCTTGTTTGTATCAAAAGGGAATTGAGTGCTCAGGTTAAACATCACACAGAGGTTTCACTTTTGCTTCCAAGCGAGCTGCGGAGACGGTGCCAAACCCAGGCCTGGCGCAGCCATGGGCAGAGACACGGCATCAAGGCTCGGTTTCAGCAAGAGACCACTGAGATGTGGAACAGAATCCATGTGCAAGCACATCCTAGAGCGTGCAGTCCATGGGCAGAGCCCAGTACAAGGATGGCACCACCAGGAGCTATGCACACACCCCACTTCGCTTTGTAAGCTGCACACAGCCATGAAGTGGGATGTGTCCCAGGAAAACCCCACAGCCAATCCCTCCTGCTGTCACCCAGCCAGAATGGGCACACTGGTGGAGGACACAGCAGGCACAACACCTGCAGCCAGTGCTGCAGCACATGCCCCAGGATGCTGGATGAGCTCCCCACTGCCAAAGGGCCCAGGTCCACCTCAGCATCACCCCTTCCCTGCACTCCCCTTCAGCTCTGCCCCTCCTCACTGCCAGCCACAGCCCTGCGATAACCCAGCCAAAAACACCCAGAGGAAAAACGATCCCACACCCCAAATGGGCCCGAGTGCACCCTTTGGGAGCATGGACACCTCTGCCCTTCCCATGGGAATACCGGCCACGGGCACCCTCACTGGAGGGGGTTTGCAGAGCCCAGGCCCAGCCCTGCCGTGCAAATTGCAGCCTGCGCTGGGGCGGGGACGGGTTCGGAGGCTTCAAATTAGAGCTTGGGAGCTGGAGGAAGAAGCAAAGCAAACTGAGAGCAGAAACGTGGCAGGGCACCGGCTGCAGCCCCAGCGCCCCAGGAGACGGCAGCAGCAGGGACACCAGCACCGGGACACGGCACCTGTGGGAAGGAGGAGGAGGAAGATGAGGAAGGTGCCCGCACTCAGCCCCCCGCAGCAGCACGGGGGAGGCGATGGCTGCCAGCCGCCTGCACCCCCACATCCTCCGTCCTCACATGTGCTGCTCGCATTCCAAAGCGAGATGCAAAGAATCTCTGCATCACCTTGGTGACCAGGCTCGATGCATTGGCACAGGGTGCCCAGAGAAGCTGTGGCTGCCCCATCCCTGGCAGTGCTCAAGGCCAGGTTGGACACAGGGGCTTGGAGCAAGCTGCTCTAGTGGAAGGGGTCCCTGCCCGTGGCAGGGGTTGGAAATGGAGGAGCTTTAAGGTCCCTTCCAACACAAACCATTCCATGATTCTATATCCCTCTCCATCAAAGCAGAGGGGCTGGAGGTGATGCTGGCACGTGGGCAGCTGCCACCCTGGGACACAGCCCCATTCACCAGCACAGGGGACATGCAAAGAGACAAAATGCTTCAGCAGCCCCCATACCCATGGTCACCAAAACTCCTTCACTGCAGAACAAGTTTCACAGCATCCAGGATTCAAGTTCATTATTTATGTCTCACTTGAGGTCTCTGCATTTGCAAAAGTTTCTGAATAATTTATGTATGAGGGAGGAAGAGGGACACGTTTTGCTGAAAACCAGGTCACTCCTAATACCAGCCAAGCAGCAAAGGGAGACAATAGAAACAGGCACAGATACTCTCTGGGGGGGAAAACCCAACAGTATCTATGTATATACATATATATATATATACACACACACTCCAGAGATGCCCTCGGCATCAGAGGATGTTCATCAAAACCAGCCCTTCAGCAAATGAGGATTCTTTTCAACCTGCTGAATGTGAATTCCAGCGGCACAGAGGCTGCAAGGAGCTAAGCAGGGCAGCAGGGAACAGAAGCCCCATCCGAGCCACCCCTCCACCTCGTTCCTTGGCGATACACAAAGAGTTACGTTCCCCTCGCGCCTGTCTTACAACAAAGAGGATGTGAAACATTCAGCAGAGAACGCAAGAGGAAGGAAAATGAGAGAGGATATTGCCAAGGCTCCACATAACCAGTCGCAGGCTGGGTCACTGTGCCAAGAGCTGAGACACCTCCGAGGCCCTCACACCAGGGGCTGCACACTGCTACCAGGGGTTTGCTGCTGCATGGACCTGCCCGGCCCCACATCCATGAGCCCTGCACAGTGGCCAAGGAGCACACATCGAGGCAATGCTGGTGAGATAGGGCCACCCTGCCCAGCCACGGGGAGATGAACCCTTGGAGACAAAATAAAAGGTGGGTAAGAGAAGGGAGAACCTGGTTATTGCTGGGAACGGCCATCAGGTACCACTGCACCGGGTCACAGCAGTGCCAACCCAGGAATGACACTCGCAGCAGCTCTCCACCAGAGAGCAACTTCATCCATGCTAACGGGTGTCAGGAGGGTCTGTAATAGCTCACGGAACATGGCCAGAACTCAGACCCACCGCACACCGAGGATAACACACGTGGGAAGAGCTGGGACAGATCCTGTCCCATGCCTGTGGGAGAAGTCAGAGGCATCATGGCTCTCCAGCAGCTGCACGGGTGGTGAAGTCACTCTTACAGCAGGAAAAGGATGCACAGAGCAGCTGAGCATCACAGCAGGGAATGGATGCTCACCCACAGGCCCCTGCCCCATGGCCCCAAACCTTCTCCCAGAGCACCCTGCAGACCACATTTGAGGGGAGAATCCCACCGCACCTGCAGCCACACACACGGGATGTGGCCATGAGCCCAGGCAGCGCCTGTGCTCGGGCACTGATTAACACTCCAGCAAAATCATCACTATTCATGCCCCTACAGACCACAGCCTGGGCATCAGTGCCACACACGCCAGCCCTGCACAGGAATTAAGGTCTAATCCAGGAACACATTCAATAGCGGCTCCAAAACAATTCAGCCATAAAAACATCCTTATCTCCGGAGGCCGGCGAGCATTCTTCCTGCCCGGGGGCTGAGCAGCACAGCCACGGCCAGTGGGACAGGAGCCCACGGGCAGCCACGAGCACACACAGTTCAGAACACTCAAAAATACCTGTCCTGCAGCACGACGGGGCAAAGGCACAGCCAGCACCTACCCAGAGACTCACTAAATGTACCCAATGACTAAGACCAGAGATGAGCACCCCTGGGACCCACCAGTTAGCTCCTCAAATGTATTTTCAGTGAAGAACAATGCTGTAGGATTTGTTGCGTGACAAAATGAACGCTCCAGGCACAGGCTGCCTTCAGCTCAACAGGCAAACACAGCAGCAGAAGACAGCTCAGACCTGCAGAGCCACAGACACACCAACAGCTGTTGGGTTGGGTTTTATGAACCCAGAATGCCAAGAATTGGCACAATGGGGGTCCCTGTAATCCAGATGTTACCAGCTGCTACTCCAGCCCAGGGGAACTGCAGCCAAGGGGCTCAGTGTGAGAGCTGATGGGGAAGCAGGGATCAGCCCCATGGCTGCCCTTTGGCTGGGATTGGAAGGACTGGTGGGCTTAGCATCACCTGCCTGTGCACTCCAGGGGTGACACTGCTACCAGCTCCCACAATAACTGTGCCATGTCCCCAAGGCCAGGCTGGTGTGTCACGGGCAATGCCACGGGGGCTCCGCGGGGCAGGTTTGTGTGGATGTGTCTCTCTCCCACCCCACAGCGGGAGAGCAAGTTTGTCTCAGCAAGTGACAACTCACAAGGCCTCAGTAGTCAAAACAGACCAGGAAAGTGAGCCGAGATTTGAGCCAAACACACTTAAAGGAAAATCCCCAAATAACTCCGTGGGGGTGGGAACAGCAGGAATAGAGCCTCGGGGAGCAGCCCACCTAACGCTGGCAAGGGGGTGGCCATGCAAATATGTCCCCAGCCCCACCATGAGGGCAGCAGCCGGGACTGAGGGGGACAGGGATGCTGCCAGCCACAGACAAGGGTCTCCCTGGCCCCGGACCCATAGTGTCCATCCCCCCACCGCTCCCGCCCCAAACCAGTGGCACGCAGCTTTGCCCCCCAGCCTGCAGCTCCCACACACAACAACACACACGTTGGGGATGGCACCAGTGAGGGCAGCTCGGGCAGAGCCCAGAAAAGGGAACTGGGTGTCCCCCACCCTGAACAGAGAGGGGACAAAGGGCAAGCAGGAGGACACAGCACCTACCCACCAGCCCAGCCAAAGCATCCTCAAAGAGCACAACCCCTTCAGGGCCTAGAATTGGGACCTGCTGGGCCATAAACGTCCTAATGGACCGGGGACAGGGACATCCTGGTGGACCAGGACCGGGACCGGGTACGTCCCAGTAGACCACAACCTGGCACATCCCAATGGACCGGGACCATGCATATCCCGATGGGCCGGGACGAGGCCTATCCCACCGGACCAGCCAGAGGAACAGAGGAACACAGGGCCGGGGAAAGGGGACGGGAGCAGGTGGTCCCCGATGGACCCGGAGACCACAGAGCAGGCAGGTCAGAGCGGGCCGGCCGGGCTGCGCTGGGCCGGGCCGGGCCGCAGGGGCGCTCGGGGCCCCGGCAGAGCCACCCCCGGCCCCTCACTTACTCTTGAGGGCGGCGACGAGCGACTTCCCATCCTTGATGAGCTCCTTGATGAACTTGTTGGTCTTCTCCAGCTCGGCCTCGTGGGAGCGGAGCCGCTCCCGGAACTGGGGGCTGTCCAGGCAGCACTCGCTGAACTCCAGCGCCGGCAGCCCCATGCTGCCCGCGGCCGAGAACACCAGGTTTAAACAATTAGCCCCAAAACCCGAAAATTTAACGTTTTTTTAAAGCCCCAACGCTCGGGAGCCCGCCCCTCCGCGGAGCTGCTGCCGCCGCGGTGGCGCCCCGGGAGCGGCCGTGCTGGGGCGAGCCGTGCTGAGCCGTGCAGGGCCGAGCCGAGCCGAGCGGGGCCGGGCCGTGCGGGCCGTGCGGGACTGTGCGGGCGGAGCGCGGGGACGCGGCGGGGCCGGAGCTGCCGCTGGAGCCGCTGCTGCCGCTGCCGCTGCCGCCGCCCGGGCAGGGCCCGCACACCGCTGCCCGCCCGCGCGCCTACCTCCAGCCAATGGGCGGGCACTGCGTAGACGCTCCGCCTTTAACCTTCCAGGCGAGCCCCGCCTCTCCCTCTCTCTGAGCCAATCAGCTGCGGGCGTGCGGGAGAGACCGGCCCGAGCACCCCGCGCCCGGGGCGGTGTCGTGGGTGAGCCCCGGCCCTGCCCCGCCCGCGTCACCGGGAGCGCGGCGGGGTCACTGCAGGGCCGCGGCTCTCAGCCCGCTCCCCGCGGGCCGCCCCGTCCCGTCCCGTCCCGGGCTCTGTGTAAACCGGCCCCGCGGCCTGCAGCAGAGCCGCCCTGGCCGGACCCGGGCCCGGCCTCCCCGCGGTGCCGCTGAGCACCCGTGCGGGGATTATTCCCTGCGGGTTTAGCAGCGTGAGTTGAGAATTAAACCCTTAATCCCCCGGCACGGCCGGTGGCGGAGGGCGCTGGCACAGAGGGACCGTGGCCCCCCTCCTCTGCATCCCTGCGAGCGGGTCGCCTCCAGCCCAGCAAGGGAGATGGGCATCGATCGGTAGGACCGCGCTGTGCAGCCGTGCACAGACCCAGCCGCTGCTCCCTGCAGCCCATCTCCCTCTGGAACGCGCCAGGAATTTGGCCGGGGCGCAGCAGCTGCCTCGTCACCTCCTTCCCTCAGCCGCGAGCTTCCAGGAGCAAACTGCAGCCCAAAAAGCGATTGCTCCTCATCGTGGTTTTGGCTCGGGCTGCCGTAAGGTGGATGGTGCTTAATGGGAAGTAGAGCGGGAGAGGCCAGCAGTGCCGGCCCCACGGATCCGAGACAACCCTTTCTCAGCATGAATGACAGCGCCAAGCTCCGGGTGAGCCGCCCCCCGGGCGCGGGCGCCGCACGTACAAACCCGCGGTGGCCCCTCCGCCCAGGCTGTGACAAACAGACCCGTTTGCGGATAATCCCCGGCTGAATGGATTCCCTCTTTACCCCCGCTCACACACTGGCGAGGAGGGCGCGACACGAGCCCTGCTCCGCACCGCCTGCGCGCTCCGGATCGAACGGGGCAGCATTCCTGTCCAGCCAACCGTGAAACGCGGCGCGGAGCCGGTGCCAGCTTCATGCTCTCCTGCAGGCTGGGGGAGACGGGGGTCGCGCACAGAGCGGAGCCTCCCGTAGGGCTGACACACGGGTTGGGACCCAGCCCCATCCCGATGGTAAAAGTTAACCCGCCTGCGTTTTCCAGCGGATGAGTCCCGGCGCACCAACCTGATCCCAGCACGACCTTTTGTCTCTGCTTTTTTTACTCACTAAAGCACGATTTCCTCAATCTTCACGCCACAGCCTTATTCAGGCTGAGTCACTGCCTTCAAATATGGGTTGTGAGCCACGGTTTTTGGATGAGGCCTCCTAATTATAAAAAAGGATGTAATACTAATTACATGCTTATCTTGTAGGCAGGATATAAAGTTTAATTAGCTGCCATTTATGCCATATGCATACAGCCCTATAAAAGCACTAGATGTTATTTGGATTACGCCGCTTAATTCTACACTGTGCAAAGCCACAGGAGCACATATTTTGGCTTTATCCTTTTACATCACCATTGTTCGTGTTAGAAAAGCATTCCAGCGCTTACAGCTAATACAGAAGAACCTGTAAGTAGATTTGTAGGACACTGCCTTGGAGGATTGGAATATTTGGGGCTGGAAACTGTTTTTTTTTTCAGCACTTTCCCAGAACCACAGCAAGTGACAGTGTTCAGACTGTCATTTTCTGACGAGGACAGAATTGAAGCATGACAAAGCTCTGTCACACTTGAAATACCGCACACAGAACTGGAACTGAGGCCTCGGGCAGGCAGCAACTAATGCACCAGATCATGGAGTCATCTCCCCTTTTTCCTGCTTAGGCTGCATTAATCAGAATACACTCCTTGTGTTTGAGCACTGAGTGTGAGAGCAGGGCAGGGCAGTGGGGAGGAACAGCCATGGACATCCTCCAGCCCTGTTTTCCTATCATTGTGCATCCAAACTGTAAAAGAATACTACTGAAGGGAAAAAATAAGCAAACAAAACCCCCAAACTTCCACATCCTCCTACCTGTAGCTAATAGCATCCCTCTGCAATCCCTGGCTATTTCCTTGCCTGCTTTGATGTATGTTTTCAAGCGGGTTGGTTGTCTCAGCTCCAAGGGAGCCCAGGCAATTGGGCTCTGTATAGCGGTCCAGTAACACTGGAAACCACAGAAACCTGCCCGTTGACTCCCATGGGTGCAGAGCTTGTCCTGCAGGTCTCCAGGAGCACTTCTCCACACGTCCCCAAGGCCATGTCCACGCTGACTTCAACAGATGAAAGCTGCGGCTGCCACAGTCTCACACTCCCACCCCTGAGCCTGACCTTGACCACACTTTAACACCTTCTCCTTTGCTCAGACACCAGCCCACATCCCGCAGCTCTCTCACCGAGGGAGCCAAGTCAGCAGGAAACTAATCCAGCATTAAACAAGAAAAAAAAAAAAAAAAAGGAAAAAGGGAACTTAGTTCAGTTCACTCCGGGATCAAATAACCACAGGGCTGGTGCAGGGGCCACCCCAACCACGATCAAGAGGAGGAAGAGGGAGGCTGCAATGCCATCAGCTCAGGTCAGCCCCAGCTGCCCTTCCCAGCTCTCCCTCACACCAGCATCACATCTGGTGGCTCACACCAGCAGCTGGATGAGGCAGGTCTGTTTGAAAGTTATTATTTTTTAGAGCTAGTCTTCAACTGGATCAGCTCCCTGCTCTGAGCACAGCGTCCCCACACCTCCATTCTCCTGCCCCCATCCTCACGCTGGCTACCATTAGTCAACGCTAACAAAGCAGGAGCAAGCCGCCTCTCCTCCTGGAAAGCTTCCTGCCAGTTAAGTGAGACCAGCCAGGTAAAGCAGGAGCCGGAGTGACAGCGGGAGGGGAGGTGGGAACCAGCCCCATCCCCGCACTGTGCCACCGTGTCAGCTCCCGGCATGTCACAGCCCCATCTCCAACAGCCTCAGAGCGACAGATGCCCGTGGGGAGGCTGCGGTGGGTGCCGAGTGTGGGCATCCACACACAGGCACTGCGGTGCCTGCCAGGGAGCGGAAACCTGAGAGTGCCTCACATCAGGGATTTCAGAGGCTCCCCCCTGACGGGTGATCCCAGTCCCAGCAGTATCCCCACTGCTTGTGGGAGTCAGAACCAGTGTTACAGGGGAGGGAAGGTGGGAAAGCACCCACTAATCTGGTCTCTGAACACCAGACACTCGAGCACACTAATGCATTTCTTTAAAGCCCAGGAGACTACAAGGGGCATCTTGACTGCCAAACCAGGAGCTATGCGAGAGGTTTCTTGGAATTGCCCTCAAGCAGCAATATTCAAGGTCTATTTATTATGTGACTATACATCACACTCCATCTTCCCTGCTCTCAAGGATTTTTTATTGAGCTAGACACAAAGGAAGCATTGTATATAGCAAAAAAGTGTTGTAGATAATACATTAGACCATCACAGTGGATGTACATGAATTCCCTGTTGTAAACCAAAGGGCATATATTGACCTATTGCACTGACAGCCTCCTGGAGATCAGATCCTTGAGCTTGGCCCTTTTGTTAGCTGTGAATACAACTCCAGAGTAGATGCCATGAGCTTCCCCTTCTCCAGTGTAGCTGTGTCAGCCTGGAAATGTGCTCTGGGTATGTTCTTTGTTAGGATATTTAGATGTGACTGCAGCAAAAAGCTGTGGGACATCTTCAGCATAAGAGTGCTCCCTCCACTGAGCATTCACGAGTTTTACATATAGCTGACATGATCTTTATACAGATATATATAATCTTATGGAGGAACAGTACCTTTCCTTCCAGAGTTGTGCCTCCAGCAGTCACACATGAATCAGATTTGCAGGGGTGGGTGAGACAACCATAAGATGGGTGCCGCTGAACAGCAGTGACATGTGAGCAGATCTCCCTGATGTAAACTGCAAGTTGGACCAGGGTCCCTGCTCCCAGCCCATGAAACCTCTGGCTCCCAGCTTACACTTGCTCACCTCCAGTGAGATTTTTGCAATACTCATCATTGTGCTGCCAAGTCTTCCTGGGTTTCGCAGACACCACAGGCTTGGTATCTGGGTTTGGAAGCTGGTTTTGGTTTGACTGGAAGTATCAACGTGAGATGCTATCAGTCAGTCTGCGGTGTCCTTGCAGCAATGATCTCCACATCTCTTTTCCTTCCAGGTGCCTGTACCTGGGCCTTGGGCAATCAGTTCCTCTCCCCCGCAGACAACACGTTACAGTCACTGGCACTGCTGCAAGCCTGTGTCTATCTGAGGCTGATTGGCTCCTGCTCTCCCTCTGCAGCATCACACCCGTTCAGACGTGCCCGGGACACGCAGCTCTCGCAGCACTGCCTTTGCCAAGCCACTCGCCTGGCACGTGCCTCCCGGGGGCATCTGGGAGCAGAATCCCAGCACAAAGCCCCCAGGCACCGCATCCGAGGGGAGCTGCCTCCAGAAGGAGCTGCCTCCGGCTCCTCTCATCCTCCTGGCAGGTGTCAGAGCACATAAACCAAGACCTGGCTTTCAAGTGCAGTGAGAACCGGAACACTCCTTGGGCTTGAGAGCTCGCTGGTGCTTGTGCTTTCAGCTGATTCAGGGGCTTTGTTTGCCTTGATTCCTTGTTAAAAATAAAGGAAAACCCTTTCAGTCCTCTCCAGCCGAGACTGAGAAGCTGTATACACCCTGACCCGCCACCTGGCCCCTCAGTTCTGCTAACTGGGCCAGTCCATTCACACTGGGAATAAGGAATAAGGCTGCAGGGGAGGGCACTGTTCCCAACTCCGTTGATTCTCGGCACAGTTCTCCAGAGTGCTGTTTGCCTCCTCCTTCCCCAAGTGCAATGGCAGCTTACTTTTACTTCTACTACGTTGTTAAGGCTCACACCCTGCTTTGTGACCTGCCCTGACTGCCAGCCGTTTGCAACCTAAACCAGCCTGCTGCCAGGACCCTCCCCGCAGCACAGGGATACTCAGGAATCCCCTTGGCTTTTCCAAGCCTGATGTTATGCTTTCACTTTTGTTTCTAGGACAAGGATCCTCAAGGCACTGGAGCCAGGCTTCTACACTCAGCGTCTCCTTTGTCTGCCCTTACTTTGCTGGCCGTGATGGTATCCATGCCTGACGATCAAAAGCACCGTGAGATCCTTATGCTGAAGAGCCACAGAAAAGCAGCTTTTAGAATCATCATGCTTGGGTCTGTGTTCACACTGCGCTGCCCAGGAGCTGCACATAAAATAAATGATGTCTCTGTTTTACAAGTTAAGAGTAATGCCTTCTCTGGGAGATTGCAGAAGCTCAGTTACCAGACACACAAACCCCTCTGATTCAAGCCACAATGACCATCTCATTTTAGCCTACTCCATCTCATTTTAGAGCACCATTCCCACTGTAAATGTTAACAGCACTGTGCACACATATCGAGGCAGAACAAAGCACTACATTATTATCTGTTATCTGCAGCATGATTTACCCTGTGTTGCACATCATGAAGACAATGACTGCGTGGTCACAGCTTCTGGAGATGTGATGGTCCTTCAGACACAAAGATGAGGGTAAGAAATTACTGGGTCAGGGAATTAGGACATCTAGAGGCGTTTCACGTGATGCAGGTAGAACACACATAAGGGAGCTTCACTACTTATATGCATGTATTCGCATATATAATTTTCTTCCAGGCAAGGACAAGGTTAATGGTACTGCAGATCACCCTTCCCTTGCTAATGGTCCAGGTTGCCTCTCCCCCTGTGTGAAGGGCGGGCTTCCAGCCTCACTATGCCCTTCATCCCTAGCTTTTCACTGTGCTGCCCCAGAGCTTCACCAGCTCCTTTCCATCCAGGCCTCACCTCTGTAGGGATTCTGTGGAGCAAAGAAAAATCCACCATGAGAGCTAGTGCAAACATACCGGTCCCCTATGCAACCCCACACGTGGGCTGAGAGCAACCCAGGCCTCACCTACGGCTTTTCTTGCATCTAAGCTAACGCCTCGTGGGAACCAGAAAGGCTCGGAGCAGTAGGTTTCCCCAGCAAAGGGCTCAAGTTAAGGATTAAACTGGCAGGCACACAAATTCCTACAGGACTGCATCACCGCAGTGAAAAGGTTTCTGAAGGGAAGCGTTGGTCACTGACGTCCGAATTCCCCGGGAAGCTTTTCCTAGAAGAAAATAAAAGGGCTGACAGGTGCATTTGGGGCAGGGGCAAGGCACCAACGAGGCTGCCCGAGCTACAGCCAAACACACTAAGGCAAAGTCAGGAACAAGCTCTCAATTAAGTGGAAAAGTGAAATTAGTCATGCCCCGGGAACGGCTGTAGCGCAGGAAGCTGCAGTGGAAAAGCAGTAACTGAACCAAGGGGGAGGAAATCTTCAAAGATGCTCATGGAAGAAGGACTTGAATAACAGGGGTAATTATAGAGATAACAAAGTTCCATTGTCAGGAAAGGCCAAGCGCTCTGTCTGTTCTTACTCGCATTTTTGGGGCAGGGGGAAATGCAGAATCTCCTCCAGGGCCCAGCCAAGCAGCTGCTGCTCATTTCCTCTGCAAACACAAAATGTTATCCTTTATCCATGTTTTACACGGGAGCTTTGCTCTCGTAATGCTCTGTGGAAAAACACTTCCACAGCTTGTTACACAGGGGTTTGTGGTGGGGAGAGGGAGGCACAGGACCCTGGGGGATGTAGGATGTAAGAAAGACTCCCTGATGTGCACCTTGAAGATGGAATAGCAGCAGTCAGCTGCCAGAGACATAACCCACCTTTTTTATACCTAGCATTTACCAAAATTGACTTGGAAGTCAGTTTCCATCACACGCACCCCACATATTTCCTTTGAAAACCTTCACTCAGATCAATGCCAAGGACTCTGTACATTCCTTAGCTCTCCTTTGTAAGTGACACCCTTAGAACTGGCCAGGTTAAAATCACAGTCTCACACAGCCCAAGCATCAGATTCAGCTGGATCTGCAGCCTCGAGCACCCGGTTGTGCCAGATGAACCACAGGCCACGTAGCTGGGCAAGGAAATGAGCATTGCACAGATCCCATAAAGCAGTTCCCAGCTCCCGCTGTTTGCACAGAGCTTTCAAGCCCTTCTGGTTTGGAGGGGTCCCACCGCCCTGTGCTCCTTGGCAGGTTCCCCACGCAGAAGCCTTGCTCAGCTTCTCGGAGCTGGATACAGCAGAGGTGCCGGGGCCCACGAAGGGATGTGAGGACACCAAGGTCTGGCAGAGCCACAGCATCAGGAGTGTAACACATTTATGGTGCTGCATCTCCCCACACCTCTGGGTCACTCCACCACAGGAGTGCCCATCAGGCCTCACCCCTGTGTAATGACTTGGGCAGTGAAGCATCTCTTGACTGTACCAGGCTCTCCTGCAGGGCCAAGGTGGAAGCAGCACTGACCATATCAGGAGCTCTGTTCCTCGGCCAAGGTGGGAGGCAAGAGCCAGGATAATCAGTCACTCCCTGACAGCTTTGGAGCATTCCTTCCCCTGATCGCAGCCGAGTGGAACGGGACCATTGCTACTGGAAGTTTGACAGATTTCTAGCAAATAGCAGCTTGGATGGGGGCCAGGGTGGAAATTTCTTGATGACTAAAGCCAAGCATCTTGTGACCCTATGAGCAGTGCTCCTAAGAGAGATAGACCCTCTGCCAGGGTACATCCCAACAGCATTCACCAGGTGAGCGCCTGTAGCAGAACCACAACCCCTACACTGACCCCAAACCCATGCCAGGAAGCCTTTGGTCACCGCCTGCACTAAACACCCATGTGCCCCATTCCAGGGCCCACCAGTAACTGCCTTTGGCTGCACAGGGGCTGGAGGCAAGTCTTGGCACTGCAATCCCAGCACACACCATTACAGCCAGGCTGTGAGCCCAGCACAGCCACCCCAACCAAGGGCTCTGCAAAGCTTCTCCCAAAGGCTGGAACTGGCTGGAGCAGGAGCATTTAAACCCTGCTCAGCCCCATGTCCCAGCAGCACTGACACCCTGCAGCTGATCCCACTCCCAGCAGGAGGATGAGCCCTTTATGGAGAGCACCTGGAAGCCCAGAGCCATAGAGTTGCAGAAGGGGCTGTAAAGCTCACCCAGCTCCAAGCCCCTGCCACTGCAGCTAGCTCAAACACCAGCCCAAAGGATGCTGTGGGCTCGCTTGCTTCGTGTGCCAGAGCACAGTGGCAGGCTGCAATAAACCTGCCAATAGGCCATGGATAAACAGTTCCCAACGATCCCTCTGCTGGGGAGTGTGAGGCAGATGGGGATGACCTCTCACAGGCGCCTTCTGGGGTGGTTCGAAGCCATACAAAACCTCTGACCACTTAAGTGGGGTTATATTATCACAAGACAATTCCAAGGAGAGGAATGTTTTCCCAAAATTTGTATAACCACTGGAAAAAAGTCACAAACCACTGTGAAATTGAGCTGAAGCTGTGTTTCCAGGAATTAGAACCAGAAGTTCCCAAACCAAACTCGTTTCGTTTTTGGAGGGTTTCCAGGGATGTCTGCTGTGCATTAGCCCTGATACGACCCATCAGAGGGATGTAAGCACTGCCTCTCCCTATGTAAATAGTCATTTCCTCCCAGTTCTGTTCAGTGGTCCCAGCCCTCCATGTTGTGTCCCTGCTCCTGGAAACAGGATGGAGGGTTTCCTCTCCATTGCTCTCGGTGACCACCCTTCGCACACACTCCTTTTGCTCTGGTGCCAGCTTCACATTAACTCCCTGCTCTTGGCTGAGTGCAAATCGTTTTGATTTTCACAATTACAGCAAGGCCACTGCCCTTCCTGGATGAAAATACCTCCACAAGCCCCGAATGGGATCTCCAAAGCCCTGTGGAAATCCCCACCAGCTAGCCCAGCTTTGCCTGGAAACCCAGACAAACTGGTCACTGCAGCTCCTTCTGCCTGACCCTGCAGCCCCCCAGCACCACTGCAGCCCGTGCCCACAGTGCCTTTGCCTGGTGCCTTCACTGTGCTTCTTGGAGACATTGGGACCCATGCTGCAAATGAGGGGTGCAGCTGTGGGAGCAGGAGAACATCATCACCCTCCTCATCTCAGTTACATTCCCAGGCCTGTGTTTTCCCTGTTCAAGGTTATGGTGTGAAGCGTCCTCACGCTGCACAGAGCATCTCACAGGCACAGCGCTGAGGCAGGAGCCAGTAAGCGGATCCACCTCCTCCTGTTCACCTTGGTGTAGAAACCCCATCTCTGCACCGTGTTTACTTTCACAGCAGCGTTTGCAGAGGACGTGCCCTTGTAGCAAGCAGATAAAGTACTGATGATGGGGAGCAATTTCCTTTGCTACTGAAAACACCAAGCGACTGGAGAGCTGCTCATCTGTTCCCTGCTGCAAGGGCACACAGGGCACCACAACAGCACCAGGAGGTCCTGAAGGAATCACTGCTCCGCCTGTGCCCACAGTGGAGATGCACAGCCCAGGTGAGGGTCAGCACCAAGAACCTTGTCTCCCTACAACCTTCTCCTTCCCAATCCTGCTTCTCCGTGGCTTCTCACTCAGGTTCCCAGAGGGCAGAATTCCCTTTCCCTACAAAGATGTCCCTCTGAAACCAGTAGCAGTTCCGAGTCAGTGGGACTGGGTTTCTTTGCTGTCCCCCTCCCATGGCAGCAGGGCACAGGGGCTGTACGAGCCGTGCTGCACGCCTGTTTATATTCACTTGGCTTGTGAGATGTGGCTTGAAACGGCCTCTCTTCAAATAAAAATATGTTATTTACTGTACAATTAAATATTTGTGTCCTGGTGGGTTGAGTGAACTGTATTTTCTACGGTGCTCTTTAAGCATGACTTACATTCTTTCCCATTGCCTTCATTTTGTCTTGTTCATTTTCTTGCTCATTCTGCCTTTATTATCCGCTGTGAGGCTCTCCTGTGACTTTACACAGTGAAAAATGAAACCAAAGAACCTTCAAAAGAACAAACCTAAAGATGTAAAGAATTACTTTGAAGCCGAACTCATCCTTCACTAATTTAATCTGCAGGAAGCACAGTGCCAAGTCGAGTACAGAGTATTTCTCAATTATGCAAGAGTGCAAGCCCATCGGCCCAGCTCAGGCAGGCTATTATTGTGTTTGATCACCATAGCACCGTGCTCAAGCGGAGTGCGCAGCCTCTGCCTGCGGACTATCTGGCTCCCCAAGCGCTTCCCATGGTGGCCGTGTTTAGCCGGGGCCGTGCTCTTGCTCTTATCTATGCAGGAGCTGGGAGGGCAGGGCTGGGTTTCTGCGGCGGAGCAGGGGCTCGCAGGCATGCGCTGGGTTTAGCTCCTCAGGCCAGGGTGTGCTGGCAGCGACCAGTGTGGTTTGACCCTGGGAGAGGGTCTGCAGAGCTCCCCTTGTCCTGTCCATACAGCCCCTTGCCAAAACGCTTCTCTCCAGATTTCCTGTAGCCCACCCTTTTTTGGGGGGGTGGAATCAAATACACCAAAAAATATCGTCAATATTTATGTCAGGCTGCCCACATTTGATCCAGGGCGACTCCTAATTTTGCAGGTTTCTGGACTTATATTTCTTTACATTAATTCCCAGTGATCTCCCTCACTTCTTCTGGAATCAGGCAAACTCTCCATTCCTTTCATACTTCCCAGTTGGACACTGGCCTCTCCATTGCCCCTATACTGTGGCCACGGTGCAGCCAGACCCCGCTGGCCGGAGCAGGGGACCCCTGCGCCCCGCAGTGCCCCGCAGAGCCCCGCACGCAGCACCCAGACAGGGTGAGCTGTGATTGTCTGGGTTAATTGCCAGGATACCAGAGAAGGGGAGACACAGATTCCTTTGTGCCGGCTCCGGGTGCCTCCGCTCCAGGAGAACGGCTCATGCCCGACCTTGCTTTGTGTCCCCAGCCCTGGCCTGACGCTGTTTGCACAAGTGGCTGAGCTGACACAGACCAAATCAGGAATTCCTGGGGATTTTGGGCGGTGAGGTATCGCCCGGAGCAGCCCCGGACACTGAAGCCCCAGTTTTGTTCTCCTCCTGGGGTTCACATCAGAAAATCCAGTGCTGCAGCGAGCAGAGCCAATGTCCCCAAACTGATGTCCCCAGATGCCCTCCCTCCTCTCCCGAAGGGAAAACCTCCTTCAGTGGCAACCAAAGAGAAGAAGGATCAACCAGTGACACACCAGACACTGCTCAGTCTAACAAAGCCGTTTCCCGAGGGGGAAGAGAGCTGCCTTGGCTTGGCTTCCAGGGAAGTGGGGGCTGCTATGAAAGCTGTGGAAAGCACATAACAATCAGAGGAAAGAGGGAAGTGATGACAGTGAGCAGATACCAGCTCCGGGCCTTACCTCAGGTGGCTTTGCTAAACAAAAGCAGCTATGGCAAAGTGCGGATGTAAGAAGCAGTGGGCACCGCGCTTCTTTCCTGCTTATAGGAATCACCTGGGGGTCAGCAGCTCCCAAAGTCAGGAAGGTTAAAAGCTGCCAGAACCAATCTGAGCCCCACAGAGCCTTTGGGCTCTTTGGGTTTGTATTCAATAGGTTTTGTAAGACTGGGATGAGTGAAAAGCATATGTGGCAATGGGTTGATGCTGGGCTTGATGGAGCAGGAATTGGAGGGAGGAAACAACACCGGGCATCAGGGAGCCTGAAAAATGGCTTCTGCCAAGCTGATCTGATCTGGTTTTAGATAAAACTGTAATTAAGTCAGTACTTGATAATAGCAGTACTTTTAAGGTAACAGGGCTTCTGTTACCTATCTGATCCGTAACAAATGCAACATGGCACATATTAAATGAATCAGAAAATGCCTGCTGCCCTAGAAATGTAATTACAGGAGAAGATTCCTCATTTGGTTAGTGTATCCAGGAGAGCCCTTTGGGAACCAGCTCTTGACTCTGAACTAGTGCTGAGCGCAAGTAAACAACATTGGTTTCAATATATAAGGTCATCCTTTCAAAGGCAAAGGACAGGAGTCATTCTTCAGGAGAGGGTGCTCCCTCCTGGGCAACGGTGATGGGAAAGACCAGAGGGATCCTGGTGAATGAGCCAGGACTGAGAGCAACGGGCAAGAGCACGGAGAAGACAAACAGAATTACGCTACTGCATGTCTGGCTGGGAGAGTGACCGGATTTGACAGGGGTCAGGGTGAATGGGACCATCTTAATGAGAAACAGTCTTCCTGCCTGTCGCCAATTCCTTCCTCATTACCTCTGCCACGACCTGGAGGAGCAGAGCCCTGGCACCACCCGCAGGGCGCCAAGGGATGAACCCACACCCGGAGCCGCTGCCGCAGCTGGCGGGACCAGCGGAGGTGACCAGGGTGCAGCACCAGATGTGCACAGGGCCAACAGGACCTGCCGCCAGCTGGGCCACAGCTGCCAGCTCTGCTGCCCCCAGATGCGCTCCAGCTGGGGCTGCTGCCCCCGCGAGTGTCCTCACCTGCAAAGACCTCAGCTGCCAGATGTGCCGCAGCCACCCCAGCTGTGCCAGGGCCCAAATGTGCCCCACATCCGGCTATTCCCCCATTCTGTGCCACCGCTCCCAGTCGCGCCGCATCCCCCATCGCCCCCCCACCCCGCATCCAGCTGCGTCCAGATGCGGTCCTGCGGCGCCCCCTGGCGGCCCCGGTGCTCCGCGGAGCCTCCCTCTCCTGCCGGAGTTTCTCCGCTCATCCTGTCCAGCCTTCCCTTAATTAAAGCCCCAATTACGTCACTCATTAACACCCCCGCACACCCCCGCAGCCCGCACGCAGCTCTTGCTCCAGAGGGGACAAGCGGCATCCTCGGAGCTTTCCGTTACGCGTTGTCATCAAGAGCACTCGGGATTGCGGAGTGTGAAAGAAAAGCTGGCAGGTTCAAGCCATTCCCCTTGGCCTGTCCCTACATCCCTTGTCCCAAGCCCCTCTCCAGGTTTCCTGCAGCCCCTTCAGGCACTGGAGCTGCTCTCAGGTCTCCCCTTCAGGAGCCTTCTCTTCTCCAGCTGACCCAGCCCAGCTCTCCCAGCCTGGCTCCAGAGCAGAGCTGCTCCAGCCCTCGCAGCAGCTCCATGGCCTCCTCTGGACTCACTGAACAGCTCCATGTCCCCCTTGTCTTGGACACCCCAGAGCTGAAAGACCTAAATGGGGAACACTGGACCAGGCCTCACAACAGTTCGTGTCAAGCTGTTGCAAGCTGTGAGCATATTTTTAATTCATTTATCTCCCAACAGCTTCCTGCCAGGCTGTTCCTAGGGGAGAAATGGGCAGAAAGAGGGCAAATGGTGCTGGGAGACTCCAGCTCTGCAACTGTGCACATGAAGAGCCCTGGGGCACAGGGTGGCCGGACACACCATGCACGCCACAGCCTGTTTGCCATCATCCCCTGACTGCACAGAAGTAGTCCAGGGACAGAAAGGGCTTTGCAGCAGGAGAGGGAAAGGGCTGGGAAGCACATAGGGAATGTGAGCTGCAGCAGGGTTTAACCCCATCCCCTAGGCAGGCAGGCTGAGGTGCTGGGAGGCCCTCCGGGCAATGGGGGAGGCAGGCTGGGTTAAATCCCTGTCTTTCACCTGGGCTGGAGTCCAGCCCCGAAATAGCAGTCCAAAAACAAGATCACATGAGAGGGAAAAAATAGCAAGGCGAAGGATTATCCATACTTCCTCGTCCTATGTGGGTGCAGAGCGGCGTGTGGTCCGCGCTGCCAGCTGCGGTGCCTGCGGTGCCCGCCATCTGATGACAGCTCCCAACCAGGGTCCAGCTCAGCCTCGATGCCTGCGCCCATCTGAGGAACCCTGCCTGGCTCTGGAGCACCCGTGAGTGGTGCAGGAGCAGGAACGGGAGCTGCCTGTCCCCTGGCACCGTGTCCTCCCGTTGCTCCTCCAGTGCTGCTGCCACCACCAGCCCTTGCATCCCGGCAGGTGAGTGCCTCTTCCAGCATTCCCAGTGCCCCGGGCAGGGCATCCTGGCAGCCTCGTGGGGGCTTTGCAACCCCTTCCCGTAGGATCTGCCATGCGCCGTCCTGGTTCCTGAGCTCCCGGCCAAGTTCGGGTGTGCATCGCTGGGGGAACAACTGGGGTTTCCTTTTCCTCTCTCCGGGCTCACAGGCAGGGAGCTGGCAGGGAAGCAGAAGGGGGGACTTTCCATTTCAGGGCTGTTCCCAGCTTGTCCTGGCTGAGTGGCACTTGCTGAGCTGTTTCAGCAATCCCAAAAGGAATGCAACCAAAGCTTTGGGACCTGGGGATCTCCTGGGTCTCATTTTAAACTTGCAGTAGGATTTGCCTAAGTCGTCTCTGCTGCGTGACTGCGGGTTCAGGGGAAAGAGGAGCTGCTGGGGCAGCGTGTGCTGGGGCTCAGCTGCCTGCACGGGCACTGCCTGCATACGGCTGGGGGCCAGGTTTCCAAACAACCCCAAGAAGTGTGTTATTTCTGGGAGTAGTGGCCGAGAAGGCCTGCGGATGTTTGCGGCGGGGAGGTGAGGAGGTTCCTCACCCCTGGCAGCGGCAGGGACCAGCCTTCAGCAGCCACCCCAAGGGCTGGGAAGTAGCCTGGGTGCCTGCTGTGTGCGGGTGCTGCGGGCAGGGTGGGCAGGGGGAGCAGGGCTGGCTGTGAGCAGTGCAGGAGCCCACCCCAGGGCTGGTGTTTGCTCCGTGTCCCTGCGGCGCTGCCGGCTGCTGGCTCCATCCCCGCTCGCTGTCTGCAGGACGGAGCAGACAGGGACACAGCGCAGCGGTTGGCAGGACGCCGGCAGCGGCTCCCGGTGCCCTGCATGGCCTCAGAGCTGCCAAATGCCAACCACAACAGGAGCAGGCAGGGGCAGGGGGGCTGGGGCAGTCACCCACAGCTCCAAAACAAGGGGATGCTGCCTCGCATGAGAAAGTGGAGCAGCGTTTCCCAGTATCCCTCATATGCTAACAACCCCACGCCTGTCATCCAGGAAAGCCCAAGCCAAAGCCAGGGCCACTCTTTTTTTTGAGACACAGAAATGTTTGGCTGTATCCGTCTTATTTTTTTTTCTTTCTATTTTCAACATGTGGCTGAAATAGCAGAAGGAAATCTTGGGTGGGCTTGCTCAAACTAAACCAGAATAGGAATAACAGCGATGCCAGGGAGGTCCAGAGCCCACCTGCACTGCTGGGTGCATTAGGAGCCATCCCCACCGGCTGCTAAGTGCAGTCAGTCAGAACGTGTTTCAATCAGAACGCTGGGTTCGGCAGGCTTCCAGCCCAGCCTGCCCAAATACATAGGCTCCATGTGAGCCGGGACTAAAAGCCCATTCTAAGCGAGCCTTAGATAACGCAGCTTAACCACCACATCAAAGCACTGGTGAATGGCCAAGCGGTGAAGTCATCGCTCTTGCTTCAGTAACACTGCAGCCAGCTCACACGCAGCGCCCCGCAGCCCGCACCCCAAACCTGCTGCTGGCACCCCCGACACGGAGCCTGACCCCAGAACCCGCCGGTGCCCCCCAAACCCGCCGGTGCCCCGTGTCCTGCCGCGGCACAGACTCAGCCAGCTCAGTCCCCGGGGACACGGGGCTGCATTCTCTCAAGCTGACAGCGCTCTCCGGAGCTTTTCGGCTTTTAAGGCCAAGCTCTGGCAGCCCGAGGCGCGGTGCCGGTGCCAGTGCCCGGCGCAGCCCTGCGGCACCCGGGGCAGGGCGCAGACCGCCGGCTCCATGCAGGAGCTGAGGGGGGGGCTATTCCCTTCCCCGCTGGGATAACCGCGCCCGCACAGCAGCCCCGGGGATGTGGGAACAGCGAGCGGCGGCAGCGCTGCCGCTCCTCCGTCCTGCGCTCCCTGGTTGGGTTTCCCCGGCGATGGGAGGCTCAGCCCCAGCCCCAGCGCCCGCCCCGGCGCCTGCCCAGAGCTCCCGACGGGCAGGTGGATGCGATCGAGCTCCCCCGCCCGCCCCCCGGCAGCCACAGCCCCCCCTTCCCCATCGGTCCTGCCGCGGGGAGGCAGCTCTGCATCATCACCATCATCATCACCACCATCAGCGCCGGGGGTTGATCGGTTTGATCCCTCTTCTCCCCTCGCCCGACACAGCGGAGCCGCAGCCGGGAGGACGCGGAGCCGGCGGTAGGTGCCGGGGAGGGAAAGGGGGGAGCTGCCGGTACCCCCCGGGGATGGGGGTGGGCTGGGGGGGCGGGGATGAGGCAGGGGTTCAGCCCCCCCCGAACCCCGCAAGAGGCTGCAGCCCCCTGAGAGAGGAGGGAGCCCGGAACCGAACATCCGTTCAAATTGTGACCTCAGAATTACTGCAAATTAACCCAAGAAACCTGGATCAGGATGAGAATTGAAATATAAAATACATCTTAAATCGCAAAACACGGTATTTGGAGCATTAAAAAACAGGGAATCTGTTGAAGTGACACAGCACTAGGAAACGGTTCATTTCTGATGCAAAATGGTTCATTTTTGATGCAAGATACAGCTATTTATTTAAAAACCAAAACAACTTCCTGGGGCCCATTCCAGCCAGACACCCTGCTCCTACTGAAACATATCTTTTGACTTGCGTGAGCTTCTGTAAGTTCAGATCTCATGAGAAGCAATCGTGCGCAGCCAACCTCTGCTCCCTCTGACCTTTTCCTGCCCGAGCGCTGGGCATCGCCTCTTCCTTCTCCTCCTCCTCCTGCAGCCACAGCTCCCCGGCTGTTCTGGGGATGCAGGGACAGCGTTTGAGCTGGGTGGTCTCAGGGATGTCCAAGACAAAAGGGAGGGGTCAGGATCCAAGCTGGGAAACGCTGGTGGGGAGGGAAGAAAAAAATAGGTAAAAGCAGTGGTTGGACAAGGCAGGGTGGAAGCAAAGCAGGTTCAGGTTAATTCCTGGCCAGACACCAGCAATGCCCTGGTTCAGCACCCCGCTTTGGTCATGCACCCCATGCCTTGCCCATGGGCTTCAGAGGCTGAGCAGTGCTTGTAGCTGCCATGAGGGTGGCACATTGAAGGTGCCTCAGGGTCCATCCCACTGCTCAGAGGTACCAGTACCCCCCGGCTCACCCCACCAGCCCCATCAGCATCCCTCGGGATGGCTGCCACAGCCGTGCCCGTGAGACATCACCTCACCACCCCAGTGCAGGGTTGGGTCCCTGCTCCCGAGCACCCCAGCATCACCCCACTGGCTCCTGGACCCAGTGCACTGGGTGGTGCTGGCAGCAGTACTGGGGAGGCCTGGCCACCTCTCAGCCCTGCAGTAATCGCCTTGGAGAGCGTGAGACGTACGGGAAGATCTGCACAAACAGGGGTCTAAAGTTTAATGGGTTCCTAAGGGCAGGACTGGGCTCAGTGGTGATAAGGCAGCACAATGTCCAATTGTTCTCCCTCCACTGCTGGGTCGGGCCCCGCTTCCTCCGGCTGCTCCAAGCACTCAGGATGCGCAGGAACACACACTTTGGATTAGGGCTGAGGAGGGTTCAGGTCCACCGAGGTCTCCAGGCAGACCCAGAGCTTTGCAAGCCCTCTGGATAAACTTTCCTTCCCAGCTCCACCCCAGCCCAGGGGATGGACTTTCCCTCCCAAGCTCCCCAAATGACTTTGGCCTTCCTCCCACTCCTGAGACCTTGATCTTCCTCCCAACCAAGCAGCTCATCACGCAGCTGGCTACGGCTCCTTCCACTTTATTCCCCATCAGCTGCATGGCTCCTGCACACTGCTTTTCAAGGCGAAGCCCTGTGGTGCTCAGGACCCCTGTTCCTCAGCACAGGGATGACTGGTGACAGTGACAAGGACCTGTCTGCCCTGTGTCTGCTTTATCAGGCTCTTCCGCTTTGCTAAATGGCACAAACAAGCAAAGATGCTCGGGGAGGTGGCAGGGGGTGGCAGGGACGTGTGGCACCAGTGGGCAGCGGGGATGTGTGGGGCTCAGCACCTGAACTCACCCAGCAATTAGAGCTTGCAGCAATTTGCCTTTATATTTGGCATCTTCGGCTTGGCTCGGATAGCAGTTAACAGCTCCGAGCACAGTTGTAATGAGGAGTTAGGGCTAAGGCACAGGGCCCGTAAGGATAATAACTGCAGCGGGTTTATTTCAGTCTCTCATTTCAATGCGCTTCCAATGATGCGCTCATACAACAGACCCACACCAGAACATCCAGCACCTTCTGAAACACTTGTTTTCTCCTTTGACGCCAAGTCAGAAATGAAACAATAACGGAGCTCAGCCCTTAGGAAGGACCTTGATTATTCTCACCCAATAAAACCCCCAACCTCTGCTCCGCACCCCATGGGGACAGAGGGCTGGTTCTTCCTCACTGTGGCCAGCCCTGGCTCTTCCCTTTGAGTCTTATTTGTGTGTAAATTTTTGCTGGACGCAGCAGGGCACAGGCTGGGGGTGCTGGGTGGTTTTCCTCTGCACAGGGCACCCAGACTCTTCCCGTGCTGTTTGCTGTGGGGGAGAGGAGCAGTGTTTGCTGGGAGGTGGCTGTGCCGCCGAGCCCTGCTGTGTGGACCAGGCTGTTCAGGGGTGCTGCGTCAGAGCCCATCCGTTTTCCAGCACTTGGCAAAGGCTTTGAAGACCGGTGGTGCATGTATCCTGGGAGCAGCTGGAATGTCCTGTATCCCAAATCGCAATGTCACCTGCGAGCACCCCTTTAACAGCCGGATAACCTATGGCTTGGGTTGGGGATTTTTTCCCTTAACAGAACAGTGGGCTGGCACACACCGGTACAACTCAGATAACCTTTCCTAATCGCATCAGAGAATCATGCAATGGGTTGGGTTGGAAAGGACCTTAAAGCTCCTCCAGCTCCAACCCCTGCCACGGGCAGGGAAACCTTCCACTAGAGCAGCTTGCTCCAAGCCCCTGTGTCCAACCTGGCCTTGAGCACTGCCAGGGATGGGGCAGCCACAGCTTCTCTGGGCACCCTGTGCCAGCGCCTCAGCACCCTCACAGGGAAGAGCTTCTGCCTAAGATGTAAGAGCTGCAGAGCACAAGTGGCTCCATCAGTGGAGCAGGACATGGAGGAGCCACATCCCTGCCCACTGCTGGAGGTGAGGGGGCTGAGGAGATAAATGCATGGGAGAACACGCATATCACAGAAAGTTCTATTTCTATTAGAAACTTCTTCTCAATCAGAAGTTTTTGGCTTCTGTTTAGCAGGAAATAAGATTATCAAATGAGAGCTGCTGCCTCTCGGCGCCTGGCTCCATTTCATTTGCAATCCATCATAAGAGGCCGTGGGAGCGGGGAAGAGCTGCAGGGAGGCACAGGGAAGGCAGCTCCCATCAGAGTGGAGGGTCAGCCTCACCCTGTGTTGTTTAAACACCAGTTCGGGGTAACTGAACTGTGACCCCTGAAAATACAGCTGCCAGGTTGGACACAGGGGCTTGGAGCAAGCTGCTCTAGTGGAAGGTGTCCCTGCCCGTGGCAGGGGTTGGAGCTGGAGGAGCTTTAAGGTCCCTTCAACCCAAACCAAGCTGGGGTTCTGTGATTCACAGAAAGCTCTGTCACAGCTGAACCTGGGCACGAGGCATCATCCCCTCGAACCCAGAGGCAGTGACTTGTGGTGGGGTGTGTTCAGAAACCCCGCATGTATTCTCTGCCAGTGCAGGTATCAGTGCTGATCCTTTGGGCTGGAGGCCTGCCTGGGTTTGCCGTTCAAACCGCTCACAATAGAAACCTCTTGGCAGAAGAATTTGTTGAAAACCAGTTCAGCAAGAGAGGGACGATGGCTTTGTCGATGAAGCTCTGCCCCTCGTGTTGTGTGGCATCACTGAATCCTCCCTCTCCCCCATTTGTGAGAGAAGAGAGGTGCGTGACTCAGTATTTCTCAGCAATGGCCGTTGCTATTTTGTGCCTTGTTTTGAGCACCAGCTTCTGTTGTTTTAATGCTGTTGGAGAACAAAAGCAGATGCCGAGGCCTTCAGAGCAGTTGCAGAAGAGATCAGTGCCGTGCTGATGCCATGTACTCCACATGCTGTAACGTGTCAAACATGGAGGGGTGGCACTGCCCTCCGCAGGGACAGGGCTCACCTGCATGCCTGGGTTAGAGACAGCGATGCACTGCAGCCAGGGGTAGCAAAGGCAGCAAAGCTCCGGCTGCCACAGACCCATACTTTCTTTCTGAAACCTTGTTCCCACACCAAGGAAAGCAGCATAACAGAAACACTCCTTTTTCCCAGCTGCTGAACGTGGCAGATGAAAGCTAACACAGGCCCTCAGAGAGCGCCATGGTTAATATTTACAGATTCCTTTCAAGAGTAGCTAATACACAGCCAGTGCTAAATGCTGTTCTATTAACCCCAGCACAGCACCTTAGCACACATCCATGCTGCAGCTTAAAGCCCAACCTGTGTTTTAATCAGGTAACAAAACCCACAGCTTCTGGGCCTTCACCAACTCAAAAGTGAATTCAGAAAAACCCCCTTTCCCCTTTGATTTGTCCCAAGTCCCCGGCCTGACTCTCCCCAGGATGAGACAGAGGCGCTTTAAGAGGAATGAAATCACCCCTGAAAACTGCATCCTCCAGAGTGATGCCAGCAGAGAAAGAGAGATAAAGATGAGAGGAGAGCAGAGGGAGAAAACAGTGATTAAAGTGATCTGGTGACCAAAACAACACTGCCCACAGGGCTGCTTGCTGGTGTGGAAAAGGCGGCTGCTCCAGAAAGCTGGAAACCTGAGGAGCATAGAAGGAATCCATCAATACAGAGTGAGAGAGCCTGCAGCTCCCTGCAGCTCCCTGCGGCCGCGGGGCACCGCTCCACTGACCAGCGCCGGCCTTTACAGCACAGGGCGGTAATTATGGTCTCTGGGCAATTACCCTCCTCCTCCGAGCCCAGGTGTATAAACTGCCTCTGCTCACCCCTGCGGGTTTGGCAGCAGAGCAGCAAACCCTCCCGGCTGGAACAAACAGGCAAAGCGTCTCTGACCTGGGCCTCGCACAGCCCCTGCAGCTGCAGAGCCCCTAACGGGGTGCCTGCTGCCCCTGTACCCCCTTAGGAGGGTGTGTATCCCCTTAGCAGGGTGTGCACCCCCTCGTGTATCCCCTTACTGTGGTGCCAGCTGCCTATGCATCCCATCACAGGGTGCGTAACCCCCTTACTGGGGTCCATGCTGCCCCTGCACCCCAAACCTGCTCCCTTGCGCATGGGAAAGCACACAAAGAGAGGGGGCTGCTCAAGGATGGACCAAGCAGACATCTCCTAGGCAGCGTTTCCAAGCCTGACAGCTAACCCTGAGGACAAAGATTAGAAAAGAGGCAATAAAAGGGCTTTCCAGACGGAGTGTTTTGCAGGCTCCGCACCGCTGACTCACAGGGTGACATCCAAACCCCTTTTGTCCCCTTCAGGCTCATTTCTGGAGCGGTGTTGTCCTGTCCAAGTTGTCCTCCCAAGGATTTGCACTTTGCCCACAGCGGTCTAGACACAGTCAATAAATGACTCACGACTTTGTGCTCACCAGCTCTGTCCTTGTTTCTGGCCCTTAATTTAGACCTGTGCTTCAAGAGCCGAGATCTGGGAGTCAGCCTTGACCTCAGATCTTCGCTGCCCACGTCTCTGCAGTCGGTGAATGTGCCTGTCCCACCTGCAGATGAGCCCGGCCAGCACTTACCCATGCAGGGACCTTATTTGTGCAGAAATAAGCTCAGCAGCACTGCCCAGAGCAGCTCCCACTGCTGCCCTTTGCAAGGCACCAAAGGCTATGGTTGGGCAGCTTCTCCTCCAGTGATGTCCACAGACATCCCCAGGGATGCTCAGGGACAAGTTCCTGGTGCCCTGTGCTACTCGTGCCCTTCCTCACCGAGCTTAGACCTCCTCTTCCTCCTCTACTCATGCACTGACAGGGTGGCAGTGGCTCAGCAGTGGCCCATGCGAGGTGCACAGTCACCCTTATGGCCACAGCTGCCCCCAGCATCCCCAGCCCAGGGTCTGCCGGCAGCTTGCCCAGCCTGCAGGCCAACCTTCAGGGCATGGTCACCCTCACTTGCTCAGGGTGCCCCGAATCACACGCTGAGCCTGGCTGGTCGGTGCTCAGGTCACACAAGAGCAGGAGCCCTGAGTGAGTTATTCCCCTGTTTGCTCTCATCCGGCTCTGCCTGGGTGGACAGGAGGGGGAGATCTTTACCATGACAAGTCCCAGACAGCGCAGCAGCAGATGAGCTCCAGATACAAGCTGTTCGCTTACACAAGGGACACTGCACACCATAAATCCCCTGAAAACTAAAGCCTACACCAATCTCTCAGCGCCAGACGACCTGGCTGCTTCCTGCACATCTCCCTGCCATGCAGGGCACCGACTGCATCCCTGCACCATCCAACCTGGGGATGGAGCAGCCTGTCCCCTCCGTGCACCGGCCACTCCCTGGCAGCTCCCCAGAGCTGCTTTTCGCCCACTCTTTTTCCCCAGAGAGGTCCCTCTTCATGCTCTAACAGCTGCACATCCTCACGGGGTGTGTTTATCTTGCACAGAGAATACTGCTCGGCGGGGTACATTTTCCACTGGAATTTCCATCTGCCTCTATATTTGAGCTTCATTTGCAGGTCAAATCTTGGACAGCGAATACAAGTAAAACACCCTCGCTTCCCCTTCCTTAACATTCCCTTTGCTGCAGCATGTTCTAAAAAGCTTCTGACTGATGCAGGGACTGATGCATGCTGATGTTAATGTTTTCCTTGTTTATGGAGCATCTCCATCCCAGTGCAATTCATGAGACACTTGTCGCAGCTTGGCTGCATTTTAAATACTGCATTATCACCCCTGGTATATGCAGCATTCCCCTTTTGGAACGTGGCTGGTTTTAGGGCACACACATCCCCTATTCACAGAGCTACGTGGGCAGGAAAGGGCTGATCCAAACGGTGCTTGCACACAATAACATCCCCCAAAGGCCGGATGCTGCCAGCGGAGCTGGTCAGTGAAGCCCAAGGCACAGCTCCAGCTCCTCTCAGGAGCCCTGGGCATAGAGCACCCAGAATGCTGGATACACAGACAGCAGCGCTCCTGGCACTCCGGTTGTTCCAGGGCTGTGAGCAGCCCCCATGTCCCAGCACTAGCAGGGACAGTGCTCACGTCTGCAGGACCACAAGTTGCTGTCCCAAGGGTTTCTGGTTCAGTTTGGCTTTTTTTCGCCACTGAGATGATCCAGAGCATCTCTGCCTCCTGTCATCACCAGCATCCTCAGCTGCATCCCTGTGGGGCAGCCTGACCCCAGCCGCTTTCCCCTAAACTGGCTGTGGAAACACCAGGATCAACAACCACCACCCCGGTGGCTGCAGTCTGCCCACTCAGGAGCTGGAAATAACCACCGTGGGTGTCACCTCCACGGAAAGAGCTCTGGAGTGCTCTGCTACAGCGGCTGAGGTTCACCAGGTCCTTCAAATTGCAGCCTTTGCCCCTGCAACGCGCTTTTTATGGTGCTTTGTTGTTTACGGAGGTGAGGAAGGGCAGAAGGCGTCCAGAAACCATCCCCCTGCCTCTGAGGGTGCCGTGATGGAAACAGCAGCAGCGTCCGAGGCAGGGCTCTGTTTTCCTTGGGGCGGTGCAGAAGTGGCTGCCTGCTCCTGCCTGCTGACGGGCAGCCTGAGGTCATGCTGCCTTCGTCACTGATGCCATGGCAAGGACAGAATCAGTGCCCAGGTGCCTCATGTGCCCCAGCTGGGATAGGGGGGACCAGAACTGGGGCTCCATCTTCTACCAAGCTCTGGTGCACCCCGGTGTGAAATTCACACTGCTTTCTAGGCTGGAGATGAGGGTGACAAGTGGACAGGTTGGTGACCGTGGGCCTCCAGAGCCACCCACTGCCTGGAACCAGGAACTCCCCCAGTTTCTGCCTAAAATGTCAAAGCAGCGACCTGTCTGGCTCCACAGACAGAGGAGGTGGCAACGCACGGCTTCTCCGGACACTTTACTCCAGTGACTTCTTACCCACAGCTGATGATGCTGGAGGGGTTTGCTGACTCACACATCTGCACTTACCCACATTCAGCTTTGAGCTCGCCTTGCTCTGATCTTTCATCTGAAGCTCTCCTTGCGTGCTCCTCTGCACTGCAGTCTGACACTGGAAGGTATTTTCGCCAGCCCTAAGTCATGCAGATAAGAAAATGATTATTTATTGGAGGATTTCCCTGTTAATAGCAATTATTACCTCAAGCTTTTGTCTCACTGTTAAGTTATTGAGCAGCAGAGTGCATAGGAAAACAGGAAGCACAAAAAAAAACAGGAGTTCCCATCCATAGCTCCTAGACACTGCGTTTAAAATAAGCTATTGAGCAGCAGAATTAAGAACAGAATTCCTGCAGCCAGCTTTTCTCAGCACTGCACAAGACAAGCTCTATAGCCCTTACACAAATATTTCAGAAGGAACAGAATTAACTCCCTGCACATTTCCAGCATAGAAAAAAATCACTGCTGAGCTTATGGGGAACCAGAAACCAAGTGATTTTCCTTGGAACAACCAAGAATGAGACTATGCTGGAGGAAGTTCGATTTCTGAGCGATGATATGTCTACTGATGGTTAACCACGAGGATGGATGTGGGGTTTCACTTGGCCTGGAGATGAAACCCTCAATTCCAGCATCCTCCGCATCTTTGGGGAAGGACATGGTACAAAGCCTGAACCCAAACTCAAATCCCAGTTTTGAAGCCGGAGCCAAGCCTTGATTGAGCTTGGCCACCCTTCAGAGGGCCAGCTGCAGGAAGTGTTGCATCTGACACCACGCGAGGATTCCTGCTTTTCACTCCTAACTCGAGCCTCATGCCTGGTTACCAACAGCACGCTGAGACTGCAGACCCGTCCGAGCACCAGGAGACTGGTGAGGGCTCGGGGCTGACAGAGGGTGACCGAGAGGAGCAGGGACCAGGCAGGTACCTGAAACGGGGGCATCAGCAGGAGGCTTTGCTTGGGTGGGACCAGAGGGCTCAGACAGGACAGGGTACAACAGGAGAATCAGATCAGCCCCTTGGCAGAGGAGCATTGCATACAGTGAAAATTTAGGGTTAGAGTGTGACATTTAAGCCAGCCACTGCTTTTACTGGGCAGAGCTGGCCTGAGGCAGAGCAGCTCCCGCTGCAAGCAGCCATGTGTTGTCTAAATGCTCCAAGAGACAGTGAGGAGGGAGGAGGGATGGAGAAAAGCACCTGTAACCAGAGCAGGGAAACAGAGCCATGAGAAGCCTGCCCTGGCTGGGAGCAGCACGGCTGACACCGCTGTTTGTCCGTCCATCCATCCATCCATCCATCCATCCATCCATCCGTCCTTCCGTGGGCGCCCAGACAGCCTGGGTGCTCCTGTTACGTGGTCTGGCCTCTTGCCCAGTGTCCTGCTTGGACACCAGAGGTGAGTGGCAGGAGGGACAGTGACATTCGTCACTCACCTTAACCTCCCTGTATGACGGGGAACTGGGTCCTGAGCAGGGTGTGGATGGGGTCCCCCATGCCTGGGGATGCTGAGCAGCAGCCAAGTGGGAAGATGTCACTCCACTCCTGCATCAGCACACTGGGGCATGCCAAGTGCCCCCTGCCCAGGAGGGTTTCTTACACCATCACCAAACATTTCAAACAACAACAACAATGGATTAGTTTTACAGCATCCCTTTCCAGATGCTTTTTTACAGCATCCAGATGCTTTTCCCCTGGGAAGCAAAGCATGGGAGAGGTGTGCACAGCCCTGCACTTAACCACACTCTGCCCAGTGGCAAACACCCAAAACAAGGTACGTGCACCCTGTGCATCATTCCTGGGTCCTCATCCTCCTTGCGTGCCAGAGGTGAGACCATGAGGATGGTGTCACTCATGGCACATATTAGTGGCTGCTTCCAGCCAGCCCAGTGGTCCACACAAGCAAGATGCTGGGAGGCAGCACTGCAGTGGAGCACAGGAGGGATGATGCTTTATATTTGTCTCAGCTTGAGCCTGCAAGGAGGAAAGGGCACTTGTAAAAGTGGTCATGGCCACAGCTCTGCCCTGGAAGCACAACCCAGGGCCCATGGTCCTTGCTCAGGCCCTGGTATCTGGGAAGAGCTGCAGCTCCTGCACGGAGTGTGCTCCAGTGGAAGCATCCACCCACACTGGACAGACTGGCTTCAGCAGTGAACACTGCGAGTGGTGTCTTAAAATGAAGACGATAATCAGGCAACTGCCTCTACTGCAAAGCCCAAACGTGTCCCCTGGGTCCAATTCATCCTCCAGCCCATCCTTGGCTGAGCTTTTGCCATTCTCCATCCAGTGTGTTCTTTCCATAGAGCAGGTCCCACACATTTGGCTTGCACTGTGCACTGGGAGTTAGCACTTAAATCCCCCACATGAGGCAATGGGATTTGCTGCTGCAGCCTGTGCTGCTCATGTACGTGTCCATGGGCTTGCTCTAAACCCAGACAGGACACAGGAGGCAAGACCTTCCTGGCAAGGCTCCTGCTCTGGGGCTGGATTGAGTGCTGGAGCTGGGACTGTCATTAAGTTAATGAGCAGACTGCAGGAGGCTGTGGGCGGGAGAGGCTAGAAGGTAATTAGAAAGTGGATCTTCACTTTGCTTTCCCATCTCCCCATGGATGCCACCAGTTTGCTGGGACGCTGCGCTGGATGTCCCAGCTTGAAGCGGCACCTGGGGTGCCACAGCCTCACAGCCACATACGGGTCACACATGGCTTTGAAGCCCTGCAGGAACATGAGACGGGAGCTAAACCAGGGCTGGGATGGCATAAAATGGTCAAATCGAGCCTGACCAACCTCTTGTCATAGAACGGTTCGGGCTGATGATGACAGCAGGCATTAGTTAGATTAATTCCTACAGCTTTGGTCACACCTTATACCACATATTCCACTTACACAGGGTAAAACCTGGCACATAACTATTTCATTTAATCATATTGCCTGAGATAAAATCACCTTGCCACAAACACTGACTAGAAGCAAGCCAAAGCATTCCGCTGACATGCACAAAATGATCTATTACATATTTATCATACTCTTGGCCTAATCATTTATTAAGACCTTCTAAGAGGATCCGCAGTCCAAGGAATTTGAGCCGTGCCTTGCACTGGCATCCCTCTGGAGGAACGCAGCCCTTGCAGGCTGCCTGTGCTGGTAATAACCCCAGAGCCACTGTGCCACAGCTCCTGGAGCAACCAGAGCACAAGGAAACCTCTTGCTGACCTCTAAACCCTTCCTAGGTGAGGAAATCCATCCCATGCAATGGATCCCGAAAATCTGGGATGAATAAAAGCCCTGTTTATCGGAGAGATATTCACTCAATATGATCAGGCTGTTCTCGGGTCGCCCCAAAGCCGTACCTGTCAGCCCACAGGGTACTTCAGGAATGCCTTGGAATGGGCAATAGGTGGAGAAAAGCCAGAGCCTGGATTCCTTAAAAATACTCTGCCTGTTAAAACAGTGCTTTCCATTTGCATCTGTAGTGTTGAGCCGCCTGGGAAAGTGACTGTGCTATCCAGGTGGCTGCAGTCAGCAGTGGGAATGGGGAATGAGCCCACGGGAGGTGATGCTGCCTGATCACAGCTGAGTCATGTGCCCTAGAAGAAACAGGATTTCTGCTTCAATGGAGAAAACAACACGTTTCCAAGTCAAACAGGAGTGTTTCCATTGAACTCACCCGAGCCCAGTGCAGGAGACACTGACCTCAGTAAGGACAAGACCTCAGCACAGTCCTGGGTGTTGCTGGCTGGAGGCTCCAGCACCATCTTCAGCTGATCATCCATTGACAGCTGTGATTAAATGCACTCCTCACCAACGCAGCCACACTTGTTCCGAGGGGGTGCTTAACAGAGGCCATGCAGAACACTTCAACCCCACATAAAGGATTGTATCCAAAGCCAAAGACAGTTCTAATGCATTTGAGTCAAACCTTATCTTGTTTTAACCCATGGCACGTGAGATACTTCTGGTTTCCTCCACACAGTAGCCAAGTATTCTATACTTTAGTTAAAAACAGGCTCACCTTAGCTGGTCGCCTCCTGGTTTCATGGCCTGGCTGGGGGACCAAGGCACCATTTGGGGATCAGAGGTTGCGAAGAGGCTGTGCTGATGATGCAGCGTGCTCAGCCGCAGGCACCAGCTCCATCAGCCTCTGACGCAATGGGCTGTCATGAACATGCAACATTCCTGCCTCTGATCTCAAGAAAATGGATCCATTCAAGTAAGTCAGGAGGAGTCTAAAGAAAAAGGAGCAGAGAGGAAGCATTGGTCTGGAAAGAAAACAGGGCAGAGACATTTTAGCAACATGATAAAGCTCCTCCCCAGGTTGCCAAACTCCCATCAATGCTGACTCTATAATGCAAGCAAAGGGGTGACGCCTGCATTGATGGGAAGGCAGAAGGACCTCACTCCTTTTCCGTGGCCCCCAGCGTGTGCGGTTATTTCGGAGCTCGCCTGTTATTGGCAGCAGAACCGGCCCTCAACGCTCAGGCTCGGATGCTCGTGGGGTTTGGGATCTCACATCAAAGCCGCTGCTTTGGCTGCAGCAGCGGTGATAAAGCTTGGAACCAAACCCAAACTTCTCAGAACTTCCCAGCTCTTCCGGCCCCGTGAGGGCTCGTCCCTCCTCGCCGCTGCCGGCAGCACGCACGCTGCACTGCTCCAGCACCGCGGCTCAGCCAGGCCTGGCTGCAGTGGAGAAGTGAGTTCAACCCAAACGTTAAAGTCCTTTCTGCTTCAGAAACCTCTTTCTGATCCTTGGGGTTCTGACATCTCCTTACACAGGAAGAGGAGCAGTGCCATGGGCTGCCCCCCGCGCCGGAGCGCAGAGCCAGGGCCACCTCAGAGCAGATGCCCTGGGTCCAGCTCCCAGGGATGATGCCATTCATTCCTAGCAGCGGTTTTCTCCTAGGCAGCGCAGCACAGGAAGCTGTGGGAATGGGAGGAAAGAGGAGAGCCATGAACCCAGCTGGTCTTGGACAAACACTCTCCAGCCTGGGCTCCAACTTACTGTCCTAGTGCAACCGGTGGTATCAACTGCTCAGCAGCTGCCACCCCCTCTTACAGCAATCTCCTCTTGGAATATTTTCCTTTCTCCATGGGGCACCAAATAACCGCTGGAGTGTGGTGTCTCTCAGCTTAGCATCCTGGAGGGAGCTTTCTGTTCTGCTTTGAGCTATTTAATCGTTTTGTTGGGCTTCTACCCAAAGAAATAAGGCTCTTTATGTTGTCTTTGGTTCAGGTTCTCTCTCTCATGCTTTTTAGCTCCCATAAAAACTTAACATGTTCCTGCCAAAAGTGTAATAGTAGGGCCATGAGTGGTGGTATGCGCGAAGTACCGACTCCACGGTCATAAAAGTATGAGAACAGCAATAGTATTTAGCAAGGAGAGACAATGGGAGTGGAAAATAGCGTTCATTCAGCTTCTCCTGTGCAGTCAAAAGCAGCTGGCGAGCACTGAATCCACCCTAAAAATGGCAAAGAACCGTAAAGGAAGTATGTGTAAAGAAGAAGCCATTTCCAGTCGAGTCGCTCTGTTGAAGCTATCCATAAACACCCCTGAGTGCACGGACCCTCAGGTAACCAAAGGGAGCATCCCAGTCTGCTCCTTGCTGTGCTGGCTGATGCATGAGCTTGGCTGAGATCCTGATCTGAACTTTGGGATATTTCTTTCTTGCTTCCATCCGGCATCAACCCAGGAGACTTCCGAGCACCTCTTACCCTCAGATTAAGGTTCAAGGAAAGCTTTAGTTCCAGGAAATTACACAGTGCCACTGATCTCCATTAATGCTCTGCAGCACTAAAGCCTCATGTACCACATTGAAAGCGTGAAGGCTTTCTTTCAGATAAGTTTTGGCAGACATTTGGCATTAAAAACTAATCTGCTACAAGAAAAGTGTGATCTCTTGACAGAAAAATGAGCCTGGGGACAAGAAACTCAGCGAAATACCTCATTTCACCTGAAGACTGCGGTAAAAAAGGAGCTTGAAGCTATAGTTAGCTGGTCCATCACCTGCTTTGGAAAACCACCAGGAGCCATGAAGCTTGTGAGCTCCTGTGGGTTGTTTCACCACCCTCATCACAGAATACCCATGAAGTGAGAGCCCACGTTGCCTCCTGCAAGAGCTCTTCCCAAAACCCCTGTCTGTGTTGGACAGGGGATCTGTGGAACTTCACAGCTTCCAAACACACAAAGTCTGACCACGCCAGCGCTGAGATGGACGCGGCTTTTGTGCCATTCAGGAGCAAGGGCAGCAGCAGAGGAGGCTGCAAAACTTGGTTGGACTCCCTGGGGACAAGTGGATCCTTTGGGCTTTGCAAGTAGTCCCAGAGCAAAAGCGGGCGTTGAGGAGGTGCAGATATGGGGAGGGACTGGTCTAGGGACACTTTATAGACCTAGATAAGGACCCAAACAGCTGCCAGCACAAGACAGCATATAGCTGAGGAAGCACTGGGCTGATAAGGAAACACTTGGTAGGCACTGGGGGACTTGCCAAGCAACATCAAAATGGCTCTGGAGAAAGGGCAGTGGGGAAAAGTCTAAAATCCTTTGTTGTGCATTGACTGTGAGCTCAGCTGGTTTATTGTGATTTAATACCTCCATCCGCAGCAAACTCCGGGCTGACAGTCAGGAGGAAAGAGGAGCTGCTGTGAACCAGCAGCTACCAGAAGGAACTGAGGCTGGGATGGCAGGGGATGCTCTTCTCTTTACAGCCATTTTCCTTTCCTAGGAAATCTTGTGTTGTGCCAGGGACCCTGAGGGACACGTCTGGGAGTAAGGCACGGAGCCTATGTCCTTACCACAGTGTCTCTATTTGCAAGGTTTCAGCTTTTAACAACCCAGCTTGCAGACATTTTTATCTTCTACAGGCTATGGGGAGCCACTGGAGCAGGGGGTCCCCTCCCTGCAGCTGCAAATTTCAATACTTAAGAGTTTACAACCAAATATTTAGCGATTATATGGATAGATACGTGTGTGTGAATTGCAAATAGCTGCAATCCTTCGTATCTCCCAGGTCGCTCTTAAGTACCACAGCAAACTCACACTGTATACCAGCTCCCTCCTAACATACCAGGAGCACAGCTCAGTGGTGAAGACACATCTTTACAATCTGTAAGTATATATAATCAGTGACTATATTCTATTTCCCATAATATAGCCATGGGAATACATGATATATGAAATAATTTCCCACATCTAGATTTGTACTGTGCTCTGTCTTTTTCTGTTCATAAATCCACTGTGGAAATTTGTATATGGAAGACAGCATATTCATGGGAGATTTTAAACGTAGTTTCTAGGCTAGAATCCATCAGATAGATTTGAATATAGCTGGAACACATGTGGGATTCTGGTTCCCAGGCACAGCACATCCTGATCCTGTGGCTGCGATGGCAGCTCTCGCCCTCCAGCATTCACAACATCTTTCTCTTACCGGTCTGATGATGCTTTCAGGTTGCAGCACAGCATCTGCTGAAACATGGATCACAGTCACAAAGGGTATTGCAAAAGGAGGTTTCAGGACGATCTCCATGTGTTTCCCAGGCCCCAAGGAGAGCTCAGGAGCCCCAAGGGAAGCAGCACTCCCAAGCCACCGCCTGTTGCTCCTAAGCAACTGAATTGCCCCATGCCCAGTTACTGCACCTCCAGTTACACCCCCTGCACCAGCCAGAGATCTGCCTGTCCCTTTTAACCAGCCTTATTGAGACCCAAGGGTGCACAGACATGGTTTAATCTAGACTCAAAGTTCCTCTTTTCCTCATACAATTGATCGGTGTATGGGCATATCTCCTGCTTACTGCCCAGGCAGTCAAAGCCTCCTGTCCCTGTCATCTCCCACAATATCTAACGCTTGTTATGATCTTTAGCATGCGTGTGCCTTGGCCAGGTGAGGTGCAGAGTGCCAAGATACGAAGTAATATTTGCTATCTGGCATGCAGTGCGTGTTGCAATACCTAGTCATAATCATGTTTGAGAGCTATAATAGCGGAGGGAGTTATTAACCTGGGCTCCCTTCCTGCCTCTTGTGGCTTTCAATCAGACACTGGGTGGTTTTCAGCCTTCTTTTTCTCAGTGTATAATTTTAGTCCGTACGTCAATAGAAAGCAGAAAGAAAACAGAATTTACGATGATAAAATTGAAAGGGCAGAGTCCTGCCGCCCAGTGAGGAGACAAACCCCGCACCCCTCCCACGCTGGAGGAGCATCACCTTGGGGCTGTGTCACTGCCAGAGCCATCATCCACCGTGTGATTCACCTGCCCTGAGCCACCCCGGCTACCAGATGGGACCCCCGGGCTCCCTCCTATCCCTTTAAAAGCCTGGCAGGAGCTGCAGTGTTGCCAAGCACTCGGTGCCACCGGCCCTGCCGAACCCCATCACATCTCTTGCAGGCCGGCGGCAGGGAGAGGCTGAGCCATGGCCGAAGGGGAGATCACCACCTTCACCGCCCTGACTGAGAAGTTCAACCTTCCCCCGGGGAACTACAAGAAGCCCAAGCTCCTGTACTGCAGCAACGGCGGCCACTTCCTGCGCATCCTCCCAGACGGCAAAGTGGATGGGACCAGGGACCGGAGCGACCAGCACAGTAAGCAAACCCGACCGGGCTTCTTGGGGCTCCTCCTTGCTCCTATGATTTTATCAGCCAGGAAGGGGGGAGCGGGGGAAGATGGGCCCTGTACCAAGCTCTATTTCCTCCTCGTGCCAACGTGCCTTCTGGGACACGCACCAAGCACACCCACAGCCCCGGCAGGCACGGTATGTGTGCTATTTCCCACCTGCAGGAGTGTTAAATCTGAAACTGGTCATGAGTGCAATCACAGGCAGGCAGACTGCACAGGACCCAAGTGCTAATTGCATGGCTGGCAGCTGGAAGAAAAGGCTTAGGAGCAGCTTCACATCCTACACGCACACAGCCATCACACACTGCTATGGTATCTTTGCATTTGCTATGGGGTGGAGGATTCAGCACAGCAGCCACAGAGGCTCCTCTTGCTTCGACCATGCCCTGCAAAGCCATTAGATGAGAGCTGAAACCTGTCTCAGACACCAAGGCAGCCTTTGTCCCTGTGGCAAAGCAAGCTGCCACCTCAGAGCGAGGGTTTCCTCTCAGGCTGCACCATGCACACAGGTAGCGAGCGCAGGCAGCGTGGCCCCGCTGCGCCCCGGCACGCTCACACCTCCTCGGCTGCCGGCCTGGGGCTGCGTGTTTGGAAACCTGTGCCAGAAAGGAACCTCCTGCGGATGATCTCGTAAGCTTGGACACGGGAACGGACAAATATTTACAGAGGAAACTCCTGAAGGGCCGCGTGCCAGCGGAGCAGCCCTGCAGCGCGGTGCCTGCCTCCGAGCACCGCGGTCCTGCCCCTGAGCGCAAGCCAGGTCCGTGTGGGAAACCTGGGGGTAAAGGCAAGGAGAGAAGACCCCAGAGAGGGACGAGGCACCAGAACACTCGCAGCTCATCCGGGATGCAGTATGCAAGGCTGCAGTAGAGCCTGTGCTGGGGCTTTGCGAGCTGTCCATGAGTTTTGCTCCAGATAGGCATCAAGAATTCACACTGTTATTGTAAATTGCCTTGCCCAGCACTAGCCCCAGAATCAGGGGGATCTCCAAAGAGAACAGAAGTACCTCACTCCAAGGCCCTGGCATCCAGCCCTGCAAAAGGACCCCCTCACTGTGCACTTTGCTGCCATGTGTGAGCATCTCAGACTTGCACTGGGAAATGAAAACTCACCAGGATGTTGCAGACCCTCAAAGGATGAAGCCTGCGCTGGTTTCCACAAACAGCCCCATTTCCTCTGTCTCATCCCATCACTTCACGGAAGGAAATATCTGTACAGACCTGGAAAACCACAGGAATTTGTGTGTGAGCTCCTGAACCTGACATTCTCCCTCCCTCTGTGGCCCTAGACCCGAGTGTCCCCAGCAGCAGCTGGAGGGTCCCCCTACTCCCCTCTCTTGAAATCAGGTTTTGCGACAGTGTCACCATTTTTATCTCATAGAATCAAAGAATCATGGAATGGTTTCGGTTGGAAGGGACCTTAAAGATCATTCCATGGGGAAGTAACCAGACAAAGAGAAATGTTAACTGCTGTGTTAGGTACAGGATGCTGAGTGGAGGAGGGAGGTGGCCCAGACACCCTGGCCTGCAGCTGACCCGCTCAACTCCCACAGTACAAGACCAATAAGGAACTTTTTTTGCCCTGGAATTCCCAGTTGAGGTCCAGGATCAGTGCCAGGGACAGGAAGCTGGTGCCCAGTGGGCTGCATGAACCAGCACAGCATCACCCAGCCCAGCCTGTGCAGGCTCTGCTCTCGGTTCATTATCAAAGTCATGTCAGTGCCACAAAGTAGGACAATGTCAGCTGTGGCTCATGGCTTCCTATGAGAGGTGTTTTTTTAGGATGAAAACCAGCCCTTTCGCCACTCTTTGTCTATGATGTGCCGGACAAAGCCATGCACAGCACACTGCTGGATGGGATGCTTTGGGTCAGGGGTTTTCAGGCATCTGAAGTCTGCCCCTCCCTGGTTTAGCTCTCAAAATACTTCTGTGTATGTCACTCCCCAAGTGTCTTGTCAAAACCACATGAGAAATTGGTAAATTAGAGCCAGAATTAAAACCCCAATCTCCTGTGTCCCATTCCAGAGCCCTAACCAAAAGGCTGTTCTTCCTTTGATGTAAAATAAGGAAAAAATTGGTCTTTGGTTCTTAAAGCATGGCTCTGGGGTTTCTTTGAAGGAGAGGGTACAAGGACACACTTCTATTACATGCTGTACTGTTTCCTATAAACTCCTTATAAGCCAGGCTTTGGAACAAAACCACCCTGTCCACTTTCCTAGCAGCTTGGACGTTATCTCTGACAACATTTTGTTGGGGTTTTTCCCCCTTTTCCTATTTTCCTTTCACTTCTGTTGTTGCTTTATTTCTGCTTTCAGTTCAGCTCCAGCTGAGCGCGGAAAGCGTGGGAGAGGTGTATATAAAGAGCACCCAGTCTGGGCAGTACCTGGCGATGGACACCAACGGGCTGCTCTACGGCTCGGTAAGTAGGAGGTTTAGGTGGGACCAGACATGGAGAGGGTTTGAGGTTTGCAGAAATCTTGAGGCTCTGAGTAATGCAAACCACAGGCAGCAATTAGGCTCTGTTTGTTGTTTTGGCAGCTGGACTGCCACTCTTCATACGGCTTTATTTTGGGGGGAAAGAAATAAATAACCAAATAACCCCATTTACCACCCAGGCAGCCCCAGGCAATGGCCCACAGCCACTGAGCAAAGACCTCCTCACGTTTTTCCTCTGCATCCTGGTTGCACCAAACCCTGTGCTGGAGGCAGCAGCAGCATCCACAACATCCCAGCGTGAGGGGGATGGTGCAAGGCAGGAGCTGACCCCCCTGTGCCTAGGAACTGTATGGCACAGAGTGACCCAAAATATTGTGGGTCTTTAAGAATAGCCCCATTTAGAGCAAAGTGTGTGACACACAACCCTGGTCGCAGGCTGCTCGGCCTCCCCAGAGAGCTGTTTTGTTCCCTGTGCTCATGCTCTGAACCCGCAGCTACCACAGCACAGCTCAGTGCCAGAGCAGGACCCAGTGCCAGGACCAGCTTACAGAGTGGGGCTGGGCTCAGGTATTGCCCAATAAAGTGCCCAGAGCATGGTCAGATTACTGCAGGAGTAGCCCAGGGGACTACACTAAGGCTACTTACCTCCAGGCTTTGAATATGAACTTCACTGGGGCACGGAGATCTCAGAGGTCGGTCTTGACACGTCCCAGCGGAAGAGCCCCCAAACTGGGATTGCTGCACTAGGAATGCGCATCCTCCTCCCCACAGCATCGCCCCATCTCACTGTGGTTCCCCGGGGCTCTCTTTCAGCAGTTACTGGGTGAGGAGTGCCTGTTCCTAGAAAGGATTGAAGAAAACCATTACAACACGTACGTCTCCAAAAAGCACGCGGATAAGAACTGGTTCGTAGGTCTGAAGAAGAACGGGAACAGCAAGCTGGGGCCGCGGACTCACTACGGCCAGAAGGCGATCCTCTTCCTCCCACTGCCCGTCTCGCCCGACTAAGCACTGTCCCAGAGGCTCAGAGATGACCCTGAACCCCAAATTCCAGCTGCCACCTCCTCCTTTTCCCTCTCTCTCTTTTGTCTAGTATGACAGAGCCAGACATTAGAGCTCCAAGCTTTAGGTAAAGGCTTTACCAAAACAGACAGAGCAGAGCTCCTCTGCTCCACACGAAGCTTTGCAGAGAGGAGGTGAAAAGCCCCAACACCCTCCCAAGGTCCACCGGTACCCACCACCCCTTCCCTCTGCCGGTGCATGCCATGAGCAGGCTGCAGGTCCTGGGGACACGCATGTACCCACTGCGGGCAGGCACCCCAAAACGTGGCCAAGGGCACCCAAGGACACCCCAGTTACAGAGGAAAGCACGCTTTTACTGTCCCCTGCCATCCTAAAGCAAACACCCCCCCCGGATACTCTGTACTAACATATTCAACCATAAGTATGTAGCTTCTAACATGCCCTCTAAGCAATTTGATATTGCAGCAACAGTCATGTTATCGAGTGCCAGCCTGGTTAAATGATATCCTTGGTGTGTTAAGCTAAACTAGAATGAGCCAAAAGCTCCAAGCCCACCTTACCCTCCCTTTCAATGTGCATATTGCTATATGTCATGCTAGAACCTGCCATATGTTATTTGTATTTATTTATTGAGTAAATATGTCTCTTCTACAATCTGTTCATATGTAATTCTAGGCATCAAAGCCCCCTGAGGCTGTCCCAGTGAGGGTGGGGTGCAGTGGGGGTGACTAAAGTCTGATGCGGAAGATGTGATGGTGCAGCAGGAACAATCTGCATGATGGTAACAGCACATTGCATCCCATTCCCAAGGCCCTGCCTTACCTCATCCTGATTCCATAGAATCATTAGTGAATCCCAGCCTGGTTTTGGCTGGAAGGGACCTTAAAGCTGATCCAGTTCCAACTCCTGCCACAGGCAGGGACCCCTTCCACTAGAGCAGCTTGCTCCAAGCCTCTGTGTCCAACCTGGCCTTGAACACTGCCAGGGATGGGGCAGCCACAGCTTCTCTGGGCAATCTAAGCATCTAAGCACATGTAATATAACCCATACCAAGTGCACACAATCCCACTATAAAAGCTGAACAACTAATAGTTCATCAGCTCTGCTGCCAACACAAACCACATGCACACTTTTAATCCCCTGAACCGTGAGGTGAAACTCACTTTCAGTCCTCAGGGAAGGGGTTCCAGGCCAATGGAGGGCAAGGAGCGGATGCACAGCTCCCTGTGACCCTTCATCTGACAAAAGCCACCCCATGGGGGGATCATCTTCATCCTTCCGTGTGCCCACATCCAACACCTGCAGGGACATGGTTCCCTCAGCAGGCCGAACCCCTCCCATCTCTACCTCCTGTGCTGCCACCAACTTGTAATTGCTTAATTGTGGTGGGTCAGAGCTGAGAAGTTTGACATTTAAAGCAGGCAGTGGCCAGTAAGGGCTGAATAGCTGCCAAAACCCCAACGAGCTGCAGGAGAAACGTCAAGAGAAGGACGCAGCTATTGCCGATGTCTCAGACACCTGGGAAAGGCCACAGACAGTGTTCCAACAGCAAACACAAAGCTGGGCAACACAGAGCGACGTGGGTAGGCAGCAGCGTCAGCGCGTTAAACACTGTGGCCACTTTCCCTGTGAAAGGCTGGGCTGTCACTCAAGTCGGAAAGTGAATGACTGCATGACCAGGAGAGAGCCAGGTTTCTAATTAAACAGGAAAGCTGGAAAGCGCAAGGCCAGATTTAGCTGTGCTGCCTTCCAACACCTCATTAACCACAGGGCATTCCTCTCCTTTGCTGCTGCTGCTGCTCACAAGTCACCACCACAGGTACACGCTCAATGCCCAACGGAGGGAAAATGTCAACACTTTGTCTGAAAAATAATCCCTAAGGAGGCCGCAGTAATTGCTCCAGACAGATGGACACGCAGGGATCACAGTGCCCAGGGAAACCGCGCTCGCTTTGGAGAGCCCTGTCCTTAGGGTGGGAGGTGACAGAGGGGAAAAAAGGGTTCAGAGATTTAATAAAATCATTGCTCTTAAAGATCTTTCCCACTAAGTGCAGCGAGCACAAGTGTGCTGCGAGAGGGATTCTGGAATGGGTCGGAAGGAAGAGCAAGTGCTGCTGCACAGAGGGTGAGCTGGGGAGGCACGGCTGGGTGGGAAAAGGACACAGTGTTCAGCTGCCGGGTTAAATTTACAGCATTCCAACCCAGCAGCAGCCAAATGGAGCTCGATCGCAGCCTTTTCCAGCTTCCATTTAGTGCTGTCTCCTGGTGGATCTTGCAAGCTTCCACATCCTAAGGAAGTAGAAGGAGGCAGTGCTGCAGGGAAGGTCCCGTGTGGTCCCACAACCCCTTCTCCCAGTGCACACACATCTATAGGTCTGCAGAGATCTTAAGAGACTGCAAGCTCAACAGCGTGCCACCAGCCAGGTAGAGCACCGGGGTGCTGGGGGCTCTGAGTCCTGTCTGCTCCCTCCTCCTGTTTGGCTCCAGAGTCCTCTGCAGAGATTTAAAGCTTGACTGCCAGTTCCTGTTAACTGTTTATCCTGCACCAGGAAGAAGGGCATGAAAAGTCACACAAACTATTGCACTGGGAGAGCTGAAGCTATTTGTTAAAAATATCACACTTTACATTAAATAAACAACTCTCTGACATGCTGCCATCCGTCAGGGAAGAATGTAAATCTGGGTCTAATGGCTCCCATATGTTCCTCATGTATGACATGAAAATACCCAGGAAAGGTAAAAGCTGGGTAGGGCTGGGCTGCAGTGCCGGGTTTAGCCAGGTTGGACCGGGCTTGGAGCAAGCTGCTCTAGTGGAAGGTGTCCCTGCCCGTGGCAGGGATTGGAGCTGGAGGAGCTTTAAGGTCCCTTCCAACCCAAACGGTTCCATGGCTCTGTGAAGGCGAGCAGCAGGGCTGCCTCTGTTTCAGCTTTAGCTTTGGAGCAGGACCCGCAGGAGCGGGCAGGGACGAGCTCATGGGGCGGTGGAGCAAGCACCGAAAGGCAGAGAAAATGCCAGGCCCGGCCCCCAGGGCTGCGGCCAGCGGGCGCTCGGGAATCGCGCTTCCCCGGTGCAAAGCCAGCCCCGGTCCCGGTCCCGGTCCCGGCCCCGCGCCGCGGGTGCCCAGGAGATGGCGATGCGGAGGCGCCGAGGCCACGCAGCGGAGCGGCAACATCTGGAGCAGCATCTGGCTGACAAATGGAGCGAGAGGGAGCTTGGAGGGGCCTCGGGCAGTGGCTGCTCCCCCGCTGCCTCCCTGCCCCGCTTCCCCCGGGGTGCCGGGGCTGCTCCCACCCCTGCACCCCACATGGGGCCAGGGCTGAGGGGGACCCTCGGGGCGGGGGGGCAGGAAGGGTAGAGAGGGGTTACAGTGGCAAGCAAGAACACTCATCCCACAGAGTGGCTTCTTCCTTTTCCTCTAACCCAGAGGGCTGCTTTGCCCATGAGACATCACTCAGCCACAGCCTGAAAAGCCAAAACAACTGAAGCAAGGAAGCCTGAAATAATCTATTATTAAGCTCTGGGAACTGATGGGAATCCAAGCAAAAGGAAAGTTGGGTTTCTGCTGTTTTCCTGCGGTTGGCATTTTGGAAAGGCTGACAGAGGACACACACATCTCGAGGCTATGGGACAACGTGGTGGTGGGTGGCCAGGCCAGGGCTGTGGGGGACCACGATGCCATGTAGCATCATCCCCTCTGAGGCTCCAGCAAGGACCAAGGGAGCCCCCAGAGCCACAGCCCAAGCCTGGCTCATGGCAGTGCTCGTCCCATGGCACTGCATCCCATCCCAAGCACCCCCACTGCACCCCAGACCTCCATCCACGCTGTCCTCAGCCTTCCTTTAGTGCAGGTACCATGGATGGTGCCAAACCCCTTCACGATGTGCCAGCAGAAATAAACTTTTGGGATACCACATCTATTCCCATATGTGCCCTGATTCTGTTTATAGAGCCAGTATCTGCAGCACTCCTGAGCTACGGAGGGAGTCGGAGCAAACTTCTGCTCAGGGTACTGGGACAGTGTAAACCAGTTCATGGTGAAGGTTGATATTAGGAGAATGGGGGGATTTGGCAAACCTCCACCTTGAGGCATCACCATGGTTTGTGCAGGTCAGGCTGTCTCGAAGCACGTGCAGCAATTTGTTCCAGCTACTGAGGGTGGCTTGTGGCAACTGCTAATCCCAGCCCTCGGGTCAAGCCCCTCAAGGGGAGGGAGAGGCCCCTGCTACAGCTCTCACTCCTCGAGACACTGAGCATCAGAAAGCTGGAGCTTAAACCTCAGTGTAATCCCCACACAAAGAGGTGGTCCCTGGTAATGGGTTTACCTGCTTAATTCTCTCCCCGGCAGTTCCTGGCTCTCAGGGTTTTCCCTTCCCCACTAATTCAGTGCTGCAGGAAACTCTGCTTCCCACATTAAGCAGATTGTCTGTTACAATACAGACAAATGCATTTATCATGCTGAATTCCCGAGCCATTACACCACAGCCTTTCCGGGATATGAATCCTGTCGCTCACATCCTCCCCTGCCCCATTTCCGGAGCTGGTCCACGGTGCATTTATCACCCAAGACACAGAGGATCTCCACTCCCCCTCCCTGGAAGAACATCCTGGGTCCACCACAGTTGCTGGCAGCAGGTTCCTTCCTTGCTGCCCCTGCCCTGGACCCAGCTCACTGGAGGAGCCCAATGCCAGCACTTCAGGAGCAGCAGGCTCAGGTGCCAGATCTGCTGCCATGCCCAAAACACACCCAGTCTCAGGAGCCACCACCTGCCTCAGTTTCCCCACTGCTAAAAGGAGCTAAATACCTCTTGAGGTGACACCAGTGAGAAACCAGCACGGTGGCAGAGGGGACGAGCCCCAGTGTCCTACCTGTCACATGCACTCATTGCTCCGGGCTCTGGTGGTTTCAGAGCACTGGGGCTCCAGCGCTGAGGAACCATCATGGCCTGATCCTGCATCCCGGCCTGGCTCTGATGGAGCTCATTTGTTCCTCTCTTCTGCCGCACACCTGAGCAGTCACCTGGGCACAGAGGAAATGACACTGTCATTGAGAAACACAGGGCTCCTCAATGCTGTTTTCAACCCACCATGAACATTCCCCTCCCGCACACCCTCCTCCTCCTCCCCTTCCCTCTGCACTACAGTCATTCAGTCCTTTCCCTTTTTTCTGCTCTGCAATAGTCACCATTGGCTTGCAAATGCCCGATTCCCCGGGGCTGTAGCTGACAGCTTCCATCACTTGGGGTATGGTTTTATTTAGCCATTACAGCTACATCCTGAATGTGGCCATAGAGCACATTTATCCTTTATGACTGAACTTGGTGCCAAATTAGTCTCAGTTTACAGCTCATGCTCTGTACGTGGCATTTACCAAGGGCTTTGCCATGACTGTGCTGACACTAAACGTAAGTGGGAAAAGGAGGAGAAAGAGAACATCCGGAGAGAGGTCAATGGCCCGGGCAGGGGATGAACAGCAGCATCCCTACAGTGCCACCATCAGCTGCAAGGGTAACCGGGGCAGCTCGGCTATCCCGGCCTGGAAGCATTTCTCCAGAGAGATTAGGGATGCAACCTGGAGAACAACGTACCTGTTGGACAAGAGCCTGGGCCCAGACCCACGGCAAGAGCCGGGGAACACAGGTCAAGCCTTTCGAGTGACATCTGCAGTTGCCAGCTTGCTGCATGTATTGAAAACATGCCTCAAGCGCAGGGTAAATAAAGGAGGCAAATAATTTCCAGGCGCAGCCATGGAAAGCCAACAGCTCCAATAAATGAGGCTGCAAGGGCTTTGCTCTTCAGAGAATAAGGCCTCGAGCTCAGGTCCAAACCTTCCTCTCCAAGGACAGTTCCAGCTTTCCAAAGCAAAACCAATCGCAAGGCAAAGCCATCTGAATCCAATCGCTGCTCACTCAGGCAGATCCATCCTTGTCACCAAGCACGGAAATTCAATATACGGGAAGAACTTGCAACAAAAAAGAGCAGTTCTGTTTATTTTCATAGCAGTGTGTTTGGCCTAAGCCCTTTGCTTTTGTAAAGCAAGTCAGTAAGGCTGCTGCTGCTTTTTCAGCCTCTTTTAATTACTTTTCTAAACTAAATGAAACCCAACAGGCAGGCTGCAGGGCACAATCGCAGCATCTTTGGTGAGATGCAGGGTAGCCAGAGGTGTAATTCCAAAACAAGACTCTGCAGTAATGGATTCTAAATTAAAACACCCTTTTGCCAGTTTTCCTCAGAGTCCCCAAAGTTTTCCCCAACTTCTCCAAGATAGAAAAATAATATCCTACCTTTTTCTAGCCAAACAAGCTTTCTAAGCAAGAGTTAGAGAGGGGCATCCAGCTGTGCCCTTATTACATCTGACCATATCAACACTCTGAACAGAGGGAAGATGGGTACAGGCAACTCAGGCTTCCCCATCCAAGATTTCCATATGCCAGGCATAATCTAGCAAGAGCAAGAAGAGGAATTTGTGGGCAGGAGCTTTTGCAGGGTGTTTTTTTGCAGAGAACATACAAGCAAATGGCAGAGCTAGAAACGCATTAATGGGCATGGCTCACAAGCCCCAGCTAAGCAAGGCTGGGAGCTGTCAAGTGGGGAGCAAACAGGCTGCAGTTCTGCCTCCCAGTTAAGGAACTGAGAAATAGTCCCCACTATTTGAGGAGACATCAGGTGTGACGATGCTCAGGTGAAGAGAAAGGGATGGAGGGAAGGGTGCATCGCCTGGACAAGCACGGCAGTGCAATGGGCACAGCAGGACCTGAAGGAAGCAGGCAGGAAGCCTGCTCGCTCGGGTTTGGGTCATCTCTGTTCCCAGGCTCCTTTCTCGATGGTTTCCTCCCATTCTGAAATCTGGTTATGCAAAAAAGGACGGTGACAAAGTAGCAGGAAGGGAAAAGCAACACAACCACCTCCCAGGCTCCGAGACATCGCAGATGCCTTTCTGTCCAAAGGAAACGGCCTGCGCACGGACACTGTGCTTCAGCATCAGCTCCGGGCAATGCCGTGCAGGAAAACATCACCCTCCGCTCACGTCTGCATCTCTGGGCTGGGAAACTGCAGCTCAGTCACCACTTCAGGATTTAACTTTGTGTGTTCCATGCAGTTTATATTGCGTTAAGCCCATCTAGACAGCAGCGATTTCCTCGTGCTTAACAGCCCTCCTGTTCCTCCCCGACATCCGCCGCACACCACTAAGCCCAGCCGATTAACACTGCCTCCACCAAAGAGCAGAGCAAAGTCCCCACAGCTCTTAAACACCATCCACTGCTCCAGCCTGCCCAGGCAATGAGTCCTGTAGGCTCTGGGGCTGGGTTTCTATAATGTACTCTCTTCCTAATGCTTGTGAAACACGTTAACTTTGTACACATGCTTTGGATACCCGCATGCATACCACAACTTCATGGATCATCCTGCTCCCCCAGCCAGGGGCTGCTCCAGCCCATTACTCCTAATCCTTCAAAGCCTTCTCTTCCTTCCATGCTAAACTGCGCGGTTTAACCCTCGCTTCTCTTTAGTCAAATACAGTTTCTGGTTGCACCTCCTGGCTCAACCCCCCCCCCCCAGTGCCCATGTCTCCCTGCTCACCTCCCCCTGCAGCCAACCCTGAATTTACACCCCACAAAGGAGTTACAAGCAAGCCTGGAGAGTGGCTCCTGCCCCACTTTGGTGCCTGAACATCATCCAAAAGCAATTAGGCAGCACACAATAACTTTGTCAGCAGCCATGATGTCCTGCACGGACAAACGATGTGACGGCAGCGGCACCCTCCACCCCTGTCCTCTCCAGGGTTTTCACCCAAAGCCGTTTCCATTCACAAGCTCAAATTCCATTTTCTTACACCCAAACTGCCAGCAGGCTCCCTCTGCCCCACAAGTCCCACCCCTGGCACCATCCTCATGTGGTTCTCATTGCACCCAGGGCGCAGGTACCCAGAACAGCACAGCTCCAGCTTGACAGCAAGAAACCCCAGCTCTCCTGGAGTGTTTTCCAGGGACAGGAGGGATCCAGCAGCCTGCACAAGTGTTGCTCAGATTTAATTAAGCCTGTTTAGAAACCTGCTGTCTCACTGGTGCCATTTCCACACGTCCGGCAGCCCCAGGCAAAGCTGGCATGTATCGATGGGGCCAACACAAACTGACACCGGGACGCAACCCCTTTAACTCTGACAAGTCTGCAAATAAGCAAGTGTCAAAAGGAAGAAGAAAAGAAGAGAAGGACCCGGAGGAAGGAATCTGCATGGGGAACAACTCCATCTGGGCTTGGCATCGGCGCGTGCTCACCGCATCGCTGCTGAAAGGGACGATGGGTTCTGGCCAGCAACAAAGCTGCTGGCTGCAGCCCCGTAGGGATCAGGCCAGCTCAAATGAAGGCTGCAGCAGTTCCCTGCTCAACCGGGGGCCACAGAGCTCGCTGCCAGGATTCCTCAAAAATCACGGAGGTGGGAGCTTCCCTGCCCCAGCACTGCCGGCCACAGGGAGCTGCGACCAGCATCACCGCTGCTTTCTGTCCCGGGAAGCCATCACTTCCTGCCCGAGCTTTATTTAGCCCATGGGTTTATTTTCTATATGGGTTTTCCTGAAATAGGGCAGCGTGTGACTTTCTAGGTATCCCTGTCCCACTGGGTTAAACCCGACTTATGTGGGAGGACATGGGAGACTGAATCAGCCATTGCTGCTATTACCATGCTCCAGGTTCTGCCAGCTCTGCAGAGGCTTTGTGGGCTTTGGGGTTTTTTGGTTGGTTGTTGGCTTTTCCCCCTTTCTTCCCTTGTTTTTCCAACTGAACTGGTGCTTTTCACACTTGCTATTGTCAGGCTTTTCAAAGGTGGGAGAAACAGCTCTGCTCAGATCTGCTTTCCAACATGATAGAATCACTCAGGGTGCCCTGGGTGACCGCTGAGCTGTGCCAATGAAGCAGTGACAGCACATCCTGTTCTGCAGGGTGCAACTACACTCACCATCCCCTTAATTCCACTCACCAGGACCTTGATTCTGTGCACTCTGGGACAGAGCATTTACACACCCAGTCCTGAAGAGGCATTTTTCTACTCGCCAGCTGGTTTTGCCTGTAGGACATGTCAGAGGAATCATGAGCCAGCATTCAACATCCTAGTCCAGGGCTTTGGAGGAAAGCCCATCCATGACCCACCACAGAGGTTCAGGATGCTCCAGCCTTGTGAACTAGGGATATTTTTCTCTCCCTGTCACAGGGAGGAATAAGGACAAAACACCAGCACTGAAACACTTGTGCAGTGCAGAGGTCCTGATGCCCAAGTTAAGGTCAGTGAGCTCTGTTTTCCCCCCAGAATTAAGTCCTGGGTCAAGCTAAGCACTGGGTGTTTCACATGAGAAGCTCCTTTGCTGGTGGCCTCATGGAAGGTCCGTGCCTCCAAAGCACCATTACTTTTCCAGAAGGATCCTGTGATTTTGCCTGCCATCGTTCTACCTCGTGGGGGAGCACAGCCTGTGCAGTGACCACAGCTTCCCCAGTGCCAGGGGACATTGCCAGCCCCACTGCCAGCTCCTGCCACCCTGCCCGTCTCCAGGCCACCAGGTGATACCAGGAGGTGACAACGGGATGCTGGTGTGGAGTCACCATCACCACCATGACCATCCCCCAGCCCAAGGATCAAGAATGAGAATTAAAAGGGAAAAAAACCCTCTTTGAAATCAGCTTTAAGTAAACACAGAACTGCTCTCACGAGCTTCAGCAACCACAAGCACAAATCTGGGTTTGGCCGGGCTCGGTGTTTTGCTTGGGTTCTTCTGCATCACATATGAAGCCTATTTTAAGATGATGTGCTTGAGCAGTCCAGCGTGTCCCCAGGGCTCACGCACACTCCACAGGCACCCAGGAGCCACTGCTGTCCCCATGGCCACTGGCTCCCCAGAGCAGCGAGGGGCAGAGATGGCCTGAAGCACAAAGCCCCTTGTTCCTTGGGCTCCCAGTGCCATGGGTAACCTTTGGCATGAGCTGGTTCAATACCCTCGGGAAAGGAAAAGTGGGGAGAGGTAAAAGCGTGTCCTTTCCAGGGGGGAAAAAGGGAGGAAAAAGGAAAAAAAGAAAATAGAAGAGTGTAATTCTATACTTTGTTGTATTCCAGTGAATGGCACAATATTCAGTCAGGAGACTGGAGGAAGATGTGGATCACACTGGGAAAAACGCCATGTTTACGAGCACTAGCCCAGCTCCTTTCTGTCTCTGCACTGAGCAGCAGCCACTCTTCATCCCTCACACAGAGCAAAGACATTAAAGGAAGCCAAAACTACCACGGGGAGATAAAGAGCTGCAGTTTTGACCTGGTCCATGTTTGAAACAGGCCTCAGCACCCAGTGAGCTGCGGATCTAAAGCTCTCTGAGGGAGGATTGTCCAGCGGGATGCTGGCTTGGCTCCAATTAACAATACAAATAATAAAAATCAAATAAAAGAAAGCCAAGTCATTCTCTCTTGTTGGTTATTTGCCCCTGAATCAAGGACCTGCATCTTCAGCAGGCATAAAAGCACGAAGAGGAAGGGAAATGGGGGTTCCCAGTGTCTGCCCAGGCAGCCAGAAAAACATTGAGGTACATCCTGAACTTCAAAGAGGAAAAGGAAAAAGAGGAAAAGAAAACTGAAGAAACAGGATGCCTTGTTTGTGCATGGAGCCTGCTCACCACCCAGCCCAGCAAACGGCTTAGGGTAAAAGCAAGGAGGAACACCATGAACTGATGCGCCGAGGCTGTCTCTCCCCAGCACTGATGCTATGAGCTCTGTCCTTCCCCACAAAGGCACCCGGCTGCTGCTTTGCATGGCAAGCAAGCTGCAGAGGAGGACAGCAAACACAAACTGACAAATGGAAAGGCAAAGGAGAGGCAGCAGCAAACGCTGTGCAAGGCCAAAGAGCCGGGAATCCCAGAGCTTCTGCTGGCACTGGTAGTCCAACAGAAACATGGGGTTTATGCAATGCTTCCTGAGCATTCCCACAGCCATTGTGCAGCCCTGCAGGCAGGATCCGTGCCAGATCACAGCCCTCGGCTCACACGTGGGTACCACAAAGGCAAAAGCAGGGGCTGGAGGAGCTATTGTCTCGCAGAGCAGTTCTTGTTTCCGCTTGGAGAAGCTCGGGGGGTTATTTGCAGCCTCCACAGCAAGGAGCAGCCGGCACGGCGCAGGCAGAGCAGGAGGACAGCAGCAGCTGCCAAGCGGGGATGCTGTACACTTCCAGATGCTGTTATCCCCGCTTCCCTGAGCACTTCACCGGAGATAGCAGGGTGTCATCAGCACTCCCCTGCTTACATGGGAGCTGAGGCACAGTTTAGGGTGAAATATTCTGGTCTTTCTTAAGACTCCATACGAGGGAGCCTTGTTTGGGAAGGGGGTACAGGATGAGCGATCTCCTTCAGCTGTGCTCTCTGCTGTCTGCACAGCAGGGAAAGCAGACTGCTGGGGATTCCCGGCAGGATGCACGGAGGCTGGAGCTGTGGAAAGGCGGATCACAGCCCTGCCTTTGCGCAGAATCCCTCCCCCTGAAACAATCCCATTCAGAACTGCACAGGGAGGGTAAAAGGAAGGAGGAGAGCATGGGGAAGCTTTAATTTGTTACCAGATTCTGCAGATGTTTAAGGTTACTTTTGAAAAGGCTTTCACATCTTGCAGAAACATCTATACAAAGTCTGATGCACAGCAAAATAAAATCCCTACTGATGCCTGCAGTATGGATAAGTAAGAAAATTCCCATTGAAATCCCTACTGCTGCATTAAGGATAAGTAAGAAAATACCCGTTTCTTTGATTTCTTATTTCTGAGCAGTAAAACCTTTCAGGAACAACCTAGTGAGCCACAATTATTTAACACTGTGCATCTGCACATGGGCTTTCTCGTGAATGCATTCCCCTACGCTCAGGGCCTGCTGACTTCGGCTATCCTTACACATAGCAAAGGATATAATTATGCCAGCTTACACACACCTCCCCAGACTCCTGCCTGCAGATACCACTGCTCCTGGTGCTCGTTTGTACCACCAAGAACAATTAGCAATATATAGGCAAGAAAAATTACACTTCTGAGGGACCTGAAATGATCTCACACAAGTAAAAACCACACTTCCAGGTGAAAAGCATCTCAAGTGCAAACTGCCAAGCACCTTCCCCGTCCCCGCTCCGGATTGTGCATCCAGGGGACGGCTGTATTTGCACATCACAAGCTCTCTAACACTCCTTCGTGGAGGGGATGGTAGAGGTGGGGTACCTCTTACCCAGCTCTCCCTCAGAACCACTCACTTGCGCTCAGCTGGACCGGACATGTTTTCAGCTGCACTGAGCCCACCACTTCCTTTAACCCACAGCTCAGCAAGGCTGGCAGAGGTCCCCGGATGCCGGTCCCTGCCCCAGGCCTGTCAGCTCCCCAGGGCAAGGGGACAGAAGCCCAGCTCAGGGCTCACCAAGGCATCTGCACGTTCACATCGCTCTGAGCACACGAGCTCAGCAGCAGCAGCGGGAGGAAACCCAGAGCGTGCCACAGCCCTGCCTCACAAGTGTTAGAAGAGCTCCAAAGCTGCACACAAAAGCATCCAACCGCTGCACTTTGCTGACTGATAAGGCCCAGGGGCAGCGTGCCTTGGCCAGGAGGCTGAGTGCTTCTGTGCTCCCAGCCAGATGGAAAGCAGGGACCTGCTGAAAGCCTGGCTTCTGAAACCTCCTCCCTTTCAGCAGCTCACTCATCGGGTCCAGGAGCACATACTGCCTCCCCCTGTTAACCTCGGCACTCACACACTCAAAACCCACTCCTGTAGGCAAAGTTTGCTCCTTCTCTACCTGCTGGCAAAGCATCCTGCTGCTGTCACTGCTGGAGCAGGGAAGCAGAGGAATGAGCTCGTCGTCACAGGGGAGAGCAGGTCCCTCTTTGCTGGACCAGAACCACCAGCACCACCATCCTCTGTGCTTTGTGGGACTGAGGACAGCGCCGAGGATGCTGGATTAAACCCGCTGCAGAAACAGAGCACAGAACAGAACAAACTGCTATGAAATACAAGTATTAATCATGCTTTTGGGGGCTGGCATACAGATGTGGCTTTGCCCACCCTGAAAGAAATCACCAAACCAAATTCACGCCCATTGACAGCTCATCCCCAAGTATTTACCATTTAAAGAATGGGTGCTGTTATCTTTCAAAACAAAGGTGCTGTATGATTTACAAAAATACATCTAACTGGCACAATTGGAGGTTGGCTTTATTTATTCATTCCCCAGGAGTGAATTACTCAGTTTTCCAGAATCCCAGCATAGAAACCCTTCCCACTGCCTACATTGAGATGCACAGTATGTGCTTTAGTGCTTTAGCAGCTGTGCATCCTGTCTGTCCTTCGTGACAGCCACGAGTCCAACTGCAGCACAGTCAAACTGCTGTAAGTACATTGGCACTTTTGCGTCCACGTAAGTATAAATATATATTTATATTTGTCCTGCATTCAGGAAGACTGTCCAAAGTCTTACAGGGCTTGGAACAACAATTATAATCAGGAAGCGAGCAGATGAGGTATCTCCCATCTTTCTATGGAGTAGAAATCCCATTTCTATCATTATAGGGATATATGCGACGTTAAACTCAAGTTACCTGATACAGGAAAAAAATCAGGACTCTACAAAGACAATTTCAAGCTGTTGCTGTCAGATACGATTTTGGGGAAGAGTTTCATATTCCAACACAGAAAGAAAAAGCATTTTTAACTGCTATCATGTAAGATTTCTATGGAAAGCAATCTGCCAGAGCCACTGCAGCACATAGTGAGGAGCAAGTGGAGATGCCAGAGCCACAAAGGACTTCACTTACCAAACGGATGGCTCTAGCACATGTGTGCATCACCTTTCACAGAAACTGGATCCTTCCCCACATACACAGCTCCTTCAAGCCCTCTGGCATTCTCTGTGCATCCCTGGGTGGAAAGAATAATGTAAAATAGCCATTTAGCCAAGATTATTCGGCATTAGTGAGATTGTGCACCTTGTTGCTGGAGCATAAAACCTGCCATTGCTAGTGCATCGGCTGAGGAAGCCTGGGGATGCTCCAGGGAGGTTTCCTAAGATGGGTGATAAGGGGTTATACCTACATACTTGACTTTTTAATGAATATTTATGCATTTGACCTTTATATTCAAATCTGATAGATCTTAATTGCTCTACCAGCAGCACTGGTTCTGTTGTGGAGGAGCAGCATCTCCACTGGCAGATGCAAGGGGACAGAAGGAGCAAACCCTTGACCCCATGGCTCGCCTCTCCCTGTTCCCCAGTGAAGCACGCCCATGCAGCAGCCTGTGGATGACTTACTCCGCAGAGCACAGTAGCTTTAACCACCTGCTGCAAGCGGAAAGGAAAACGCCAGGGAGAGAAGGCAAATGTTATTGTGTCTGGAGAACTGCGGCTCCGTGGAGCTGAAGAGTTTAAATAGACAAGAATCTTGTCCAGGAAACTGAGCACTAATAACAACATTTCAGCTTCCTGCAAAGGCAGCTTCTTCCCCAGCTGCTTTCCAAGTCTCTGCCTTCTCCCATCCTCCTGGCACTGCCCCAGGCCTTGTCACCCCCCTCTGAGGCTACAAAACACCCCACGATTTTCCAGGCTGCCTCCACTCTATTCTCCAGCTTTCCCTCCTTCACCAGTGGTCTGATTCTCTGTTTGATTCCCTGCTGTTTCCTCCTCCAGGCTGTCTTGGCAAACACACCACAGCACACCCCAGCCCCTTCCTCCCTATTGGGAGAGCCTGGTCCTGCTCATACAGACGTCCTGCTCAGAGATCACAGGGCCAGGTACCAGCACAGGCACATCCCAGACTCACCACCAGCATCTGCTCCCGAATGTGGAGTTTTACCAGGGATGAAGGGGGACACAGCTCCATGTTCCATCCCACCGTCAGCCTTCCAAACCCTGGCCAAAGCATGGAGATGTCCCAGCTATCCGGACAGCTGCAAATTATTTCTTTATTCATTCATTTTGTACGGGCAAGCTTCCCAAGCCAACCCCCCTAACAAAACCCAAACCACCCCAGGACACCAGCCCCATATGGGGATGGCAAGATTGACTGCTGGTGGTGCAGAAAGGCCCTTTCTGTAGCCGGGTACCTCATTAAGGGAAGACAGGAAATTTCCGGGAGCAAAGACAATGCCCTCGTTTGTTCCTGCCAGCACAGAACAATGCACTCGAGGAGCCAGCAGCCCTTAGCTGGGAGAGCAGAAGTGGTGGTCCCCATCCGGCTCTGGAAGAGCTGTCACTGCCACCACAGCTGGTGCTACAGCCCTGCGGTGGCCTTGGGGATGAGGAGAGCGGGCTGCGGGCTCCCACCAGGGCTGTCACCACTGCACGCCCCAGGGAAGGGGCTCGCCCAAGGCACAGCCCCGCACTGCTCCCTGCTTTGGGGAAAAATAAAGTGAAGGAAGCGACTGAGCAGCCAGAAACAGGAGCTTTTGGAAGCCGAGTGTTACCTCAAGGAAATGAGGGGCTGAGCGAGTGGTGTCGAGCATGGAAATGAGCTGGGTTAAAGAGGGGAGTTTGCGGCTGCTCGGAGATTGCAGCTCAAATCCTCCAATATCCTGCTGCTGCCGGAGGGACCAGAGCTCTCAGCAGAACCACATCTTTATAAGGTGACAAATTTGACTACCAATGTGCTTGGTAACAAGAGGGATAGAAAAACGAGGGGAAATAGAGGGGTTTAAGGAAAATACATCTTGTTTCCACCCTAAAGAAGGTGAAGAGCAGGACAACTTTTACCCATAGCCCAACGTATTTACTGGAATCAAGAGGAGAGAATTCTCAGACAGAAAAAATATCGTTCAGTCAAGACTAAAGCATCCTGACACTGCTGATGCAAAATCTTTGCTGGTTATACTAAAGCAAATAGGGTTTAATGCTGTTTTCATCTCTTGACTTCAATTGGGCCACCATCCTGATCTGCATCCTAAAGCCAGCTCTGCAGGCAGAAGATGGGGCAGGGTCATGAGAGCCTGCAGGATACATCCGTGCGCTACAGGCTCAATATTAATGAAAACATATAAATTAGGGTTCAGATTTCCTTACACAAAACCCTAAGGAAACTGGATCCCAAGTTTTAATTAAATAGTAGCTCAGCACAGCTTGGAATATAAAAATCCCAGAAAGTAAAATATAATTATGCATCTACAAAACACCATTTAGAGTGATGACTCAAAGTATTACACTGATTTCGAAATACGTTGTCCAAATGCGTTTTACATATGCATGTAATACTTGTTAGTTTAATAAATACAGGGAGAAAACACGGAAATGTGTTTCTGCTTTTAGAAACAAATGGCTAAATCACTGATCCATTCATTTGCATGAGAAAAGTGAAGCGAAGGCTTCCCTCCTTTCATTTTATTCTTACCCAAGTAATGATTTAGAAAATGCACATTATCATCAACACTATAATCACAGTCCCGAGCCTATAATCCCACGAAGGCAGCCTGCATTGCACATAACTGAGTCTACTTGGGGCTGTTGAAGCTTAAGTTCTTTAAGTATTATTTTTAAGTTCCTCTCCATCAAGGATATTATGAGTAATAAAAGGAGCTGCAGTTGTGGCTTTTGAGAAAGTGTTCTTCCCAGCTTGCTCTAGAGAGGCTATTTCAAAGGTCGCGTTGCTGAGCTTGCAGTGCCTTGGCTG